>NC_080432.1:111378655-112018655 GCF_028018845.1 Melospiza georgiana
TCTGATCCACCATGGACCTCCATGGGCTGCAGGTGCACAGCTGCCTCACCACAGGTTGCAGGGGAATCTTGCTCTGATGCCTGCAGCAGCTCCACCCTCTCTAGTACAGATTTGGCATCTACAGAGCTGTTTCTCTTGCTATCCTCACACTTTTTTCTATCTGGAGTTGCCCAGTTTGTTTCTTTCCCCCTCATGTTAATTGCTGCCCCAGAGGCGTTACCACTGTCACCGATGGGCTCTCAGCAGTGGGTCACCCAGGAGCTGGCTGGCATTGACCCCATCAGACCAGGGGGAAGTTTCTGGCAGCTCTTCAGGGATGCCATCCCTGTACCTGCCCCCACTGAAACACTGCTGTGCAAACCCAGTTCAGCTGCTTGCAGTGACCAGAGACACCAGCAATATCTGAATTTGTCAAAAAAGAGTAGATCAACTTTTCTATCTTCATGTGAAATACATAATTTTACTCACAGAATCACAGAATCAGGCTGGAAAACCCCTCTGTGACCATAAAGTCCAACAAATAAACAGTATCTTACTGAAATATGAACATACATGCTCTAGTGTGGCTTTTCATTGTGGATTGGTGCTATGGGCAAGAACTTACACATTGAAATGTAGTCTCTTTTATATAACCAGTTAATTTAATATTTGACACTTGCATAACATGGCTAATTTTTTTTTTATCCCCTGCTCTCTTTTTTTGTGGGCTGACTGGTTGTCAGCCAATTGGAAAGTAGTGAGCAAAACATGAAGCAAAAGCACTCTTTCACTTGCAGATTTTTAATGCTCTTAAGTCAGTTACATTGCATTAAACCTTTTTCTATAATGTCGAGTTAACGATGTAAGGATAAAATGATCAAGGTTGTATTTAGGCTGAAATATTTACTTAAAGTGGATAGGCAAAATAAGTGGTTTAAAATGTTTATGTCCCTATGAGAGCTATATATGTTTTTAAGATGTATACAAGCTATTTCAAGCCTTATGTACAAATACTTTTAAAGTTATTGATGTGTAGAATACAGGAACTCAAACCCAGCACAGCCACTAAGTTATAATATAAGGGCATGAATATAATTTGAATATATGTATAAATATTTGTGGATATTAATATATATAGAAGTATGTGTATTATACATGTGCATACATATACATACTCCTACTATCTTTTAAGACATGAGTCTTACAATAGACTTTCAAGATGCAGAAAATTAAAGGTTTATTATTATTGCTATTTTTATTATTATTATTACTATTATTATTACTTATTTTGGCTAATTTTTTAAGGCTGAATTCTTATATGGTGCTGTAATAAGTTAAATTTACTTTTTCAGTTGCAAAGACTAACTATATTTCATCATTCCTTCCACTGTGGATAAACCAAATGTTGTATCTCATTTTGTCAGAGCAGCTTGCTCTGTGAAATCACAAACACAACAATAAGTATGAAAACATCTTCTGTTATACTTAAAAAGTGAGATCATATGCATGAAATGAATACTGAAATGCTGTAAGAAGTACACATAAGAAATATCAGACTATAAACATTTTCTATTACCCTTTTGAACACTTGTTAGATACAGTGTTTATGAAGAATTTACCCATCTGCAAAATGCAGGATGAAAAGCAATGGTTTAGATAGCATTTAGGACTGCAGAAAGGCAATATAGCACCCGAAGGACAGCACAAAGGAATTTCAGCTAATAAATTGGTTTATCAGGAACTCAATTTAAATGGCTCTCTGCAAATGCATGCAGCATGGGGAATATACAGGAGGAGTTGGAGATGGGTGCACGCCTGCGTGGCTGTGATATTATTGGCCTCACAGGGACACAACAGAATGACTCCTGTGGCTGAAGTGTTGCAATGGAAGGATAAAGGCTTTTTAGGAAGGGCAGACAAGGCAGATGAGGAGGCAATGTTTGCACTCTATGCCAATGTTTGCACTCTATGCCAATCTCCAGCTGGACTGCACGGAGCTTTGCCTGATGGTGGATGAGGAGTCAGCTGAGAGCTTATGAGTCAGGATTAAAGAAAAGACAGGGACAAGTGACATTTTATTGAGAGTCTGGTACAGGGTCTTCCACCAGGGAGTGAGGAAGGCCCTCTGCAGAGAGAAGGGAGGACTTCATAGAGGACCTCAACCATTCTGGGTTTGTGTAGCCAGAATTTGGGAGCTGAGGAGCCACAGAGACAACAGATTAAAGACCTTAATCAGGATTACTTATTACTTAGTATAAAATTAAAGAACTACTAGTAGATTACAGCATAACATAAAGCTGTACACTATGTCAAGGGACCAACATTAAAGCTAGACAAAGAAATATGATTACAAGTCAAATGTGACTCACTGAAATTACAATAATGTGCACAGATTCCATCATTTAATCCCTGGGGAGTCACAGTGAAGCATCCCTACTCATGGGAGAAGATCCACACAGTTCTAGGAAAATGTACAGGTTTCTGCTTTGTGGAAGTCTGGTGTTGCTTTTATAGTCAAAAAAGGAGATATCAAAAGGTCAGTCAAAAATCTGATTTATTGTCCGAGAGCTCCCTTAAGCATTAAGATATTCATTGGCAGCTGGGACATGACAGACCAGTGTTAACCCCATGCCACCAAAATAACTCACTACAAGGCAGCTTGTCCTACTTGAGTTACCTGACTGCTTAACAAACTGATAAATTCTTGTGGAGGGTGAGTAGCCCTGCTAGAGACTTGTGGAACTGCCTCTGAATTACTGTATCTAAGTTTTGCATTCTCTGCTGAAAGAAGGACATTTCCTTACTGAGGCAAGCATAGCAGAGGACCATGAAAATGGAGTGCATGATATACAAAGAGTTGCTGAAGTAATTGGACCTGTTCACCCTGAAGAAAAGGCTGAGAGAATTTATTGGAGTTTACTACTACCTCCTGGAAGGATACAGGGAGGACAGAAAAAGGTTTTTCTTACTGGTTAAAATTCTCTCAGGACAAGAGTTAATGGACACAAGTCAGAATGTTGGAAAATTCAACATTAAGGCAAAAAAAAAATCCCCTGAACCAACAGCACTATGGAAGTGGTTAACTTCCATATGGAATATACTTTCTGGAAAGCTTGTGATATCCCCATCTATGGAATCATATTTGAATGCTGACAGGAAGTTCTCTTAGCTACCTGATCTTGCTGGGATTACTGTGAGGGAGTATTAGACGAGATGGCCTCAAGACATCATTTCCAACTCAAGTTTCCCTGTGATTCTATTACTAAATAAGGGATCTTAGCCCAGTTTACCTTATAAATATAATAGTTTAAGGTGAATTTGAATTGAACTACCAGTACCTACACAATGTCTTTAGCCTTATGACCAGATCTAAAAAAGTTCTGCATATTCTTAATTATAGTGCTACTTTTTATCAAGGTTGTGGCTGAAAAGAATAAAACTGTTTGTTTGTATGAAATGTTTTTCCAAAACCTGATTTTTTATGAGTATTCAAGAATTTATAATGAATATTAATTTTTTATTCCACTAGAAAATTGTTACCTATCTATATTGAATTTAGAAAAGGGGGGAAACAAAGTTAAAAAACAAGGGCTAATTTATAATATTTTATGACAATAGTAGTCTGTCATCTGGAAACATGCCTCGAAATGGTCAAGTAGAGAAGCACAGTTTGAGAAAGAAGCGAGGAACCTCTTTCTAAAATTTCTAAGGTGTTTACAGGCAATGTTTATGTGATATTTAAGGAAATTTTAAGGTACAAGATGCTGGATTTTTTATAATATATTCAAAAAGGCATCAAAAGTGTTCAGTGGAATATACCAAGTTCCTTATGGAAAGGTGAAGTCCTTTTAAGTTTATAGAAGACAAGCATGAGGGAATCTTAGAAACATAAAAAAACTTTTAACAGTTGGGATTGCATTTCTCAATTTGTTACCACAGAATGGGATATAACTAGAGAATTTATTTGGAGGTTTTGGTAAAGGATTAGACAAGTTCACAACCAAAATATCTGTAAGTCAATACTAAAGCATCCTTTGATTTTTAAAACACTGGAATGTTTGAAGGTTTCAAAGGGAACAGACAGCTAGAAGTTGCTAAACTAATAATATCTCCCTAAACAGTCTCCCTTTTTCTGCTCTCAGACGTTGTAGGCTGGATGCACAATTTTTCTCTTTTAGAAAACATTGCATCCACTACACAATTTCTTTCCCATCCCTATTTGTGCCTCAGTGATGTATATCCCTGCTATACTTAACTGAATAGATTTCTTTTTTTTTTTTAATGGGATTACTGGATGATTAGCATGATTGCCAAAGGAGACTGATTTTGAAGCAGAAAATCCTATCAGTTGATGGATTCAACCTAAAATCAATTTTTGTTCAACTTAATACACTGAATCAAAGGAGCAGTACTTCTGATTAAGAATAAACATGCACACAGAGAAATTGTAAATCAAATTCTTCCTTTTTGGAAGGTATTGCTGTTATTAAAGTTTAGTGTACCATGAAATAAGACTGTACTTTCTTTCAAACCTTTCTGGCAACACTTGTTATGAAGTAGATTCTTATACATGAAAGTTTTTATGCCAGGAAGAGACCTTAGAAAAACTGTTGCGTGCTGCGACACAAAAAATAAAGTGAATCATCAAGATTACAGATGAAAAAAGTTTACAAAATCATTCAATTCTTCACATTGCTGCTGCACAATGATCCTTAACATAGAATTTGTAATGATATTTTTTTGCTTTGATTTCAAAGTTGCTTGATCAGAAAGCGCAACATTTTTCACATGAAGCTGTTGCTCTGCTTGCCAAAAAGACTGCCTGATGCGTAGCTTAAAATTCCAATTCTCTATTTCTTGCTCCAAGACACAATTCACTTATGCAATTTGTAAATCGTGTTTTTCTTCTACCTAACATCCTAACTTGTACTGGGATAGAATTCTTTCTGAACAAGTCCATCTAATCACCTGTAGAAAGGTTATTCAGCAGACTGACACAGAAGATAACTCTGAGCATTCATTTAGCAAATAGTACAGAACTGCATGCAGCTGTAGTTAGTGGACTCAATATTATAGGGAAACTGAGATCAATACATTTGTATTATGTTGTCTCTTTTACAAAATCTTAATAATGAGATTTCTATAGGCAGTCACATCCATGACATTTGTGTTGGCTCTTAATCCAGGATGAAGGCTGAGGCCACCTAAATTCAGAGCTGTTGGAGGAGCAGAGGTTATGCAGATGGGTCTCCAGGACCTGCCATTGCTACTGCCCCTTGCAAAAGCAGTGTCTGGAAACAGTGAGCGACAGGGAACATTATTAGGGGTCCTTCCCAAGAGCTTTTCCTTACATTTATAGCTCATCCATAGGCTAGTAGTTTTTTCTGTTATAATTGTGAATCGTTAAATATATTTTAATACCCCAGTAATTCTTCTGTGGTTTTAAGATTCTTAGCGTATTAAGACATTTTTCTAATAAAGATATTCCCAAGCATATCCAGTAATTTTTTACCACTGCAGGTAGGATTGTTTACTTCATTTTTTCATGGAGCCCTTTACAATATTAGTTAAACTTCAAGTGTTTTTACATTACGTATAGCAATTTATTCCTAAATTACCAAGCTGAAAAAGGCAGCAATTCTAAAATTGGCACAAGTTGGGAGCTTCCTTTTATAAAGAAAAAGAATTCAGAAGTATTTTACAGTGTTTTCGACATTAGGAAGAAGAAAAAAAATCACTGAAGGCCATTCTTTGCTTTTTCACTCTGGAAAAAGCCCTTGATCTTCTTATTATCAGAAGAGAAAGACTGGATAATACACAAGAAAATAAATGTTTAATGGGTATTTCCCCCAAAATAAGAATTGATTGGATCAGTGCTGACCCAGAACCAGTGTCTGGTGGAGATAGAAAAAATCCTCTTCATAGAAGTTACAGTGTTGTGTTTTAGATTTGTGACTAAAGCCATGTTGCTAACTCAGGAAGGTTCTGGCTGCTGCTGAGCAGTGCTTGCACAGCATCATGGCCCTCTCTGTTTCTCATTTTGCCCAGACAGTGAGTGGGCTGGAGTGGAAAAACACCTTGGAGTGTACAGAGCTGGGACAGCTGACCCCAGAGGACCAAGGAGATATTCTATTCCATATTTAATAATATATTCAGCCATAAAATCCTTGAAAGAGTTTTCTAAATTAGCTGTTGCTGGAGACCATATGGCCATTAGGAGGAGGTGGAGTGCCTTTGCATTACACGGTGTATTTTTTGTTTTTTGGTAATCCACTAATTTGTCCTTATCATGACTCACCAGTTTTCTCACATTTTCCTTTCCAATTCTCTATGTAAATCAAATTTCAAGATATACCTTCCATTTTCTACTTTCATTATTTTCTTTAGAAAATCAAGAGAACAGTACACAAAAGTTTTAAGTTTCCTCATTTGTAATTATCATACTTTTGGATTAACTTGTCATGCATGTTTGAAGTTGTAATGCTAACCTTAATATATATGTTTCATGCAGAAAAAAAGTCTTTGAGATTTATGTAAATAAAAACACTGCTGGAAAAGTGTATAATAGCTCATTCCTCTAGTGGACTTGTAATTGTTCAGACATTGTGTATTCAAGGTGTGCACCATGGTGTAATACTGACGGTGCATTCTGTAATACACCAGCATCTGTACCTTCTATTTGTTCAAAATGCTCCCAGAAGCACAGTAAGATTTAAAATTTTAAACCTAATCTTTATTATCTGTTAGAAATTGGACGTAAATGTACAAGGAGAAAATAAAGCTCTGCAGCTTCTACTTCAGTGAGATTTCATTATTTTATTCTTATAGAAGTAAGCATTTAGTGAATTTTTGCACTGAAAGACTCAAATTATAAAAGATGGGTAAATTAAGATGTAAAACAAGATACAATGATTTTAAAAAAAAATCTTGAAATAGATATACATTTTAATTACAATTTTTAAATGAAAATGATTAAATGAAGAAGGAAGAAGAAAATTCACACAATGACACTGAAAACCATTCGTCATACATCAACTCATATTATGTATATATACCTGTGCCCAAGTGTAGGAGAAGGAAAATGTGGAATCCAAAAGTATTCTCCAAAAACAGGAAGGAAGAAAGGACAAATGAGAAGAGCAACAAACTTTGAAAATCTCATTAAAAAGTCTCTTAAAAGACTTTGCTGTTAAGGTAGCCTGTGATGAAGAAGGAGAAAGCAATCATGGTGAAGGGACTACATGGAAAATTTCTTGATATTGTAAGAAGATACTTTATTACGTGTAATAGCTTCATAAAGAAAGTTTCTTTTTTTATAATTCCAGTTTTCTACCTGCTTTCCAATTTTTCAGTATAGTGCTTCATGTCAGTGGTAAAAGAAATTTTCTTGCAATAGAACAAGAAAAAATTGTCAACTTCCTCTCCTTTTTAAAAAAAAACGTGCTGTCATTTATGAGGCTAAAAATACAGGGAAGAAAATTGATTAATAGCTCATTTGTAATGTCAATTCAATCCACCAACCCTAGCAGATGACTTAAAAATTTGACACTTTTCTAATAAAAACAACACTATTTATTTCAAAGTGTCTAATAAGACATTGAGTTACTGCTACCAAAAGCAGACACAAAAGAGTGATGTCTTAAGGAACACTGTAATAACCCATTACAAATCCCCCAGGTCAGGAAATATCTCTATGACAGCCTTTAGCTTGAGTCTATTCATTTCTAAAAGTACTGTAACGGCAGTAAGAGGATGGAAAGGAATGATTATGATACTAACCAGCTATTTTAAAGACTTGTTAAAACCATCATAGCTGTATTTCACAATTCACCAGAATTACATTCTTTATAAAGGATTTAATTTGCTAATTGTGACTAATGTTAATTTTCTGCTTCTTATTTTTTGCATCTCTTTTTTTTCTTTTTTTCTGATACATTATTGGAATATGTTCCCATGGTTAAGCGCCTCTTGGTTATAGAATGAACCCATTCACTTCACTTTTAATAAGAAATTAATAAGATTTACAATGATGTAATCTCTGGCTCTTGTCTACCTTTTTCCATTTCTGACATTAGAAATGCAAAAAAAAATTGTTTTCAGACATCACATTCCAGAAAACTGCTAAAAGTTTGGTCAATAGCCTTAAAATCATACATTTTGTGGAGAACTTAATGTGATAATCAAACTATTGTCTTTTTTTGATGTTAGTATGCTACACCTACTAAACATAATTTTTCTATGTTTGATTTTTGTATTTAAAACTTGTTTATTCCAAAACTTCTCCTTCTGAACAGTAGATACTTGATAGGTTATTTGTCCACCACATGTCTAAATACATTTAAATTTCTAATAAAGGATCAAAATGTTTTCAAATTATGGTCTGCTATGCTGTTTGGCCATCTCTGATTTAAAAAAAAATAAATTCCAGAAGTGTATTTTTATAGCCAAAACTGAAACACTTCTTATTCTACTGCTATTTCTAAAGAAATATTAACAGTCTTTATTTTGGATATGATTCATTCTTTTTCTTTGAAATTTCCACTCATTTAATTCTTTATCTACGTTTTTGTTCTGTCTTTATGCTTTTCTACCCTTCTCTAAAATATGCTTTTCTACCCTTCTTTCTTTGACAGCTCACTTTCCAAGTAATCCTCCGGTCCTACAATGTACTGAGAAATAATTAGTATTCGTTCAGTTCTCATAATCTGTGTCTCTACTTGCATTAATAAGAAGTAAAAATATTATATAAAATTCTCAACAAGTAAGCGAATTGTCCTACCAGACCTTCAGCAAAGTCCACTGCTGTTGCTTTATGTGGTTTAATCACCTTTTTTTTCCTTTACTTACCTGTTACTAAAATGAATCCATTCTTTACCCCTCCAGGTTTCTTGTACCATATGGTGTTCTAATCAGATGAAAAATGAAGGATCATATTTGGATTTCATATTATCTTTAAAATTTACAAAAGAGAGACTAGAAAATACATGATAGATGACAGGGAAAGTCTGTGTACTCTGCCTCTGTCGAACAGGTTGCTTATCAGCAAATTCTAAGTAGTAGCTCAACCCAAAAATTTTGCTTGCTACTGCCTGCCAATCTTAATTCCATGAATGACATGAATAGCAAGCCAATGTATGTTTGTTTTTATATTCATATTTGTCTTCCTAAATTTTACTTAAAAATCTTTTACAGTCCTGAGCAAATACATACCTGAATTTATGAGGCACTTGAAGCCATTCTCTTTTTAATAAAGTCATTTAACTTACTTTCTGTAACAAATTAATTCATGTCTAAAATAGGAATATTGAACTGAAGAGCTCTTTATTTAATCCACTGTCGTATTACACAATGGGGGGTCAGCTCATCCTCTTATCTCCTTATTCTCAACACACAAAATCTGAAAGCATGCAATACCTCCGAGATATAACTGAGGAAGAGCAGCAACATTGCCCACTGCTTGGGCTGATTTTTTTGGGAGCTTTGTATTTCACTGATCTTTTTTTCAGAGATGTTAAGCTGAAAATCTATGTAATTCAGAAGTTAGGTAATTCATATTCATGATTCCTTTTGTTGTTTATACATTTGTCATTGCTTTTTTTTGTTGGGTTTTTTTCCCTTCTGATCTGCTAGCAGCAATGTTTTTACCCCAATTCTAACTGGCATAAACTATTTCAATTAAGCAATTTCTTACTCTCATTTTTCATTATCCATAAGGGAATTGTAAATACCACAGGATTTGCATATTAATTACAGGAAGATGTTATATAGGAGAGGGTAATAAATTGCCCATGCCTAATAACAATCAAATTATGTTATATAATACATATCACCTTCTCAACAGATCTTGACATCATCGCAAAAGAACCAGCAAACATTGAAAACTTCACAGTCATCATGGAAAAATGAAAATTGATAGCAGATATTATTTCATAAATTTTTCATATTTTTTTCTGCTCTTTCCGTTATTTTATTCTGCAGGTGTAAAGCACCATTAGGTGCTATTTTAAGGCATCATACTACAAAATTATAAAACAGCCTGACACATTTCAAGCCAGTAATCACAGTCAGAATAAAAACTTATTCTGTGTTTTCTTAGTGTAAAAAAGAGAGATTCTGAAGCTGCCTGCTGTGGTACATTAATCAAACTTCTGCTGTAATAGCTGTAAGTCTTCTGGTGAATTAATGTGTAGAGTAGGTCTCTGGTTTTCCTTAATCCTTTTTCTCTAGTTCTAATCTATCTTTTAGTGGAACTGACAAAAATATTCTTACAGTATTGGAAGATGTATCTAGCCATTGTTGCCCTTTGCATTGGCTAAAGGGTGTTTTTTTTTTAAGAAAAACACTGTAGAGTGACAGTTCTTTTACATCTTCTCATTTAAGTATATGGCTTAAGGGCCAGCTTGTCCAAAAAGCAGTAGAAATGGTCATTGAAGTCAAGTAGCTAAAAGAGACATGGTGCACTCACTAGCCCTCCTTGGGAGAAAGAAATTCTAGATGGGGAAGAATGAAGAGAGAAAAAGTTACAGAAAGGTCAGATTTACTCCTTTTGAAAGAACTTTGATCAGAACTTCTGTTCTGCTGATTTGTGCTATATTCAAGAATAGATGAAGAACATTTGAAAAGCAACTGAGCAGATCAAGTGACCTCATATGACTCCTCATATGGCTTCTCTTCAAGACCCTTCACCATCTTTGTTGCCCTCCTTTGGACACTCTTTAATATCTTTCTACTATTGTGTCACCCAAAACTGCACTGGAACTTGAGGTGAGGCTGCCCCAGTGCAGAGCAGAGCAGGACAATCCCCTCCCTTGCCCAGCTGGTGATGCTGGGCCTGATGCCCCCAGGACAGGGCTGGCTCTCCTGGCTCCAGGGCACTGCTGGCTCATGTTTTGTGAGTGTTGCTTCCAGTGCTACTTCCAGCGCTTCATTCTCCATCCGTACATTCATCCAGGGTCGCTCTGATCCAGATGCAGAATCCACCACTTTCCCTGGCTGAATTTCATGTGGTTGGCGATTGCCCAGTATCCTAATTTTTCTGTCCCTCCGCAGGGACTCACTGCCTTTGAGGGAGTCAACAGTTCCTTCCAGTTTAGTATTATTGGCAGACTTAGTATTCCTTTAATTCCTGTGTCCAAGTAATTTATGAAGATGTTGAAGAGCACAGGGCTGAGGATGGAGCCCTGTGGAGCCCCACCAGTGACAGGTCACCAGTCTGATGCCACCCCACTCACTATAAGCTTTTACATCCAACCCCTGAGCCAGTGGATCACCCACCACAAGATGTGCTTTTCCAGCTGTGTGCTGGACATTTTGTCCAGTAGGGTTCTGTGAGAAACAGTATAAAAAGCTTTGCAGAAATCCAGAAATATTACATCAATTGACTTCCTTTGATCAACAGAGGATTACTTTGTCCTAAAACAAAATAATGTTTGATAAGCAGGACTTTCCCCTCATGAAGCCGTGACCAATACTGTGCTGTTTTTCAGGTGTTTTTCTATAACTCCCAGAATAATCTTCATGATTTTATCAGTCACAAAAGAACCTAGAGTGTTCAAATGAAAATGTGCGCTCTAAAATCTGGGTTTTTGGCTACAGCTTCAACTGTGGTATTTAGAAAGGATTCAGAGTAATTTCAGTGCTGTAGCTTGTGGTTAGGCCCAAGTTATAGAAAGGTAGAAAAGAGCAGAAGTGAAATATAGAACTGTCAAGTCTAACTTGAATTATTGAAAAAATGCTGGAGAAAATGTGAAGTTGAACTATATATAAGCATCTGAAGCCAACAAAAATCTGACAGTGCCTAGGTAACATGATCCACCTTGGCCCTCCATGGGCTGCAGGGGCACAGCTGCCTCACCATGGGCTGCACCAGGGGCTGCAGGGGAATCTCAGCTCTGGCACCTGGAGCATCTCCTGCCCCTCCTTCTGCACTGTCCTTGGTGTCTGCAGAGCTGTTCCTCTTTTCTCACCCCGTTTTTCCCTGGCCAAAATTACCTCTGTGCAATCAGTTTTTTCCTCCTTAAATATGATCACAGAAGGATTACTGCCATTTGCTGATGGTTTTGGCCTTGGCCAGCAGGGGGTTTGTCCTGGAGGCAGGCGGCATTGGCTCTGTCCGACATGGGGGAAGATTTTGGCAACTTCTCAGAGAAGCCAACCCTGTAAGTCCCCACCCTGCTACCAAAACCAGGCCAAGCAAACCCAATTCACATGCCAAGGTGATGATTTTTCCTCTTTATTACTCTTTATCTTGTTCAACACAGCTATTATTAATTACATATTTTTTTAAATTTTCACATTTTGTGTAATTTTTTCAGTAAGTACAATTTTTATATTGGAAATTCCAGAGGACCCAAGCCCAAGCAGAATTTCACTATGATAGATGTTGAATGACAAACTCTATCCCAAAATCAAATGAATGAAATGGTTTTATAAATAATTATTATCCCATTCAGTACATATAAGGATAAATTGGCAACCCATTATGTATGAATCCTAATGACAATGAAAATATTGTCCAGGTTTTACATGAATTTATTAAATTCTGACATTTCTCTTTCTCTTTCTCTCTCTTTCTTTCTTTCTTTCTTTCTTTCTTTCTTTCTTTCTTTCTTTCTTTCTTTCTTTCCTTCTTCTTTCTTTCTTTCTTTCTTTCTTTCTTTCTTTCTTTCTTTCTTTCTTTCTTTCTTTCTTTCTTTCTTTCTTTCTTTCTTTCTTTCTTTCTTTCTTTCTTTCTTTCTTTCTTTCTTTCTTTCTTTCTTTCTTTCTTTCTTTCTTTCTTTCTTTCTTTCTTTCTTTCTTTCTTTCTTTCTTTCTTTCTTTCTTTCTTTCTTTCTTTCTCTTTCTTTCTTTTTCTTTCTTTCTTTCTTCCTTCCTTCCTTCCTTCCTTCCTTCCTTCCTTCCTTCCTTCCTTCCTTCCTTCCTTCCTTCCTTCCTTCCTTCCTTCCTTCCTTCCTTCCTTCCTTCCTTCCTTCCTTCCTTCCTTCCTTCCTTCCGCCACTTCCTTCCTTCCTTTTTGTTTAAGCTTTTCTTAGATATAATTTTAACAGGAACCATAAATTTTTTTCCCCAGAAGTACTATTTGTTCAATAAGAGTGAATGAATGCACATCAAATCCTGCTGGCTCTGACAATAACCCTTAATGTGAGGTTTCAGTTAATAGTTTCAGATGTACCTGCCATCCAGAATATAAGGAGCCATGCAGTGAAATTGCCATAAATCACTGTGTGGCTGGACTATGTCAGAATGGATCACAATTCAGTGATCTCCCTGGAGAATTTAAGTGTCACAGCCTGACTAGTAAAAATCACTTTTGTCATGAGGCATTTCGGTTTGTCAAAAAGAAATGTCTCAAGAATGCAAATATTGCATTTAAAAAAAATCAAATATTCTGTTGTGAAATTTTCATTATCTAAACTTATGAAGTATTTTTTGTATATCTATAAGAAAAAAAAGAAATCAAAATGTGGTAATTTCTTTTTGTAGGAAATGTTAAGTATTGTTAAGCAATCCAACTGAATCTGTTTTGAAGAGAAACCTTATACATAACCAGATATGTAATATTAAAATTGAGCCCTGAAACCACTACCCTTTGTTCTTCAACTTAGTATAGTGACTGTTTTAGGTAGATCAGATTGCTCAAAGCCCAAAAATCCATGCTGTAATACTTCAATAATTAATTCAAAACACAGAAGTAAAAGGACACATAGATTAAGACCTTTATTTCAAATCTATAAAGTTATGAATAATAATTTTTATTTCATCAAGGAAAAAAACCTGTTCGCATTTCTTTATTTATTATATCTATTTTGATGAAAGTTACACATGCAACAACTATAGCTATATCTGTGCATAGCTGATACCATCATTGATCAACATTTTCATTTTATTTCTTTATACTAATTTTTTATATTAGGTTTATGTAGTACTTCATTATGCAGATGTTAAGAGCTATTTACAAAGGCAAAATGAGAGACTTAAATTTTGTATGACAATCAACAAGGAGGAAAACTTCAGCTGTGCAAGAATGTTGCACAGCTGGTGTTTAGGATGGAATTGAAACATAGCTTAAAGTCACCTTTCTACATCTACTGATTTAGAAACGAAAACGACTGCATGTGTAGGGCAGCTTTAATATGCATTGCCTTGTATTTCTGCCTCAAAGGGTTGTTCAACAAGCCAGAATTTGAAAAGTGCAGCATGTTCCAGCAATTTACCCTGATGGTCAGAAGCTGCTGTTGTCCCTCATGTTACAAGATGTTCAAAAATGTTAAAAATTCTTCCAGATCAGGAGGTCTTCAGTCATGCCTTAAGAACATGGTTTACATTTCCTCTTAAAGACTAGGTCCACGCAGTACTGAACTTATGAAATTTTTTAATTATTTATTATAGTCAACTGCACTTAATAAACACTATTAAAACGAGGTTATGTTTAGTTTTGAAAGCTATCATGGCATGGAGTAGGAATGCAGATTTATTTGAACATCTTTGACCAGAGTCCTCCTTGTTATCTAAAAATTTGACTAACAGAATGTAAGATATGAGGAACCTAAATGGTGCACTGGAATCTGTCATGGCAATACTTCTGCTGCTGAAGCATGGCATTGCTTTATAAATATATTTTTAAATTAAATGTGAAGTTCAGATCTTGAGCCAGACTTAGCATCTAAGTTTTTAAGACACTAGAATTCATTATATTTAACTCACTTAATCAAATCTCTGGTTTAAGTCTTTAGTGGCTTTTCATGCCACACTTGTTAAATTATAATTGTACTAGTCTGTTTTGATCTTTGTTGCACTAAAAATATTTAGAAAATTTTAAGTGCTCAGCTAATAGGAGACCAGAAAACTGTACTTCTTGTGCTTTAGCTCACTAAGTTTTTATGACCAAACCGAAATGTCTAAAATTTGAAACTTTGTGTTTATATTCAGCATTTGGATACTAACTCCACACATATGGACTGTTTTTTCAACTGCTTTATATCACATAGTTAAATATATTAATGTGGTTTGAAAAAAAATCAGTCTAACAAAGAATATTTTCTTGCAACTATTTATTGTGTAATTCAAAAACAAAAGTTCTGTCATCAATGAAAATGATTATTTCCTTGATGCCCATTGTATTTTGAAGGGTGTTTATTATAATTTGAAGTACAGCTTTATAATTGACTTTATAATTATGACTTTGTTCCAATTAGAGTTGTTTTGTATATGAAACTGAAACTTTCAAGTAAATTTGAATATTTTACGCTATTCTAAATAAGATTTTAAAACATAGGAAGAGCACACATTTAATTGGTCTATCACTTGTCTGTTTTCTCAGATTAATAAATTTTCTAAGTCATCTGTTACTCTATTTTTCAACAGGTTTTACTGGTGAGTTGTGTGAAACTAATGTTGCTGCCTGCCTATCACAACCATGTGGGGCCTCCAGCATCTGTAAAGATATTGTGGGTGGCTATCTCTGCTTCTGTGCACCTGGATTTATAGGTAAGTTCATAGAAGTGCTGTTTAACATGTTTCAGTCAGGCCTAAACCAGAGAATAGAAGTTTGTTCAAAAGTAGCAATAGATAATTTAGCAGTGTGCCTTTGATTCAGGCAGAAACAACTTTTGTTCCCTTGCACACAAAAGTACTTGGCTGAGTAAAAGTATTCAGCTGTAAAAAATACTGACTACAAGGGACTATTTCCACTCCAATTGCTCTTTATACTATTTTAGACATGGTGTTTGTCTTACACTGATGTGATTTAAACTCCCAGCCATATGCAAGCTGGCCTTTATTTAACTGTTTTGTGCTCTCTGTAATAGTAGGGCTGCACTAACAGGGTCTCAACTGCCAAATATGCATCCAAGATCCTGGGTAGGTTTAAGTATTCATGTTTGCATCTACCCTGCAGGCCATTGTCATTACACTGACTAGATTAAAATTATTTTGTCTATGTCAGCATACTGACATGGTATTTTCAGACGCCAATGTAAAAGAAAAAAAATCTTTCTAGATACATATACAGATATTTTTGATCAACTGTATGGTGAAATAATCAAGGGCAGTAGGAATTCTCTGAGTGGCAGATCAGCTGTGCTACCCAGATCCATCCTGTCTCGCTCTAGGGACATTGAGAGGGCTCCAAAAGCAGGAATAGGATGACACGAAAATCTCCCTCAATAGTCAAGGAGGACACAGACAACCAGAGGAATTGAGACCTTAAGAAGACTGCATACCTCTTAACTTGCTGTTCTGATCTTTAAAACAAAGCCAAAAATTAATAAATTAATGAAAAAAATAATATAATAGAGAAAGATTGTATTATTTTAATTTTTTTTCCTTGGAAACCATATTTACATTTGCCATGTTTTATGAAAACTCAAGGCTTTCTTGCCCTTAAAATATGAAAACATGCAAGTTTTTGATTACATCTGTAAGGACTCCATAAAATCTTTGTTGAACATTATATTCATTCTGCTTTTTTCCTTTAACCAAAAAGAAAAATAAATTCCCCAAAGACAATTTATGGTTCATTGTTAAAAGCTCCCTGTACCTAAGCTCATTTATTTCATTTTGTTGTTGCTTCCTGTGCTGATGATTCACCAGTGGTGTGTTGTAATGAAATTAATCCTCCACTTGTTTCCAGGTCATAACTGTGAGATTGAAGTGGATGAGTGTCTTAGTGACCCTTGTCACAATGGAGCTACTTGTGTTGATCACCTGGATGCCTTCAGTTGCATCTGTCAGGATGGATTTGAAGGTAAAAAAAAAATCCACAGAACAATAACTTTGTAAACCTACTCAGAGTTTTACACCATTTTTTGACATATCAGGTGAAATGCATGTATTCACATATGGGTGTCATATGAAGTAATAAACATGTTACTTAGAAGAGGTATATCTTGACCAAATTACCCATTTTGTTTTCATGATAGCACAGAACTAGGTGTTTTCTGCTAACTGGTGTCTTGTCCGTTGAAAATGGATCTGTGGAGTTCAGTGAATTCTGAAAATTTGAGATACTTTTTTCTGCAAGCTTTTAAAATATTTCAAAGCTTTAATATCCTCGAATTGAAAAAAAATCCAACTGTGTGGTAAAGATTTTGGGGTTGTCATATTTGTACAATTTATATGAAAAATTTATTAGCTTTGATAAGTGGGTGCATTAATAGCTGCAGCTATGCTTTCAGCTTAGATCAGGAATTTAAAGTGTATCCATTTTCTTTTTAAAACTTCATTTTTTAAACATCATGGATATTTAATCATTAAAATACAAATCAATCCATAATTCAAATGTCCCAGTGCAAAATAGTAATTTCTACCACTCATCTATTCAGAAGAATTATCACTTGCATTTTTATTTCTTTAAATGCTTTTAACTTCCCAAATCATGCAATCGATGCAATTTTTCAATTATTCTTCAAATGATAAAGAATTTGGTTCACTGAAAAATATTAGCAGTGAAGTATTTTTATACTTTGAGTAGTTATGTGGGTTTTTTATAGTCTACATTGGAATAAATTTTCTTCTTGTCTATAACAGATTTCATATTTTTTTGGGAGTACATCTTTTGCCTTATTATGAACATAAGTATTTCCTCTTACACCACTGCAATGCTGCCTAGTATACTTACTGTAATATGGTTTCTGTTCTTCTATATTTATACAAAAAGAAAATTTTCTGCTTTAAACCTTAGTTAACTGTTTGATTACTGTACTTTTAACATTTTTGAAAAATTAGTGAATGAATTAAGCATTCAGAAGATGAACATCTGTCATAAACACCCAGATCTGAATATTAAAAGAGTGTGAAATAGATGCTGATATGTGAGTTATATTCAGTTAAAATAAATGTTGGTCCTTACCTAAAGGTGCCATGAAATAAGTTCTTTCCCGTTTCCTTGATTCTATATTCATAGGTACAACTTGTGACGCAAACATAAATGAATGTCAGTCTTCTCCATGTCTTCATAATGCATCATGTGCAGACCTTATTGGTGGCTATAAATGTGTCTGTCTACCTGGTTTTACTGGTAAGTTGTTTTCATAGCAAACCTTTTTTTTTTCACAGCCAGGTAGTCCACAAAGCATCAGTTAAGACATTATTGACTAATTTGCTTGTGTTTATTGTCATTTTTCTTTATCCGCCCTGGTCTAATGTTTAATTTGCATTCCAACTCACTGGAACACTGACTGTATCTGTAAACCTCATAGCACAAGATAAATTAGTCTGCATTTAAAAAGGTCTTCAAAGCTTGGATACATAAGGAAGACTAGTTACCATTTAGAAACTCAGAAATAAGTTGGTATGTATTTGTGGTTATAAGAACAAAATAGATTTTGTAGTAATGGGGCTGTTTGTTTGGCCGATGTATGTTAGCTTATCTTCACAAGTTGCTTGAGATTTTTATGGTGCAAATTAATTAGAAATTGGCACCTGATTTTTTAGTAAGTGTTCAAAACTTTCATCTTTTCAAAGGTGCAAGATGTGAAACAGATATAGATGAGTGTGCTTCATTTCCCTGCAAGAATGGAGCCACCTGCATTGACCAACCTGGTAATTATTTCTGCCAATGTGTGGCTCCGTTTAAAGGTAATGAACATCAAGGGAGAGGGGAAAGCAAACATAATTAACTTTATAAGGCATTTTTATCACTTGTTTAAATGCATTTCAGTGTCCCTACAGCATTAATAGTCCTTCACTTCCCCAAACAAAGCTTTCAAAGTGACCAGCCATATATAAACCTTCAGCTGCAACTAAGGTGAAGGGATCATTGTTTATACATCTGCTAGGTGTGTTTCTTTATTAGACAAAATGGATACTTTAAAATCAGTTTGTTAACAGAATAAAATTGCTTATGTAGGTAATAGGAGGTATGATGGCACTAAGCTGCCATCACAAAGATTGGTTGATTTTCTAGGCAGTTTTCTCTCTAATTTTATTGGCATTCTCTACGTTATTTTATCATTTTTAAAAAGCAATTTATAGCTATCCTGGAGTCCAGAAACTGTGTGATTATTTCTTACAATGCTTTTAAAAGAAATACACTTAAATTACAAAGTTATTGTGAAAGTTTTCATACAAATTTTTCATATAAATAAAATTTTCAGCTAAGTTTAAACACTTACTGCTAAAATAATTTAAAGAAACAAATTGTGTGGTGTTCTTGAGCAAATATAGTTCAAGTGATAGTCTCAATTAAAAGGACCTATTGATTTGTAAATTAAATATAAACACATTTTTCCTCCAGGAGTTCAATATAATGATACTTACTTAGGAATCCGGAACAATCATTAAAAGACAATTTTCCTAGTATGTTGAGACAGCAGGACTTTTCCCCTATAGGGAAGATGGTTGAATAAAATTCATTTTTCATGAGCTCATGAACAAACACTCATGTTTGTTCTTATTATTCTAATTAATGGTCAAAATTTAGTCTGTCATTTTTGTTAGTTTTAATTTATGTTCTACTGAATAAAATCCAGTACAGTAACAAGTAAATGAATACTGCATTATCAGAATTGCCTCTGTGCAGGAAGACGTAAAATAATTTTCAGTACATGGTTAGAAATACTGGTCTCTTGAGTATATCTTGCAAAAGGAAACAGATTTCCAGCAGATTTTTGTATTCATTAGATATTTAAGTAAGTAATTAAAAATTCAGAAAGTCAACATTTCTGTAGTCATCCTTCAACAGACTAGCAGTGTCTCATATTCTTTATGGAAAAGGTAAGTCCTGCTGGCAAGACTCATAAAATGTAACTGAGATCCTCTGAGAACATTATAGGAGGAAGTAGTTAATGGCCTGCTGTGCCACTGAGACTCTCACAAGTCTGTAAGGCCAGATGGGATCCACCTGAGGGCACTGAGGAACTGCCAGAAGAGCTCAGCAAGACACTGTCCATCATTTGTCATCAGCTCTGGCTAACTGGGAAGGTCAAAAATGACTGGAGGTTGACCAGTGTGATGCTCATTCTCAGGATGGGTTGGAAGGAAGTTTTGGGGAGCTACACTTGTCAGCCTGGCCTTGATACCTGGCAAGGTCATGGAACAGATTATCTCGAGTGTGATCACACGACACACACAGGACAACCAGGGGATCAGGCCCAGACGTGTGGGTTTAGGATAGACAGGCCCTGCCTGACCAACCTGATCTTTTTTAACCAGATGACCCACCTGGTGAGTGACAGCAGGGCTGTGGATGTTTTCTATCTGTGCTTCATCAAAGCCTTTGATACTGTCTCCAAAAGCATACTTGTGGAGAAGCTGGTAATCCATGGCTAAGACAGGGGCACTCTTCACTGGGTTAAGAACTGGCTGGATGGCCAGGCTCAGAGAATGGTGATGTATGGAGCCATACCTGTGTGATGGCCAGTCTCTAGTGGGGCTGCCCAGGACTCAATATTGAGTCCAGTCCTGTTTAATGTCTTTGCCAATGATCTTTGTGAAGGGCCCAAGGGCAACCTCAATCACTTTGCAGATGACACCAAATTGGGTGGGATTGTTGATGTGTTGGAAGTTAGAAAGGCTAGCTTCCAGAGGGATCAGGACAGGCTGGTTCAGTATGCCAAGGTCAGCGTTATGAAGTTCAATAAGACAAAGTGAAGGGTCCTACATAGAAACCCTATTCATCTCTACAGGCTGTGGGCATAGTGGCTGGAAAGCTGCCCAGCAGAAAAGAACCTGGGGTAGACAGAGTTTGAACATGAGCCACTGTGTGCCCAGGTGGCCAAGAAGGGCAGTGAAATCCCGGCCTGTATCAGCAGTAGTGTGTCCAGCAGGACCAGGACAGGGTCCCTCTGTACTTGGCACTGGTGAGGCCACACCACAAATCCCGTGTCCAGTTCTGGGCCCCTCACTGCAAGAAAGACATTGAGGGGCTGGAGCGTGTGCACATGAGGGCAACAGAGCAGGTGAAGGCTCTGGAGTGTAAGTCATGCCAGGAGTGGCTAAGGGAGCTGAGGTTGCTTAGCTTGTAGAGGAGGAGGCTCAGGGGTGATCATATCACCCTCTACAACTTCCTGAAAGGAGATTGTACCAAGGTGGGGGTTGGCCTCTTCTCCCAAGCAGGCATCAACAGGACAAGAGATGAAGCAGGGAAGGTTCAGGTTTAACACCAGAAGAATTTCTTCACTAAAAGGGTGATTAAGCATTGGATAAGATGTTCAGGGAAGCACCAATATTGCCATCCCAGGAGGTGTTCAAGAAAAGACTGGAAATGGAACTTGGTGCTGTGGTTTGATTGACAAGGTGGTGATTGGTCAGAGGTTGGACTCAATCACATTGGAGGTCATTTAGGTCAAACCTAAATTATTCTATGACTCCATTCTATGATAATATTTTTGGTACAGGATGTCTGAGGCTGTTTACTTCATTTACAGCTTTATTCAACGCCTTCCAACATCAAATTCTTATACTGCTTTTGTCTGGATTTATATGGGTATAAATAAAAGTAGATTAGGTTTATATAAAACACTACCTCTGTCTCATACCATCTGTTTATTTAGTGTTAAACTGCTGTAAATGTAGCCTTTAACAGATTCACAGTAAGCCAACATAATGTCTAGTTAAACTATGTTTTCTAATTGTCTGGATATATTCAGGGCATTTTAATGAACAGCTTTGTGTGCACTAATTACAGATTACAGAAGCACTTAGGTAAGAAAGTACATGCATGATATTAATGGCAAAAACTATATAGGAGCACCTGTTTTGGTTTTGAGAATTTTCACAGATTTTCTTGCTTCTGATATTCTTAGCGGAAAACAATAAATGCTGTATTATGAATGCTGTCATTTACCTGGAAAGCAATCTGAAGATATATTTCCATAGAATATTGCAATGATTTGATTGTTCCATCACAAAATCCGACTTGAAGGGCATGCACTATTATTAGGAACATAAATCAGGAACATGTACCAGTTGATCAGGAGATGTACAGCAGATGTCCACTATATAGAATGTGGAAATAAGGAATGATGATTCAGAGCATGATTTAGGCATTCAGGTGCATTCATACAAAAGATAGTCTGTCAGATTAAGCTAGAAATTTATTCTATATATAGAAACTGGTTTACATACAATTATCTTGCTTTTGGTTTTATTTCCTTGACTATTTTTATTTGTTTATTTTAACAAGAAGACTAAGGAAGATTATGACCAGAAAGTTTTGATTTTTTTCTTTTTTCTTCCCCTTAATTTCCTCAAGATTTTAAGCAAATTTTTGCTTTCTTGCCATTTCAAGTCTTCTGAGAGCAAGATAGCTGCTATTCATTTTTTACGTGTGGCAAACTTTATAATATCCTGAATTGATACTTTTAAGTTCTAAAAAATTTATTAAAGTTTTAAATAAATATGAAAATTAATCAGAAATTCAATTAAGGTGTACTCATAGTTTCTGTTATTTTTTTGGGAGGAGCAGTGGGTTTCTTTGGTTTTTTCAAAGCACAGATTTGTCTGCTTAGAAAACATGTTTTAACTCATTCCATTGGGTTGCATAGAATAATGGAAGTCATCAAAAGCTTCTAAGAAAACTGATACTTAGGCAGTGATATAGTTAATTTTTCATCACATGTCTGTAGTCCAGGTTGTGAGACTTAACTCTACATCTCTGATATGTGAATGAAGTTCTACTTCTCCTGTGGGCACCAGCTCTTGTTTTAGAAAATCCAATTATCAAAATGGGAATAGAGAGTACTGGAGAATTCTCTCTTCTGATGCTGCTGGTGTAACCCTAACTAAACTAATGCATTCCTCTCTCCCAGTGTTCCCCTCAGAGTAGATTTCCTCCCATGCAGTGTAGATCATGGTCTTTCTATAAATTCTAGTATTTCATTGGAATTTTTGCCGCTGAAATTACTACCTTTGACTTTCCAAATGTTCAGACTAACAGCTTGAGGGTACTAGCAGTCCACCTATGCATAATTCAAGAGAAAACTGAATGAACCTATGACTTTCAGATATGAAATAACAACCTTGTCAACATCTAATAATGTTCTAATTACTAAGTATGGTAGCTGAAGTATTGTCATCCTATTTCAGCCAAGTTCCTTGTCCTCGTCGAGTTGAAAATTGATTTTCTCATTTCCAAAATTATTAAGTTTTACCTGTAGTCCTGATATGGTACAAAATAATGAACTTAATATTCCCTGTACTTTTACATCATAATTCATTTGACTTTGATTTGGAGAAGCTCAAGATTTGATTAAAAGAATAAAATCTCTACCATAGTAAGTTATTAATCTGGTAAGAGAAAGGGATTCCTGTGTAATACCACAGAAATCCTAAAAGTTACTGAGCCCCTCTGAGCCTGTACTCTGACTAAGGTAAACAGAGAAAAAATACAGCATCTAGGTTTGTATAATATGCTTTTGCCATTTATAATAGTTATCTATGCCAGAAGTACTGTATGTGTTTGTGAATATGTTTTAATTAATCAAATATGACAATCTACTTATAAAAGTCCAGTTCTTTGTTTCTGTTGGCTTTCAGCAGTGTTCTGCCACTAAGCTGTTTAGTACAAGTCATTATCACACCTCGTGCTTTAAAGCTGAAATGGCTGTGCTGCCACTTGCATGCACTGCAGTGTGATGTTCTTTACATATGAGACTTATCCTTGATGTGTCTGATACAGTTGCTTCTGCTTGGTTGTAATATATTAGTACCTGAAAATAAACATTTCAGAAATGACTCCACTTCGACCTGTTTTGTATCATAAATGAGGTACAACAGTGATAGTTGTGTATATCAAAAATTTTTTATCAGTGGACATTTTTAAGTTCTTCAGGAACAGAGGAGAGAGAAGCTGTTGCATTTGCTGCTGACAAGCAACTGGAACTGGGAGAAGGAAGGAAGATAAACTTGATTTGGATGCTAGACAAAATATTTTAATATTGTTAATATTATTGAGAGTTTGATTCCATTCGAGTGTCCTAGCTGGGATATTATTATAATAACTTTTCTATTATGATATTGATTCTGAAATTGATGTCTTTCTGTAACAGATTCACAGTTATTAGAGAATTGATGTGAAGTCCTTGGACAGAGAGCAGAAGTAGTGAGAAACATGATTAGGCTATATCTCATTTAGGGGTCCTAAAAACTTCACAGAAGGTAGAATGAAAGCTCCCATAGCTCTGCCAGAAAACACTGAGCTGTCCCATTAAAAATTCAAACATATTCAAAAACACTGCAATTAATAAAGCTATACCTTTGTCTGTATTTATATCTACACTGTTTTATTGGTGGTTTTAGTGTTTTGAAAGAACATTGAGGATACTCAAATATTCTTTTAACTGTCAAGTTCATAGTAATTTATGGAACCTTATTGTTCAGAGCTTTGAAATGCCAACATTCTTAAGCCACATCAATGAAGTTACTCATAACTATTAGACAGCAGTCCTTGCTGAGAATGTGGCAGAGCGAGTTTTCCCCTGTATCAGGCAAGCTGCTTTTCAGCATTCTTATCATGCACAAGGTGAATGATCTCACCACAGTTTCTAGACCAGCTCATTTTTACAGAAGATAAAGTAAGACTTAAAAGGCTGTTTTCTTCTTCTTTGGTATTATTGATAACTATGAGCAGATCTTGCAGTCCAACACCAGGACTGCAAATTTTCCCCATTTTCTACACCTGTATTTAAGGCAAAGGTGAAACTAACAGCATTTCTGTGACACATGGACTGAGCCAGTAATCTGCTCTTCCCAAAGAAAGCTCAGGAAGGAAGGAAGCATTAAAATTCTAGTTTCAATTAGAGACGATATATTAAATATGTGATAATCCTATGAGAGTTGGCATGATTTTTTTTTCTTTAAAACAAAAGAGAAAAACCATCAGTTGTTTAGTAACTTGTTTTTAATAAATGGAGTAAAGATTTTTATTGTTTGATGCAAATTATTTACATGACTCATTTCAAAAACTGCACTACATGTATTTTGTCTGGATGTTGCTAATAGGTATGACCTTTTAAACTAAATATACGCAGTTGTAGAGGAAAATTGAAATTCAGTTCTGAGGAAATGTCTACTTATTTCTTGCAGCCTTAATGACACGTCTCCAAATGTGTTCCAATTAAGATCAAAGCAAAAATGGTAATTGACCATCAAACATGTTGCAAAAGAAAGTAAACTAGTAAGAAAGGAAAGTCAGCAGAAACAAAAAAGCTTAAGTCCATGAAAAAGCAAGAGTAATAATGAAGATTTCATCACAGGACACTCTATTATGAGAACAGCTAATTACAAAACAGATAATAAGTAAGAAACGTAAGTGCTCATGAAGGCAAAAAGCTGGAGGAGAGATAATGGAGCAATTACTTTTCCAGTGCTCATAGGCCAAACCTCAGTCTTTCCTGTGCCAAGCCCCTTGCAAACAGGCAGGTTTGCAAGACCTTTGGCTCTTTCTAGCATAACTGTGTGCTAGGCTATAAACCACTATACTCTGTTCAACATCAGGTTTTATCTTGTTTTGCCACTCTCTTGACACTGAACAGCCAAATAAAATTTTATTAAGGGGAAAAAATGAAACTGATGCATAGGTATATGAAGGGCAGTCTGCATCACATAGGAGCTTTTTGAGGGAAGAGAAGCAGAGTGTTCATATTTGGGCTATATTACCAAGAAAACATGCATTGCCTTTGAACAATAAAGGATATGCAATGCCTGAATGGAAATCAGTATGAGCTGGGACTTGCTTTTGGCTCATTTATGAAGTCACTGCAGGATTTTTGATTTTTTTCTGATATTTCTATTCCATTTTATATTGTTCCTAAAAGCTGCCATCTAAATGAATACTCTCATCTGCTTCTGTCTCCAAAATGAAACCATTCAGAGAGAAAGCCTTTTTCCTAGCCATTTCTAGTATCTATTTAGGGTCTTTTGGGTATGTTAGATATCCACAAGGGTCTGGCACTTATGCCAAGGTCTGTGGGAGAGCTGTGGCCTTTCAGAACAGCACTGAGAGCACAAAGGCATCTCTAAAAACCGTGCTTGCTTAGCTCTGTCCACACAGATTCAGAAAGGTATTCAGCAAGGTAAGTGCTGCAGTTACAACTCTGCTCTTAGTTTGCACCTTGGGACACATCTTGATCCACAAGAAAAATTCTCTAAGCCTTTACAGCCATGAGTAATCTGGGAATACTTCATGTGTAAATCTGGTCACCTACAGCCGATAAGGGGTTTGAATTTCATCAGTCATTCTGCAAGAACGGTGTTCAAGATCTCTATTTGGAAAGCAGATTTAAGTGATGGATATGAGAAAAATTCCAATCATTGCAAATGGAAATCTGGCCCTTATTTTTCCACAAATTATGTGCAAACCACCATTTTTAAAGACCTGAAATTGCTGCTCCTCAAAAATCAGTTTACTGAATTACAGAGGGGCTTTTTTGACTATTGATGCAAATGTTTTTAGCTTCATTTTCTACATAGTGAGCCTATTTATGGCATAGGGTCATCTGCCAATAGAAAACCTAAATGTAATAAAATTATAATCTTGGTATCAAATGCTATAAATAATATCTGTCTAATAACTCAAATTTTAAGAAAATTAAAGTGTGATCTTGGAACAAAGAAGAATTTGACCACCAGAAGGAAAGGCAGCCATTATTGCAATTCATTATTAACATCCACAAGTCCTCAGCCATAAGGAAAACATAAGTTTGATACAATTTTTCAGTAAGTTTTCCGCACCTAATATTAATTTCAGTTGAATGCTATTGCAGATAAAATAAAGAATTAAAATAAAAGCATTCCCATATATTTCAGTCTGAAATAGATTTTTATTAATTGCTTTCCGTTGTGGAATTCTTCTTTTTGTTTCTGAGAAAGAGTGAAGCAGGTTCTTATGTGAAATGTGAAATTCACAAATGTGGATACAGAAATCTCTTCATTGTTTATACATTATAAACTTGCATATTTTAAAAAAAATTCTGCATCTAAATAATACATTCAATTTCTGCTTTCTTCTATTTTTACAGAAATTTATACAGGTAGGAAGCAATAATATATATACCTCTGTGTGATCATTCTAAAATTTGTGATGTGGGTCTTTCTCATACTCTCTTTTAGCACTGTTGCATGCTCTATATTATCATATATAACTAAGAAAATATATTTTTACTTGAAAAGTGCTAAGTATTTTTTTCAAATATTCTTCCATTAAAAATAAAAAAGTATATGATTTTCAATTAGTATGGATTTCAGAGAAAATGTCTTTTCATTGTTTATACACAGAATCTCAAACCAATTCCTTTAATGGAAAGTAGAATTTGGATTCCAAATAAAAGAATGGATTTGCAATAAACTTGAATTATAAGAAAACACTTGTTACGTTTTTAAAATATTATAATACTCAGCCTAATTTCAAGTAATTTAAAAATATGCATGCTTCACCTTTTTTTTCTATTTCCTACCCATTTTCAGGGTACTTTTGGGTTTTTTTTATTTACTTTTACTAGCCTTTAATCATCTCAGTGGAAATGTTTTCTTATGTCCCATAGCAGATCAAGGCAAGCAGGCAGTTTTTAAAATAATGGCAAGCTTAGAGGTACATCTAAGCTTCTCAAAGTTTTGAACTTTCAGTAGAGACAATTTTATCTTTAACATTAAGACATTTAATATTTACAGTTGCAAGGAAATCAGATTTTAGATATCAAACTTCTTGCTCATTAGTGCTCCTGGAAAGTTTATGAAAGCCTTTGGGAGCAAGAGGGAGCAAGAGCTACTGAGCTGTGTAAAGGAGACGAAAACAAAACCACAGATTTCTCTGAAGTGATCAAATAACTTATGAATTAAAGTTTTTGTATTCACTCATTTCAAATGGATAATCTTGGGAAAAACAGTAAGTTTCATATAGATAGGCAGGCATGTCTTTATATAACTTTATAGTGCATTTGAACACTGGGTTATTTCCCATAACTAAATATATTTTTATTTTTATTGTAAAGAATTCAATTTGTCTAATTTATCTTGGAAAAGAGTAGTGATTAATGTCAGTGTTAGAAGAGTCTTTCAGCTCTGTTGTTAAAAGTTGAAAAGGACTGAAACAATGCCATTCCAGTGATGTTGTGACCACAAAATCACAGTGCTGGTGCTGCTACCTGCTTGCTAGCTCTTGAAAGTTTCTTGTCCTCATGAATGCATGTTTAACACCATTACCAGACTTCTTGTTATAATTTGGGAAACTGCCATTCAAATGACACACTTGTTTTTCTGGTAGATATTTTATTTTCACTATATTGTCATAATTGTACCATCAGTCTGAAATGAGATGTATTTTGCAGGCCATACTTTTACAGAAAAATGCTGAATTTGAAAAATGTTGTCAGATTTCATTCCATAAAATGTTAGTAGCAAATGTTTTATTTATTAGATTATTTTCCTAAAAATGACAACATTGCAGAGATGTCGCTTTTGATTATAGGAAATTTCAGTACTGCACATCAAAACATTTCATGTACACATTTATGCTGAGCAAATAAAACAAACAAATATCAGTAGTTTCACATAAAGAAATAGAAATTTATTTCAGGCAATTTATTTTCTATGTCATTTTTATAAATTAAGCTTTTGACTTCTAGCAATACCCCTAAAAGATAGTCTATTTCAGCAAAATAAAATCTATTTTCAGTATCCATTTCTGGTATTTAGAAATTCTATCCTAGAAGTATTATAAGCAAATACAGTAGAAAAGGAAACTCATTGATATCGGCTGAATGAAATTTCTAAACATGCAATATGTTTCTCACTCCTAAACCAAAAAAAGAGAATATTTTCCAAATAAACTATTAATTGTTTTATATGTAGTATGCTCATAGAGAAGCATACTATATGCTATTAGTATATGCTTAAATGTAGATAAATACATATAATACTTGCTGCAATATATTGTGCTACTGTGAAGGAAATTGTCCTTCAGCAGGCTGTTTAATTTAATTGTTTGTGCATATACTTTTGAGGTTTGTTCAGGTTTATTCTAATAGAGAGGCCTTTAGTTGCCCATTAAAGATGATGTATTATCTATTATATGATCTATAATCAATAAAATATAGCCTAGAATTAAACAAGTGAAAAGCTTAAATCTGTCTAAAGGAAATAAGCACAGTTGTGAAGACTACCTGAACTTATTAATTAATCAATGAACTTCTGTGATGGATTATTTCACATTTCATCTGTTGGACATTCTCTTTTTTTCATTAAACTGTTTAATGAACATTACCTCTTTACTCTGAATTTAAAAATTCTGATATGTCATGGAGAGAAGACAGTTTATAAACTGTTTTCCTGGCACAGCATTCCTTTCTGTCAACAATCACAGACCTGCTGCTTCACAAACTTTTCAGATCAAGTGAAAAGTTTCATGTTTAGAACAAAATAGATTTGTTGAAATTAATCAGCAACAATAAAACATTTGTACAAAAATATTTGTTCAGAAAATCTTTAACAAATATTTAGAAGAGAGAGAAAATGCTGAAAACATAAAAATTGCTTTAAGATTAAGCTATTTTATTTAAAAAATTAACTTACAGACTGTTTGCTGTTTGATTTATCCTTAATTATACATCTTTTTTACAGCTTTGAAAAAAAAAAGTTGATATTAGAGCAGCAGCAGCAAGTGAACTTGTTTTGCAAGTGTACAACCTCTACTGCCTACTCCTATGCAACTTACTCCTGTCCACCCTTAATTTTTGTGTGAATATGCATTTTCAAAAAAAATTCTACATTAACTCATCCAATTTTATTTTCTTGGTTTTTTTGCTTCTTGTATTGATTAGCATTGATAACTAATTGCTTAACAAAAATATATTCAGATAATATAAACAGTTGTGATTCTCTGAGTAACGGAATAGTCTTATTACTCTCAAGACTGATAGTTAAAAAACTAATTGATTCAGAGAAAAGAACTCAGTTAGATGGACAGAGTCTTATTATTTTATTATCTTTTTGTTTTACCAATCTTCCAGTTGGAATGGGAATAAAACTTCTACCATTTCTGACAGCAGCAGAAAAAAAGATTTTTCATGCAATGTTGTGCATGACATCTGGGTGGGAGAAAAAGGATATTGACTATCTAATTAAAGGGTGGTGAATATTGTTTGAAACAAGGCACTAAAAAGATTATAATATTAATAGCAACTAACATGTCATTCCATGTGGTTTAGCCTGATTTGGTAAACTTTTTTATGGCCATATTTTAATTCACCATTCTTTATAAGTTTCAGGTTAATTTAATTTTCTTCACTCTATTATAGTTATAATGAAAGTAGAAATTTGTTTTCCGTATATCCTTTAAAAGGGGGAAAATCTATTTTTTGTCAGGAAATAGTTTTGGGGTAATTTCAAATCTACACAAATTATCACTGAAATTCTTACCCTTCTGGGGAGCTACCTTGAGCCAGATTCATGCTCCTACTTGCAGAACACCATGGGAGGAAGGAGGAGAGTGAGCTCCTCTCCATGCATCCTGGTTTAGTTTCCATGCGGCCAGGGGAAGGACCTGGCGGATAAGAATAGGCTATGCAGGAGCAGTGATTACAAAATGAAAGGTGAATAAGCTTTTCTTAGGCTCCCTGAAGGGAGAAAGCCTGATACCCACAGCAGCAGGATGGGAACACAAGATCAGGGTAGGCAGAGGATACACTCAGGCATGGGGGAAAAGAGTCTCTGCAGCTATGAAGGCTGGAAGAGGATTCCTTCTGGCTGCTTGGATAAGGGGTTTTATCTGGAAGGCCAAGCAAGCTGAGTCTGACACATGCATCCTCATCACTACCACTAAAACAAAGCAATGGTTGACAGATAACACTTCTCTGAGGGAGAGAGGTACCAGGGGACCAGAGCTGATCTTGGATGAGGTTTATTTGCATGTCAGAGATCTTAATGTGGGGAAGAGATTACCAAAGTTTGGCTGATTATCAGAGCTTCCTTGCTTTTGCTGCTTGTCCATGACAGCACCAATGACAATGCCAGCAGATACCCAGAGCATATCAAAGGTGACTAGGGCACTCCAGCAGCAGGGGCACAAACTGTGGGGGCTCAGATAGAGCTTTCCCCAGCACTGCTGACAGGGAGATAAGCATCCTGGAGGTTAACCTCTGATTAATGTCGCAGGCAAAACTTCATTGATACATCACTCAAGTAGATCAGGCGGAGTGGAATGGCGACCATTTAAAGAAATGTACACATTTCATGTGGATGTCTTCTACAGATAGCTTGATCAAAAAAAGTTTATGAAGTCATCTTTAGGAAACAGGAAAAAAGACTTAGGAGCATTAGTTCTCCTTGGGATATTACCACACTGACTTCTGCTGAAAAGACAACATGGAAAGACACAAATAATTCATCATATTGCCAAATTTTTTAAGCAATTGCAGGGTGATAAAACTGTACTCTGTATTTGTGAATAAGCAAGAGGAAGCTTAGGATGTAGAGGTAGGAAGCAACTGGCAATAATGGCAGTGAGATGGTAGAGTTCATAATCTTGAGAGAAATGCAAAATTCAAGTAGCACAATAATGATTCCAAACTTCAGTGAGCTGGTTTTCATTAGCTCAGAATTCTGTTTGGCTAGCTCCCATTAGAGATTGCACTGAAGGGAAAAAGGATTTGTCTTGAGCCCACTGACTTATCTTGAAAGACCATTTCCTCAAAGCACAGTTCTTTTCAATGTGCAGGAACTCAAGCAGGTGTGGCTGAAAAACAGATAAATGGGGTCCTGAATGAGTATAAAGAGAAAAGGAAATGCACAGAAGGTAGATGAAAACGTAAAGCTGCCTCTCCAGGTAAAGAAAATTAAGTACTGCATTACTGGATCATCTGTCATTTCCATTTAGGATTGTGAGCCATGTGTTAAGCTTATTTGTGTTATTCCACTTTAGGAATCAGCAGGGTTTTCACTCATATCAAGCTGTTGTGATATAAATATGGAAACTTGAGGGCAAAATCTCAATGAGCCATATGGCTTCTTTTGCTGTGCAATTTCATGAATTCCAGCTCTGAAAGTGCTGGCTGTCTTTAGCAGGATCATCCTGCATCAGAGAGATCATAAGCATAAAGACAGGGAACAACCTGTGTTGCCTTTTCCTCTTTTGTCAGCATCATTACTGGGGTCAAAGGGTTGTTGGATTTTTTTTAACCTCAGTTCTATTCCTACTTGATGTACTTGTTATTAAAAGCATTTAGAATTCAGCCCTTAAATGGCCGTCCCACAGTAAGCAGTCAGCTCACCTACAGTCCTGCTGACATTTTGGACAGTGTTTGTTTCATTATCATGAAGGCTTCTGGCAGGAGCTGTGGCCTGTGGGGCGTCTGCACTGACACAGCCAGAAGTGCCAGGGTCAAAGAGCTGCCATGGAATAAGCACAGCTCCCATTCCCCATCCCCCCAGGCTATTCATGGGTAAGGAGGAGGTAGAGGAGTCTGAAGTGAAGGAGTGAGGTTGAGTCTGGGAAGAAAAGAGGGGTGGGGAAAGGTGTTTTTATCTTTGTGTTTGCTTCTTACAATCCTGTGCTATTTTTAATTGGCAGTTAATTCAATCAGTTTTCCTCAAGTTGTTTCTATTTTGTCCATGACAGTAATTTGTAAATGATGCCCCTATTTTTATCATGGTCCTCAAGGTTTTCTCTCTTATTGTTTCCACCTGCCTGCTGAGAGGGAGTGACAGAGTGGGCTGGATGGGCATCTGTCAGCCACCAACCCACCCTAATGTAACTGTGTGGATTATTTCTTCCACATGACTAGCCAGGTGTTTTGTCTTGTCATGTCGCCATGCCCATCACTGGATTAAAGTTACAGCCTGTCTGGGGTTTTTGGGACAGGGAGAAACTGCTGCAGAAAGGAATGGCTGGACAACCACAGGGAAGGCAAGGGCGCTGGTGAAGCGCAGAAGGCTTGGAGCACAGCAAACCCAGGGAAGCTCCACCAGAAAGCATGGGATAGACACAGCTTCAGTAGTTATGGGAAGGCTTCAAAGGGATTCAAGGGGCTTGTGTACAGTTTGTTACAGCCCTCAGAGTCACCAAGCACTGTCTGAAAGTAAGCCTCAAAGAACAGACTTGCCTCCAGCAGCATCGACTGAAAATGCAGGCAGATTTACAAAGCCAAACCCATTTGATATCAGTTGTCTCTGCCACCCTCATTCCCATTATCAGTACTGGAAAACATGAAACAGTGTTTTATGTTCTAACAAATTAGGGCTCGATTTATGGATTTTTAAATCTCTTTTTATCTAATTTTTGCAAATTAAAGATTTAGATGAGGGCATTTGTGACCCAAGATCCACAATCACACAGTTCCTTGGGTAGTCCAAATAAATGTATGTAATCTGCTATACAAGAGTGTTAGTAAGGAAAGAGTACAATGGCACTGTGCGAGATTTTCTATTATATGGAATTTTTATAAATAAAGAAGGTTATCAGTCATGATTAAATAAGTACATATTTTCAGTAAAATAACTTGTGTTCAGTCATGGATGATAAGTGGAACTATAATACAATGTTACATATATTTAATTCATGTTCACTACTGTAGGTTAATGTATGAACAATTCACGTGGTAGTTGTGAAAACAGGTTATCAAGACAAAATAGCAGAAAGCTTCAATCAAAATTAATTTATTGTTTTTAAATACATTCTAAAAAATTTCATTTTTGAGCTGTTCAAGGCACAAGGGTTAAGAGAAAAGATGGAAGATATATCTATCTATCAAAACCTGTGAGATAGCTATTAGATTTTAAAATGTATTGTATCATATAAAGTAATATAAACAAAATATAAATTGTCTTTTTATTTAAATAATACCAAGCAAATAGATGTTTCTGCATGGTAATATACATATATGTACCTCTGAGACCCTCCTACTCGATTTTAACCACAGTTATAAAGAAAATAAAGCTCATAATAGACAGCAGCTGCAGGGATATATTCATTAATTTAACACTGACAGCTTTGCCGTTTTCTTTTTCAGGTTTGAACTGTGAGTTTAGGCCTTGTGAGGCCAGCAATCCCTGTGAGAATGGAGCTGTGTGCATAGAAGAAATGAATTTGGACGTTTTTCCCCTTGGATTCCACTGCCAGTGTGTGAAGGGCTTTGCAGGTCCACGCTGTGAGATCAATGTCAATGAGTGCAGCTCTAACCCTTGCCTGCACGGATACTGCTATGACAGTGAGTTCAGTCTGGTTACTCCCTTTAATGTAGGGCAGTCTTTCTCTTGAAGTGTCTGTGGCTGCTGAGCTGCTCTGGGGAGAACAGTGGATAATTTACTGAAATTTAGCTTGTCTGAAGCTTCACAGCCTGAACCAGAAGGATTATTTTTGCCAAAATGCCTCAACTCCCGGCACTGGGGTTTTTGTGTTCAGGGGGTCAGAATTGTAGCTAATGAGAAATTTTAATGAGATTTGTGCTGTCTCCTTTGATACCTAAATTAACCAAAAACATCTTATATTGTGCATTTCATGGGAGAATATTCAGGTGCTGAAAAAGAGCTCACGGAGCACTTAGGCATTATATGTCATAATTCTAATAAGTGAAAAATTCTGTTTAATTTTAAACTAATGTAAAAGGGTGTACCTGTTTACCTTCTGCATGTAACTGTGGAACTTAATCTTTCATTGCAAGATGTACTGAAAAGTTTTAAAAGCAACTTGATTACCCTACTATATTCTGTCTGTATTGGCTGGCCAAGCTTAGTATGGAGTACTTATTTGAAAGTTTTATAGGGCTCTTGATATCTATCTGACACTTTCTATACTTGTTTAAAAAATGAAAAAAAATAGTAGTAATCTTCAGAGAATCTTAGAATGCTGACTGGAAAGGTGAAAAACATTTGAAGGTCATGTAGTCAACCCTGCACTAAGCTAGACTGTTAACAGTGATAGAACAGGTCAGTCAGGAATTTTCCTAGCAGAGTTTTGAAAGCCTTCAAAGAGGGACAGAAATTTCACAAACTCTTTGGGACAGCGTATTGTTGTATTGCACTAAATAGTTTATTTAGTTGTTTTTCACTGGGCGATTGGAAATTTGTACTGAGTATGTTACGTAACGTAGATTGTTATTTCTCTTCTCCCATCACATAATTTTTCCCTGATGTACCTCTCTGCTACACCCCCTGGTGGTCTGAGCCCTGGTTCCCCCTCTCCCTGCCCCTCCTCAATGGTATCCCATTGGCCAGGTCCTGTTTCCCCTCTGACGTCCTCCTCAGGATGGGGTTGGGGGAAGAGGTCCTCTGCAGGAATGTCACGCCCTCTTTTCCACCTGGAAGGCAGCCAGAACCTGCAGTGTCTCTTCCCAAGCCAATACACAGGACACTCATTCCCTCATGGAAAAGAGCCTTTCTTGTCCTCTGCTTTCGTCCATGTCAGACAGCGTGGGCTACGATCCGAGCTAGCCGGAGTGGACCCAAACAGCATCCCAAGAGACGCGGATTCTTACAGTGTATTCCGCCAATTGCCCACTTTGGCAGTTCTCACACTCTTCCAGTTCCATTCGAATCTCCCGAGCTGCAACTTTTGGCCATTGCCTCATAATACCTCCTAGCACTAGCAAGGGATTTCAGCTCTGTCACTTGTGCAAGTATCCTGGAAGTCATTGTTAAATAGCCCTCTCACTATGAACACTTCCCCAAACGTCTAATACTAAGCAAGCCTGCTCAACTTGTCCGCATAGGGTCCACACTTTAAGCCCTGAGTAACCATGTTTGTCTGCTTCTATATATCTCTACTTTTTCCTCACATCCTTTTTCAAAAAAAAAAAAAAAAAAAAAATTTACGAATTTCCATGAAATCTATATTTTTTAGAAAAATTTGCAGAAGACATAATCAGCCTACTGGTTTCAGATGAGATCGTAAAGAGCTGAGCCCAAATTACTAAATTCATCATTGTCTAAAACTCTCCTGGTTAAATTAAAAATAAAAATAAGTTTCAATGAAATATCTTTAAAAGTATGTATTTCCTTATCTGGGAATAAGGTGAGTGACTTCATTTTCTATCTAGCTAAGACTATCTCCTATTACATTTACAGATGTTTTCTATGTGGTCTACATTGGTTTAGAGATATTTTTGAACTGGAATTCAGATGAGCTGTATTAAAGTTCTTCATGCTGACAAAGTGCCAGATTTTAGGGGAACAGCTTGTCCTTGGGGTGCCTCTGGCTTGAGTTTTATCATGCAGACATTTGAGTTCCTCTACCCTATGTGCGCTGGCTGCAGAAAGCTGGAATTCTAAGAAAGTTGGGAAGCTTTTAGCATATGAATAATACTCCTGTGCTGAAGGACTAAAAGCATTTAATGAACACAGTAGCAGCTGTGTGTACAGACACGATGGTAGAATAGATTCTATGGTAAATCTCAGAGATAATGAAGAACCCAGGGACCCCTTTGAGGTTAAAATGATGCAGACCTGCAAGAAATGTGATTCCTTCTGTCATGAACTCCATATACGGATGGAGCACTCTAAAGATTCTTCACCATTTGGATTACTAATGACGAAAAAGAGACAGAATTCATATGATTAGCTTGTTATTCTTAACAAGAGTCATAGAAAAATTCAACTCAAGTAAGTTTTCTCTTAATATAGTGGTATAATATGAGGCATTCCTTACAATAGCAATAACTACATTAAAAGCAACCAATAAACCAAACATTGTTTGCCTGCCATATCTTATTTTGATCTCATTTTGAAGCTAGAATGTTATGTATTTTGTGATTGTTTTGTTGTAGAAGATTACTCATTACTTATAGCATCACTTTTTAACTCATTGATTTATAACTCTTGAATCAAAATATTTCCATTGTGTAAATATTTCAGTACATGAATCTGCTTCCATATTTAAAAGGTATTTTGAGATGACATTTTATTTACTCCATTTTTTTTAACATGTTTTAAGTAAACCTGGTCCTAATCTTTTCCAGATACTATTTAACTGGAACTTAGTAAATTTACTACATTCGGTTGTTATGACTCTTAGTACTGAAGTTTGGTCTCTGTTGCAGTTGTCGATGGCTTCTATTGTTTGTGCAACCCAGGATATGCAGGATTGAAATGTGACCAAGACATTGATGACTGCATAGTCAACGCTTGTGAACACAATTCTACATGTGTTGATCTACATCTGGTGAGTAGCAATTTGGCAATTTTTTAAATTAATATGAACTTTAAGTTATCATTCTAAAACCTAAAGCAATATTTTTCTTGGTTCTAAATGTCCTCTTGATCCATACATCCACATATCAAAGGCTTTAGAATCTTACTTTCCAGACACTGGTATTTTTGTTTATTTGTAATTTTACAGGCAGTGGGAAAGAGGAATGGTTTTATCATTTAAAAGCAATTACTAGGTCAATGTGGTTATACAGGGAATTCAAAAGGCACAGAAAATTTTCTACTAGGTGTATTTGTGACCTCATTATAAGTGACAGGAATATTCATTTACACCAATTGCACTGGCTTCAAAGGGACTTAAAAAGTATCTTCCCCAAGAAAACTGATTTACTTCAAGTACTTCAGCATTTATTTTCAAAATTACACAGATACATTTGTTTCGAAGATATGAAGTGTGTTAGAAATAACATGTCCTAGAAATAAAATCATTCTATCACCTGATTCCTCCATGAGAGGAAAGATGACAGAGATTCACATGGTGTAAACTTCAACACCAGAGGTGGCCCATGTTCTCTGGCACTCCTTCCAGGAATCTGTCAAGAAGCAATTTGTTTTCATCGTACTCAACAGAGACACTAAGATCATACAGTAAGAATATTTTCCTTAAGAAGCATTCAGACTGTCAGAGAAATTACTAGTTAAAAAAATAAAAAAAAGTGGAAGAAAGGACAACTTTTTTCTATCTTATTCTAGTTTCTACCAGCACATTTGTGAGAATACTAAACTGATAAATGTAGAATTCAAATCATATTATGAAGCTTAAATATAGGTGACTATATATGGAATCAACTAAACAACTAATCACCAACCAAAGATCACTGAGGACATAGGCAGCACAATCCACAGTTCAGCTGTCCACCATTGGAATCTTCACTTTGGGTGAACAGAACAGCCCTGTGGTTACCACTGACTGTACACTATTGCTGAAAGTGTTTGCGATTTCAGGAGCCCTGAAGTGTATGAGACATGTGGATTTTGGGGGTTTCCCTTGCTTGGTTTCTTTGTTGATTTGCTTTTTTTGCGGTTGGTTGTCTGTTTTTGCTTGCTTGCTTTTCTTAGTACCTGCATAAAGAAACTGCTTTTTTTTTTTTTTTCTGACAAATCCTGAGGGTAACTAACTGTAAGCCTAACACCTCCAAGTTCATCTCTCAGCCACGTCCCTGAATGCCACACGTACACACCTGGTAAATAAATACCTCAAGTCATTGGTGACTAAATCTCTTCCCTAGGAAACCTGTTCTAATCCTTGACACCATTTTAATGAAGACATTTTGCCTAATATCCAGTCTAAACCTTCTCTGGTGGGAGATCAGGATAGGTGAAATACAAAGTTTAATTGCACAACTACATCAGCATAAGGAGATTCGGATTTTCTACTGCATCTGAAAATTCCAGTTATCCAAGAGTTACATACCAGCAAGTTATCATATGACAGAACAGGCCACTGTCAGTCATATTAGACCCTCTGGTGGCTTGGGAATAATTAATCAGTTACCCTTATAGAAGCTTCGTTCTACAGTCACGCAGCTCAAATACCTTTGATGCATTTTTTCAAGGTAAGGATAAATTACCATTGTCAGAATGACACTTGCAATATGTATCCTTCATTTTTGGTGTTGGTAATGTGGTATAATACAGAGCCTTGAAATTAGATAACAATTTTATCGTAGCAATGCCTCAGGAAGAGCAGGCACAAGAAATGACGCTCGTGAGGGGCTGATCCAGCTGCCAGCTAAGGACCACACATCAACTAACTCACTCTGACCTTCCTATGGGATGGTGAAGACAAAAGAAAAAGAGCAAACAGAAGAAAAACAGTGGGTTGAGATAGCTTAAAAAGCAAAGGAGAGAGGAGGAAAAAATAATAAAACAAATCCTGTGATTCAAAGGCAATGTCTCACACCTTCCATGTGATCACTGATGCCCAGCCAGCATCTGAATAATGGCTACCTTATGGTAGAGTTTCACCAGAGTAATTTGCACATTTTTCTTTAAAAAGTTAAAATAATTAATTCAAGGTATTGTTGGGGGACAAAAAGATGTGTTGTCCCTAATGATTTATATAAGATCAGATCATGTATACAGTCTATATAACACAATACATTATTTTGGGGTATTTGCATTTAAAAAAAAAAAGATAAGAAAATAGTATCTTAACAATAGCTCTGAATTCAATTTTTGCCTGTGTTATTCTGTATGTCAAATTATAATGCAAATCCTGTCACTTTATTGTATGTGGAGACTCATGCAGAAAATTATAATAGATGTTTCTTTTAGAGCTTTGTTTCTGGAAGCTATTATTTCTCTGTACTTACCACAAAGTAAAGTAAAGAAAATAAACTGTAGGTAAAGTTATAGTTATATGATAATGCTTGCATTGCAGTCCCATGTACTTCTTGTCATTAACTCTCTATCCTTTTGAATTTAAAGGCAATTATTTCCCTTTCCATAACATTTAATGTAATGGAAATAAGCATTGCAATAAAACAATGGACAATAATGCTAATTTGAACGGGAAGAAAAAATATTTTCTTGTTTGGTTTCTGTTTTTAAACTGATAAGGGAGAAAAAAAAAGTACATATAACAAAGTGAAATAATGTAATTCAGGTCTTTTAGGAACTTATGTTCTGGATTGCATGGAAGGCTTACGTGAAGGATGGAGAGAGATTATACATTTTTTTTTTTTAATAGCAAAAAAAAAATAAAGTTGACAGTTTAAATTTCAAGAACAAGTAGGTTAGTTCATTGCATAAATTGTGAAAAAGATTTGAAAAGAGGTCTGGCATTGAGGAATAAAGTACATGGTACCTAACTGTTAAAAGCTTAAGTTACCCAAAAAGAAATTAGTCAGGTCTTTGGACTAACTTAAAACAATTTCCTAAATTGGTACACTACACTTAATTTCCTTGTAAAACTGATTTTTTTGTGCTTTATGCTAAACAGAGAAAAGAATAATAATGATCTCTAAAGCCTATAACTTATTTTAAAATATTGAGAAGCACTCAAAGTGCTTAAGGAGGATCATCTTCCTAGGTGATGAGAGCAGGTGATCTGACATTTGAAAGGAAATAAAAGGTCTGCAGATAGGTCTGCATCAATGAAGTTTCTAGATTTCTGTGGGACTGGAAATTCTCTAAGCTTTAAACAAAGCAAATGAGCACTGCTACAGAAGTTGGTCTGAAACCTCAACTTAACTAAAAGACCACTTACCATGAATGGCGTCCAGGGTACATAACGAACGACAAGCTCTTAATTGTCCCCGGGCCAAATAAATTCAAGATGACTTCTGTGTGACTTAAACTTTTGCATTGACCTCATTGAGAGTGCCCATGTGGTGAATGCGGGACAAAAAAGTTTCATATTGCCAATTATACATCCTGGAGAAGAACTATACAGCAGCTGTAGTTCAACCCAAAACTAGCAACTGCAGCAGTTCTTCTGAAAAGTTTTGCTGCTGATACAACTCAGTGTGCTGCCCCAAAGATTTGACTCTCTATCCCTGAAATGTTTTATTTTCCATTTACATTTAGCTAAAAATAAAAAGGAACAGTTTCTACATATTCCGTCAATAAAAGGATTTTTCAAGATCTATTGAAATATCTCACTCCTCTGCCTTGTACTATAGCGAATATAACAGTAATAAGACTGAAAACTTAGTCATTATTTGGTGTACTCCTTTATGCTCTAATAAGTCCAGTTGAGTCAGAGACATTGGAATACACAAAATTAACTATTGATTTACTGACTTAGGATATTGTCCTTGGTATTGATCTGTGGTATTATACATTACCTGGATAGAGTGATTATGATATTTATGCTTTACTCATCTAATTGAAAGATGATTTTGGCAAATAAGTATCATATTTCTATTTATTTGTTTAATTTATGACATTATTTTAACATGTTTTAATTTGATCTTTTTTGAAAGAAGATGCAGATATATATAAAATTTGTAACTTCAACCAACGAGATCACTAAATACCATAGGAGTGAAAGCCTTCTATTATCTTTTTCATAAACTGAATTTTAAATACTCTACCGAATGAATAATACTGTCACAGAGTGGAGGAAATGGAGATTAAGAGGAAGCTAAAGATTGGCTTTCCAATGAGACTTGTGAACAGAAGGCAAATCAATGTGGTAAAGATACAGGAAGGTAGTCCCAGATGGTGTGCTTTAATTTTTGCCCACAGTGAGGAGGCTGGACACACAAAATCAGTGACAGCAGGGGAAGAAGTGAAGAACTTCTCAACATAAGGAAGAAGCTGGAGAATTGTGGCCTACTCGTGGAAAGCATAACCCTAATTTGATTTGTGCACTCTATGGAGACTAATGTTACGCTTGAGGTGGGAAATGAAGAGTTTCTACCTTTGAAGGCATTAAAAGACTGGCAGTGGTATTAGAGAGACTTGAAACTACAAAATGTCATTGATTCATAGGGAAGGGAATTCTAAAAAAGGAAACTTAGCTGCAGAGAATTACGTAATGGCATGTACATAGCAGACTTAGAGAGCAGAAGGTCATGCATAGGCATGGGTCCACAAGGAAATGATTCTGAAACAAGTTTAATGGTGAAATCCATCGGTGCTCAGTCACTCTCTGAAAGCTTCCCACGTATATGTCCTTGCAACACAACACACAATAATTAACTGGAAGAATTAATTAAATATTAAATAAATTCTCCATATAGAAGCAAGGGTGTTTTCTTTTGCTTAAAGTATATTAAATAGCTTTGCACCTGTTTACTTTTCTAGAGAAAATGCGAATCTTACTTCCACGCCATCAATTATGAATGACAGTATGGTATCTCTTTCACAACAAAATAAGCTCTGCAGGAATAAAGAAAAGTCTCTTATTTCTTTTGGTATTAAAAAAAAAAAAAAAAAAAAAAAAAGCCAAAGTGAAATAATTCACATAAAACATGTACAACTGACAAGTTATGTATTAATGTTTGTCATGCAAAGACTAGGAGGTCATTTTCTAGTTTCATTAGGTCTCTTTAGCTGCTAACCTCTTCAGGCTTGGGAAAACTATGTAGCACTTGGAAAAAAAAAATGGCCCAGAGAAAGACTTGTTATCCCATTTCTTTTAGTTATCTTAGAGTTCTTCTATCTGTTCTCCTTTAGATTTCAGTATTCTGTTCCAAGGATTCAGACTAAAATTTTTTTACTGTGAGTGTGATGAGTCACAGGACCAGGTTGCTCAGAGAAGCCATGGATGCCCCATCCCTGGAAACAACCTGATCCAGTGGAAGGTGACCCTGCCCAGGGTCCATACCTTGCAGTATTATTTATTTGTTTGTTTGTTTGTTATCATTTGACCCCCTTCCTTTTTCACTTATGAAAATTGAAAAGAGGGAGCTGAAGAGCACCTGTGACAATTTACCAGGTCTTGTACTACTAGGAACTGACCCACTTGTTGTAAGAGTCAATTGCTCTTGTTTCTGTTGCTTAGGTAACCTCTTTCAGAGAAAAAAAAAAAAAAAAAAAAAGCTGTATTATATTAAAGCTATACCATGTTTTTATAGAATCTGGTTTTTTGCATAATAAAATTCTGAAATATGCTGAGATATTTCCCAAAGAAAGTAATTTTTAAGATTGTTCTAATAGTTTACTCTTTTACAGGAGAATTGACTCTGAAAGCACTGGGAAAACATTTCATTCATTTAGTGAGCAATCCTATTAATTGATTTCCGCAGGTCTATTATGGAATTGTGAAAATGCAAGATTATGTCATATGAGGTTGGTCTGAAATCAAAACTCTTGACCAAAATTTCCTTTCAAAATAATCATGATAGACTTTGAATATTTCCTCATTACTCTCCCACATTACTTCAAGTCCTGCCTTCAAACATGTTTTGCAAGGGCTATTGAAACCCTAAGCAGCGACACACCTGCACATACACCTATCAGAACTAGTGGCTCACTAGAAGCTTTCTGAAGCACTAATTGCATATGCATTCTCTTCTTTGAGACATGATGCCAAGGTTCTAAAATAGTCAGGCATCTTCATTACCTTTAGGATCTGTTGTAAAAAAAGAAAGCTTGTTTAGGGTTCTCTAGTAATATTTTTAATAATTCATGAAACTTTTATGCTAAGGCAAAGACTTGATCTATTGCATAAATGCTTTACTATGTTTGTTTCAGTACAGCTTTAATACCAGCCAGCATCCCCTGGATGTCTCAATAAAAGGTATTTCTATCCAGATTAATTCTGTTCTAATCAGACACTGTATCTCTCATATTTCAATCTAGTACTGGTTTTGAGCTTAATTTGTACAGAAATATGTTTCTTTTATAGGCAAAGCAGATTATTTTAAACAAAAGCTTTACCACATCAATATAGACTCGCTTTCTTAACAAATATCTATAATGTAGTCTGAAGTATAAATACCACTGCAATTTCCCTGGGAAAAATTCTGAATGTCATGTTTGGTTTTCACTCATTCACACATGCTCAGTGGAACCATTGAGTGTCTGAAGAACAAGAATGACTGAGATACAGAGGTGAAATGAAGCAATTCCCTGCATTCCACCTATGTTTTGTCCCCTTTTTTTCCCTTTTTTTTTTCCTAACTGAGGAAATGCCAATTATTGCCACGATTTTTATTCAGGAATTGCTAGACCTTCTGTAGTGGGAATAATGAAAAAGCATACAAACAACCAAACCCAAAAACAAACCAAGAAAGGAAATATAAGAGAATTTCATCAGAACTCCCCCTGAGGTGAAACCAAGAAGCAACAAAACATGAAAAGGATTTATAAATTTCATTATGTATTTTATTTAATGATTGTGTGGAACCGGTTCACTGTCCTTGTAGCAGATGAGGGACTGGGAGTTATGCCAAAAAAGTGTCCAAACCAGCTGAGCCTGAAGCATTCAGCAGCACAACAGAGAACAGCAAGCAGCAGTACGGGGGCACTCCGCGCTGGGGATGAGGGTCCCCATCTGCCAGTGTAACAAACCTGTTGTTTAAGTAGGATTGCTGCTTTCCAAGGGCTTGGATTTGGGATACCGTGGTGAGACTAACAAGCCCTTTCCAGCCCTGGCACTATCATCTCTTGCTGCTCTTCCATGTAGGTACTAATGACAGGGCTAGAGCAGAGCTGGAACACACCATAGGTGACTCCACGTCTCCAGAAGCATGACAAAGGACATGGTCGCTCCAATGTTTTTTCCCTACAATCCTGACAATGAGAGGAAGTGCTTGAGAGAGTGTGGGTAAATGCTGCTGGTCAACAGCTACTTACATAACTGGTATGGATAAAAGAGTTTCATCTTTCAGGACCGTGGGACTTTCCCACAGGACTGAGGCTAGGAAGATGTGGGATTGAGTTGATCAAAAGGGACAGAAGTATCTTTGACAACAAGAGATTGGTCAACCAAAATCAAGTGAAGTCACAGACTCAGTTGTCAAGAAAAGGGTGCAAATGATTTAGAGAGACCTTCTGATAAACATGTTAGGACTGCAGAGGGCCTGCTTCTCTCTATGCACAAAAAAGGGAGATGCCAAGAGGACAGAGTCATGAAGAAAACTATCACACTTTTTCTGAGAAATTAGTCTGACTGTGTGCCCATCTGAGGTGCCAATACATTAACCCCTGCAGTACCCTAGCAAGTAAAGAAGACAGAGCCAGATTTTCTCAGTTCACAGTGGTCCCCAGTCAAATAGGCAAAGGTCACAAACTGAAATAATGCTGGGTCCATTAAAATGTAAAGAAAATATTTTTTAGTATAAAGGTAACTCTGAAATAGGTTGCCTCGAAGTGAGGTACCCATCCTTGGATTTATCAAAAACTCAACTGGATGAGGTTCGGAGCAGCCTGTTATAGCTGATCCTGCTGTAAACAGGGCAATGGAACAGGGGAACTGGACAATCTCCAAAGGTCCCTTCCAGTGTCTACTTATGTATGATTTTCCAATACAAAAACTTGATACCTGTATCTCATCAAAACACCTACAGGTTAATATGTACCTTTCACAACAGCGATATAAACCTTTATGAGAATGGTTTACAGCTATAGAAGAAACCAAAAATAGAGTCCTAGAATTGCATTGAAGAAATCTTTTACATTGAGAATTGATAAAAAGGTTGTTCACACTTGTTGAAATCACTTAGGTGGAGAAAATTACGTCAGCAGAAAGTGGCACTAAAATATCTCCATTAGAAAATGCAGCAGTAGTTTAACAACTGTTCGACTTGAGTGCAAATGAGTATACAAGGATAGGAAGCTCAAGTGCTTTTGATACAATCTTAGAGAGAAAACATTTAAGATTGACTTGTGTGAGGATAGGATCAGACTTTTAGTTACTAGTCACTAGATTATATGTGACTTAAGGTCACATTTCTATGCTTTTCTTACTTAAACAAAAAATGTTCTGTAAATGGATCTGTAAATTTAGTTATGTAGGTACTTCACTGAAAGCATGAAGTAGTCACAGTGGGGACATTCTGTGTAAACATAGTATATGTTGATCAGAGCACAAGGCATCATAAATCCAAACTCATTTCAGATTCCAAAACTCAAAAAGGAAAAATTCTGTCTCTTTCACTCATATTTTATAGTATACCTGAATTAAGGATATTACTGAATTAAGGGTATTACCCAAATTAAGTGTAATACTACATTAGCAAGCAACATAGATAATCCCAGAGTGAAAAAATGAGAATTGAGAGCTGGCTGCAAATTATGTGCTTGTTTGGGGGGAGAAGCTTGCTGTTTTTTGGATTTATGGTGAGCATCGGGTGGGCAAATTGTTTCAGTTGCTTTCAAAAGTGATTGGATTTGTGTGCACTGAGACCACTGTATGACAAAGCATATTTACTTGAGGACCAATGAGAAATTCATGTCCAAATCTTAGTCCTTGGGTAAACAAAAACACTAATGAGTCAGAACCATAAGAACCGTGACAACAAGAAGCATATGAACACACGGTCGATTTTAAATTTTTTTGGCCAACAGATTCATAAAGGACAAGTCTTCTGAAACAGCAGTTTGTGATCTCAGTATGGACAACAGCTTGGAAATCTCTGGCTTTAAGTCTGCCCCTCATTAGTCAGCTGAGATACTCAAATTAAGTGTAAATGTACTGATTGCCTATAAATGTTGTCCATATGTTTGTCTGGTTTTGTGCCCACTGGAAAAATCAGTGATCCATTTAACACAGCCAGACAAAATGTGCCAAGTGATTGAAAGAGTTTAACTCTTGCTGGTCTATAACAGTGCATGCCATACCATTTCAATGAAAACCAGCATTTGTGTTTTGAAAAAACTCTGCACATTGTCCCGAGCCCTAAAAGATGTCAGAAACTCAGTTTAGGCTGCTCTTACTGACAGTCTGCCAGTTGGCAGAGGTATGTTATTGAACTGAACTGAACCATGAAGGAACCAGCTCGTTGTTAGCACTGCACTGACAGGCACCATAGAAAGTACCATGCCCTTTTCTCTGAGAGGTGAGTGCCTGGATGCTTTAGGTAGCTTCACCACATGATAAGCTTGACTTATATCTCAGTGTAACATCTACCTTGATGTAGTTTAGTTAGAGATATGAAATACAAGCCTAGTAAGGAGTTATTAGTTCCTTAATTCTGAATAATACAAAGATGTTTTGTTTATTGATATGTGTTCCTTGAGGTACTGAGTAGTGCTCAAGAACCTTGCCCAAATGCAATCACTGAGATATAAAAACAGTGTAGATAAAAGACAAAGATCACTGGTGGAGGATTGCAAAAGTTTTCAAACTGGTCTGGCTTCTTTCAGTTTATGAGTGCGTAGGCTGTATCTGAAATGTCCTCTGAAACAAATATCTGCACCTCACAGATTTTCTAGAACTATTTTAGAGTCCACAAAACTGTTAGAAATTTATCATGTAAGATTCAAATTATCAGATAATTTCTGATTTTACTGTTTTCAATCTCTAATAAAATATATGCAGTCTTTTTAAAAATAAGCTCAGAAATATCAATTAAAATTAGCTTCGTCTGAAAATACAAATATAGTGTAAGAGACTGAATTTCATTTATTGAGCTGATTTGGGGGCAGGGGAGTGGGGGATGGTGGATTTTTTTTTTGTTTAGATTTTTTTTTCTTTTGTTAGGAAAAACAATGTATTTTTTACAGCAGAGAAAAACATAATACACTTTCTAATTTACTCTATTGCCACTTGCTGCTTAGTTATACATCTGGGATGACTGTCACTAAATGATTTCTGAATACGTCCAAAACTGAAAAGCATCTGCAAGCAAAAGTCCCAGTGTTATAGAGAACAAAAATGCACATTCTGCATGTGTACCCACAGGGGAAAGAGACAAAAGGCATATCAAAGAGTCTGGCATTTTCATTTTATTACCTAGGCAGCATTCCCAGTCTCCTCTGGCTGTGGACATATGCTTTTTAGTCAGGTTGTGATACTTGTTTCATGCTTGAGGAATGAACAATAATTGAGACAGTGTTTTTTACATGCTTTAAATATGTCAACTTTATTAGTAACTGTAATTACGAGCAGTAGGCCAAGTACACCTTCTCACAGAACCTGCTGCCATGTAGAAACTCAAATCTTTCTCCTCAGCCTTCATTATGTACATCTGTAGCTTCCAAGTTCCCAGCTCTATATTACTTCTGTTGGTTTTGGCTGTATTCCCAGTTCGTTTTCCTACCTTCCAGACTCTCAGTTTTTCTCCACTAAACCTTTGTCAATAGAAAAAATCTATACTATTTCTATTAGTAGCTGTGTGCCTTTCATTAAGAGAGATTAAAAGAATCTTAGGTTTGTTCTATGCAATGCTGAATTGTAACTGACCAAAGGGAGAAAAAGGAACTGTGCAAAAGAAGCAAGTTTTTCAAGTTTTTAGTGTGATTTTTTAGCAATAAAAACATCCCTTTGGAAAAAAAAAAAAAAAAAAAAAAAAGAAAAGAAAAGACTGGGGAGAAATTGTAATACTAATCATGGCTTTCAGCATTAGAAGAATTGATCAGGAGGTGCACCAAGACCCCACCAGTTTAGGTGGAGTTTCTGCAGTCTCCATCTCCACTCCCACCTACTTAGCATGATAGAAATTTAGACTCAATTTGGGTTTAGACAAAAAAAAGCTCAAATAAATGCATATCAGGAAATAAATATTCAGGAATTGATTTTAAAACTGGGTAATTAATACACAATAGTTGTTTGATATAATACCAGTTTTGATCCAGTTAAAATGTATTGAATGTCATGGATGCTAAGAAAATCCAGATTTTACAGTCTTAGATTTTTCTCCCCTGTCTTTACTGAATATATGTCCTCCTTGCAATAGTTGTCTAAATTTTTATTTTTTTAATTGCCCCAATTATTTCATTGCTACTGTCATATGTATAAATTTTTTTCTTATGATGCTGTTGATTCTCAACCCCAAAATTTCCTTCAGTTTCTAAACTGTCAGATAAGCACAACACATCAAACACAGCCTTTATTTAGCAAGGGTATATCAGAATGTCTTTGTTATCTGTTTTTGTCTCTAACATGTAGCTGAGAGAAAAATGCACTTCAGATTTAATTTCTATGTCAAGGTTTAACCCCAGACAGCAATTCAGCACCAGAGAGCTGCTTGCTGACTCCACATCTTGGTGGGGCAGGGGAGAGAATTCGAGGGCTAAAACAATGAAAACTTGGGGGCTGAGAAAAGTTTAATGATTGAAGTTGAATCATTAAGAGAGAAAGGGATGTTAAATCCAAGGAAGAGAAGTGCTGCAAATGAAACCAATTGCTCAGCACCAACAAACCGATGTCCTGTGGCCTGCACTATTACCCAAAACTTGGCCAGTTTTTCACCATTTTTGTGTGTTGTGCAAGGCATCATAGCTGCCCTTTGGTCAATCAGGGTCAGCTGTGTCCTCTTACAGCCTTGTGCCCCCCACCTACTCAGTAGCAGGAGAGCATGAGAAGCTTAAAAGTTCTTGACTTAAGGTCAGCTCTGCTCAGCGACAACTAAAATGCCATCCACGTTATTCTCATCCTGAATCCAAAACACAGCACTGGACAGTTACTAGGAAGAAAATTACTATCTCATCCAAACTAAGACACTAAGGAAACATCATTCTCCAGAAATGTAAATGTCACAGCAATGCTTACGTGGTTATAGCTGAGAAATTGTATTTTGGGAATGGGTCCAGGCCGTGGTTAGAGTCATAGAATCAGCTACAGTAGAAACCTCCAAGTTCAAGTCCAACTGTTAATCCAGCTGGGCCAAGTCCTCTACTAAGCCATGTCCCTCAGCGCCCCATCTACACAACTTCTGAGTGCCTCCAGAGATGGTGACGCAGCCACTCCCGGGACAGCCTATTCTCCTGCTTGATAACATTTTCCATGATATTTTTTCCTCTAAAATCCCATCAAAATCTTCCCCGGCGCAACCTGAGGCCATTTCCTCATTTCCTGTCACATGTAGCTTTGGAGAAGACACCCATTCCACATTGTTAACTGTGCTTTCAGGTAGTGCCAGGGGGTGATAAGGTCCCCCTGAGCCTTTATGTCTGCAGTATAAACAACCAGTCCTCATGAGAATTTTGCTTCAGACCCTTCACCAGCTTCATTACTTAAGTCCTTTTTATTATGCTGAAATTTCTTTCTAATGGAATGGTCATTCCAAACATTTTCTTTCTTTTTACGTAAAAGTCCCAGTTGGCTTTTCATCTTCATGGTTTAGATGGACTATTCATCATGAATTAAGGGTTTGTATTCTCAATAAGCACCATGCTGTTTGTCTTAGAAAATTGAAACCTCCTTCTTCATCTATTATTGAGTACATTTGTGGCAGCTAATCCAGAAGAGTGCTTGTACTGTTTTTTCCCATATATATTAGTAAACAAATATTCTTTATTCCTGTTCAGAGTATGCATGCTTAATGAAATACCAAAACAGCAAGATGTTCTGGTGCACTTCTTATCAATCACCTCATGATTTCTAGATGTACAGAATTTTAGAGAGCTCTGCTGTGTTTTCTTCAGCTGTATTATCTTTCCATCATGCACATATTATGTGAGTGAAAAAAGAGCAGGGACAATGCTTGAAATAATTTTTATTTTTAAAATAACTTCTAATGTTCAGTGTTTTAAAGCAGTAATACTTCCTACATTTTCATACACTTTTCAGAACCAACTATTTAATCAGAGATAAACTACTTATTTACATTTGTATTTTAACTATTATATTACCATGCACTTCCTTTGTAAATCAACTGATTCTAAGAAACTGTTTCAATTTTTTCCCACTAAGTTAACCTTGATATTACACTTTAAAAAATACTATACTAAAGTTTTCAGTTATAGTTAAGAAAAAAAAAATTTAAAAAATACCTACACCCAGAATAGTATTGATTTAATATCAAAAATTAAATTTTTTGCTGTCACTTCAACTTAAGAATTTTACATTCTACTGGGCTTATGGTCAAAGTGAAATAGTTGAATGTATAATTTAGTGAGATATATAAAAACTAAAAAGAATTTTAAATGTTATTTATTTAGAAGACAGGTAAATATTTGCTTTTTTGTATCTTAATATTTTTAATAAAATATTTTAAGAAAATTTATGCTGTACATGCAGAAAGATCCCCTCTGTCTCATTCTTTCTCTGATTCTGATGCCTGATTTCCTACCAGAAACTGATGCCTTGTGAAGGCTGACCTAGAACAGAGGCTAGATGGAATTAGAAAATAAAGAAGATATTTATTAAAAGGCCTTAATGGATACACTTTGTGCAGCACAAGAGCCCAGCCAGGGCTACACCCACAATGAACTCAAAATGGTCACAAAATGGAAGATCGGTCACGAGGTCTCACCTTTTTATGTCCTGGTCTATTAGCATATTGGAATTAATTGTTCAAGTATAGCTTTAGCCCATGAAGTACCATCCCTCTTGTTTATCTCTCTTCAATCCACCATTTTTTATGCTCTTGGATCTGAAATTTGGATTGGTTGTCCTTGGTCCCCAGCTATCGAAGGAATTATTTTGTCTCCGTACTCTGTGACACTTCACAGAGCTTACCATCCCTTTATATGAAGCTCAGAACTACACACTAAAGCAGCACAGAATCTGAAAAATATAGAAGCTAAAACTTAAGGCATCATTTCAAAACATTATTTTGAAACCATATAGTTACAAACAAATGGAATGAGTTTCAGCAAGCACTTTATACTAAAGTTTTGTAAAAAGATGACACTGGCATGGGTTATTATGTTTGCAAATGGTGAAAAATGTTTATCCTGAAAAATAAGTAATTTGTGAGAATAAAATTTATTGGCAAAGTATTCTTTGGATAACTTTTATTTGAGACTTCACTGAGAGAATTGATTTCCTTCCTTATTAAACCACATGGAGGTGTAAGTCACAGAATGACAGAACATGCTGAGTTGAAAGGGCTCCACAAGGACCATCAAATCCTGCTCCTGGCGCTGCAGAGCACTGTCCCAAAGAGTCACACCCTGTGCTCAAGAGCATTGTCCAAACACTTCTTCAGCTCTGTCAGACTCAGTGCTGTCTGTGCTTCCCCGGGGAGCCAGTTCCAGCCTCCCCACTGTCTGGGAAAAGAGTCTTTTTCTAATGTCCACCCAAACTTTCCCTGACACAACCTCAGCTCCTGTCACTGTCACCACAGAGCAGAGATCAGTGCCTGCCCCTCCTCTTCCCCTCATAAAGAAGCTGCAACTGTGATGATGTCTCCCTTCAGTCCCCTCTTCTCCAGGCTGAACAAACCAAGTGACCTCAGACACACCTCGTGAGGCTTTCCCTCAAGGTCCTTCACCATCTTCCTTGCCCTCTTTTGGATACTCTCTCATATTTAAGTGCACGTATGTGTTTTGATTTTTCAGATATTAGCTTTTTAATATTATTTCACATAGAATTGTTGTACCTCAGGACACAAAAAAAAAAAAAAAAAAAAAGGAAATGACACTGTAGATGACAAAAGAAGAGTAGGGATCTTGCATATAAGTCTTGACAAACCACGGTCAAATATTTATATGCCTGAGATGGCCAGTAGAAAATACCCTGTGGTGATCCAGTTCTCACAGTGCTCTTGCAGTCTTTTTATTTCAGCCTGCAGGAAACACATTTATCCACAACATTCCTCAGTTCTTACTTTAACCCATTAACAGAAGATGATCAAAATCAGATTTGATAAAGATCTAGAAATGCTAAAAAAGATTGCTTAGTGAGAGCTTACGTCCCTTCATGCTCTTGCTGCTCTGAATCTTCAATTTCCTATCTATCTTGCCTTTCCTATTTTTCTAGTGCTTTCCCCAATTTAAATCTCTCTGATTCAGTTTATCCCTCCAGGATCTACCACTGTCTCCTCACATTTCCATTAGGTTTGCACTTCAGATTTGGGGTTTGTTTTTCAGTTTTCTTTGTTTTGTTTTGGTTTTGGGGTTTTTTTTTTAATCCTGTTGGCTTATAATACCCTTCAGAATCATCCCCTTAGCTGCAATGGCTGCACAAATCCTACCCTTCATCCAGTTCCTGCCAGGACCTGGGTAGAATTCCATGAGTAGAAGAACATGCTACATCTTTAGGGGTGCAGAGAAGGAGGGAGAAAGAGAGAAGAGAGAAGAGAGAAAAAGAAAGAGAGGGTCAGTGGTCTAATAATGACACAATTGCAATCACACCAATAGGAAAAGAAAAATTATATATCACATTTTTATGAAAATGTCAGTCACAAATTATCTTTTTGTGTGGCTTATTGATGAGTTGCTGATCCCATCAGTATGCTGCTGAAATCCAAAGCAGGAAGAAAAGCTCTGACTTTGCACCACCATCATAAATTGTAATAGATTTAATAAATAGGGCTAGTGGGTGCAGTGTTTGCAATACCAATAAAAAGTGTGAGCTTCCTGAAGTCTTGTAGGCAAGTACCTTCAATATCCAGAAATAGAACTTCATTAAAGTAATAAGAGGGAAACTCCAGGAAGGCCAGAAAAATGCAAATTGCAAAAGATTGCCCTTAATAAGATCAAGCTCTCCCAGGGAGTGGAAATGAGACAGAAAAAGTTATAGCTAAGATTAAATATTTTTACAGCCTTACAAGATTAGAATGAACGTCTTTAAATTTCCTGCTATCAGAGAGAAAAGCCTTTTTTTCTCTCACATGAAATATGAGCTAACAGGTAAAGAGTGGTTAACCTCTACCATACCAAATACAGATTGAACCATAAAATCCAAAGTAATAATTTCTTAAAGTATTATTTCCCTACGCTCACAGTATAGTCAACTTGCTGCACAAATGATTGATATTTTCTTGCCTCATCCAAAATAATGCTAAAATTAATTTTAACTCTGTATTAAGAAAATAGAGAAAGAGGAGAAAACACCTCTTAACATTTGAATGTGAAGTATTAAGTTAGGATTTCATTGTAAGAATACTATTCCCTTTTCTTCTATCTGTACAAATGTTTCAAAATGGAAATCTCTTCTTAACAGTCCTTTAGTATGCTGAAAAATCTATAATTAACCTTAATTTTCAGGAAAAGGAGAGACACATTACTAAAATCTTGAGCTGGTGCTCTTAAAATCATGTTCTGATTTTCAAGACAAAGTACAAAGACATTCTAAAGCAGAGAGGGAAAACCTGGTACAGTTTTAGAAAAATGAGGAGGGCTGGTAATGCTCTCATCCCTCATTTTATCTAGTTTGTTTTTATTTTTGCAGTTCCCGTTTCTCTTTCCCTCTCTTTTCCTTGTAGGAAAATACATGTTGAAAATGGTGGCAACCCTTGAGAAAATAAAATGCATCTCTTTTACTTCTTGTCTGACAACCTATTTCTAAATTTTTTAAGTGAAGTATAGTTTTAAGAAAAAGCCTCAAAAGTAGACTCGCATTGATTTTTCAATTAAATAATTTGGATTTCAAAAGAGTGCTTGTACTTGACTTTTGGTGACTTATTTCTAAATCATGTTATGCAACAACTAAATTAGACTGTTGGACACAATTTGTGCTTTTCCCAGAAAGTATTGATTCTTGTAGCAAGCCATTCTGAGATCATAAGTATTACAGAAATTCCCTTGCAATCAGAAGCTGCTATGAATTTTTCATTTGTGGGTGCAGCTATCAGTAGGTAACCCTGATAAACAGACTGATCCAAGTTTTTAGTGTATGAACAAAGAGTGCTGAGATTTAGTTTCCAATACAGAGAACATGTATCAAACATCTGAAACACTATTTTTCCATTTGGTCTTGGAGTAAATTCTAGAAAAATGGGCTGTGTCTAGTGCCTCAGCATCAGGGGACACTGGAATTTCTGTTTTGGGAAACCCAGCCTGTCTGGTTCCAGGTACCCAATGTCCTTCCAGGAGCTGTGACACTGGGCTCAGAATGGCCAAACTCTGGATAGAAAAGGTGCTGAACTTTCTCACCAAGGCATGTATATTACCTGGGCATCAGCAAATGTCTACATGTACGAGGTAAATACATGGGAAAGTTTTCAGTATATTTTAAACTTCTGTGCTTATTGCTCTAATTTAAAAAGTAAAGATGGATGGCATATCTCTGAAAACAAGCACAGCCAAGCCACAAGAGTTGCAAATTCAGGTGAGTGGGAAACACGTTCTCATTCTTCCAAATTACTTTCCTGTAATGCATTATAATGAAATGTTCTATAAATTTAAAGTAGGGATGAGTGAAAGTTCAAAAGAGGAGACTTGACATCAAATAATATTTTGAATCTCTGGGTGCTTCTAAGGATATTTAGTTTGAAGTATTTTTGGAGCACTCTTTTTCTCCAACTTTCCCCTACTTTTGAGCCAGAGGTTGGCAAAAATTGGCACTTTGTGGTGACTGAAGTCTACTGATGCCATAATGATTGCACACTTAAGATCTGAATTTGAATGAGCTGTTATGTTAAGGGAGGAGATAGCTTTCTTTTATGGAAACCGGTAGTTGATCTTCCGCATTTTCTTACTTTATTTAAAAAGTTACCAGCTGCAGCACCCGGTCTGTAATTCAAAAGCAAGATGTTATTTCTATTGGTCAGTACTTGGACTATTCCTTTGGAATATCACAGTTAATTCCCACAGTTCTCCTGTTACCTGAGATCTAATAGCAAACTGAAGGCTTTGGACAAGCTTTTAGGGGGGTCAAGTTCCTGTCAGTACTTTGGTTTAACAGGAAAGTGTTCATGACCTTTCTCTAGTCATTGAACAACGGAGCTAAACATCAACCCAGATACACCAACTCGAGGCTGATACTCAAATGTCTGTCACTAGCTGGATTAGTTATTTAGTTTATTTTGCACAAACAACCTAAGGCTGTTGCTTTCCATTAGTTTTCCTGCACTGTTCAGCACCTGCCACGTTGATGATGATTTGATTGGCACATTTCCTAGTAAGCTCTCCAGGAGAGAAACAGAAGAAAGGTATACACAGAATAAATGGCAGCAGTCAGGAAGCAAAGACAAAAAAAGACTTATCACCTATTATTAATTAGGTCTCCAACTGACGTTGGTTTGTTGTCATAAAATTATTGATGGATTGGACCAGTACCAAATCTTATTTTTTCCATAAAATCCTTCCTCTTTCCTTAGAAAAATCTTTCCTTATTAATATCAACAGCTTTTAAAACACTTTGACTGTAACACTTGTTTTTATTAATGACTGTTCTTAAATACTTTTTATGGTCTTCTATGTCCATATTTCCTGTAGCATTTCATAAAATAACATTTTGAATTTACTAAAAAACATAAATTCACAGATATTTGGATTTGTTATTGAGTATTTTTTCCTTTTTTTTTCCTCCAAAAATAATACATACACAATGTTTAACATTGTCTATACTTAAATGGAATATCTGTGTCAATATTAGTAAAAGCCATGTTGCGTGTTTGCATGCCTCAGCATGTTATGGGTGAATCTACACACAAAAAACCAACCCTAACAAGATTTAAGCTGGACTTTGAGAACAGTCTGTCTTGTTTGAGCAGTGATGGAAATAATTGATTAAATTTTACACGTATAGGCCAGAATTTATTTGCGTGTTAAATGTAACATGAAATCTAAAATAATTTTAAGATAAGCCAGTTACCAGCATTAGCTGTGATTAAATTTGGAGAGAGCGAAACTTTCCCGAAAATATACATTTACATAAAGTGCCATTTTAAAATTATCAGTATCAAATGCAGCAATAATTATGGGTTTTTTACCAAAGCACCATTCTATGAAATGGTTGTATATAGAGACCTGCAGTGCAAATAACAAGTGTTCCCATTTAAGATAATTTTCTTTGTAGTTACAAATTACAGTAGAGTTCATTTAGAGTTATAAATACACAGCATGTCTAGATGACAGCCATATTTTAAGCCAGAAGCTGCACTGAATTAAAATGCAAGATTCTCTTTTCTAATGATGTGCTATTCAAATATAATGAAAATCTTACTTTTTCGGCATAAACTTATTAAATGTTTTTAATATAAAAATAATTATTATAATGTAAAGCAAAAACTCATTACAACTTACCTAATTTTATTTGTACCAGCTGTTTTAAATATGCTTTCTTGGTAATTTAACTTATTCATTATTTAAAATCTTAGAGAGATGAACAAATTAAAAATGTTCTTTGTTTCTCCCGTAAGCCTTGCTTGAAATTTGAATTAAAGAAAACTTAAAGAAAACCTGGTTTATCCTTTATATCAGATGATATCTAATTTACAGTAACTTAGGTTACAAAAGATATAAGTGGTTTGGAAGAACAAATAAATATACTGGTCAGCATCTTTATGATATAACTGTATAGGAAAAGATATATAAATAAAAATAGAGAATTTAGAAGTCTTTAAAAATACCTAGCATTACCTACTGCTACCTCAACTTCTGTTGATAGCTAGTACTTATTTACCCTGCTATTTCACAATATTAAGTGCTTAATACAAAACACCACATAGGCTTTGTAACTTACATAGCTAGAATAAAATAAAGTCTTATTTTCTAATAAAGTAATAGATAAAAATACATCAGTTAGTGATTCTAATAATTAGATTCAGTAAAAAATTTTGGTGATTTTTAAATAGTAGTCTTATCAGAACCAATCACTTGTATTAATGTTTAGAAATTATATTTTTAATTGTAATTTTTCATTACTTCTGAAACCATGTTTCACACTTTTTTACACATTATTCTTTAGCATCACTTATTATAGTCGTTCTTCCAATTAACATCAGTATTAATAACCATATAGCAAACCTCATGACACTCAGCCCCAGAGGTGTTTCTTTGCTGTGAGTTAAGCAATCTGATTATTACAGCATTATTAACTAATATTAGAGCTAGCCATGTATGTCTTCTAGAGCAGCAACAACAGAGCTAATTGCAGATTTTCTTTGTGTCAGAAGTCAAATTTCCCTAATTTGTGGAGCAACACGGTTAATACATTCACTCTTCCCACAACCTGTGAAGAAAAGGTAAATAATTCATTATCAGAAGACAGCAAAGTAGTGTATTTGCTGGGACTTCACTTGGCATAGATCTTGTTTTACCTCAGACTTCTATAGTAAAAATAAAAGTAAGTGTTAAACCAAATGAAGATGAACAGATATCCTGGCTTTGTTTTGCTCTGTTTTATTTTGTTTTTAAACAAGTTTGCGTATTTAGGATATAAATACAAATAAACTTGTACAATGAAAACAATATCATAATGACAAATAGCAATCTAATTTTGTCAGTAGTTTTGTATGATTATGCAAATAGTTAAATTAATAATAACTTAAAAGTAAAGCCCTAAAGTAGCAACTCAGAAAAGACCCTTAAATTAAAAAAGGCTGCATAAATATGGTTAGGATCTCAATATGGTTTAGAGCAATTGCAAATATGATTTCACAGATGCTTACGTTTTTATGTTCACATTTATTTCACAAGGTTAAATGAACTGCTGTTAGCACTAACAAAATGAAGTGTTATGAAGGTTTTCGGTAGGAAAAAAAGGCCTGATTCCAACAGACAAGAATTTGGTGATGAGTTTTTTATAGAGTTTGGAGTACATCTCCAATTGTGTGCAATGATAGGTAGTCATACAATAGGTTCATCTTGTTTGGCCTTAATGGATAAAAGGTTGCACCCCAAGAAATGGTCTGGCAGAAGAATTTGGAATACCAAACAAATGGATGTTTCTATGTTTCCTTTTGGGTGTTTCTGTCTCCAGGTGAGGTATTTTTTGCTTTTTCTGTGAATTAAAGACTTTAAAATCCCCCCCAAAAATTCTCCAAATCCATAGGTATCTTTAAAAATTAAATTAATTCAGTTTTATTCTCTAGACATGGAAAACATATCTGGAGTATATATCTGTATGATAAAAATATCTATCAACACAGGACAGGCTTGACTTGTTCATAATTTAGATCTTTGTTTTGTGTAATGAACATTTTTCATTGCAGTTTCTGTTTACCAGATGTTCAGCTGCCGTTTCCTAGTGAAGTAACATCGACTAGGGCTTAAGGAAAGGATTAATTCTTCATTTACAGTTTTGGGAAGGGGAAATATGCAGTTGCTCTTAAATGACACCTTCTTACAGCACACAATGTAAATTGCATTAAGACATACTCATGTGCATATGTGGTTCTGGATATGTGTGCAAGGGATCAGAAATTTTTTACCCTAGCTGGTAAAATCCACTCTTCATAAGCATACTGTGCTACATATTGTACAAGGGAGAGCTATGTACAAGGAATAACTATAGTGTTATTGTTGCATGTGTTGTGTTCTTTAGAGGACAAACAAAAGACAACTTGCAGGAACTGAAAGGTGCCATTTATTTTGACCTGTCTCCAATGGATAGTAATGCATAGTTACAGTAAATAAAGGGGAACAACAGAAAAAGAGGTATCAAATCCTATTCCTTCAGTCTCTTGCTTGATCCCCCACATGCTTTTTTCTGTGCAGCTTCTTGTCATTTTATGTTGGTGGTGTGAGCTGTGCCCTGAGTGCCGTCCCAGCTCTCTCAGCCTTTTCTCATCTGAGAGATCTATCAATCTCTTAGCAATGTTACTGGCTGGACTCTTTGCAGTAGCTCCATATCCCTCTTGTGCTGGGCAGCCCACAACTGACACAGCACTTAAGGTGTGGCCTCCCCCGGACTGAGCAGAGGGAAGGATCACCTCTCTCAGCCTGCTGACAGCATTCCTCCCAAAGCAGCCCAGGACGCTCTTGTTCTTTTTGGCCACCAGGATGCTCTTGTTCTTTTTGCTGACTCTTGTCCAACTTGGTGTCCACTGGATCTCTCAGGTCCTTCTCTGTAAAGACTTGTACCTGTAAAAACACTTTTTATCTGCTTACATGTTGTTTATTGTAACATTGCACTTTCAACTACTGCAAAACTACTCAGAGATGAAATATTGTGTAAGAATTTTTAGCTTTTCTGCATAAATGCCTGATATACATAAATGTGAGTGAGGTTTTGTGCTTGATGTGACAATCCCCATGTAATGAAACATCTGCAAAGAACAGAATTTCAGCATTCGATTGACAGATAATTTTAGTGGGGCTAGAAAAAATACTGCTGCTTTCTAAACAAAACTGTTGGCAAGCCTCCTTTCAGTTCTCATTTTGTAATCCATTTCTTGAAGAGTTTTTTGGAAACAAGTTGTTATCTCACATTCCTAGTGAAAACCTAACCTGACAATAAAACAGTTTTTAAGAAGTGTTTGATAGTTACTCATGGATATGTATTAGTAGTGCCAATTTTTTCCCATTTGACGCAGATAAATATGCAGAGAACTGAGATATTTGGATGTGGCTATTATCACAGATCACAGAATATTCTGGGTTGAAAGGGGCATACAAGGATCATCAAATCCAACTCCAAAGCTAAAAGCCCATAAGGGAATAGAACCTTGGTGTTATTAGCACCATGCTGTAAACAACTGAGCTAATCTCGGGGTCAATATGTAATAGGAAACACCAATTTGTGGAATAGTAATGTAATTTGTCTCAAATGAATGGTTTTTTTCTTTCTTTGGCACAATTCACAGCAAATTATTTTCTTTCAAAGTTCATCTCTCCATATTACATTTTGAAAGAACAAAATCTTTCTGCCTCCTATCATAAAGTAATTAATATTGGAAAAACTCTAAGATCACCAAGTCCAACTGTCAATGTAGCACGGCCATGTTCACCCCCAAACCATGGCCCCACGTGCCACATCCACGTGTTTTTTGAACACTTACAAGATGGTAACTCAACCACCTCCCAAACCACTCTTTTCCAAAGCTTGGCTATTCTTTCAGTGAATAATTTTTTCCTAGTATATAACCTAAACCTCCCTGGTGCAACTTCAGGCTGTTTCTTCTTGTTTTGTCACTTCTTACCAGGCAGAAGAGACTGATTCCCATCTTGCTACAACGTCCTTTCAGGTGGTAGTAGAGATGCATAAGGTCTCCTCTTAGCCTCTTTTCCTGCAGACCAAACAACCCCTGTTCCTTCATCCATTCCCTCTGGGACTCATTTTCCAGACCCTTCACCAGCTTTGCTGTCCCTCTCTGGAATCAGTCCAGCCCCTCAATACCCTTCATGTAGTGAGAGGCCCTGAGCTGGACAAAGCGCTCCGGGTGCGGCCTCACCAGTGCCGAGTACAGAGTGACAATCCCTGCCCTGGCCCTGCTGGCCACATTACTGCTGAAACAGACCAGGATGCCACCAGCCTTCTTGGCCACCTGGGCAGACACTGGTCATGTTCAGCTGCTGTCAACCACCCCCAGGTCCTTTTCCATAGGGCAGCTTTCCTGCCACTCTTACCCCAGCCCGAGGCACTGCCTGGGCCCAAGGGCAGGAACCAACACTTGGCTTTGTTGAACCTCACACAACTGGTCTTGGCCCATCAGTCCAACCTGCCCAGATCCCTCTGAAAAGCCTTTCTTTTCCTTCAGCAGACCAACATGCCCACAAAACTTGGTGTTATCTGCCCATATTCCATGCCCTATCTTAACTCACAAAGATACTCTTCCATTGTATTTCCTGACTTTTACAGTTTTTTCCTCAGTGAATTTAGAACATCCACGTCATGGAAATCATGGGTGAGTCCCAAGAAAACATAGCAGCAACGTTCATCAACGTTAGCACAAAACAAGCAGAATGCAACCTGACAAAATATAAATCACAAATATACTATGTACAAGTTGGTTGGTGCAAAAATTGATTTGACCAGATATGATATACATATAAATAACTTCATTTAAAGTACTGGTATCAGTGGAGCTGTTGCACACTCCAGGACAATCATACTGAGTGTGACTTTAAATTGTTATTTTCCTTTCTTTTTTGTTATCCTTGCTCCAATAAAATATTTCAAGCTTTTAATTGGTCAGGAGAGTGTAAGAGTATCATTACAGAAAGGTCTGATTCAACTGCTCAGTCTGGACTCCCTTCAGAGTTCTGATTCTTAATTTATTATATTTTTAAGTGTATTAGAAAATTAAATAAATCCCCTTTGCTTTTTATGTGAAGATCATATTTGAAACATAATTGTGTCCGTCTGTTTCCAAAATTCAATAACAAAAAACCTAGTTATTTGCAGTCTCTAAACACCTGTAGATGCCACAATGCTGGTACATTACACATTTCACCATCATGCTGTGGCAATTCATTTATGTACTCAGGTTTTAAAAAACTCCTAAAGTTTTTTTGCTGTCTGTTAATGTCTTCCAACAACTAGTAATAATACTTTAGTAGTTGCATTAAAACACGAAGAGTAACAGATTGTTTCTTTTACTAAATGTATTACAGAGATACCAGTGTGATTGCTTGCCTGGATGGGAGGGAAGATTTTGTGAAAGGGAATCAAATGAATGCGATTCAGAGCCTTGTAGAAACAATGGCACCTGCACGGACCTTTTCAACAGCTATAGGTAAGCATTGCACCTCCTCACCATATGGTCATGCTCCAGGAAGGGCAGGCTTATGTATCCAGCCATTATTTTGTTTCCCAGCTTGGGAAGGAAATGTTATTAGACAAATGGGCAAAGGACTTGTGTCACGGACATAGTGCTTCACTGTATTTTCATGTGAAGCCAGCAGATATACGAATTGGTATATGTAAAATTAAAAATAAAAAAAGGAAAAGAAAAAAGTGTTATTTAAAACTATTTATTAACTAAGCATGGAAATGAATTTTGTCAAAGAAAATATAGTTTCTCTTTCTGTCATATTTGCCCTATAAACACAAGAGATGATTTAAAGAGTAAAAGCAATGGTAGTGGGCAGTTGGATGAGGAGGTTATATCATTGCTGCCATCTTGTGGCTAAAAATACCAACAAAAGAGTAATTTAACTAAAATTTATATCTCCTCAGACAAAGAATGAGGATGTGACGCTAACGCTATTTTTTAACTTAAACACTAATCTTTACTTCATGCATGCATTTATGGTTCAAAAATTATTTTATTTCAGTAGCATGAGGATTAAGGTTCCATAAAAAAATCTAGTTAATCAGTTTCTGCTCCATGAAGCCAGGGTTTGTCTATATTATGATGTCAATACTAGAAGAGTCCTGTAAATTCTTAAAGGAAACTGATGAGGCTGCATATACAGCTGAGTGTAATAACTGTACGTGGTACCTAGTCTAGCTGTTGTACACTGATTACATTCCTGGTAATACAGACAATAATCAGGAAGGAAACTAACCACAATTGACAACGGAGAAATTATTTCCCAAATAGCTAAATATAACTAAGTCAAATAACTATATATATATATATATATATATATATCAGCATTTTTTGTTCAGAACTTAACCAAAACGATTTGTGATATCTTAGAGCTATATTTTTATGTGATATAAAACTTCTTAGTTTGGTAAAATATTTTCTTCTAATAACAGAAAGTATAGCAATGTTGGGAAAAACTGTTAAAATATCTTTAATTGCTATTTTTCCACTTTTTAAAGCCTGATGGAATGTAAAAAAAAAAAAAAGTTAAATATTTCAATTGTTGTTGTTCTTATTTTTCTGATATTTTTAGTTCTTTGTAGTCCACCACCTTCAAGAACAATTCTAGGTGAATGGATATTTTGCAGCCATGAATCCCTAACTGTCCCTTCATTTTCCCAATTTTTCCAGCCAGAAAGCATTATATATATTGCAGGAGGTAACAGGGTTTCTTCTGATTTTACTCATAGCTGGTTCAACTACTTATGCACAAATCCAAAGATTTCCAATTTTTTATTGAGAATAAAAATGCTCAAGAAGTACTTTTCTGGATTTTGCAAATACAGAACTGTTACAGAAAATATTGACAAGAAAATTGGTTCGAAGTGAAAGCACCAGGCATATTTTTTCTCAGAGCTATTTGTCCTAGCTGACATAACAGAACAGGAAAATTAGACATACCATTGAATCGTCATATACAAGGGGCAGGTTACACCAAACAAAGAAACATCTTCAAAGGTACCTAGAGTTGAAAGTGACTCTGAGACTTGGCAATACCAAGGAAAATTAGTATAGCTCAATGTTTTATTTTTACATTATAAAGCAATTTCCCTTCAATCATTAGAGCTGTCCTTGTTTGTATTCAGAGATGCTAAAAGATCATAATTACTCTTAATTTAAAAAATGTGTTGTTTCTTTGTTTTTTCTTTTTGCCTTTACTAATACTTTTCTCTTAAAAGCTACATCAACAAGGCAAAGTGTTTGTGTTATGGCAGGTAAGAAGTGAAAGTAACTGGTACCTAAACCTGAGGAAATCCAGTCATGCCTTTAAACGTAAATGTAGTTTTTAGAACAGGATAACTGGATTATAGTTGCCTAACAGAAAAGATCATTCCAATTCTTGATCTGTGCCCAGGCATTGTTTTGGACAGGCATTAGTCTGGATCAAAGTCAGGCCAGCAAGTGATCTGAGAATCCATCAGTGATAGGCAATGAGGTTTTCTTGCCTGTGGCCATGCTTTGGCACTGTTTATTTTCCTGCTGTAAATTGAGTTGCTGGCAGCAATACTCAGAATATTCTGAATTTCTTTGAAATTTGCCACACTGTGACTGGTACTTGATACCCCTTACAACTTAAATTAATATAAGGGATAATAAATTTACCTTTCTTTTATGCCTTGATAATCTTCATTAATTTACTTTTCCATAAATATTTGCAAGTCCAGCTGAGAACATCAGTTACTTGAAAAGTTTATTGTGCAACAGCTTAAAAATATTTTTTTGCATAGAAAGAAAGTGAATATAATGAAAAATGAAACATTTTCCTACCAAATTCAAATGTGTGATAAAACAATAATTATTCAAAACATAATTACTAATTTGAAACTTTCCTTTGGGGTTGATTTTCTTTATCTGGGGCTAGATAGATTTGAATTCATTGTTGAATCCTGAAATGAAAACTATCTGGCAAAACTGAAGTATCAACAAATCTGTCATACAGAGTATCTTTCTTTATGGATTCCATCACAGAAAATTAAATCACATCTCAAAAGGGGAAAAAAAAAAAAATAAGGCCTTCTCAGATGCATATTTTCATTTTTTAAAAATCAGATAAGAAAGATTCTGAAGCAGTAGTCAAGCTTGAATTGTTGGATGTGAATAGCTTTTAATATATTCCCTTTAACTTCACTTACTTTACGTTCAGCTGATAAAATGAGAAATATCTTTTTCTTCCTTCTCAGTTTTCAGTTTGGCTCATGACACATGGCAAATAATTTAATTTAGAAAAAAATCACACATATATTTCATGCATATATTTCCAGAGCCATGTGATTTTAATTCTCATGATAACATGAAATCTCAACTATGGCTCTGAACATTTATGGACAGATTCAGCTAGTATCAGCTGAATTCCTTATTTCTCCTCTATTGTATTGATAATTCTGAGGTTTAGCCCTAATTAAACCCTAATTAAAACGCCTGTGTCTCCTTTGCTGTTACCAACTTTTGAGTGAAAATCAATACAACTCTCTTGCCAAATAACAGGCAACATAATTTTATGAATGACTTGGAGTTTCTAATGATTTAGAATAGTTTGGAACTTGTCTGTAATCTTTATGATATTAGAACTTGGAGAATTAATCAAGTGTCTTTCGAAAGTACTCAGTTCTTTCTGTATATTCATATTGGAATACACAAATTCATTTTGTCAATTCTTGTTGTTAAGTTTTTTATAAAGAATAAAATGGTGCCTTGCTGCTGTTTTTCTGTTTATGACATATAAATATACTTCTCCAAACTAAACAGGAAATTAGACCTACCTAAGTATATTTTCTTATGTGATTTATCTATCTTTTATCTTTTATGAAAGATTCAGTGTTTGCTTCAGTTGAGTTCAGAAATGTTATCCTTGTCAGCACTTGAATCCATCCACTAAGACACCTTTTTATTATCTCCGTGTAAACTGAAGTCCAATTCTTCGTGCTACCTTATCCACTCTTGATATTTTATTTTTGCAATCAAGAGCCCTTGCTATTTTGTTTGGTTTTTTGTTTGTTTGTTTTGATTTGGAAACAGACATTTTTCCTGCCTGCTCATTCTTATCCTTAAGAAAACATTCAATAAGGAAAATATCACATGCCTCCATTTACCCCCTCACAGTTATGGATATCATAAACCTGGCTGTGTTATAAAATACTGAAAGCTCTCCTTCCCACTAAGTTCTGCACGAACAAAAGTTGGTAAATGCAATGTCACCTTAAAATTTGAGGCTCAAGTTCCTTAAGCACTTCTGAGAAATTACTGCTAATGTGTGCAAAAACAATTGTCTGTATTTAAATTCTCTTAATTTAAACTCTTCTGTATTTATCCTGTCCTGTAGGAGGCCATAGTTTTCCTATCTCCCTTTGGATTCCAGCTGAAAGAGTAATTTGTGCTCATAGAAGAGGCTATTTTGCATGATTTCAGAACTCATCTCAAACTGTGCTAGTCTTCTTTAGCAATGCTTCTTCAATTAGTAACCATGCCATGATCATCCTTCTTTGTCTTTACTTAGATAATGATATGTGCCAGCTGACAATTTGGATAACCATGCTGTCAACCAGAGTTAGACTTATCCTCACTCCTTGTCATTACTTTCTCAGTACATTTCCAAGTACAACATCTTTCCCTATTGCTTCCCTCTTTGCTACTTAACATTTTAAGCCACATCTTTTCAGAATAATAATTTTTCTGTTAGTGTAACCTGTGCTAAGCTCTCAAAAAAAAAAAAAAACAGTTTTAAGTCATTAGGACTTATTCAGTCTCATGCATACCTAAATTACAGCACTGTTACAGAAAATTAGCATACTGTTTTGTTTCTTTTTTCCCCTTCTGTAAAGAATTTATTTTGGGTTGTGGAAGCAGGTGATTCCTAAGTTCAGGATGTGTAAATATCTGAAAGATCTATAAATAAAAGCATGTCTATTTACACAGTGCATTTTACAGATATGTTAATCTCTAAATGAATGAGTTTTAAAATATCATGGAATTCTAAAGGAAGTAATGATATGGTTATATGCTGTGTTTAGTGTGCCTTCTGTTTTTACTCACATTCCTTTTAACTACCGCTGTACCCTTCCTTAATTTTTTTGCCCCCCAAAGCAAGAAGCAGTTTTTCCCATAGATGGGTATCACCTTGTTATTCAATGATCCCAGATGCCAAATGCTTAAGTATCTTATTGCAAGCAGCAACTCTTATGTGTCATTTCTTCAGGATTCTTTGGCCAACTCTTCCTCTCTTGCTGTAGAGACATTTACCAAGACATTTGTCTGTTGCACTTCTGACTTATCTTTCATTCAGATTTGTAGGGTTTTTTCCTTCATCCTAGTGCCAAGTTATGTACGTATTTCTTACTCAAAATCATCTTTAAAAGTTTATATGGACAATCAGGAAATTTACTAATGAATTCTCTAAAGAAATGTGTGAAAGCATAGTGTTTCCTCTACAGATAGCAAGTGTTTTATAGCTCTTCTCTGGTAATACTGCTAACAACTCGAAATGTGTAGTGTGCTTCTTGTTATACTGCACTGAAATGAGCTTTAGGGTTTCTATTGCCTTTAGCAAAAAAAGAAAATATTGCTGTGCCACCTCATCATTATCTAACAGTCACTGACATTCTGCACTCCTTAGGGCATATTTTAGCCATAATTCAACAATCTTCTCAAAGAACAAGAACATTTTTGTTCAGAATCCCTATGAAACATTAAAATTTGAAACAAAACACAGTAAGTACCTAGAAAATACCTCCCCCGCCACCTCCAAAATTAGCTCATCAACTTTCTCTTCCTGAACACTAGCATTGTTCCACCTTGTATATTTAATCATTAGGGGATAGATTTTGAATAATTGTCTTATAATGTATTTTGTTTACAAATACCCCGAGACGCAAAATGATCATTCAATGAACTCACGGGTTAAATGGAGGGAGTTTAAACCATTTTCTAAAATAATAAGTACCTCAAGCATAGCTTTGAGAGTATATGAAATGCAATATAAGTTACTCAAATTTATCATTGCTGTAGGGCAGTTAAACACTTCCATTGCAAATAATGTCCTAATAATACATGAGCAGAGCTAACAACCAAAGCAGTTTGCACAGCAGTTTATGGGCTCTAGCTTGTGATATGCTAAGCTTCCTGGGAACCCCTGGGGTCATCAGAGGACTACTGTGAAACTTTGAAGAGCTTCAGGGTGCCTGGTGCTCCCCAGAAGGGATAGCTACAGAAGGCTGTGACTGCTAACAAGCTGCAGCAGTGTCCCACAAGCTTTGTTGCCAACTTTCCTTGATTTATGGGGACTTGAAGCTTTTTGTTTCCAGCTGACTCCACATTAAGGACAGCCAAGCATGCTTTCAGCAAAGGCTAGAAAGAGTATATGTAACTGCCAAGCCCAGAGCACAGCCAACAGAGTAGAAGGGGCCAGAAATTCTACTGAGGACACTGTGTACTTAGGTAGTGAGGTGCTGCAGGGCACTGTCACTGACCATCCACAGGAGTAACTAGATCAGCCCAATAGAGACTTCAAACCAGACTGAGCTCCTCAGGGAAGATGCAGTTCTGTAGGCCTGGAGCTGCAGAAATGTCTAGAATCTCTTACTGAGTCTGGGATCAGAACATAGTGTCCTTCCTTACAAGGAAGCCCTTGTATGCTGGAGGAGGATCTGTGTTGCCAAGTAAAAGAGCTTCAGGAGGCAGTCAGCACTGGGGACAATGTCATACTCTCCAAGATCTTACAAGTACAAGAACCTGAACTCCCAGACATAGTGAAGGAGAACCAGGAAGAACCTTTGCATATCATTTTGGAAATGGAGACTTCAGTTACAATGACGGCTAGGAGCCTGTACCCTCAACAGCAGGGTGAGGGTTCCTGTCCTATCTGAGCTCTGCCACTACAGAGTAGGCTCATGACACGGTACCAGAGGATGAACTAGAAGCTCTGTCCAGTGAAGCATCTCAATCAGCTTAACCTGAGTCACAGGGCAGCACCAGAAGGAAGGATGAGTGATGGCAAATGCTGGGAGACTCTCAGCTGCAGGCTCCTGACAGGAGATATCCTGAGTCCTGAGGGTAATGGCTCAAGGCTTTTTGAGGCCGCTCTTGATTATCTCTAAAAAATCTGGGCGACAAGGAGAGGTTTTTAAGGATCAGAAGAAAAGTTATGGAAATATGTCAGAGAATGGAATGGAAAAAGGAAGAAAAATAAAGGCTAGGAATGGAGAAAATTATTGTTACTTTCAAAAAAGGCAAGAAGGAGGATCTGGGCAACTGTGCACAAGTTAACTTTACCCTGGTCCCTGGAAAGATGATGGAGCAAATAACCCTTGAAACTATTTCCACACACATGATGGAAAAGAAGGTGCTAAGGGGAATGTTTTCACAAAAGGGGAAGCTGTCCTGATGATAGCATTCAATGAGATGACTGGCTTGACAGATAATGAGAGGACTGTTTCACTTGACCTTAGCAAGACTTCAGAGCTACCATAACACCCTCCTAGACAAAACATGATGAATTGCTGCACACAAAGACCATATTCAACATAATTCATCCTCTCGTCGCATTATGTAGCAATGACACTAAAACTGAAATTCAATGGCTTGTCTTTTGTAGCTACAGCTCTGGTCAATAGCAAAAATGCTGCCACCACATAGTAATCCTGGATGAGATGTGTGGGATGTGATGATGTGTGAGATGGTGAGAATTAAAAATAGAATGGATAGAAATAAGATAGGAAATGCACAATAAGAATGTCTGAAAAAAGTTTTCAGGACAGATTTCACTACCTCATTATTTCTAATCCTAATATTATAATGCTTCTGTTGCACACGATTCATAATAGACTCATTCCTGCTTGTTCTTTTGCCCTTCATTTAACTGCTCCTCTAAAGAACATGCACGTTTTCAATTTGGAAAACCTTAATAAAATAGGAAATTTAAACAAGTAAATAAACAAAAAATTCTGCTGACACTTTAAAAATGGCTCATTAGAAACGAATGGGAAAACCATCTGTCTTTGTTAGCTACAGATTAGATATTTCATGCATCAGCAATGTCTAATACATGTACAAAGGAACAAAATTTCTCAAGAATTATGGGCATTGCTGCTGACATTATACCCTTTTGAACCATAGAGAATCAGTAATAAACAGTTCCACATAAAAGGACAGGGTGTAGATCCCATTCTCATTACTATACAAACTGTACTTTTTCCTTTGACGTCAGAGGTCATTAGTAAAATCTATGCTTCACTTCTTGGAAGAGTTTTCATTGCTTTCACAGGCATTGTTCCTTTTTCCTATGTTCTTAAAGCAATTCTAAAGTGGTCAAGGGTCAAAATTTTTGTAAATTAAATGTGTCAGTTTTAATGTCAAGACATTATATGTATTTATTTTGTCTTGAAATTACTTCACAGACAAAAGAATACCAAGGTTTCCTCTTCAATTATGAGGCATTTTCTTTTGAAGTAGAGAATTATTTTCAGAGCATAAAAGTCACAATATCTTTAAAAAAGTAGAATAGGATGGGAACTAAAAAATTGGTTTTGGAGAAGAACATTATTATATATTTAGAAAAAACAATTTTGAAAAATTATGAGTTAGATAAAATAGTTGGATTTTAGAAATAATTTCTTGTATATGACAATATAATATGAAACACATGTACACATGTAAAAATTATAAATTAAATAGTTCTAGTATAAGTAAACTATACAAAACACAATTAGAAAATCAACTTTGGCTTCCCCACCACTAGTTTCTATAGGTAATAAAATTTTAGTTAATTGTCTTTTTGGATTTGTCTGGGATTTACACTCTGCGTGCTCTGTTAGATCAATAGAAGCATTATAGGAGTTTATTTGGACTGCGATTACCAATTGTAGACTGTTAGAGGTTCTCTATAAAACTGTGCTCACTCTTCAGCAGTAGCAAGCAGACTAATTTGGGACCAGTAACCATCATATTTTTTTTCTACTAAATGCCAGTTTGGATATATGAAAAAAATCTATCAGAGTTAAAGAAGTGAGCCTTTATCTTTGAAGGTCACAGGTGGAGAAAAGGGACTATGAATACAAAAAATCACAGCTCTCTATGAGCATCCATAAGCATTGTTATATGTAGGTCTCTTGGACTTGTTCATTCCCTGTCTGGAAGGGACAATCATAAAATTTTCATAGGTTTGCCCTATTGAAATAACTCAGTGAGACACCCATAGAAGAAAGTTGGATTGTTTATATAACAGTAGATATCAAAGGTAGATAAAGACATAACTGACTGTTGGAGACAAACTGAAAATAATATTTGTTGTTTGCTTTTATAGCTTATATCAAAACAATAATCTTTATAAGGACAAAGCTATTTTTTAAAATGCTATTTGCCAGGACACGACAAGTCAAATTTCATTTTTTTAACAGAATCTGCAGTAGAAAAATAGTTACCTCATGTGTTACTGCAGTATTCGAGCAGGGCAGATATATATGTTTGTTTACTTGTCTGTTTTTTATAACTTTGAGAAGCACTGCCTTACTTGAAGAGGCTTAATTTTTTTTTTCTTTTTTACTATTTATATGCTTTGAAATTGTAGCACTCCTTGAAAAAAATTTTCAAGGGTTTGCTACTATAAATATTCTTTGGCTAAACTAATCAAGATCTGTGTTAGGTGATTTTTGGTAAATTCAGTCTTGAAAGATGAAATGTTATTGCCTCTGGTATTTTTTTGAGGTTACAATCCTCTTCCCCTGTTAGGTGAATGGTAAAAGGTTATAATTTGGCATATTAATGAAGGGCAGTTTGTGCAAATCCTTTTTTCTTTCCTTTCTCTTATTCTAGTAACAAATATGAAAACAGAGACATTTCTGCTTCTTAATCTATCTACAAAGTATTTTCTAGACTGCCAGTATTAATTATGACACTCTCTAGCCTTTTCAAGTTTTATTTTTTTACAGGCTCTTTTGAAAATCTGAGTTATAATGTTGAAGTTGGCATGACTGCTGCTGAGCGTTGAAAATGTTTCAATAGTTCTCTTCAAATATATAAGTATAGTTACTATATGGTTAAGTGGTGTCATGATGATCTAATATATTCTACCATAATAAATACTATATCTATCCTTGGTTATCAGTTTTTTATAGGCTTCTAATTGGTTCTAAGCATCAAATATTCAATGTCTTCTATGTTTGGAATAAATAAAAAGAAAAAAGGGAAATAAAAGAGAAATAAAATTTAGTCCATTTGTTCAAATAAATGTTTTCTTTTACTCTTGCTTCTATTCTTGGATCAGATAGTGCTTTGTGTCAGATTGAGCCATAGAAATATTTTCTTCTATGATTCTCTTCCTTGAAACTTGAGTAGACCCTAAGTAAACATCAATCAAAAATTCTGAAAAATTTTCCGTAGATTATTGGAAGCAGTTGTCCCTCCGTCACTCCCCAAACTGATAGAGATGTCTTGCTTAAATGACTTGAAGAGTTCAAAAACTTCAATATGAAGGAGATAAACATTTCTTTGCTCGTCCTTTCAAATAATTATGCAAGGTCATTTGCACAGATTGATGTGCATTATGTTCAATTTTTTCTCATGTCCAATTCTCCAAATGTCAAAGTAATCTATCTTCACAGTTAGATTTGTATTGTTCATGCTTCATAAAATTGCAGAGTTGGAGCATGTTATCTAGCCCTTCATGTTGCCATGCTAATTATTGCTAATAAAGCTTGCAATTGTCATCGCCTTTATTTGGCCTTTTTTGATTGCCTGTGTTGGAAGGAGCAGACCAAAAGGCTCTCTTTTACTCCCCCTGAGCCAAAGTCCCTTCCACTGTGAGCACTCTACCCAAATAGTTCATTTTTTCTTTTCTGCCATCAGTGTAATCTCTATAAATGGCGAAGAGCTTTGAGGTCAATTGACAGAACTACACCTGCATTACTAAACTTCCCAAATTTAACAAATGTTTCTCCTGGAGGAGCTGTTACCTGCATTCAGGTGATAGCTCCTACTTTTTCAGTGCAGCAATTTTCTTCCTTTCAGATTTCTCAGGTCAAAGAGGACTTGCCTCAAAATCAATACTAAAATACTGTAAAAGTTACCTGTAACTCTCAGAAAATATCAGAGCAATAAAAACTGAGGAAAGGCATTGAGCTGCTTTCCATAACAACTAGGCTCTTTGCACAGCAATCTTGAGTAGAGGAAGAGATTTCCAAGGGGAAATAGTGCTGAAGATACCAGTTTCCACAGGTGCAGCAATAAACCCAGTTGTCATCAAAGACCAGCATTAAATTAGCAGAGAGGAGCACAAGCAAACAGGCAACTGGGGAGAAGGACGCCTTTTATTCAAAATCCTTGAAAGATGGAATGTCGTCCTGATAGCTGATTTATTCAACATCTGAATCTAACAGATTAACTTGCTGTAACTTGGAAACCACATGTCAACTGATTCCCTCTGATTCTTGAAAGAATGAAATAATACTTCTCTTTTTTTCTCTACCAAAGTGAATCAGCACCGCCCAAGATATTGCAGGCAGATCATTTACTTACTGTTTATAGTAGCACTGATTTACTGATGCTCACTTTTCACAAATTTAGGGTTTTCTCCTTGTCACACCTTTGGAGACACACTGCCTGTTATAAAGGCTGCAAATTACACATTTTCTCTCAGATTGTATGGTGAAATCTTGAATTACCTTGTTGCTGCTGTAGTGATTGTTGTTCAGTGATGAAAGCTACACAGGCAAAGAATGCAGCTCTTGGTGTTAGTGACCAGAGATGGTAAGATAAAAAGGCATTTTTGTCCTTTTCCCTTTGCATTTTGTCAGGAACAGAAGGAAGTCTAATGTGGGTTTAGTTAAGAGAGAATGTGACTCAAAGGGCAGCTTCACATGCCAAAATGCATAAACGTTCTCTGTAGGGGTCTGCAGTAATTCAAGAAATTAATACTGCTACTCAGAAAATTGTTTGACACACAGGACACAAATTTAAACAGACCTTTCTTTCTCTTCACCCTCTGTTGTGTGATAACTTGCTAAACTACATTCCAAAATTTGCATATTACTATGATATCCTTTTTGTATATCATGTTAAGTTTGGGACGTGGAAGTTCCTATATTTTAAGGGATGATTCAGTATTCATAGATATTATTATAATTTATTTAAAAAAACTTGAAGATGGCAAACAGTTTTTCTAACACCTTAGATAATAACCAAAACTATAAAGCAAGAGTCAAAAATGCACCCAAACATTGAAGGTAATTTTTTTGCATTTTAAAATTAATTTCTATTGTTTCTAAAATAGGAATTTAGGTTGGCAAGACTGATGGGAAGGAACTTCAACAATGTTTGTCCTTGTGGTAATGGTCTATGAACCAGACTGTTGATGCCAAACATGCTTTATTTTCTGGTTCAGGGCCATACGACACAAGTGATCCTCCCACATGACAGAAATAATCTTCAGTTTTGGTTACTACAGTTTTTACTTGTTTTGTTGTCTTTCTTAACTAAAACTATTCAAAGTATTCAGCACTTGTGCTTTTAAAGCACAAACACTCATTCAAATGAGGCAGTTTGACTGGAGATTTATAATTATTTTAATGTTTACTGGCTGAAACAGATAACCATGTAAATTTATCTGGCCTTGTAGACAGGACGAATTGCTGTTATTGCGATAAATAAGGAAAGAGTTGATACAAAAAGAAAAGGAGTGTGTACCTCATCTCTGGGGTCCAGTAGTCTGAAAGTTGCATCCAGCCTGATATAAGATGTATCTTATATTCTGGTTCAGGATAATGGAAAAAATAAAGCAACAACATGAAAAAAAAAAGAGCTGAAAGTATAAATACCCTTTGTAGCATGTTAAATTCTGTTTCCTGAAACAGAAATGTGGGCATTGCAGCTCAAACAGAGCTTAAAGCAGAAGCTGAAATATAGCTTGCTGTCTCAATGAGCTGAATGTTACCTTGTCATTGTGTGAACTCATAGCTTTAAATAGAGAATTAAGGAAGAAATATATGGAAAACAAACAAATACAACTTTCTCTATCTGTTCCTCTAAAATATGTTTGTTTGGGTTTTTTTTGTAATGTAATGTTCCTAAATACACAGAATATCAAGAATAAATTTTAGCTACTGTTACCAAATGGAAGAACATGAGCAGAGAATTATGGGAGGAAAGTGTACAGAAAAAATAGGGTATATCTTTAAAATTAAAAAAAAGAACAATGATTAACAGTCTGAAGCAATTGAACTGGAATGGAATGAAAACATAAGCCCTTTGAAGGCTTTCTGTACGCATCGAACATGCAAAAGACACCCTTAGACAATATTACTAGAGCAGCAGAAACTTAATCTTTTTATCTCTCTTCCCAACAATATACCTCGCAATTAATTTTTTCTCCAGTTTGGGGTTAATATCCATTTATGTCTGTTATTACCCGGTACCATTCCCCAAGTACTTAATTTATGTTTTCTTAGCCACCCGTTCAGATTCCAATTGTAGACAGCAGGTGATGTATATACTTCCCATAAGCCAGTGTCTACATCTAAGTTAAATTAAAAAATGGTATATGTGTGTATGACAAAGATAACAATGGGGTTTTTTCCCTAATTTTAGCTTCATATCCTTATCCAAACAGCAGAAAAAGGGAGGTGGACTTTCTTTAATGTATAATTTTTTCAATTTATGTTCACCAGTCAATTTACTCTGTGATGGACAAATTGGTTTTTGGTTACTTACTGATTAATCTTTTGGAGACAGCTAAATCAGCCAGTTCCCTCAGGCCCCTGGGGTGCATCTGATGGAGTTCCATGCACTTAGGTATATTCAGATTCCTCAAACCTGACCTTCTCCCAGGATGGGAAGGACTTCAGTCCCTCAGTACCTGGCATGAGATTCAAAGAGCTGGGAAGTGAGATTAACAATAAAAATATTGAATATCTCAATTATCTCTCTCCAGTTCTCCGGTCTCATTTATTGCAGCGGTACATTTTCTTTAACCTTACTTTTGTGGCAAACATACCTGTAAATCCCTTCTTTTTCTTTACAACTCTTGCCAAATTAAGCTCCAAATGGGCCTTAGCTTTTCTAATGCCACTACTACATATCCAGATGACATCCCATATTCTCTCCAGGGTATACGCCCCTTATTCTTCGTCTGTGTATTTCCTTCTAGCACTTCAGTTTACCCAGGAGATACTAAGGCATGCTGGTCTTTCACCTTCTTTTCCAGATTTCTTACATGGGGAAATCAAGAAGCGTGCTCTAAAGATCTGCCAGCTTGGTTCAGATCCTTTTTCCCTGACGGCAGTTTCCTAGGGGATCCCATGGACCCAAATACTGAAATCTGATCTGAACTGCTAATCAACTGAAAGTTTCCTTTCCTAAAATTCAGGGTCTTGACTAGTCCACTGCTGTCCTATGTCCTTCAAGATTGTAAATTCCATCAGAGCATGAGCACTGCAGCCCAGGTTAATGCTTTCTCTAATCTGTTAATAGGATTGATTGGTCACAAACATTTGATTGGTTACAAATGGAGAGCTCTAGGAATAAAGTAGGGAATGAGTTATGGTAGTGATTGTAAAGGCAGGCTCAAATGAATTTTGGGGAGAGGAGGAGAGACATAGGTGAAAATTTGAGATCATCTTAGGGTGGCATATGAGGGTAAAGAACTACAAGCACAAGAAGAACTTCAGAGAGAAACTCATGACAGCTTTTTCAGGTTGAAGCTGGTGAAACAGGTCTGGTAGCTGTCTGTGGAACAAAGACCATCATAAACTTTCAGAGTATGAAAGAAAAAAAAACATGTTTGTAGAAAGAAAGAAGAGATAGAAACACAAGTGTTCAAAGCCTTTGTAGTGACTGGAAGTGTATGTCCTTGGAGCTTTGTGGTGTGTGTTTCTGCCCTAAATTTCAAGCTGTGCCTGTATTGAAAGCAAGCTCTTATTTCTCTACTTCAGATGATCCAATGGCCTCTAGATTACAAGGAAGAAATTTGTCACTGAGCACTGTGGTTTGTCAGGCTGTTAGTTGATTTGATTGAATGCCCTAAACAGCATAAATCCTTACTGTAGAATGGCCCATTGTTGCATGTATTGTATGGCTAACAGGCTGACCCAAACTTCACTGAATGTCTTGCCATTTCTTATCAAGAATCTGTCAAAGAGGCAGTTGAATGATGGGCACACTGTAGCTGAGGGTTCAGTTTAGGATTCCTGTTTCTTTGACTGAACCATTGAGGAAAAAGCAGTTCTGGTGCTTCTTAAATATTGCAATTTTGTCTGCAAAACCACCTTTATCTGTGGCAAAGTGCTCTGACTGATATTTTCTGAAATGTTTTCTATACAGAAGACTAAACCCACCAGTTTCTTGTATTTTTCTGCCATGTAGAAAGAGGTCTAAAAGAAAAAAATAGCCTATACTGAAATACTCTGGAACATTCATCTGTATTACTGCTTATCACAGAAGATGCTGAGTTGGAAGGGACCAACAAGGATCATGGTGTCCTGCTCCTGCACAAGACCATCCCCAGAATCAAACCATGTGCTTTTGTTAAGCTTTGGCATTTTCCAGAGCTTCTAACTGAGCTAGTTTGGAATAAATCCACCAATATGATTTTCTAATTGACAGACAACCACTTTAGAACTCTTAAGATTCAGGAGAGACAGCCTCTGCAGCTAGCAAGATGAAAAAATGGTTTTGGCCCACAGAAGCTCCTGCCAATATGTAAAATTGATAAAAAATAGCGAGTAAAAAGGAGACAGACTCTTCTCAGGGGTATCCAGTGACAGGAAAATATTAAGTGGGCAGAAGGCAAACTACATGTAATTCCACATGAAGATAAAAAAATGCTCCTTTTTTGTGATGTGAGGGTGGTCAGGTGCTGGAATAGATTTCCCAGAGAAGTTGTGGAGTCTCCATCCTTTAGATACTCAAAACCAGGCTGGACATAGACCTGAGAAAACTCTAGTTGTACCGATTTTGAGCAGGGGAGTCTAGATGAACCTCAGAAACTTTTTTCCAAAATCAACAATTCAGATATTCTTAAAACTCTTCCCTGTTTTTTTAATTCCTTAATACCTTTAATGTAGGATATAAGGCAGGTGACACCTATATTTCACTGGAATATGAGAAGTAGAAAGAGGATTTTCAAGCAGGTAAGAACCAAATTTAATACTTAATTCATCATATGGAGACAGAGGAACTTATTACTTTAACACTACTTCTCTGGATACAATTCATTACTATAGTTTGCAATTTTTAATTCTAACTTTAATGTTAATACAGCTGGAAAATATAAAACCATAAATATAATTTGTGTATTTTCATTTCCTTTTTCCTTTCGGTTGTTTTTCTATAGAAAGCTTTTCAATTTATAGAGAGATGTATGGAAAGTAAAGAAATAATACTTATGGAACCTGATTCATATGTGTTGGAGGAATTCTACACATGTCACGATCTAAGCAGTTAATGGAGTTTATATTATTAAAATTAATAGTTTACATAAAAGAGTCATGATTTGGTTTTCTAATATCAGTGGGTGTATTTGGATTTGGTTATTGGAAAGAAAAATACTGATGTTGGCAAGTTGTTAAGACAATAGAAAGAAATTCAGCTTTGACTATCTTTATATGGACTCTTAAAAGCATCTATTAGCCTTTTTTCCCCCTGAGAATTCTAGAAATCATCTTTATTTTTGTGATGAAGTGAAAAAAATTAGTAATTTTGAAAAAGTGTTTGGATTTTTGCCTTTTGATCAGTTAGTTTCCAAGAATAAGAGTTATAATACCTTAATTTATAATTCACTTTTAATAGTCCTCCTAACACCTCCTTACCTTTTTTTAAATAACCGTCCTCATTAACACAAAATTTCGTCTTGATTCTTAAAACTGGGCCTCAGGATAGATGCTTCTATGTATTTTATTTTTTTCACATTTAACGAGTCTTCCAGTAACTCTTTTTAATAATCCAGAAAAGAGGACAAAAAGCTCTGTTATTAATTGTCTCCTTTGCATTGATATTGACTGTTGCACCTCAGCTGGGAGCTGGCATGAAGCCAGGGTAGCACTGGCTGGTTGTGCAGTGCAGATAACTGCTGTGTTTCAGTGACCTGGTGTTCCCTGTAGTCACACAGAACAGTTCTGATAACTCAAAGGCAGTTATGAAACTCATTAGGGAAAAAGGGGGAATGAAATGTGTTTAATGTTTGCTCCTCTGCACCTCAGTTATGTCCATAAAGCTGGACCAGGTCATTACTGAACCGTGTTCTCCTAATCCAAAGTGAAAGGCTCTCAACTTAATGAGCTTTTTAAGCTAAAAATGGAGCATAGCCAAGTGCTACATACCAATTTGTAGTACTGCATCAGTAGTAATTTATTCACAGCTTCATGAAAGAAGTCAACAAAAAAAAAAGAGCAGCTGCAAAACAATTAACATCTGTTGGGTCACTGTTCTCCTATGTTCACTATGAGACATTTGGAGATGCTTAATTTGTAAGAGTCTGATGCTTTTATATATTGACTACTTAAGAGAAAATTCAGTAAAGCACTAATTGGGCATGCAGTGTTATTCAGTGGCTGTTGCTTCTAGATGATAAATGCATTCTTCCATGTTTATCAAAAGCAGGTATGTTTGTTATGCATAAGCAGAGAATAAAAAGAAATTGGTTTTAACCATATTTCCAAAAGTATGTTTTAAGTATTTTAAATTATGAGTTCTGAAATGTGATTTTTGTCAGTTATTTTAAGAATGTCTGAATGATTTTTGATAGTAATAGCTATTAGTTTTTAACATGATAAAAATACAGTAATCTGATTTTTAAATCCTTAATGCTAAAATACTCAGGCCTTTAAAGGTATAAATAAAATTCCTTTGTAATATCCATTTCTTTTTATGAGCCATGGTGATTGTATCCCAAAACTAAATAACACAGAACACAAAAAAAATCTGAAAGAAAAGACTGGGTTCTTTTAAGGGGTGAAATTTTCTTTTCATATGGCAAGAAATACCTGTGCCTTACAGAACAGAACCACACAACAGATTCTCCATTAAACCACCTTTTTGTTATTCAAGAACAATTTTTCTTATCAAATTATAACTATGAAGATATATTTGAATGATTTAATGCCTGAAATCAATATTGATCAAAGTAGACAAGAGCTGGAATAGTTCATCTTTCATATTGTATCTTGTCCTGCCTAATATCTGCAAAAATAAAATTAAATTCAATTTTATTTACAGTGAAAGTAACAGGAATGTATGACTTTTAAAGTACCTAGGGGCCTCTTTTATTGCAGCTAGTGAAGAAATTTGGCTCTGCAAGCTTTGAAGCATTAGCAAATTGTTTCCTTTGAATTTACAGAAGCATTTCTTATGTATATTGTGAATAACAAAATATATTTATCTAATTCATGTAGATGGATTCCTTACATTCAGATGTAATTTAGATTTTGGTTGAAGTTTTTTCTCCTGTATTATAATTATCAGATCTTCACAAAAGCAGTCAAAAAAGAGAAAGAATCCAATGAAATTAGGATCCCTCATGATTCCTACATTCTTAAACGTACTGGACATGCTACCTGATGCATTTCACCCCAAACATTGGAGTACTTACTAGTTTCACACATATGAAAAGATGTCCTTCTAATCCTTAACATTTAGAAGATTTACTTTTCATGTTTGATAATTTGTGTTCTTGTTTCATCTTAAAAATGGTCTAAACATGATTCTATCTGCATTTCCTAAACCAGATAGTTCTCCAAGAGATACTGTGACTTAGAATAAGTCCTTTTGCTTCTATTTATTTATCCTCAGGTACATTCTGGGATAATAACCTCAATATAACTTTTATTCATAATGCATTCTGATAGAATTGCCAGGAAAAGAAAAACTAGTCACAGAAATGTATTATTGATATTGTTTTAAACTTTTTGTTATTTTTAAAATAGAAAGGGTTGGAAGTGATTGGGCCAAGCTGTTAATTTTTATTCTGCAATGTCAATGCTCTCTTTTTTAATTTTTCACCCCTGCAGATGCACATGTACAGCAGGGTGGACAGGGCCAGACTGCAGTGAAGACATAAATGAATGTGCATCTGAACCGTGCTTGAATGGAGCCACCTGTTTTGAATCTGTGAAGCCGGGGCAGTTTGTATGCATTTGTCCTCCATTTTACACTGGTGACTTCTGCCACCAGCGCTTCAGTCCCTGTGAGCTGCCTTACAATCCATGCATAAACAATTCAACCTGCTTGGCACAAGCAGATGGAAATCCAATGTGCATTTGCAAAACAGGTGAGAACTGGAATAGTTAATTTCTTCCGTTTTCTGTTGTGCTCTGGAAAATTGCAAATATATATTGAATTTGTCACTATCTTTAACGTAAGTGGAAAAGAATATGTTTCAAAGAACATAAAACCATTATGAATTGCAGAAGATTTATCAGTTGTGTTAAAAGACTGGAAAGATAGCTGTCAGTTTACTTATTATTAATTTCTTATTTTACAATACTTATTAAATCTATGGTGGCTTAAATTCAGCACTCAGAATCAGTATTTCTCAGTCAATTGTTACAACGACATAGAGATAGACATGCACCTGGCCAGCAAAGACAAACTAAATTGACAAAGCAGACAGGCAGATTTAGAAAAAATGTATGCAAATTGGTGGAAGTACAAAAATTGGAGCAAGTTGGAAATTGTTTCTTTTCCCGCTGAGCTGTCAGGAAGGCCTGGCACATCAGGGAAGTAATCTTCCCTTGCTTAATGGATATAGTGGGTTTCTCCCTGTATGCATAAGGAACCAAATCACAGCAGGTGCTGACAGCTTCCCTGGGCCATGGCTTAAAAGACACAGTCTCACCCTCAATGTACAAGAGCTGCTAAGGTGGAACAGAGCAACAGTTTAACTGTGCAGAACATTGCTACACATTCCCATGTAGGAATTGAAGAACACATTAACTAATTAACAGCTGCACTGAAAAGTTAGAAAATTTAAGTAGCGGGGGAGTACAATTACTGAAACTGGAATTGGAGCAGGATTTTGAAGTTTTCACTGTTATGCCTATAAAGCTAGGGATCTCTGAGGCACAAAGGCTAGCAGTGTTACATGACAATACTATTATTTGTCATTTATTAAGTGACAAAGATATGGATATAATATTTGGGAATGAGGAGTATATAATACCTTGGGTTTTTTACTATTAAGGTAAATGTTACCACAAGCTGCTGAGAAAAAAACCCAAACATCACTGAGGAGGTATGCAAGTTGCTTAGCGAAGCATCTTTTAAAAAGCTGTTTTTCAAAAATATAGGTAGATTACTCCAAAACACTTGACTTAGTAGTAAATGGCATGTGGATTAAACTTGCCAGTAGCTAACAGTCCAGTCATTAGAAAGGTTGAGCCTGGTATAACAGGAATCACAAAATGCAGCAGTGCTTACCAAATTTTAACAGCTACCTGAGAACACCATATCATAGAACACCATATCTGAGATGGGTACAACAGGACCATAAATTATACCACTGCCAGTGGTACATATTTAGAAGAAAAAGAGGATTTGTGTTGGCTAGGTCAGAGAAGATAAAAGCTGATAGAATATGAATTGGGCAGAATCAAAGTTGATGTAAGATGTTAGTTTAGGACAGAATTACCACAGTAAATTGGTAGGAAGGTGATTAAGTCATGATTAGCTGTAGTATAAAACAAAGTTGCATCTTTGTTCCTGTATGTACCTTGGGGAACTATAGCTGTCTGATTTTGCTATAAAGAGTTCTAGAATTCTACAAATACTGTTAATGTAAAACTTCCTCTTGAGCTGTTGCCCTAGACACAGAGGTTTTTTCCTTCAAAGAGATAGATTATAATGTTTGTGTAACAAAACTGGGCTCTCATATCATAGATCATGGAACGGTGTTAGACCATGACTTTAAGTCAAATTGTCCACAGAAGCAGGTTAAACAGCTTAAAAAGTTATGATCTTTACAATTGCACAATGGTATATTCAAGGTTGCAAAAATGTTGAAGGGAGGGCCATTGTTGCAAAAGCTTAAGAATGACTGCTGTAGAACAAGTTTCCCAAGAGGTGTAGAGAAAACCCCTCTTAAATACTTTACCAGTAATTGATAAGCAAGGGTTTGATCAAGACAATTGTGAGGACATATGGGTTTGAGCTGTTAATCATATAGCCAGCACTGAATCTCCTTAAATAATAGAGACTAAATGCAAAGAAAACAGGTGGAATGGAAAACTTAGGGCAAATAGCAGAATTTTTATTGCTTAATTTATCAACGTGTCTTTCCAGTATTAGAGAATCCATTCTTAGAATTAATCTTAATAATAGAACTGAAAATTTAGTGTAACAGAAAAGCAAGGAAGGAGATGTAAGCAAGACTATATAATTTAAATAATGTTGAAATATTTGTAGCTGAGTCTTGGCCACTATTCGTAAATTCCCCTAAAGGTCTACATGAGAAAGATCCAAAGAGCAATTCAGCTGCATATATAAGTAAAATAGAGGGTAAATAAGCAAGAGTCTAGGCATTAGACCATGCTCTTCTAGATAATGCAAGCACAAAACTGTTAGTGTTTTAAAGGCAACCCAAAAGAGAGATAGGACATTTGGGTAAAAATAGTGATGCTTTCTAAGAATTGTGTTCCAAGAAAAAAAAAAATACTGAAAAAATGTATTCAGAATCAAGGAAAACTATGAGAGGGCATACAACTACTGAGTGCAAGATCAGCTCTCTGCTGGAACTGATGAACAAGTTTAATTAATGATGAAATGGGAGATAAAAGATAACAGTTTTAAGAAAGTGTGAAACCTGGGTAATTATAAGCACATAAATATTGCAGAGAATAACAAGATAATTTGCAACCATAAACTACAGGCCAGAAAAAAATCTCGTGTTTTCTAATGAGACTTTTTTTAACTGCGATTTATTCTTTTATGAGAACTATTAGTAGTTATTGTTATAGTAGCTATATAGTAGCAAGACAAGCTAGTAGGGAAGGCAGATAGAGTTGTTGCAGACTTAAAGAGAGGAAGAGAAGGCCAAGATCGCTGAATTAAAGTGGTTCCTAGAATTCCTGCTCCTTAGAAGGTAGAAACTAATCTCTCTTTAGAATTAGATGTAGAACTTTCTTCACTAGTCCAAGTAATATGGATAGGATAACCTCAGGGTGTTCATGCAGCCTCCTTATTACAATGGAAACAATTTTCCATAAACATGTTAGGCTGTGATAGAAAAATTATCAGGAAATGCTACATATTACACATTAAGTATTGCATGCATATAGAGAGAGTTCATATCAAAGCTTTACCTACTCTTTTCAGAAACATGGATTATTTGGCCAGCATCTGTGTTAACTCAGTAACATCTCAATGAGTTATGGTAGAAGGGGGATTGGACCAATATAATAATGTATGTATTATTGAAAGAAGTAAACTGGAAATGTCTGGATTGTGGATGTCCACAGTAATACATTAAGCAGGTATTATTTTCTGAGGTACTTCATCTCACACAAAAGTAGACATATAAAGTGAAATGGATAATGCTGTAGAAATGTTTATCTCGCTCTGCCGACTATTTAGGCAGCTTAGGAAAAATCTTTCAGGTGGTAGGCAGGCTGAATTCTTGACCAGTTGCCTCTTGTGGTTTTGCTGTAAACTTGGGGGGTTTTGGGTTTGTTTGGTTTTTTGGTTTTTTTTATTATTTTTAATTTCATAGCTTTTGGAAGCACACAGTTTTAGAGAGGAGTAAAAAGAACAGGAGGTAGCAACATTTGTCATTACAGCACACAAGTACACAAAAGCTTTGTCATCTTATTTATCCTCGTTGCAGCTTTAAAAATAGAAAGCTAGAAACTGAGAAGTTGAAAAACTGGTTTTTGCATGGGGCTTAAGGTTAAAGCCATCAGTTTTAGGATGTAATGAAATTATGTGTATTGTTCCAGGGAAATCTATAAAAAGGACTCATCTCCAAGGAGAAATAATAGCAATAGTTTTTACTGGAATTATGCATTCTATTTTTTCTTTGTCCTTTCTAAAAGCAATACATTCTTTATGCTTCAAGGCAATTTTTGAAGTCCTTGTTTTACACAGATTTTCCCTGGACTTTTTCACCTCTTTTATCAGTCTCCTGTCAATAGCTATCCCATGACACCTACTCTTTGTTCTAGATGCTAGTGATCATTTTTATTTGGTCTATAGCACCTTATAGCTTGAAATTTGAATCGAGACAAAATATTGTTCAGCCAATGCCTGAAACAAGGCTAAGTGAAAATTATCATAATGTAGAAAATTTATACTACCAAACAGAAATAATAAACAAGTGATGAAAAACATGTTATTCAAATTGGAGTTTGCCATTGTCAAATTTCTGAGTCCTTCAATGCCAGTTTCTTTTTCAGACGTGTGCATACATAATTTACAGAGGGAAATAGCCTTTTTACAGTGCCTAATATTTTACACACCTCTGATTTTGATTCATGTACCTACTTATGTTATGCTGAACAACCTAAGTACCTGAACTAATGATTCTGGGACTGCTATTATATCTGCTGTTTGCAAACATTGGTTCATAAATAGTTCATGGTAAGGAGAGAAACATCTATGGTACTGTTCTGATGAGCGAAACAGCAGAGAGATCAGGGCAAAAGAATCCCATTAGAATCCTGTTACCTGCAGAGGTCAATCTCATAATATTTCTCTGCAATGGAATAAGGAGATGGAAATGACCATAACTGTGACAGCAGATATTTAGCTGCATATTCCATCACTTTGCAACTCCCAGAAGCCCCATAGACAGAGTTGACAAATGCAGGATTTCCTATATTTCAGAGAAACAGAAGTAAAACCAGCATCTGTCTCATCTTAAGTAACAGCTATCCAGATGTTCCTAGACCTCATATCTTCAAAATAACTTTCACGCCACATGAACAATTAAAAATAGAGATAAATAAGATTTTATTTTGTAACACTGTAATAAGGAACTGTAATAATTTTCAGGTTTTTTTTCATCTCTGTTAATTTCTGAAAGTCTTGAATATGTTATGTTACTACAAAAATTAACCTTACTGAGATACTTCCTCAAATGTATCTACCCATATTCAATACATTCACAAATGTTTTAAACTAATTATAAAGCTAAAATATATCTATATCTGTGAGTTATTTATAATGTTACATTGGTTTACCTTCACTGTGTCCTTTTCAGTAAAGTTCCATTTTCCCTGCCCATTGACAGCCTTCCACTCAGTAATCAAATTTAGTTTTAGAAATTTCAAACATTAAAAATAAAAGAGAAATTGCAGATGAGGAATTTGACTACAAATAGTCCTATGAGTCCTAATGTCTTGCCTTCACTAATGCCCTCCAATTTCCTTATTAAACCAGTGTTGTGAATTTTTCTGCTCTTACTCAGTGGCACTGAATGGCATGTATCAAACACCTGCTGAGTATTTTGTGTGTCAGTGACTTCTGCCGACTCACACAACCAGGCCTAGAATCTAACTTGGTCCATGGTGTACTAGTTTATAGTTCTTTTATCTTTCTTTTTTTCTTAATCACAGTACAGGCAGGAATAGATGAAGGTTCAGGAGCATTAAGATGCAGGTTACACGTGCTACAGATAAGAAAAGTATTTGGATGGTTCGCTGTGGTTCAGGCTCATTTGCACATAGTAAACTAAACCATTCAGAATACAATTTTTTCTGTGCTGAGGGGTATATTTCAAAACAGAACACTGAGACAGAATTTTTCTTCCTATTATGACCATTCTTTTACAGCTTTTTTGGGGGGATTGGTGGGGATTTTTTGCACGTTTGTTTTGGACCTTTTTGTTTTGATTTAGTTTTGGTTTTATTGTTGGGTTTTAATTTTGTGAAACGTACAAATAGAAAATAAATGAGGGTATCCTTTCATGCTCAAGAAATTTCTAGAAAAAAAAATTTATAACATTTCTTTTATAACATAAATTACTATAATTGAAAGGCTATTTTGAGAAATGTTCTAGGCTTTATTTTCCCAGCTTTATAGTGACATTGCTGTGAAATCTTCAGCAAATATTAACAGTTCATTTCAGTAAGGCCCAAAAGTTATTGAACAGAAATAATCCTGATAAGAAGAAAATACCAACTGCTTTGATGTGTTTTCATGTTTAGATCATATATTGGAGTACCAGCAGAGATTTCTTTCTACAGCTTTCTTTGGAACTCTGACCAAGACACTTATTTCTTCCAGTCAAGATTTTCTCTAGACAAAAATAAGCCATACTATTCTAACAGTGGTCTTTCATTATTTCCTCACCTTCATTAAGTACTTTGAAAACCACAAATACAAAACATAACCAAAAATATTATTCTTATTGGGGTATCTAAAAAAGTACAGTGGACAAATTTTGCTTATTGTTTTAATAAAGAATTCAGTAGAACCTTCGCCGTATTTATAGCAAAATTTAAAGTTGTTTCAATTTAATTTTTCTATATCAGTGATGTTCAAAATCACTTGGGTGAACTCTATTTCCAGTCTTTAGGCAACCTGCAATCAGCACTCACATATACGTAATACAATGCAAATAGTTTTCTCATTGCAATGGTTTCATTTCTCCATCAATTGAAAACAAATACATTGAATTTGTGCAAAATTCAACTGAGTAGCTATAGTTTCTCCATGGTATGTATAGAATTTCACCACAAAGATGCATTTAGGAGAACACCTTTTTATGCAAATGCTATAAGATGCAGTGTGCTGTCTAAGAGCAAAAATAGTGTTCATGTATCACTGAAAACTGTCTTATTTCATTTTAGTACATATTCTGGAACACTTACACAGGCAAATGTAATGTATTATGCAAGTGATGTACTGTGCAGATAAGACCTTAATCACATTTTGTCTTCACTAAATATAAAACCAGTTGTTTTTTTTTCTCAGCTACTGACTGCTTTGAATAAATGTGGTCCTCTAACTTCCACTACTCTCTAATATATTAATTACTGAATTAGCTTTTAGTTTCTGACTTTGTCCCACACTCTCCAAGAAAGCTTTCCTGTCCTTCAAAATGGGTTGCATTTCTCCAGTATATTTATCCAGATGCTCTATCCAAATCTGCTCTCTCTGATTCATTAAAGTATGTTGAGACTTCATATACTGTCTGGAAATCAACTAGCTGAAGCTAAGGAACAAAAATAGTTGAAGGAAGTTCTTTCAGGGTTGCTTCTACTTGTAGTTGTGATCTTAGGGTCAGTGAGCCAAAGAGAAGAGCTAGCCATTGCTGATGCTTCTCCCAGGACTTTATTAAACAGCTTTGAGTGCAGCTGAAGCCAGCCACTTTCATTGTCTGAGTTAGTGCTGGGCTCGGATAGCCAAATGCCCACGAGAATCTGTGACCTTTTAATTCACATGAAGTAGTTGAGTTCATTCATTCACCATTAATGAAATCTGTGTTTCAGGATTTGAGGGCACTTACTGCGAAGTTAACAGTGATGAGTGCATCTCCCATCCATGTCAGAATGGAGGCCTCTGTGTGGATGGGGTCAACCACTACAGGTCAGGAAAATTACTTGGATGACAGATATGATACATGGCTTTTTATCATCTAGCTTTTCCTTTTGTACTCTGAATGTCTAGTGCTTGCTGACCTTCAGTGAAGGGGGGCAGGGTTTGTAATGCGTTTGACAGTTACATTACAGTCTAAATCTTCTTGTGTGCAAAAAGTAATACATATTCACCATAAGTATGACCCCAAGAATTTATTGTAGGACTAATTAAAATCACAAGGATCCAATTTAAAAAAGCAGAGTTGTTAGGCCACTTACAGTAGTACAAACAATCTGAGTTGAAATCAATAGAAAAACTTAATGAAGAATATAGTTATAGCTGTTACATAAGAAATCTTGCAATTATGTCTCTTTGATTACCCTTACAAAGTCTGTGTGCATCCTGTGATCAGTGATCTTGTTCTTCTTAGAGAACTGGCAGTCTTATTGCAGGTCACTGGCAGGTGTCAGAATGAGAGAAAAGCAGCTCAGGCCAAGGTGAATTCGTGAATTCTAAGTAAGCCCTTGCACAGTGGGGTCAGCACAAAGCCTGTGGCCTTCAGCAAACGATAACCAAGGGCTTCAGACACTCTACTTGTTGGTGCTTGATAAAGTACCGCCCTTTGCAGTAACCAGTAAAAAGCAAACATGATTTTGGTACTATTTAATTAATACCTCCCAACATCTGCCATATTTTTCCTGAACTTTTGTAATGACCTTAAAAATAATATAGTGATATCCTTTTTGCTAGGTGCTCCTGCCAACATGGCTTTACTGGGACCCTATGTGAAGTGGAGATTAATGAATGCTTATCAAGACCGTGCAAGAACAATGGAACTTGCCTGGATCTCATAAACAGGTTAGTCGCTACTAAATTAAAAATTTCCCTGATTTCCTTATGTTAATTATAGGTTTGGATGGAACCTTCACCAGACAAGTTAAAATGTACTAAGCAAATGCTACTGGCTCAGTTTTTTGATTCCTATGTGATCTTAAAGAAAGCAGGAAAAATGTCTTTTGCATAACTTGTCCTTTTCCTCCATACTTTTACTTTTTTTTTTTGTTTTTAATTTTGAAAAAGACTGAAATAGAAGAAAATTGATCTTGTTAGATTGGTACAAACCCTGTGTTCGTTCAACAGCACTTCACAAGTTATTCAGGGACTTGTGCCAGAAGATCAGTAGCCCTTAATTAATTTCTTAAGTCTTCAGTTAAAATTACTGTGCCAAATTGTTCTATTAATTTACCAAAAAGTAAATCACCCTCTTTGCTTCAGAAACATGGAAATTAGAAAACTCTGTTCATTATTTTAATATGGATGAGGATTAGGGACACCAGCTTGGCATCCGGAGATTCATATGGCTTTAAAGTATTGCATACTTTAAAGATCCCATAGATTCCATTGTTACTTCCATTGACATACCTGATTTTTCTTTTTCTGAAGATTCATTTGTAACTGTGCACCTGGATACTATGGGTCTCTGTGTGAGATGGATGTAAATGAGTGTGAAACTTTGCCTTGTTTACATGGAGGCAGCTGCATCAACAGGCTTGGGGGCTATCGGTGTCTCTGTCTACCTGGATTTACAGGTATGATCTACTCTTACAGCCAAGTAGCTTATTTCACAGGTTTTGCATGGTTTTAATGTTATAGCAAGAACAATAATTAATCTCCTTATTGGAGGATAAATCAATACTAACTTAAAAATAGTTTTATCTAATTCTCCTGAAGTAGCTCAAGATTATTGATATTAAGACTTGAATTATAATTTCTTTAATCACCCATACATTCAGTTAAAATGAGTGATTGTATAGTATAAAGAAAATTAATGTGTATTCTTTTTAATTCAGCCAGGAAAAAAACTATTACCATAGGTACAGAGTAAATTTTGCAAACGAGAATATGCTACCTTGTCATTCGAATTTGTACAGAACCATAGAAACACCTTGACTTTTGACCAATTTGATTGACACCATTCCCTTTAGTGCTAATCTGTACATTTTTACACAGTCAGGAAAAAATATTTAATGATAGAGATGCAGTAAAATTTCCCTAAAATGATGTTGACTTTTATTTAAATGTTCAGTGTGCTGCTGAGCTAGTTCATACACAATGTTTTGATAGATCCATCTTAAGCAACATGAAAAGACACGGGATCATATGACTGCAGAAATATTTACAGTTGAAATTATTCAAATTGAATCATTTCTACATTTTTTTCTGCATAAAATTGTTTTTCCTATCTATCCCAGCCTGTGATGAATACCACATAAAGTACAAGATAAAAAAGGATGCAATTTGCATCCACTGAACTGAGAGGAATGTAATTCTCCACAGAACAAAGAACAAGTACAGTTATGGGAATTTCTATATAGCTGTGTATCCCTCTTCCATTCACCACATATCTAAGTCCACATATCATTTGTGCGTTGTTGTTCAAAATTATCCTTGACATTACAGCAAAAAGTGAAAAAATATAATTTTCCTGCCTAAATCTTTTAAAGTCTCCCCCTGCAATATTTTCTTCAGATGGCCTGTGTTCTAAGTAGTACTTCTTGGGTGCCACAGAAACTTCTGTTCATTAGGCAGTGGTGCTGCAGATGTAATTTCGAATAAATATTAAAACAGTTGTATTAAACTTTATGTACGTGCTTTTGTAAGAATTCCCTGTTATATTAATAAAAGACAAGACATCTGCACATGAGCACTTAGGAGATTCTAATTTGAAAAGGAACAAGCAATCTGCAGGTGTGCTTTTGTCTTGATTTTTCATTATTGACAAAGCAGTTTGACTTTAGTGCTTTTCTCTAACATATTTAACCAACAAGGACAATATGTTGGGTTTTGTTCTGGGTTTTTTTGTGATTCTTTTTTTTCCAATTAGCTGTAATTTAGGAAGAACTTTTCTTTCAAAGAACAGGCCCCTTTAAAGACAGATGACAGCATGAATTGTTTCCAACGATCAGTTAAATTAAAAAAAAGTTTTAATATGCTGAGAATTTTAATCATCAACTATTAAAATATTATACACTTATAAATGAATGGAAACTGGAAACAAATTAAAATAAATTTAATTGTCTGGGCCAAATTATGTCAGTATATTTCATTTTGTTTATTAAATCTTATTTTGAAAGTACTAACTTTTATTAGATACTCCGAATGTTTTTCCTGATCATCATGTAATTTACTGTCTTAGAGAAGCCAGTCTTTAGACACTGATCTCTGCTCTGTTGCCTCTAAAATTTTGGTATATAATGTATCTTTTATTTTAAATTCTTAAGTTATTTAAAATAGAACTTTAACTTCACCATGGATTTATCTTATTTAGGATTTATTTTACATTGTTCATAACTTTATTTCATTTTAAATAGATTAAAAAAATACTTAAGAAATAATTTGTAAACCATTTAAATATAGTTTGTTATCCACACTGCTAATCTAACATCTAATGCTTTGCATATCACATAGACTTAAAAAAGATGATCACCTTTCAGAATAAAAATGCTCAGGTGTATTCTGACATGATTTCGCTGGCAGCAACAATGATCTTCCTAAGCTCTAAATATCACTAATGCACCCTGACTAAAATCCTTACACCAGATACTTTGGAGAATAAAGCTTTGGTGATCTGGGCATATAAGAAACTGTTTATTTCCTAGAGCAAAATAAGAAGTGATTTCATAAAGCAGTTCTGAAAGTTCTGAGTAGAATAGCTCTTTACTCAGATCACAGCTGTTACTGCTTGTTGCTTGTATGTTGGTGGTACCAGAGTGTTAGATATAAAAACACTCAATGGAAGCTACCTTGTGAGTCACTGAATCTAAAATCTGTTTGGTCTAGATAGCTATTTGTTGGCTGGAGTAATGAATGTTAGTGCTTATAACAATAACTGTTAAATTTATACTTCAAATCTAAAGAAACTAACAACTAAACCTTTTGTTTTCTAATGAGACTTCATGTACATGGAGGATAGATATTTTGAGCAAGAAAACACTCTGCTTCCATAGTCTTCTTTACACTAAAATAGCCTTTGAAATATGTATTACTCAGGGACTGCTTTTCTCTGCATGATTTCAGAACACTTTGATTTTGCAAATGTTACTGCAAATACAGGAAATTTTTTGATAATCTAAGGATGCCAAAGAGTATGTAACAATTATTTTGGCTTGATAGGTTACCAAGGTTCTTTGTGAGGGAATCTGAAGATACACTTTAAACGAGCGGAAGTTTCATGACTGTTTGTGGAATTATAAATGAAATGGAATTTAACCAGCAAATTAAAACTAGAAGCAAAATGTAATCTAGGAGTACAGCTATACCTTCATTGATGCAAAGCTGTCTGACACATTCTGAATGTGCACTCCTACAAAATGATAAAAAATATATATCTCAATATTTCACTGAGTTTGATATTAAAAAAAATAACAAAAACACTGATATTAATTTCACTTCAAATTCTCAGTATAACATGTGTATTTAAACACAATGTGTTGCGATCTCTTGCCCTGAAAGTCACTTTAATGGCTGAGGTGTTAACCTCTTCTTCTAAATCTTGCCACCTGAATAATCTTATGTCAAAATATAACCCAGATGATTCAGACATGCTTCAAGTGAAATAATTTTCACTAATGAAAAATTTATTATATATTCAAGTATAAACCATAAGTGTCTGGGTCACCAACTCTGCTGTAAAATGGATTTAATAAGAATACACGTTTTTGACTCTGGAACTTTGTTAATTTTTAATTGCTTAATTTGAAAATATTCTAGGATTACCAAATTGTGACTGTCTTCATTGAACGACTTGATCATTCCTTAGACTTTACTTTCTGGTTTTCTTTATTTGAGGCTAAGAAAACAATTTTAAGATCTCTTTGAGAGACTAAAGTGTTTGGGTTTTCTTTAAATGCGTTGGGTTGACCTTGTCCTGCTGCCAGCTGATCATCCAGCTGTTCTTTCAGTCCCTTTCATCAACAGAATAAGAAAAGAAAGTAAAGATGAAAAAATTAATGGGTCAGCAACATAGAAAGTAACATTGAGTGCACTCTCAGTAAGTTTGCCAATGACACCAAGCTGCGTGGCTCAGCTGATCTACTTGGAGGGAAGGAATGACATCCAGAGGGCCCTGGCCACACTGGAGTGATGGACCCGCAGGAACCTCATGAAGCTTAGCAAGGCCGAGTGCAAGGTCTTGCATGTGGGTCTGGACAATCCCAAACTGGAACTGTTTGACAAGGAAGTCAGGTCAACATGGCACTTGCAGCCCAGAAAGCCACCCATATTGTGGACTGCAGCAAAAGCAATGTGCCCAGCAGGTTAAGGGAGGTGATTTTCCCTCTCTGCTTTACTCCTGGAAACTCCCACCTCTGTCTAGCTCAGGTGTCCCAGCATAAGAACAACACAGACCCTTTGGAATAAGTCCAGAAGAGGGTAACGAAAAAGGGTGAGAGGATTGGAACACCTCTCCTGTGGAGACAGACCAAAAAGTTTGGGGCTGTTAAGCCTGGAGAAGAGAGACGTTATAGCGGCCTTCAAGTGTGTGCAGGAGGGCTGTGAGAAACCTACAGAGGGACTCTAAAAATGTCACATAATGATAGAACAAGGGGGAATGGTTATAAGCTAAAAGAGGAAGTGTGGGATCTCAGCACCTCAGGACTGATGTGCAGAGTGGCCAAGACCACCCTTGGGGGGCTCGGGAGTCCTGGAATGTTGCCAGAAGTGTCTGGTGGCTGGACTTTGATCCTACACAGGAGACAACACCTATATGAGGATGGGAGGATTTCATTTCAATGGTGAAGGGATAAGTTAGTTAGAGTGAAACACAGGGTTTAAGATTTCTGTAAAGGGGGGTCTAAAGAAGTAAGATGGAGGAATTGGGGCGTGTCCTGTCCTTCTTCTTCTTCTTCTTAGCCTCCATCTTCTGTGGTGATGTTGGCACTTTGGGATTGGTTATTACTAAAAGTGCACTGGTTAATAAGGGTAAAAGGTATTGGGGAAAATTGATAAATATTTTATACAAAATTTCGAGTATAAAGATAGGTGACCGCCCCGGGGGCTCTCAGTGTGCTCATGGCTGGCTGCTGTGCAGACTCTGTCGGGCCAAGAGAAAATCTTTTAGATAAACAATTAGTAAACACCGAGACCGAGAAAAGATCTGAAGCCTCTTCTCGTCCTTTGAAGCGCGAGCAGTCCAAGGCCACCCCGGGCCTTTCCAGGCCACCTAAACAGCCGGGAAACCGACAAGGAAGCTGTGTCTGTCATGAGGCAATCCCTGGTCTCTTCTCACAGAAGGTGCCTTGCAGCCCCTCCATCAACACTTTCTCACCTTCAGTCATTATTAAAAATAAGATTTCAGTGGCTAAAATAGAATATGTCTTAAAGTGAGCTAAACAAATTCAAAATCCCTGTTCAAATGGCCAATTACTGGCTATCATCCAAAAGATGACAAAAAATGACTAAGTACCATGAAGTCACTGATTTCAGTAATTTCTGCAGAGCAGTAATTATTCCTTAGCTTTAAATAGTTATTCTGATAAGCACAGATCTCTCTTTCTTATCTTCCCTATGAGATGAGTACAAACTGACATTTGGAAGTGACTAAGTGTGTACTTAAGTTATAGGGTAAATGAAGTCAAAATCTTAGCTTAAATAACTCAGCTTGTATTTTATCTTTTACGTCAGTTTTGAGGCCCAGTCTTCCTTATCATCAGCCTCAGACCTGGCTGTTCCTCTGATCTATGTGACAATGGAAACTGCTCCATTTTTCCTACAATAGGTTCACCCAACAAAAAAGTCCCACAAAATCTAATCAGCAAAAAGGGAGAGAAGTTTACTTTGTCTTTTTGACCTTCCCAGCTGCTTTTACAGCTTTGTACTGCCAGTCAGCTCTGCTAGTGATTGCATCAGCACTCCTGAAGCCTCATGGCGTTTCTTGCTGTTGATATCTAGTGGAAGAAGGGTAACTACACTTCTAACTGAAGTGACCACTTATTTAGTCAGATAGGAGGAATGTAATGGCATGCTCCTTGAGATGTTAAAGCAAGAGGCAGCTTACATATAAAGAGGCCAAAACTGACTGGCACACTGAGAACAAATTCAACATGCAGAATGACAGATCTTCGTTTCTGTACTTAATGTAGAGTTTTTGGTGTCTGTCTTTTAGTTTTAATATTAGAGTATTTACATATGTTTGGGGAACTTTAGAAAAACTTTAGGTTTGGTGAACACACCATAAGAATGGCACAAATTTGCTTCATGCATTTTTCTGAGATGAGCTATAATGTCTGTGCTGTATTCTGATTGGTGAGGAAAGGAGGGGACACTTTTGCTGGACTTGTTGAGCTTGACCACTATTCAGGAAAGATGTCCTAGGCCAGAAAGAACAGTAGAACACTAGAACAGTAAGGTGTAATCTCATTGAGTATTTGGCCTGAAGTGACAAATCGGGACTGCTCACTGTCTCTCCTGGGAGCCAAGGTCAGGACACAAACATTCTTTTTCGTCTCAAAGTGACTTCTGGCTTACTAAGAAGAGCCTTAAGACATACTTTATACAGTTAAGTTTTAGTCTGGTAGCAACTTTGCTTCTTTGCTGCTCCTCCTTGTTCATGAAAGAGTGTTCAAGAAGGTATGGCAAACAGGAACCCCTGACTGAGCTCAGATGCAGAGAAGCAGCACACATTCAGTGAAAGGAGCAAGCACGAGCTACTTAGGAGGAATAGCCCAAGTTTGTAGAATTGAAATTAGGAAAGGAAAAGCTACACTAGAGCTGAGAAAAGTGAAATGTGTGATGCCATAAGAAAGCCTTTTATATACATTGGGAGCAGAAGGAAGGACAACAAAAAAGTGGACCTATTTCTCAGTGGGCTGGGGGACCTTGTGACAAAAGGCATGGAAGAATCTGCGGCATGCAAAGCTTTCTTCAGGTTTTATGACTAAAGATCAGGCTTAAGCCTTCCAGTGTTCTAAGCTTTGTGGTAGAGTTGACGATATTCCTTTTTTAACGGGCCTCCTGATAGAATATGATCAATTAACAACAATCAAATTTTTGCCAATCTAGTTGTCCACCCTTCCAGACTATAAAGTCCTAACTTGTGTACAGGAATATTGTGGGAGACAGTGTCAAAGCCATGCTAAAATCATGATAAGTGACATACACTCCTAGGAGCTCCAGAGCTGTTAGAGTTGCTCCCTAACTATTACTGCTAACTAGGAGAGACTTTGTACTTTTCATCCAGTGTAACTTTGGAGGGATCTTTGAATGTATTTAGGTATGTCATTGCGCATGCTTTAAAGGAGTTTATTTTGTAAGAGTTACAAAGACCCAGGGGATTGAAATCTCAATTTCCACACAAATTGCTCTGCTACAAATACTGAGACAAGGGAACATTTAAGCGGCTCTAATGTGAGAACACCACAAAGGAACACTACATATCATAATGCCAGTCTATTCTTCTGTGACTCCATAATATTTCTTTGAGCTTTCTGTAAGTTGCAAATGTATTTAATATCCTTCATATTAAATTATTGTAGCATTTAGAAAATATTTTAAATTATATAAGAATATTTCAATAACTATTTCTCATGCTGCATTTTGTTTTACTGTGGACTGAAAAATTCTTGACTGGTTTTAGCCAGGACAGGGTTAATTTTTGTAATAGCTAGAAAGGGGTATGACTAAGGTTGGGATGCTATTCTATACCACTTCAGGTCGTTGTTGGGAGCAGGAGGAAAGGGAGTCTCCCCTCTGGGGAGAGGGGGTCCTTCCAGTCAAGAAAACCTGCTGGGGAAAACTGTCCAGTATTTATTTATTTTAATGGGCTTTCCATGTAAATTTTTTAAATTGATGTTGTTGTTATTGTTAATTTCCTTATCTCATAGTTCTTTCCAATAATTTTTTCTTGTCTCAGCTCTTGATCTTTGCCTTTTGTGCCTCCGGTTGGAGGGGGAGAAGGGAAGAGGCAGCATGGTTCTAATGCCAGCACTGAATTGGGAAATATGGTTCCTAACCCACAACAACTGGGAACTAGTTAGAAAGAAAGAAACAAATTAATCAGATATAACTAGTAAGATAGAAACAAGCAATTCATCACTTAAGAACCTGTGGATGTTTCAGTCGTTCACAGCAATAAATATCTAAAGCAATGAATGCTGACAGATGGTTTCACTTTGCAGAACACAGCATGCTATATGTTAAAACATGTCCTATAAAGATGAGCTTCTTATTCTGAAAAAATATGTGCCATGATAGCATCTTTTTGGATTTATATGGGAGAGGTTGAATTTGACCAGATTTTTATTAAAGAGTGTAAAAAAAATTACAAGGGTATAATAAAATACATTCTAGTCACAAGTAATTTTTCATATAACATCATCACAAACTTGTTGCATTTTCATTTGCTCCCTTGTATCCACATCATACTTCCGATCCTATGCATTTTGTCATTGACTAGGTTACTGGATCAAGCTGTACAGGGGAAATTTCATTCTTGAATCAGAATAAATCAAGTTGGAAGGGTCCTTCTGAAGTCTCTAGTCCAATTGCTTGCTGAAATCAGTTTTAGCTATGGGGTCAGACCAGGATGCTCAAGTCTTTGTCCAGTTGGATCTGGAAAACCTCCAAGAACAGAACAGTTCTTATCTCTGACAGAATATTTAAACTGTAATGTGAATAATACATTGCTTTACTCATAGTAAATGTGATTTCTTGTATTCCCAGAAGAGAAAGAGAAGTTGAATTTTTAGTTGAACAGCAAACTTTGTCTTTTATTGTCATTTGACTCTAAAAAATGCATAAAAATGCTTCTGTTTTAAATAAGACCATTATATACAACATAAAACATGCCTAATGGAGAAGAAAATGAAAACTACTACTACTACTAATGATACTAGTAATAATAATAATAGGTATATAATTTTAATATTAGTGTATCCTGGAGGCATTCATGTTATAGAGTGATTTGGAAATAAATATGAATATTTTTTTTACACAAAGCTGTACTTACATTGCTTTAGAGTGGTGACAGAACATTTTTTTCTTTATGCCTTTAACACATAGTACAACTCTTCAAATTTGCCCTTATTTCAATTTTATTTTACATGTCATTTTATATCACAATGTTAAAATAATAAAAACCTACTATACTGGATAAAACATATTTTTATCTGTAAGATATGTGAGTGTGTTTATACTAATATATGAAATACAGGAAATATATACATATTATATTCATACTATATATTAATACATATTATATTCAGTGCAACATATCAATACAATTCTTTTCTCCAGATTGAACTACATTTGTTCAAACGAGAAATGCATTGTTTCTTAGAAATTTGTCTTTCACTTACAAGTTTTCAGTTATCTTTCAGTTTTAAAAGTTTTCCTCAATTTTACCAAAGTCATTGATCACACTAAATCCTATATTCTTAGAGTCAAAATTAAGAAGTTGAATTGATATTTGCAGCTTTCCTGGCTGCAGTGTGACAATGTGACATTGCCTCCTCTGGAAGTATTGACAACTATGTTAATTTTCTTATGATATGTCCTATATTGAGACATTAATTAATAGATTTAATGCATGGTTTCAGGTTTATCTTGTTCTATATCCCTTTTTGTAAGTTTATTCAACTGCCAACTAGATCTTGATTCTTAACTGCTATGTCTTTAGGTGTGGCTTGTATGAGTATCATATTCCTTCAAACAAAGAGAAGAAAGAAATCATGATCCAATCTAAAGTTCAAATATCTAAATAACTTTATAAGCTACATGTGATATTTTTATATTTTATCCTTCTGGTTCTTGTATTCACTTTTCAATTAAATGGGAAAATATACTTCTCAAGAGCCATGCATATGTATCCAAGGTCCCTAATTGATATTTAATGAAAAGAAAGGTTGTCAAAGTTTCAAACTGAGGAAATTAAAATTTTTATTTATTTTAATTATTTTGTTTCCTGTGGTCTAATCTTATCTTGTAAAGTTCTCTGCAGTGGATATCAAACCTTGTCGAAACAAAGAAAAAGATACTTCAAAATAGGTGGCAACTTTTCAAATTTACTGCAGTCCAATCAGCACCAATTGAATTTGACTTGATATATGTGAAATAATTGCCTGAAATAAGTCTATTACTGACACAAAGTACAATATAAATAGAAAATCTAAATCTCTGGTATTAGTCACTAAGTTATAATAAATCTTACTTAAGATGAAATCAACAAAAACAAGCTCAGTGACCTTTTCAGCCTAGTTTTCCTTGCACAACTCATAGAAAGTTTTCTTAACAGATTATTCATTACAGTCTGAATGAGACAATGCTAAAATGATGTTGAAAGGGTGACAAGATTAATGTCAATGTGACAAAGTGACTACTTGTTCTTTGCAGTCAGTTACTATTTTTAAGTATTTTTTTATATTTGTAAGAAATTATTTATCAAATAATACATTTTCTTTCTGTAACTAGAATATGCTCTGCAATATACTTTTTAGTATTTCTGCTCATGTTTATTTGTTAATTTTCATTTTTTAGATTTATGCTACAGATTTTTTGTTAATATACATAATTGGCTTCATTATTGGTTATTAAAATGATAAACCTATTGATTGCTCTTTTGATTCACACCTTTCTATCCTAAAATCTCATGGAATGGTCACAAGTAGTTTTCAATAATCTTTTAATATTTGATGCCAAAATTGAGTTGAACAAGGGAACTAGGTGCTGCTGAGCAATTCTGAAAGGAATCTCTCCTTTTCTCTCAGTTCTTTCTATTTTCAAAAAGATATAAAATTTTCAGTTACTGGCAAAAGACCAACTTTCTTTTTTTCTGTACCATGTGTAAATTAGTATAGCATGCTAATTTATTATTCTTTTCAATTTTTGAGTATATTCTCAACAATCAATTGCTTTTTTATCATGCATTTGTTTTTCTTTTCCAGGTAGAAAACATTTAACTTTATTGTTGCATAAAATTCTGTGTTCTTCCTTTTTGTCTTTTCAAACTATTCAATTCTCATCAATTGGTAACTTGAATTTTTAATCTTCTTAAGTAGCACTCAAATATCAGATATCAATCAGATGTCATCAATTTATAGTTCTCATTTTTAATTATGTATGTCAATATAACCATCCTTTTGTTATTTACACTATAGGAAATTCCACATGGATATTTTTTATTGATGAATATCGTGAACTATATGAACAATCTATGTAACTAAAAGCAATTATGTGGAAATATTGATATTAATAAATATAATGTTGATTTGAGTTTAGAATTTAAAACTTAGTTGCATTTTCTGGATTTTTAAACAGGTGATAGGTGTGAAGTAAATATAGATGAATGTATGTCTTCTCCTTGCCTCAACAATGGAAGTTGCATTGATGGCATCAGTTCCTACAAGTGTCACTGTAAGAGAGGTTTCATCGGAACAAACTGCGAGATAAATGTTAATGAATGCTCGCCAAATCCTTGTCTTCATGGAAGGTGCCTATTCTTATTTAACAATTATTATCTCCATGATAATGTACCTAACTAACAATATTCAAGACTTAATGATATGGGATGTTTGATAAATATACTTTTAATTATGTTCTTCCATAAAGTAAGAGTACAAGCACACTTAAAGATGACAGATGTTGCCTGCTTAATCTAATTTAATATAGTGGCATTATCTCGATTTCTCCTGCATTTTTGTTCATTACTATAACTAGTATTCAGTAAGTGGGGATTAATTAGTGTTTAATATACTTAAGAGAAAATCTTTAGCTGTTACATGCCAACAGTTGAAAAGAGAAGATGTGTCCTAATGTGACAATCAAAATCCTTACAAAATGCCTAAGCACCCACAGTAGGCACATTTGAAATCCATTATAAAAGTACTATATACTATGTATTACAGTAGGTTACATCAGACCACTACTTTGAAATGCATGGAATGATACTACTAGTGCTATATCTGGAACTAAATAAGTAAAGAGCTAATTAACACTCTTTTATATTTCAGATGCATAGATCTCATTGATGGGTATCAATGCTCTTGTGAACCTGGATGGACCAGCTCAAGATGTGAGATAAATATTAATGTAGGTTTTCAAAATGTTTTTTTAATTATAGGGGAAAAGGTAAAATGTTGTTGAAACTCAGTTTTTATTTAGTTAACCTCTGAAGTCAGTATATCAAAAATGTATGACAGAAATTCAGATATTTAAAATCCATTCTGAAAAGTGCATTACTTTTTGCTTACATGACAGTGCATTACAAAAGACCATTAAAAAATGTCAAAAGAAGTTTAAAGGTGAAATGTGAATGATAAATCTGGAAAGCCACAGCAAACTAAGACAACATTACCTGAATATCCTTTGTCCCTCAGTTTGGGATGAATAGTATAATTACCTAATTTGTGTCTTTGAGTCTTATTTGCTGTAGTTTAGCTGCATATTTGAATAGTAAACCTCAAGGTACAATGTTCTACGCTGAAAGTTGCCATGGCTTGTCTTTAAATTTCAAAACCCATGAAATAATAGAATTCTACGGTACAAAACTATGGAGTACTAAATACACTGCCCACTTAGTCCTCTGAAGGTCATTAATAGTTTTATTGTTCTCATGCGGAATGGCTGTGGTCAAGAAGGGATCCATATATGTAAGTCTGTGCTGTGGAGATTCCCATGGTCAGCAAACCAGTTCATAGAAGGTGACTACATCTGGCAGAACAAATGAACAGAGTTTGCAATACTGACTACTCTTTGCAGAAAGTATTGAATTGATTTAGACTTTTTAAAGTTTTCTGCCAAATGGAGTTTAATATGATCTTGGGATATGATCCTTTTAAATGCATTTGATATCATGAGAAAATTGGGCATGAGAAAGTTTGGCATGAACCTTCCTTCAGCCTATCTGGCTTCTAATATTGCGCTACTGAATTGTCAAAAAACATTCCAAAATGTTACAAAACTTTCTTTTTAACTTATGCATTAATGCAGGAACTTTTCATAATTTATATTTACAGCTTGAAGTACTAAATAACTAAAAATGTGTCATATTACATAAAGGAAGTATGGTTCATAATTTTTCTGTTGAAAATCCAAGCCTCACATAAGGTGTAATTCCAGCTGGTATATTAGCTTCTAAACTCTTTTACAGAAAGAAAAAGCCAGAAAATAAGTAATCCAGCTCTATAGAATACTCATCATGATACAATAAGGAATGATATTGCAAATCTGTATGTTTATCAGCTGTTGCAAATTCTAATACAAAATACCCTTGGGTAATATTTTCTCCTGAACATCCATGATTTACACTTTTCTCCATTTAAGAGAACAAGAGATTAAATGACCTGTAGACAACATCATAAAATTATATTCAAAAGATAATCATATTTCATAGCGAGATGTTTGAAAATGCATAGATAGAAACTCATAGGAAGAGACAATATACATATACCTTTGACAGATAGGTCTGTCAGAGTAACAACTTCATTTTCTGATAGTCTTTCAATTTGCATGCAGTATGATTCCCAGATTACACTATGCTGCAAATGTCATATTTTAAAGGTTCTATCATTGCATTCCTGCTGCTCAGACATATATCATACCTATGCAAGTCTTACAGTGATCAGCCAGCCTTTCTGACTATGTAAGGGTATGCTTATCACAGTAATTGTAGTAGGCTTATGCTCTGTATTTGTTTTTTTCTAGATTAGCTTCAGCCACTTCTTCATTTTAAAAAATAATCATTATTCAATCTGATAAATATATATTTTTTTTTCTTTAGTAACTTGAAGGTACATTTCTTTGTATTAAGGGCTATGCAACTTCATTTTGTGCAGGAGCCAAGGTTCTGTTTAGAAGGGGGTCTACAGGAGTGGCTTTTGTGAGAACAGACCAGGGACTGCACCATGGTGGAAACAATCCATTTGAGTCAGCTCCAGCCAACCAACTGCAGGGAAGAGTTGAGCCTCTCACTTAAGATGATGGCACCTTTGTAGAAACATATTTAAGAAAGAGCAGAAAACACTGTTCAGCAGACAAAGGAGGGAGGAGCGAAAGAATTGTGAGAAACAATCAGGCAGTGTCCGAGGTCATTAAAGAAGGAGAGGGCAGAGGAACTCAGAATGCTGCAGCAGAGATTGTCGGAGCTGTAGCTCCTGAGGAGAATCATGGTGGAGCAGGTATTTGCCAGTGGTTCATGGAGAGAACCATGGTATTTGCCATGGTTCATGGAGCAGGTATTTGCCGTGGTTCATGGAGAGAACCATGGTATTTGCCATGGTTCATGGAGCAGGTATTTGCCAGCGGTTCATGGAGAGAACCATGGTATTTGTCATGGTTCATGGAGCAGGTATTTGCCAGCGGTTCATGGAGAGAACCATGGTATTTGCCATGGTTCATGGAGCAGGTATTTGCCAGTGGTTCATGGAGAGAACCATGGTATTTGCCATGGTTCATGGAGCAGGTATTTGCCAGTGGTTCACGGAGAGAACCATGGAATTTGCCATGGTTCATGGAGCAGGTATTTGCCAGTGGTTCATGGAGAGAACCATGGAATTTGCCATGGTTCATGGAGCGGTATTTGCCAGTGGTTCATGGAGAGAACCATGCCAGAGCAGGCATCAGCACTGCAGCCCACATAAGAGCCCATGCTGCTACATGTGAATATGGCCTGAGATTGTTGCAGCCCACGGAGTGCCCCAACAGGAGCAGGCTCTAGGCAAGACCTGTGATGCATGGAGAGAAGTCCAGGAGCAGTTTCATTCTGCAGCACATAAAGAGGACCCACACTGAAGCAGGGGAAAAGTGGGAGAAAGAAGGAGCAGCAAAGAGGAGCTGGTGTGAACTAAGATCCCTCTCTCCTTATCCCATCTAAACTTTTCAGGGTGAAATGAGGAAGTAGAACACTTTAAAATAGAGGAGTGAAGATGAGCCTGGGAAGAAGTGGAGTGTGGATTTATGTTTTCTTTCTGTTTCTCACTGGTCTATTTGTAGTTGAACGTAAATTATTATTTTACCAATGTCAAGTCTGATTTGTTACAGTAAATGGTAAGTGATCTCTCTGTCCTTACCAATCTAGGAGTTTTGTCATCTTCTTTTCTTTCCTTGTCATGTAGGAGGAGGGAGAGTGAGAGAATGGCTGAGTGGTTGTTACAAGGTCAGCAACTAAGATGATTCAAATAACCAGTTTAAAAATAATATTTATGTGTATATATGTATTTCCCTAGGCATACTTGGATCTTCTTTCTTTACATTTTTATCCTGATTTTTTTTCTTTTTTATCCTGGATTTTTTCATCCTTGCCCATGTGGCTATAGAGTTTCAAGAAAATACACTTCAAAATTTTCTCTGATTGTCTAATACTTTTATGTACAAAATAAGCACTATATATCTTCGTAGTTATAGCCTATAACTTTTGCATATCAATTATGGAGTGTGTATATTGGAACTTCCTTATCTACTACAGTTTTCATTTATGGAATTCACTCAAAAACAAGTAACAGTAAAAATATATGCACTATATGAATCAATTTCAATACACATGAATCCCTTTGACATTTGCATATTTTTTAAATTATGAAATGAATGTACATAATGGAAAATTGATCTTTCCTCTCTGATAAACATAGAATAATATGTGCAGTTATAGCAATTATGGTTAGTAATAGACATCGCTTCGCTTCTTACTTTTTTTTGGCTTTTTTTTTCTTTGCTATGATGGATGAGACATGATTGACAGATGTGCTTCTTCCACACTCAATTAAGATGGCTCATCCTGTCAAAAAATAAGCAAAAAGTGTTTTGAGTCTTTACACAGGAGAATATTCAGTTTGTTGTTGTTTTGGCTTGTATCTGGTAGAAAGCTGGGATCAGACCGTGTCCTGGATTTGTTTTATTTTATCTGGTTTTACTGATCTTTTATCTCTGTTTTCATAAAGGATAGAAACAAGTGTAAATCAGGAAAATCAGCTAATTTTCCATATTAAAAACACCACAGCTTATGCACATGCAGAGCCTACTTCAAGTAAATAAATATTTATTCATTAGGACCAGCCAGATTGCACAAGACATGGCTATGTCCAGCATTGGTGGATGTACAAAGACCCTCAGATAAGGTGGATGCTTTTCATGTATCTCTGAGACTTTTTCACACTCCTGGATATTTTTACCTATTGCTATCTAGTTTAAAAAGCATTTGGTAAAGTGGTTTATGTTTATGCACAAGATGCAGATAGGTAAATCTAAGAGTAGGAAGAAAGAGAAATACCCACTTTATTCTGTAAAACACAATATCTGTAATTACAGACCCACAGGACAATTTCAGTGTGTGTAATACTTCAGAGACATGTGGCCATGACATAGGAAGGTTATTTTAAATCAGAGTGACTGAATTAGAGAGTCTTTTAAATAGAAAGTAATAGGGAAAATAGATCATATAGATTGGTGAAACAAAAAAATGGGTGAGACCTACAAGAATGTTGAACAGGAGTTTCACCCCCAAAGTGCTAAGCCCTCTGAGGGCATTCAACTGACAGGCATTTTTATAATCTATGACATGAGAAATTCCTAACAACTGCTATCATAGTAGGATGTTGCATCACAGACACTCTAGCAACAGAGTTAATCCTAAACCCCAGGAATATTAAATTATTATATTCAGTTTCAGCAAAATAAACTTTGCAATAGTGAGGCCCACAAGCATATTAACAGCTATTAAACAAATAATGTTAAAAGCCCAGATAAAATGCATGCTATAGCTGAAGAAGGCAAAGTGGTTCAAAGCCCCTGACTGACTTAAGAAGGAAACTTAAGACTGTCGCAAGGAAAAAAATGGCATTTTAATAAATGGAGAGCTTGTCTATATGGAAAAAATAGAAAAGTTTTCAAAACATATTAATTCAAATGTTGGCAGGAACTTCAAAAACCTAAAGCAAAAATTTGAACGTGTCTTTTAAAGAGCACTCTAACCTATAAAAATTTATTTACATCTATCAATGTCTGGAAGCAGGGAAGAGGTGGGAATGCTTGATGGTGAAAGTGCAAAATGTGCACTCCAAAAGGGTTTGAGAGAAGCCTAGTGAATTCTTTGTATTTGACAAAGGCCAGAAGGACCTCACAGGATGGAAAGAGGGAAAAGGTGGCAGATAAGCTTCAGTGTAAAGTAATACTCCAGGGAGAAATAGCCTCATACAACGGAATTCAACCATCAGTTACAATTCAGGAAAGAAGATTTGGAACAATTATTGACAGTTCTCTGAAGTCATTGTCTCAATCTACAGTCACAGCAAAGCATAGCAAAAAATCTTGCTGGGCGTGATCAGGAAAAGTATGAGGAAGAAGGCAGAGGACATGATTTCCCTGCTACATAAAACCAAGGTGGGCTCATACATTGGTTATTGTGCACAGTTTTGGACCTTGTATCTTAAGGAGAGTTAGAGAAGCTACAGAGAATAACAAATATTATGTGAACTGCCTAGCCTACATATAAGGAGATATTTAAAGGCCTAAAATGTCCCCTTTAAAGAGGCGAAATTGGAAGGAAATGTAATTAAGATTTAGAAAATTGTTGCAGAGGAAGAGAAATGGAAAATCACTTCCCTAAATTCTGTAGTGAGGAACAGACACTCGGGGGGACATGATAAAAATAAACAGAGAAATACCTGGAAGAATCCAGACTGCTTTCTTTCAGAGAAAGCAGAGAACACCTAGAGCTTCCTTCCCCAATGGCTAGGGAGTCAGGTCATCTCTTAGTAGGTTAAGAAAAATTAGGCATGTCACAGACACCATATTCCTAAGTGAATGATCAATGAGTCATTCAGGGAAATACAGTTTATCATGTCTGATTAGACATTTCTGCTTGCTAAAGGGAGGATGCATGGGACACAGATTTTGCTAAAGTGGCTTTCCCTCTATCGCTACTATAGACAGAATATTGGGGCAGACAGGGCAGTGGTCTGATCCAGTATGACCCTGCTTTCTATTATTGTCTCATAATTAGATCTATTTTTATTATTTTTTTCTCTTCTCCTTGTGCTCCTAACAAAATAATTTCAAGGCAAAAACCCCCCATTTTTATAATTTTGAACTCCTTTTGAATTATTTTGGATAAAACCAGCTTTCTGAAAGGTGAACCCAAGTTTTCTCTGTTCAGTTCTCAAGATATTTTATATATATTCAATCAACCAAAAGTAAAAGTTAAAAAGTTTTGGGAAGAAAATTATTAAACAAAATGGATACATGATTATATTAACTGCAAAAAATAGTGTAATAATTTTACCTAATAGAAAAGTACACTTTATGTATAGTTTTGTTAAGCATCAAATAGAAATATATCTGGATCAGTCATCTAAAGGTCTCAATATAAATCTCATGCTTTTCTATGGCATCAGTACTATTGAGATTTTACCCACTGTAAAATTATTTTTTCAAAATCTGGATTCAGGATGCATTAAAACCATATGCATATTATATTCTGTATGTAAAATACTTTGTTTTAAAACATGAATTAGCTTCTAAAGCATTTATTTACAGTCTTTTTTACTCTCTCCATCTTTTATTTTTTTATTTCATTCTAAACCCTTGGCCATGTGGCTCTTGCTTATTAAAAAACCTTCAATTTTGACCTGAGAATAGTGTTGTCCTATCATTAAATGAATGGAAGCATGCCTCTTGAAAGCATCTTTCTTTTGTGGTGCAATATATGTCTTTAAATTCCTTTCTTGTCCCTTTCTTTTCTCCCCTTACCTCCCCCTCTAATCACGACAGTGGATTTGAATTAGTTCTCAAAAGAATTATTCCACTTTATAATTACCTTTTTGATACACAGCAAAACTTCACTTAAATAAAAATAAGTCTACACTTCACAATTTTTTGCATTGAATCTCTTTTATAGAAATAGATTTGAAAGATTAGTTAGAAATATTTTTTTATTTCTAATCATCATTTCCAAGGCAATATAATGGGGTAATGGAAAATAGTCCTTTCTGATGGAAAATTTAAAAAAAATCCTAGCTTCCAAAATGCACTACTAGATTTTTTTTCTTTTAAGAAACAGTTTTGAACAGACATATTTTTTGCCAAAATGTGTTACCTTAGAACTTTTTCAAGCTATGGATTGTGAATTTGGAAATAATATAATGAAATATGTAGAAAGTTGGGCTTTCTTAGACAGGATAACCTCACTCCCAAAGACAGATGTCAGTGTGGACCCACATATTTGGATATGGAAGTAGCATGCCTTGAGCAAAGTGCCTTTCTAGGTCACTTGTTAAGAGTCCAGATTTCAGAACAATTCCCTGCCAGAAGAACAAGTGAACTGTGCCATGCCAAGGTGGACTCTCTTAAGGGACAGTCATTTTCTTCCCAGTACAAACAATATTTACTACACCATGACATTCAGAGAACAGGAAACACCGAGAAGAAATAATAAATTATTGCACTCTAATAAATGTAGCGGATTTGGTATGACATTGTTTGAACTAAGAACTCTTAATAAAATCCAGCCTTATAAGAGATGCATAACTAGAAATCTTAATATTCTTTCCCTTTTTTTTCCTTGATTGTTAAATTGCCATGCTATGCTAGAAAAATCAATAAGTACTTATACTTACTGTAAACATAGTTTAGTAAAAATAAATCCGGAAAATCACCATTCTGTGCTCCTGTTAGAAGTATGTATTTTCCATTCACTTACATCTCCATGGAAATTAATACTTGTATTTAACTTTTATTTGCCTGAAGCATATGTTTTAGAGATGCCTCAAGCCTTTATTTTAAAACATAATGAGGTGGAAGATCAACATTTAGCAGTTTTATAGCAACTTATTCTCAGTAGTCAAGTTGAACCTTTTCTCTTGCTGGATATATCTGGATTTGGGGAATTCTGGTGGTTATTTTTGTAGTAACTATCTCTGGGAGTTAAATACTCAATTTTTAATAGTTCTTGTGAAAATAACTCTGCACTGCCATTATCTCTCTCTCAATTTTTTTGTTGATTATGTAAACCTGAGAACACTCGTGGAGCCATCAAGAATTCTGGAACTTCTTACAGCAAAGAATTCACATTGATTATTGCTTTTAATAGCTAGAAACAGATCGATAATCCATAAATTTGTCTAATAATTTTTAACCCTTATATACTATGTTTTCAGCATTATCATGTGAAAAATATATATATGATGTAATAATTGTTTTGAAAAAAATTCTGTCCTAAAAATTCTGTTAAGTGTTACTTAGATTTAACTTACTGTGAAGTATTTTAGCTAGTACTTAAGTCATGTTATAGTTTACATTTTTTGACATGCTTTGTAGTAAACAGATTCTAGAACTTGACACAATGTCTCAGTTTCCACTAACCATAAAAAGAGAAATAATCATCTGTCTTGGTAAGTCATAGTGTTAGTCACGGTTCCATCTCCAAACACTTAAGGATAGAATTAGGAATTTTTTCCAAAGCATTCCCATGAGAATTCATGTTGATAGCTTGTCCATTACAATTTTTAAATCTTTTCCAAGTTCGTTGCCTGTTAACAACATGTAAACTCAAAGGATTCCATGTGAGGTCAAAATGGAGAAAGTCCGTGCTTCGCAAAAAAACCCGACAAACTCAGAATAAGAAACTCCTACTGAAAGGTACCCCTCCTGCTTTACTCCTAGGAGGTCAGATGTAAGAAAATTCAAAAGATATTTGGATGAGAATAAAGTGTGTCAGACAAGTGAAGACTTGATAGAAACTCTATACAAATAATTAAAATTGCATAATTTTTATGTTATTAAATAATTTCTTTTCTTTGCATTGAACCTTATGAAAGTCATCTATGTTTTGAAAGATGAGCTGGGAAGGGGAGCATTGGTATGCTGAAAAGTGTTAGTACTGGACGTGCCTTATGCATGTGAGGAAGGTTTGGCAATAAGCAGAGCACCTCAGCTGAAGTCAATAAGGGTGGGGCATTTTGGGATATTTTGGTAACAGTGCAAGCAGCAAAACCCTTCAGAACCAGAAGATGAGAAGGTAGGCTCTCAGGAGCAGTTTCTGTCCTGGTTTCCTTGTCTGTATGTGGCTGTAGCCCTGGTTTGACTGAAGCTGCCCTTGAATAGAACAAACAAAACAGAAAGGGGAAAAGGGCAATGATGGCCACAGGAAAGCTAGGCATCACAGCAGCGTTTGGACAGGTTACTTGCTCTGACAGGACAAAAATAAAAAAGTTTTACAGCCTACAAATACCCAGGTATGGTGAGTTCCCTTTGTCTGGCTGCCACACATCCACACAGCCACTCCTGCACCCCTCCAGCTAATTGAGAGAGAGAGAGGAAATAAGAAGAGAAGCTTGCAGGTCAAGATTAGGACTGGAAGATCAGTCATGGTCACCAATTATTGTCACTCAGCGTAGGAAAGAATAATTTAAATTACTGCTAATGAAAAACTAAAAGACTTTCTTTCCAACCTGCCAGAAAACATGTTTCTGCAGAGTCTCCTCTCAAGGGGCTGCAGCTCCTGACAGGATTATGGTCCAGCATGGGCTCTCCCATGGCCTGAAACCTCCTTCAGGGCACATCTACCTGCTGGTCACACATGTGGCAGTGTGGATACCTGCTCCTATGTGATCCTTTGAGGACTAGAAGGTGCCAATCTGCTTCACAATGGTCTTCTTGAGGAACTTCCCAGGGATCCCTGGTGGACACTGCCTCCCTGTCCTTCTTCTCTGACCTTTCAAACTGCAAGGGGTTTTTCACACTCTTTCCCCACTCCTGTCTCTGATGCTTTTCCTGCACATTTTTGTACACTTTGTAATCACATTGCAGCTGTCCTGGCCTTGGGCTCAGCCACACTCCACACGTGGTGGGCGGTTGGATCCGGCTGGAACTGGCTGGAACTGGAATTGGCTGTGTCAGCCCCGGCCTCCTCTCACAGAGTGCCCCCCGCCACCCTGCAGCCCCCCACCCACTGCAAGCAAAACCTTGCCAAATGAATCTATTTTAACAGCTCTTTTAACCCGAGTTATTTCAGTTTCTTGTGTCAAACGAAGCCGTGTGCCAGGCCTGCAGCAGGGTGTTCTGCCTGGGCCGGAGCACAGCGGGGCGGTGAGGCCGGGAGGTGTACGAGACTGAAAGTCCCGTACAATGAGACTTTGAGTACTCTCAGAGGAAACGTTAAAATGAAAGTAGGGTGTGGAGAGTTTAGTTCAAGCATGGCTTAAAGAAAAAGGCCATGAAGCCATGCAATTGAGAGAAAAGTAACAGGTAGTTGTGAAGCAGTTCCAAAGCAGTTCTCAGCCTGATTTCTATAAACAATTAGACTCTCTCAGGCATCATTGTATAAACAATAAGGCTCTCAGGCAGTCTTCCCATAACAAGCGAAACACCTTCTCTGGGAAAAGATGGCACCCTGGGAAAAGATATGGAAGTTTTGGGAACCTTTCATATCACAGTGGGAACACTGGTTTTATTTTGTGTAAACAATCAACGATATTGTAAAACAAAAGGTGTGGTTAGAGTTTTCTCTGTTAGCCTATCATAAACCTGGATTTTGGAATATGCATGAAGTTCGTTAACACTATTATTTAAACTGGCTGATTGATCAATAAAGCGAGTCCGATGCATCACAGGATGGTCGTTCTCCCCTCATTTCAACAGTAGTGCTTGAAAAAAAAGAAGAAATCTGAGAGAACAGTCATTAAAAGGAGTACTGGACGTTTGTAGAAAGTCCTGAGGAAGGAAACAAGTTGAGGGCCAAAGCTGTCGCTGTTATTGCCCCATGACCTCTCAGTGTTATGACTGCTCAGTGGGCTTTGGAAGTCGCAGCATGTTCTCTCCTTTTGAAATGGAATAATTCTGCTGAGAAATCCAACTCAGAGCTGAAAGTAATTTTGTGCCTTCTGGGAGGAGTTTCATTTTGGTATTATTTTCTTTGTGGTGGCTTATTTTTGGTTGGCTGGTTTTTTGGTGTTTGGGTGCTTTTTTGTGTGTGTGTGGCTTTGGTTCTTTTTTTTTTTTAAACATTTATTGCTAGCAAATTGTTGGTAGAAGTTGCACAAATTCTTAAGAGGTTTACTGTCAGATCAAGATTTTGTCTCTGGAGCTTAAAAATTATGCATTTTTAAATTCCCATTCAAATTAAAGTTCCAAATTTAGGAAAGATTGAAAAGACCTCATGAAAATAAGAAGTTAGAAATTAAATAGAAATAAGTCGGTAATTGTGACACTCCTATATATCAACAAATTTGTGTTTTGGAAAAGCTAAAATGACCCATCTTTGTGAATGTTGTTTTTGTAGTTTTCATTTTTCTTAGTTATTCAGAGGCAATTTTCCTTATCTGATCACTTCTAAGCAAGGAAAGATTAAAATTATATATCATTAGGTTGGGAACTGGGCAGCTGAGGTGACCAAGAAAGTATTTTTCTCCTACTGTACTGAAGAAGAGAGGCAATGTTTCTAGGACTGTGAGTCCCAATTGATGCTCCAATCTGGCAGCTGCCTGGTTAGGGATCATAGTTAAGATTCAATCTCCTATTATGTAAAGGAAGACAAAATGAAATAACATTGGTGTTTCAATGAAGTTGTCTTCAGATAATCAGGGTAGCTGGGAATGTTCTGCAGAGCCAGCTATTATGATGTCATGCTGTACAATCAGTCTCTGGTGGGATCTAAGTAAGGCAAAACTTGGTAACAGTTGTCTTGTAACTTCAATTTGTCATCTCATGTTCTTGTTCTTTAGACTAAAAAGCATTTGGTGGTAGTGTGGTAGCTCATCAACTTTATTCCAAAGTTATTTGTGGCATTTTTAGCATAGTTCTGCCTTCATGCTGACACAATTTTCTTCCATAAGTTAAGAGCAGGGCAGACTAGCATGTCTCTGGTAATAATGTACTCTGGTTTTTTGCAAGTCTAATGACAAACTTTTAACTGCAGCACATCAGAATGTACTGGAAAGTGATAGGTGTGATTTCTTTCCTACAAACTTTCTGATGCTTATCTTACTGTAAAATCTTAAAACAATACATTTCACAGGAGAAAATAAGAGTTTTGTGTTGTTCAAAACTTGGTACAACTGTGATAGTGTAATGAACCAAAGCTGTGAACTTTGGGCTGAGGTTTGAATTTATCCTTAGTTACTTTGATGATTTCAGTATTTTTTGGAATTTAACTTTTGAATCATAATTAAGTAAAAATTTTATCCATTAATTAATGTAGATTTAATTTATTCTTCTAATGAGAATAAATAAATTTCGGGTCTGTAGTGTGGAATACAAGTGAATACAAATTAAGAAGATTGGACAAGCTAATGGAATAGAAAAAAAATCAGAGAGTTGGAACTAAAAATTGAGATTTTTTTTTAAACAAAAAAGAACACTACTGTCTGCCAAAAAAAAAAAAAAAAAAAAAGTAATTAATATAGCAAAAGATTACTTCTAGAACCTAGACACAAATTTTGGCAGTCTGAAAGGCTATCTCTATCTTCCTGTGGGATATATAATTCAATTAGCTTATGTAATGCTCACTAATAAATCATCCTATATACACCCAGCTGGAGAGCTTATAGGTAAATAAGTTGTTTTCTCACAATTCCCCATGGACATCTGCATTTACATTCTGTCAAAGCTACTGTATTACCTGCAGGAAATGTGAGTGCCCTTGGATATCCTTAAAGAATTAAACCTTCTAAAGTTACAGGAGTGTGAAAATAAATTTAAAATACTGGATTTAGCCAGGCTATTTGGGTTGCAGCTGCAAAATACAACTCCTTTGGGATATAGGTAAAAACTAGGTTTCTGTGATCAAGTACAAACACATATTTCTTGCACTGTCTGTTGCACTAACTAAACTCTCCTGTAATTCTGGAGAAATATTAACTTGCTGCTAATTTGTGTGGTTTAAATTTGATGATTTTTACATTAACCTTATCAGAGGAAATTGTTATTATGTGAACACATAAACATGTTTCTATTTGCAATATTAGGCATTAATTGATGAGAAAACATTTATCAGGAAATACTGATAAAAGGCTTGTGTGCATTCATTTATATAAGTAATTCTTTACTCTGTCCATAATTGCCTTACTAATGTGTTTCTTTTACAGCAGTAGGCCCTAATGTAAAAAATTAGAAGGAATAATTGTAAGACTGTGGCTCAAAAACATGCTTGAAAATTTTAATCATGATTGGGATTGGATACTTTTGGTTGTAAGACTGCTTATATAAAGCTATATTTGCATCTCTGCAAGGTTAATGAGAAGGAACAAGTATAGTGAGTGTGAGCTGTAATCAAAGCAACTCTATATAGCAAAAAATTGTATCAAATTAGAGACTTCTGTTTATCAGACAACAAAAAAGTCCAATACTTTTTCTAATCTCCAGATTCAGTCTCTTGCACTTGTTGAGCTGAATGAGTAACTAATGTGTTTTAAAGGTGTGTAACCGCTGTATTATTATTTCTCTTCTCAGGAATGTGAATCTGCTCCCTGCATTAACGGAGGTTCTTGTCAAGATGCCACCAATGCATTTGTTTGTGTTTGCCCAAGTGGCTACACTGGCAGGTTTTGTGAAGTGGATGTTGATGTTTGCAGAGAGTCCACACTGAGCTCAGTTCTTTGCTACAATGGAGGTGTATGTGTTGATGGACCTGGAAGAAGCTTTCATTGCAGGTTAGTATGAATGCTGTCATATAATTGCTTAAATTAATACACATTGACTTGTTAATATTTCAGGGCAGTACGGATACCATGTGCTCTATATGAACTCAAAGGGATTTAGTGTTCAATCTAGTGGTCAAAAATATTGTTATCTTAAACTATTCATTGCTTAACATCAGATTCTTCTTTCTGAAAAGTTATCTTCTAGTGCTTTTCAGAATCATGTGTGGAAATGTCTAACATAAAGTGACCCTAAAATATTTAAAATTATTATATTATTGTTATGTATGTACTCGTGTGTGATGGTGGTCACAAGGGTTTTCAGGTGAAGAGAGACAAGAATGTTGATTCCATAATCAGAAGGCTTGATTTATTATTTTATGATATATATATAACATTATAACTATACTAAAAAGAAATAGAAGGAAAAGTTCTCAGAAGGCTGGCTAAGCTAAGAATAGAAAAGAATGAATAACAAAGTTCTGTGTCCCGGCAGAGAGCTAGAGCAGCTCTGCCGTGAGTGGTCAGTAAATCCAAACATCCACAGGAGACCAATCACGGATCCACCTGTTGCATTCCACAGCAGCAGATAACCATTGTTTACATTCGTTGCTGAAACTTCTCAGCTTCAGCAGGAAAAAATCCTAAGAAAGGATTTTAATGAAAAGATGTCTGCGACACTCTTTTCTTTGAAACTCAAAGGGAAAATGAACTTGGAATCAAATTTAGATGAAAGGTAATTTACATGCTATGTGTGCACAGACACATATCCAAAACAACGTCCTAAGATCCATCATCATTATTCTCCAGCTGTTAGACTTCTGCCTAAAAGCATGTAGTTTTATACCTTATATACTTGTAATATAGTTTTAAAATTAGGCTACTTTATAAACTGTTTATATTACTATGTCAAATCTTTAGATCTAAGTCCCTTTTCAATTGCTACATTTGTAGAAATATTAAATACTAAGAACTTATTTTATAAGCATTCTTAAGAGAGAAACTAGATATCTACTGCTGTAAATTTAAATATTCTAGATCCCTCTGAGTACCTTACTCCAGTGGATCAACTGCAGCACTCAGCTTGGTTTTATAGGCAAACTGGCTGACCGTGCCCTTAATCCCCCAATCTATGTCATTGATGAAGATATTAAATAGTGTTTATATCCTGACAACTCAAAAAATATTATTACTTAGCTTAGACCTTACAATACGTGCTAAAGTAATTCACACTCTCTTGATTCTGCAATGGGCTACTTCCTGCACAAAGACTTCTCTTGGGACTCCGATGCCTCATAACCTGTTTTGCTCATTATTGTTTGATGGCCATTTTGAAAATTCAATCCTGTGCATTCTCTTGTTTCTTCTTTTCTAGCTCATTTTCACTTTAGGCTCCTTTTTTTAAGCTTAAGTACTGCAGCACCCTTTCATCTTTCACAGACGAATCCTCTGAATTACATTGTTTATATTTCTTTCCTCTTCTGCATGAGATTTTACACCAAACATTGTAAGAATATTTACCTTGTACTTGCTTCTGAGCCCAGCATTAACCATCAGGAGGACTTCATGGAACCAGATTCAGGGAACTTGAAAGGAATTATAATCATAATTTTTAGTGCTGCCAATATTACAAAGGTTTCATGAGTGTTATAATAGTACAGTAAGGTAGGGGTATGTAAGATATGGTTGTGATCCCACAACAAGAAGCGACATATTTGATATAAGTCTCCTCTGAGGGGGTCCAGGGAAAGGACTTTTTCAGCTGATTTCCTTTCCTATATTGATATGCTTTAGAAAACAGACATAATTCCCTTTCTTCATTAGGTGCTACAATTCCAAATACTGTCTACAAATAGAAGTAAGAAACATGAAAAGATCATAAAGCCAGGTTTGCTACTGTGCTGTGAATGTTACAGTATGAACCCTACTCCTTTTGTATCCTTCCATTCACATGTTCTAAGCAGTCTGAACAATGCTCATGTACAAACTGGAGGATAGGAGTTATAGGGAGGATAGAAAAATGGAATTGAGGGGGGAAAAAAGGATGGGAGAAATATCTCTTACTCTAGGAAAACAACATAAAAATTCAAATAAATAATGAGTCTTAATGCCTGTTACACACTGTGGAATGGGCAGCAAAAGGACTTTAATCCAGTATTGCTTAGTCTTCTTGTTTTGGGGATATGTCTTGGATGCTTCAATTTTGTAGCTAGTAGATCAAAAAACAGGAGGTAGAGAAAATGGTCCAGTAATGGGCAAGTGTCAGGCTGCCTTAACTGTAAGCACCACTGCCAGCTTCATCTAGGCTGTATGTGATATTTTACTCAGTAGTGCCATGAACACTTCAACTTTCCTTGAATTATGCGTGAATCAATTACATGAGCAACCCTACAGGCTTCATATGAAATTAATATGAAAAATACCCTTTGAGATAGTTCTTGAGTTGTGTGTTATCTGAAATATCTTTCTGTCTTCAAACCCCTGGTATAAACATAAAACAACTCATTGGAAATGAGAGGGATGCTGGGAGTTGTAATTCAGTTCTATCCTGGGCAGATTGCCACTGAATCAGTGCTTCAGGAAACAGATTACCATCTGAAAGGATGCCCTCCTACCTTCCTTTGTATTTCAGTCTTCTCAATTAAAAGTGCTGGCTGCCACAACAATAAACACTATATGAATCAGCAAATTAATAATAAAGATAACATTGGGCTCAGGGGGCCTTTCAGAAGATAATTCAATCCAATATTCATATGATTGATATAATGAATACATAATAGGGATTCCAAAGCCTTTTCATGGAATGTTCCAAGCATTCTGGGAAAGAGAAATTGTTTACATAAAATACTCTGAAATTTCTCATTGTATTTAATCCACAGGTGGCTCATCTCCACTTTTGCATCTTTTGGTCCCAGACCATTCAGTTTGTTTAACTTGGGATTTCAAAATGTAAGCATAATAATGAGAAAAAATATTCTTCCTTCCCCTCTAATTCTTGCATTGGCCTTTTTCAAATGTTCATTTCAAGTACTTCCTGCCGATTAGGTTCAGAAGTCAAATTGTCTTGGAAGGATTATGTGTATAGTGCTTTCAGCCTGATCAGCTGAAAATACTGTCAACAGTCCTATGCCAGGTCTTGCCCTAGGTTATGTTCTTGAATATTATAGCTTCATGGTACTTTTCCAGCTTATTATAGAACACGTGTGGTTTTTAAATGTGGGTTTTTTAAGGGAAAATGAGGAACTTTTGATGTCATTCTTTCTTTTTCAATCATTTTTTCATAATTAATTATGACTGTTATAATTTGATGTATTTATTGTTTGTGGGTCTGAGAGATGTGTAGTACCACATCTGTGTAGTAAGTTTGACCCTATCTTTTGATTCACAAAGTAGGACTGGTGCTTTTTAAATCCATTTTTTTAAATTATATTTGACAACAATTTTTTTTTCAGAACTGAAGCTTTTTTGGCAGCATCTTTACAAGATTATTTTATACTCAAGACAGGTTAGCGTGAATATTTGATCGACAGAACTAATGATCAAAAAAATGCCAAGATTTTTCTTCCTTCAGATCATGAGATCTTAGAAAAAAGTCTAAAATAAGAATGTTTTTCTACATTTCTTCCAAATAAAGTGCAATTATTTTTAAACGTTCATTAAGATATCCACCTCTCTATTCTTTTATTCTACTGATAAGGAAGCAGAGTTTAGATTTTAGAACATCTTATTTCAAGTACCTATGTGTTCTAATTTTCCTGATCTGTTTGAGCAAGGAGCAGCAGTCCTCATAATTAGCTAGGACTTCTACAGGGATCTAGGAAAGCGATTAAAACAATTCAAGCATGGAGAGGCTGTATGAGCAAAAAACTGGAGTCTGGAAGACATATTATTCTGTGGCTGTGGTATGCAGACAGCATAGAAGATAAGAAATGGTAATGTAGAACAGTTTGTCTTAGAGCTTGTAGAAGATATACAATATACTACTAGTAGGAAGCAAACAATTGTGGGGCAACCCTAGAAGTGCAGTCTTGTAGGGCAACCTAGGCAACTGTATCAAAAAATTTTTTTTCAGAATCAAACTTGTTAAGGATTTGTTAAGTAGGATTTTGATAATTTTTGAGCAGAAATGTGATTTATCAGTACTACACATTTAGTCTTTTACCTCAAAGGAAATAGAGCTATTCTTGGATTTGTTTATGTCAATTATACCTCCAGGCAGTGTACAAAAGTTCTCCTGTATTTCAAAAGGCTTAACATGGGGAACATTTACACAGCTGCGTGCCCCTAACAACTCAAAAAAGTGACTTAATAGTAAAGTATTTGCTTTGTACACCTTACTCAGATCTTGTATGCTGGGTAAGAGAAAAAACATTCCTCTGAAGGAAGATCGCTAATTGAAAAGCTTCATTTCATTTAGATGGTGGAAGACAGCTTGCAAGGTCTGACAAAGTGGAAGAATGCATATTACACAGCACTATGCTGCTGCCACTCATCCCCGTACAGGCTACCAATTGGTGTTGGTGCTTGGCACCAATCTGCTTGTCACCGTCCGTTTACCATCTTACAACACTGACTCCTTTTCTCTTCCTTCTGCACAGCCAGCTGACTCCTTGCTGTCCTTTGCACAACCACCTAACCCTTACTCCTCACAGCCCAGCCAAAAATCTCCAGCTCTTGATCAGCTAGCCTGCTCTTTTATAACACCCATCCTTAGTGGACATAGCTGTGACCTGTTAAGGGTAGGCCTGTTCCTACTCTTTGATAATTAGTACAGTTGCAACTCTCCAGGGGTAAGATGGCTTTCAGCACTATCCTGATTCTCCTGCAATCCATCCTCCCACACTATGCCTCTAAGTTACTCAGCATGCTGAAATAAATGTAAGAAGCAAGATATTTTTTAATATGGAAGAAGCAACTTCACTGGACCATTAGAATCTCTTAAAATTGGCAAGTCGTAAAACAATAGGTTCTCACATTTGTATGAGCTATGAATATATATGCAGTACACTCTGTTTCATCTATAACAGATGCCTCTCCATTTATATGTAGATAACAAGATGGATTTAGCTGATTTCATAATTGACTGCCTCGTTCTTTACACTTAGTGAAGCATGAATATTTTAGTTTTTGCATTGTGTGTATGTATTAGGTTACATGAAAATAAAATAAAGTGTGTATGGATTCAGTCGAAGAACCATACAGCCCTGTATGCTATTTCCAGCAGTGTCCATAAGGGGATCTCCAGGAAAAAAATGAAATGTGCACATGTTATTTGTCCTCCAGTACTTTCTTATGTTCTTTCAAATGGGGGTTTTCCTGAGCCTGTTTTGATTTGTTCAGTAAAAGTCAGTGAGTGTCTACTTGCACCATTTTCCCTTGAACATATATAAACGTTTCCTCTGAGGAGGGGGCTTTGACTAGGCAATCTCCACAAATCTCTGCCCATATCAGCTCTTCTATGCCAATATAGTAAAGCAAACAGACCCACAGGTCTCATCTGTTGCATGGAAAAATATCTCCCTTTTTTAAAATGATAACCACTGCTGCTGCCAGCTTTATCCCATATCTAGTGTGGAAAAGGGGAATGAAAAGCAGATTCCAAGCTAAGCTTTCCTTGTTTTTTTGGGCCACTGACACATTGCTCTATGCTTCTTCCTTTATAGGGTAAAGGTTTCTTGTGTTCTCAGTCCTTCCTCCTACAGAAGCCATCCCAAACTTTTAGCCATCCTTGTTGCCTTTTTCCAACGCTCTTTAATTACTATTGTTCCTTTACTAACACAACAGGACAAGAAGTACACACATTATCCAGGCTGAGGGCCACCTGTGATTTATACAATGGCATGGTTTTTTCTCCTTCTCTATTCCTCCCATAACAACTGCAACTAACTTTTCACTGGTGCTGTGAGGAAAGGGAATATAGGTGTTTCAGTATTACTAGCTGGCTGATCACTAAAATCTAGTTTTCATAGAGGATAGTTAGGCAAATTTAGCATGCTATGCATGCCTATACTACTGTATGTATCATTATTTTACACATGTGTATATGTGTATATATATATACAAAATGCATATAAATATGTGTATACATTAGTTTTCATTATATCACACTTTTATTTAATCAAAATCTCATTCTTACCATCAGATAAATGAGGATGGGAAATTATTTTAATAATAATTAATAGTTGTTTATCCATTTTCTAATGACAAAGGCTGGTGTCTTCATGGGAAAAATACTAGCCCTAACACTATCAAATGAAATAGTATAATAAAAACGCACATTGTGTCCTGTATTTTTCTTACTTACATGACAAGAATATAAGGGAAAAAAGAACAAGTCCATCATAGTCTTTATTTGATAGCTGCTAATATAAAAAATTACTTTAATAAACTGCATTTAATAACTATTAACATGCTCCTACACTTTGAACCATAAACAGAACTGTAATCTAAAGAAGGTTAACATGTAATTAAAAAAGAAAGTAGTTGTCTACATGAATTATTTTTTTTTAATTTCTTTAGAAATATCTTTGAGAAGAATATTGAATTTATATGTTGCTCTTTTTGTATGATGATTTCAGGCAGGGTAAAGGAATCTAAGAAGGCAACAGGTCTATTCTAGAGGGCTTGTGCCTGTATTAGCAAATTAACCAGAAGGTCAAGATCACAGGATTTGGAATAAGCATGTAAACCTAACAGATAATGTATTGGAAGGTGCTTAATGTGTACAATATACCTGATGGAATACCTGTCTCCTAGAGCTTCTGGGCAAAGGTAGATGAATATTTTCATTCTGTCACTCAAGTGGATGATATGTTTTGATATTCAAACATATCAAACAATTTTAAATACCGACTGTGATATTAAATACCCACTGTGATGTTAAATAAGGAAAGGGAAATATAGAAAATTGAAAATGACTAGAAGCTGTAAAAATGGAGCATGAAGAAAGGCAAGGTATTAAGACACATATGCCAAACATGACTATATGTATTTATTTATTTTAATAAATGCATGCTCTATCTTTTTTCATCTTTTACCCGTGATATTTACAATGGCAGCAGCTAATCTAGTTAAAATTACCCACTCTCCTTATCACTTTACTGCTCTAAAATTCAACAGTAAAGTGCAATCTGCTAGAGAATTAGCACTGTCTACAAAAATGCAGACAGCAGTGTCTGGAAATGAGGCACTAAAATCTAGTAGGAATAAGAACACACCCAAAAGCAAAACACAAATCTAATACAAATCACCCATCTGTCCAGTCCCAGAATAAAACCGTTTTAAATCTTACATCTAAATAGTTATTGCCAATTGTTATGTTCTATTTTTTAAGCAAACCTTTTAAAAATTCATTGCCTTAAAAGACACAGGATGCCTCTACCCCATGTATGTATTGGTTTGGGGTTTTGGCTTTGTTTTTATAGCTAAGTTGTTCTGTGATTTTATGATATGGAAGCCAAATAAAAATAGATAGTGGGAATTACATTCACATCCTCATTATACAAGGGATTGAGCAGGTGGGAATGTACCTGTAACAGAACATTTCATTTTTTTCTAGTTATACACAGAGAATATTTAATTCAAACTTACCCAAAACATGAATGCCTAAGTAAAATCCAAGACCTAGAAAAAGATTTAAAATTTCACAGTGCTTTACAATATATTATGCTGCTTATTAATTCAGCATACCATGTGAAAGACTAAAGCATGTTACACAAGTGGTTCAAAGACATGTCACTATTGATATTTTTGCTGTTAATCTTTAAAACTTTGTGATATTTATGGCATTCTTTTTTTCTTTCTAAAATGTATATTCTAAGCACATGTACAAAAATGACAAATATACTGCTAAGAGTTAACTGACTGAGCATTTTATGGTGACTGTTTACAAAAGCAGCAATAAACCTATCAGAATTTACATCTCTTAAAAATAAGTTTACTGTACTTGGTTACATTATATTAACAAGTCATATACTGTGACAGTTGACAATGTTTAATATGTTATTGCTTAAAATCCCTTATTTACTGTATTGCAGAGTTCAAAGCTACTGGCATTTTAGAAATATAAGAAATTTACTGCCTTGAATAAATTGTATCTTGAGTGACAGCCCTCTATTTGAAAAAGAAAAAGGGCTGTGCTTCATGTGAGGTCTGCTAACTCAGACTACAAGACAACAGTTTACTGTAGAATCCTTGAGGGTATTTTTTAATAATTAGATAGATATGCTCACTTTTTACAACAAAAATTGTTACAAGAAATATTAAAAACAATGAAAAATTTTAAATCCTTATTTTAAGACCAAGATAGAAGTATTACCATTTCAACTAGTCTGTATAAAAAAGGCTTCTTCTACACTTGTCCATAGACCTTGGTAGCACAAAAACTTTTAAAGCCTGTCTATTTCAGGTCATTGCTTAAAACAACAGAATTTCTGCAGATTTTATTTGATGGATTGAAGATTGATTCTGATTTTGCTTTTTAAAGTGCATTAATTGAAAAAGTTGCAGGATAGTTTATGCCTATTTAGATTTACTGTGGCCTGAATTTAAAAAGGTGAGAAAATGAGGTAAGTTTGAAAAAATTTAGAGCATATTTTAATTTTTTTTCCTTAAAGAGCAAGCTCCCCTTGTCTTTCAGATGTATAGACTGATGCTATTAAGAGATGGGCAAAGGCATAGACAAGGGAAAAATAAAGGAAAAAAAGAGGGTATTATCAAGGTAAATTGGTCATTTTAAAGCCCAGAATAATAATAAAAATGCTTTTTTCATCCAAGTTCATAATTTAAACTGGAAATTTCAGAATTTGTCTCCAGGGGAGCCATACAAATTTTTACAAGCACATGTATATGCCAGTATGCATGAATATTTGTAGTTACTACCTTAGAGTTTTACTCTATATTTGTGAATAAATATAAATAAGTGCATCTAACTGAGTAACAATACTGGAAGGATACTTTTTACCATAAAAGCCTTTAGCAATTGCAAATACTGTTTATATTTACTGAAATTTGCATACATATATATATATGTATATATAAGGCATTGTGTTCTATGCCTGAATTCAATACACAATGTAATTCTATTAGAATTTCTCTTAAGTGTCATAAACTGTGTATACTAATGTAACTGGAATTACATATTCTTTCTTTTTATGGATCTACCTGAAATGCTTTGCTACTTCCTGAAGATTTCACGCTGAAAAATCTCAATTTCATTTTTGTAGGACGCAGCTAAAAATCAGTGTTCACCCTGTTTCTATTAGTTTGCACTGGTGAATTAGGTGCTTTTCCTGGGAGCTCAACCCAGGGGAATAATCATTTCTCTTCAGAAAATAATGTAGTGCACAGTAATAGGTAGTACCAGCTATAGATTTATTTTTTTCTCTGTGCACACCTGAGTTACTTCATGCTGAAGTAACCATAACTTAGGAAGCACTAATGCTAGAAACAAGATTAATAACTTTTGTAAAATAACCTTCCTCAGGGTTTGAGAATTGAAGTAATAGTTTATTTTCATTGTTGATAAAATTTTCAATACTTTTTGTTTAATATTGAAACATAGTTCTCTTAGGGAAGAGAAAATGGAACATAGGAACTTCCATTTAGTGTCAGACTTCAGCCTCATTTTTTTCTCTATTTGATTTCAGAGGAATGCCTAAGGAATTCAGTAGAAAAATACTTTTCTCCCCTACTCTTCATCTACCACCACAAATAGGTCTCACTTTAACTGGTTGGAGGCAGTGATTTCCCTGAAGCATAAGTTCAAGATCCTTCATAAAGGTTATTTTAAAACATTTTTGCATTAAATATGAAAATTTCTGTATCCATTAAATTTCAAAACATTTCTAAGATTTCCCTCACAATTCTACCAATAAAAATTTTTTATCTGTTCATCTCTAATAGTGTTATGTAGGTTGTGAATATTGCTTTATATTTCTCCCTGTTTTGATTTCTTCCAGAACTCAGTTTATCCACAGTGAGTATAAGTCATTCTGGATAGGGGTCTCTGAAACACTTGTTTACTGCATGATTGCAGGTGCTCTGACTTCTTCTCTGTGAGCATTGCAGAATATGTTCTTCAGATACTAGGCACTTTGGTTCATACTAAGTATTCCTATTACTTTATTCATTTTCTCATCAACAATCTTGTCATGGCCTTACAGTAAGAAATTTCTCTCAAATAATAAATAAAGAGAACAGAAAGACTTCAGGAAACAGACTCAGCCGTCTTTGCTTTCCAAGTAAATGTAGAAGACCAGTTGTAAGTAATTGAAAAGCTATGAAAGTAAGGAGCATAAAAAATAGTTCTTTACTGCCAGTGGTCTGTTGGAATGAAAATATTTATTTTTTATTCTGAATATTACACTGATTTGGAAAGGGTAATGAAAACTAAAAAAAAATAGCATATACAGAGACCCAAAAAAGAGTGAAGAGACTGTGGTCATCAGCAATTCTTTGACTATGTTTGATTATTTTCTTCACCAGCAAACAGTTGTCTCCTATTTTTATTTCTTCCATCCATTTTGTGATGTTTGATCCAAGGCTCAGAAAAGGTTAAAGGTGCAATTGTAAGGTGCAAGCCAATTTTCTATCCCACTCTTACATGCTGGTAAAAACATTTATTCTGCATTATGTTTTGTAAATCTCTCAACAGTTTCAAATATCTGTAGCTAGCTAGATTAAGAAATTAAGATGGCACTCTAGGCACTACATTGGCAATGCAAGCAGTAAAGTTAGCTTAGAATGGTAAACTTTAAAAAAAAAGTATGCTATAAACCTCACTATAAACCCATAATGCCTTAGTTGTATCATTGTAATACGCTGTCTGGAGAGGTTGCAGGCACTGGGGAAAAATGAGAAGCATCTGTTTTTCACTCTAAGTCTTGCCATGTTTGACAAACAAAAAACAGTTTGAACTGAGAAATTAAATTTATATCTTACTGGTGAGTAATCTCAACAATTTACAGGCTTGTTTCCTGAAATCCTTTTCAATAGGAAGGCTACCAGATGTGGTACATTAGGCACTGTTGAGAATTTTTCTGGTACAATATGGTTGAATGACAAAAGAGAAATTAGATAGTCGGGAAAATCAGACAGTGGAAGAAATTCTATGAATGCCAGTATTTGGAACAAATATTGTTTTCACTTGTTTTGAAGAAATGTAAACTTTCCTTTTTTATTAAAAAAAAAATTATTTAAAATCTTAATTAAATGGACAAACTGTCTCATACATGCATGTGCTGAAAGACATGCCAGAGGTGAAGACCACATTGGATCAACAGAGATCTGTGGTTGGAACTCAGGAAAAGTAAAAGGAGAGTTTGTGACCTTTTGTGACCTTTAGAATTAGGGGCAGGCAACTCAGGAAAACTTACAAGGATGTGTACCTGGGTTAGTTAAAAGCGTCCCTGTCCATGGCAGCTGGAACTAAATGATCCTCAGTGTTCCCTTCCAACTCAAACCATTCTCTGATTTTCTATGCTGTGAGGTTATGCAGGTAGAAAATTGGAAGCACCAAAGCTCAAGTAAAACTTAATCTTCCAAGTCGCATAAAAAACCATTTGTATAAATACATTAGCAACACAAGGAAGGATGAGGAGAATCTTCATGCATTATTGGACATGAGATGGGAAACAGTGGAAACCGAGGCACACAGAGCTGAGGTACTTGATGCCTTCTTTGCCTTAGTCTTAAACAGTAGCTGCAGTTGTTATGGGAACCAATTGCCTGGAGAAAAAGGACATGGGGGTGCTGGTTGATGGCCAGCTGAACACGAGCCTGCAGTGTGCCCAGGTGACCCAGAAGGCCAAGGGCATCCTGACTTGTATCAGAAACAGCATGGCCAGCAGGACTGGGGAAGGGGCCGTTGCCTCTGGTGAGGTTGCACCTTCAATTCTGTGTTCAGTTTTAGGCCCCTGATGATAAAAAAGACAGTGAAGTGCTGGAGCCTGTCCAAAGAAGTTGGAAAAAGGGTCTAGACAGTAAGTCCAATGAGGAGCAGCTGAGGAGCTCATAATTGTTAAATGCCCCTAATTAACTTTCTGTCCTTTATATGTTTGGAAATGGGTTCCAAGAAATCTTGCCCATGACCTTTCCAGGGACAGAGATAAAGATAATTGGCCTATAGTGTGCAGTCTTCCATTCCACTTTTTCTTCTTAAAGGTAAACATAGGATTAATCTTCTTCCAGTTAATAAATCACCCAAGGCCACTGACACCTTTAATTTCTATGTTGTTATAAGTACTAAAACAGCCATTATATTTTCCTCTCAAATTATCTTTGTTTTTCTTAACTTACTGAGGGCGGCTGACCACTGATAAAAGCACAAAATAGAAGTACCTATTTTCATTGCTGATTCCTTCATTTACAATGAAGCAGTTAGGAAACTTCAGGTACACACTTTTTAAAAGTTGACAATCTTTATAAAACATGGTAACAATAACCCTTACACACGAGCATATCAATTGTTCTCTTACAGCAGCTGCACAATTCATCTACCTTTGTCCAATTGGTTAGAGAACAGAAAATGAAGGCAATCCAGATGATCATGGTAATGTGCCTCCTAATGGAAAAGTGTCCTTCATCAGTTACTATTTTCTTTGGATACATAAATAATACTGTCTATAAGATCCCATAAAAGAATCCATTGTGTTATTCTGAAGAATAAGCAGCCACTGCTTATTCTGCAAGTTTCTGAGTGGTTTTGGTTTTGTTTGTGCATTTGGTTTTGCTGGTTTTGTTGATTTTGTTTGCTTGATTGTTTGATTTTTCTCTTACACTTATTTCATGAAATGTTGAATAGATGTGTTTGGAAAGAGGCTGCTCCAAGGTATGTCTTCCAGAAGCACTTGTTCAGTCTTACTGTCTCCTTTTCCATCTCCTGACTTTTCTCTAGGTTGCCTCCAACAGCTAGTATGCTTAACATTCTAGGTTGTAGAACCTAGAAATGGTTAATTTCCCACACTATAAATCCAGTTGGATCATCTCTAAATATTTTATTAGATGCTTTACTTAGATACAGTGGTAAAATCAGTAACATGAGCTTTCTCTTTTAGCTCAGTCACAAGCATAGGTATACGGACAGTGAATTGCTATCAGTAGAAGTGATCAAATAATAGCATCATACCACCTTAGTTAATTATCGCTGTTGTAATTGTTATACAATCAAATCGGGAAAAATGGAGTGGTCTGTATAATGTTTTAGTGGCCTCCAATTTGCACTGTCTTCCCTGAATTTATTCTTTAGAGCTGTGTGAATAGAGTACAATATACCAAACATATGTAGCTAAATTACCATTTGCTGCTAACTCTCTTTTTCCTCTTTGGTTGATGTACAATACAGAAACAAAAGGCCTAAAAGTAAAAATCAATGCTTTCTAATTTTGAGAGTTTTTTGGGCACTAATTTGTGTATGTCACTGACCGATGCAGAACAATAGACACCTTTGGGGATAGGATCTAAATAGCTTCCCAGATTGAGTTCTCAGTAATGAAGCTCCTGTTGAAGATGAAAATACACTGTTAAATCTGTTGTTGGGTATTATGCTGACAGTTCATTTGGTTTTGCTTCAATCTGTGGATACCTTTTGAAAAGCAATAAAAAAATTTACAGTGATTATGCTATTTTTTACCTTTGTTTTGAGGGAAATGCTGAGTGTTTCTACCTGAAAAAAAAAAATAAAAAAACAACCAGCTAATGACATAGGCAGACTTTGCAGGTGGCAAGTGTGCAAACTTAGAATCTGAAGTAAAAGGAAGACAAGCCCAGACCACTAATAAGTGTGCGAAGGGATGCTACCAGTATGAGTCCTTTCAGAGAGCTGAAGCAGCATGTGTGGCACATATTGCTGAGATTATTCAGAAATTGAGAGCAAAGATGAATGCATGACCTGCTTTCAAATGAGAATGAATGCAGCTCCTGGTAGCTCAGCATGATGTTTTCTTTAGATTCAGAGCCAGCTGCTTCAAAACAATAAAGAAAATCCTCTCCAAGCTATATCCATCCTTCAAATAGGAGACCAACAATAACTGGCAGGGAGTGGAGGAATTCTGCATTTGCTTTTGCTGTATTATTTCCGACATCTCCTTTTTTCATGATTCCTACAGTAAAATCCCATTATGAAAACTGACATCAGCAAGACTACATATATATTTGTATACACATACATACATATTTATGTACACTACTTTGTTACACAAATAGTGTTTATCTGGAGAAATAAATGAATAATCCACATTTCCAGTGCTAAATGTTGTATAAGCAGAGTTTAAAGCATATGTTTAAATTATTATATTAAAACTTATCACTGAAAGTAAAAAAATAATGTGCCTTTACATGGAAAAAATAAATTTTGTTTCTGAAGCAAATGATGACTAATAACTTCTGTACATTGCTATAAATCTGTGGGCAGAAGACTTGATACACAAGAAATCTTCATGCTGTTCAGAAAATATATATAGTCTTCAATTCAGAGCTACTGAATTTTGTTTTTTAAAATGTAGGCATTGAAGAAGTTGCATTAAAATATAACAGCATAAACTGAAGGTAGTGCAGATGTTAATGGTTCTTCAATGTCACTATTTACTGTCACTATTTATTTTATGTATAATAACTTTGAAATAGTGTGACATGGTGATTCACCTATTCCACTCTTGTGAGACCCCAGATGGAGTGCTGCATCCAGCTCTGGGGTCCCCAGCACGGGAGGGACATCAGCCTGTTGGACTGAGTCGAGAGGAGCCCACCAACAGAGGAATGAAGAGCCCCACCTATCAGGAGAGGCTTAGAGAGCTGGGATTGTCCAGCCTGGAGAGGAGAAGGCTTTGGGGTGAACTAATTGTGACCTTCCAGTACCTGAAGGGAACCTACAAGAAAGCTGGAGACGGGCTTTTTACAGGAACATGTAGTGACAGAGCAAGGGGAAATGGATTTAAACTGAAAAGAGGGTAGATTTAAAGTAGATATTAGGGAAAAAAAATCTTTACTGTGAGAGTCATGAGTCACTGAAAGAGGTTGTCTGGAGACACCGTGGGTGCCTCATCCTCAGAAACGTTTAAGGCCAGGTTAGGTGAAGCTCTGAGCAATCTGGACTAATGAAAGGTGCCCCTGTCCATGGCAGGGCATTGCAAATCTTTGAGGCCCCTTCCAACCCAGGCCATTCTCTGATTCTATGATTCTACAATATATGCAGCATGAAAGAGGATGTTAAATGTTAAGTTTTTGACATCATTATCGTTTAACGTTACCATAATGTGCATGGCATGCATCCAATATTTCAGTTTTTAAATAATATCAAAGTTTATAAATTTCTGTTATAATTATCATTCATCTTTGTTTACAGTTTGAATTGATGTTTCCCCCAAGCAAAGTAGATCCTTTTATTTCTTTCAGAAGTTCCTGTTAGTTTGACTTTTTATCCTTCACACAATATACTGAATAGCCAAGGGAAAAAAGCACCAATCAAGAAGACAGAGCAACTTCAATAGACTTCTTGAGGGCTTACAAGCACTGATCAATCATATTATTGTAAAAGGTATCAAAGACTGAATTTCAGCCAACATAGGCATTATTGAATATTGGGTACTTCTCTGAAAGCATTTAATATCTCCATGATTAGATCTGTTCTGCACTCAACAGTTTTCTCATGCATTACCCTATCATTTACTATTTATACATCTCATTAACTTAGATTCTTTACACACTGAATTTTCTAGAGGCAGATCTTTGAGGTTATTAAGCATGGGCCACACTCTGAACCTTGTAGTTGTTCACAAACAACATGAACTGAAAGTGAAAGCACAGCAATTATTAAAACTATGGGAAGTACAATATAGCACTCTGTTTAAAATGTAGCAGCATCACTCTATTGAGACTTATGTGACACAGACTTGCAAAACAAAAGTTTGCAATTAATACAAACTTGTGAAAATAGTAAGAAAATGCTGCAGGAAATACATCTCACAGCCATGGTCTGTGGGTCGTGGGGGTTAGAATGAAAGTCAGGGTGTGAATCACAGAATTGTTCAGGTTGGAGGGGGTCACACAGGATCATCTGGTCCAAGCTCACTGTTCAAGCACTGTCATCCTAGAGCACATGGCACAGCATTGCGCTCAGATGGTTCTTGAATATCTCCAGAGAGAGACTTCACAACCTCTCTGGGCAATTTATTCCAGTGCTCAGTCACTGCACAAAAAAAGAGTTCATCCTAATTTGTTGTGTGGAGCTGCCCAGGTACAGGACCCTGCATTTGCCTCTGTTGAGTTTCAGACAGTTCTTTGCCCATCTCTCCAGCTTGTCAAGGTCCCTCTGAAGGGCTGCACAGCCCTCTGGAGTATCAGCCACTCCTCCCAGCTTTGTGTTATTAGTGAACTTGCTGAGGAGGCCTCTGCTCCTTCATCCAAATCATTGACGAATAAACTAAAAATTACTGGACCCATTATTGAACTTTGGGGGACAAATTGTTCCTTCTGGCTGAGCCTGACTATACAGATGTTTAGGGAGGAGAAGAAGAGTGTTTCATCCAACCTCATAGACATCTGAAAAGAAACATATTTTCATTTTGAACTTTTAAGCAAATTTTACACGAAGGAAACATAAACTTCATAAAGAAATCTTCTCAGTTTAGCCCCCTTTGCAATACAACATAGAATCATTACAAAAAAAAAAAAAAAAAAAAAAAGACATGTTGAAGGGAATCTTAAAGATCATCTTATTCCAACTCCCCTAACTCCACCACAGGCAGCAATGTCTCCCACAAGACCAGGTTTTGCAGGGTCCTATCTGATCTAGCCTTGAACTCCTCCAGGAATGGGGCATCCACAACTTTTCTGGGTAACCTATTCCAGATCTCACTATCCTCTGAGTAAAACATTTCTTCCTAACATGTAAACTAAAACTCTGCCCTATCACTATCTACCCAGGTGAAAAAAAAAATCTCTCTTTTTCTTTTTATAAAGAAAGAAAATGTTAAAAAGTTTACTGATGTTTAAATCACCTCTTTAAATCTTTGGTTTGGGTACAGAGCAGCTGACATTTTGCTCTTCAGAATGTCAGCTATCTGTACCATTCTGTACAGATAATCTGAAAGAGTGTACTCTGTAAACATGGTCATACACATACATGATAATGTTATCAAAGAAGCCAACATCTTAATTTACACTGAGCAATTTTGGTATTAGAGGTTATTCTGACTTTAATAACATTTATTTGAATTAGCCTTCAGTGTTAAGGAAGAACAAATCTGCTGCCTTTTCTTGTCTTGCAAAATCCTAATGTAGTATGGCTGAAGAGACTGTTAGGATAATCATACCAATAAAGCCCTCTGCTGTAGAGATACCAGCTTGCAAAAGAAACTTCCTTCACCAGACTTACTGCTTTCTTCAATGACGCTGATATCTTTGTTTCCCCTAGTTGTGTTGGTTGGAAATGTGATTTTTTTTTCCCTCCATTTCATTCAATCTATGCTAGCAAAACATTTGGAGTTCAGCCTCAATCATTTTGTTTTTCTCCTCAGGAAGAAAGTTGGCCATCTGAAAAAATGATAACCGAGCAAGAACATTTTTAAGAGCTAAGCTCACAGTGCTGCCAAAGCAGCACCTGCAGCAGCAGCATATGTTGCACTGGGAATACTCGGGAATTGCCTGAGCAGTTTTACTTGCTGAGGGGAGGAGACACCTGGCTCTAATTGTCTGCAGTCTGCAGAGCTGGCACAGGCTTATTTTATTTTTTTTTTTTTAAGATATTGTGCCACTTCTCCTAAAAAGATATAGCTCTTCCATTGATGTGTTTCACCTACCATTTTGAAATTTATTACACTTTATTTTATACAATTATAGCATTATCCATGGGAAGAAGTTCATAGGCCTGGTAGACATGTGAATGACACTCTGAAGTACAAATTCTGTCATTATGTTAGACATGTGGCTGGCAGGATTTCAACAGATGGAATTAAATGATTAGCATAAGGAAATAGCAGTTTTTAACTACACAAGGTGGTGTAAAGAACAAGTCCTGCTGTGTTATTAGTCTTTGATGTTTATTCATTCACATTTAAGTAGTTCCCTTCTGTGTGAAGTAGCCATCAGTACAGTAAGAATGTTCCTGCTAGAATAGGCCTTGTTACTGCCACTATGGCATTTTCTGTGACATGGATCATCACTGGTAATGCTATGAAAAAATTTTTTCAAGAAAATGGAAGCAGCAAAAGAAACATAGAAATACGGAAGTATTGCTGAAATTTTAACACTTGATTTCCATGTTTTCTTCAAAGTGTATGGTCAATTTTATTAAAAATTCATGTGAGATCTTTTGTACTATGTGGATTCACATGGAGTTTTGCCCAGCTGCATTTTATCTTGTCACAAGTTGTTTCCACTTCTAAAGATTGTGCAGTTCAAATTTTGTCCATTGTTATCCCCATCATTTTATACCACTGTGCAGCTTTGCTTTCAGGACTCACAGGAACACTTAAGCTCTTCTCCCTTTTAATTTACATGGTGATCAGGTAAACCTGCAACCACAAAACCAAGTACTGCTTCAGTATCCAGCAGTCACAGTAGTAGACAGAATAGCATCGTCAAATGCTCAAAAAAATCTTTTTGCTGTTTCATTTTTAAAAATCAAGTGCATTCACTAAGAACTCTTTGGAGGACCATTCAGCTATTAATTTCTCAGGTCAAATAATCATCACAGTTCTTTATTCAAATATTTAATAAATCTCTTGGAAGAAAAGTGAACCACATAGGTTCTAAGCATAGATCTGTCACAGTGAGTATTTGCCTGTTCTTACCTCCTGTGCAGATGGTAACCAGTATCCTGACCTAAGGTTGTTTGTGAATTATTTAAATGGATCTGTAGTTGACAAAAGATTTACCTTTGATTGATAAAATTTATTTTCTCTGCAAATTAGCAGATATGTGATATATTTCAAATAAGATAAAAATATACATTTGAACTATATTTGTGGAATTAAGATCGCTGAATTTCCAAAAACTTTATTAATAAATAACAACATGTTCATTTTTATTGGGAGCATTTTTGTTGGGAGCAGAAAATGAATAATGGTGTCATTAACTGTGCATGTTCTTGATCAGTTTGAAAACGGTGCAATAAGTAAGTACATAATCATTACTTATCTTTACCTGTTTGCTGAAGGAGATTTTCTTCTTTGTCTTCTGGTAATTAATTTCATAGTAACAGAGGGTGGTTTTCAACAGAAGAACTTGGTGTCAGCTGTTCTATTCATGGCCTCTCCAATGAACAGTTTTATACTCTAGTTTCTTCCCAACTCCATTGAATATTAGAGAAACACTAGGAGACAAAATATATTTGTAGAAGAGAGAAGCAGAAAAAAAAAGTTTCGATTTCTAAATACATATTTTTATGTAGTTGATATCTCTTTAAAATTAAATATTAAATATTTGCTCTCAGTATAAATTGCCCTAAGATACACTATTGCCCTACACCAAAAGCGAGGGATTTTTTAGTGTCAACTAAGAGAACTCTAGTTATTATGTTTTGTTGACTAAAAAAGATCAGCTAGTTCAGTCCCAGTTCCTCTCCAGCTTAAGCTCTTATAAAAATCATTTGCCTCTGCAGGAATATAAAAGCCAAAGAAGCCGTTAGCTATTAAGGATAACATTCATAGGTACAAAGAAACCTTTGAAACACTGGATTACGCTGTAAGGCCAGAAAAGCTGTTGAAATACCTGGAGTATTTTTCCAGTGTTTTTATATTTACAAATATTTTATATTTGTTTTTATATTGTGTTGAGGGGAATATGATACTACAGGGCACCACTGAACAAATTATCTAAGTAGCAATGAGGAAAACTACAGCTTACCTTCATTCTTTTAGTTTCAATTTCTGAAAAACAGGTCATGAAGAAGGGGACAGATGCAATTAATTTCAGGTTCTGTCTTTGAATAATTCTTTATTGCTCATTGACTAAATTATTCAGTTCATCCTTTTGTATTTCCTTGCTGACTACCTTCTTGTATCAGGTAAAAGTTTTTGAAAGAGCAGCTTAATGTCTAATATTAAAAGGAAGAAATTCTGGCCCTAATATTTAAAAGCAGATATTCCTTGGAAGATTGAAATTAAAATGTTAAATTTAAGTTTAAAATGTTAAATTCATATTCAAAGCTAAATAAAGCACAAAATCAATATATTTTAATTTTACTTTATATTTCATGTTTATTTCACAGATCTAGTGATTGCTTTTATTATCTTCATATATTTGAAGACAAAATAATTCTGTTTAATTTGTATCTGGGATACAGTTGTACTTCTTCCAAATTCACATTTTTTAAATTACAGAATAAATAATATTTTTCTTCATAAATCTTTGAAATAGAAAAATTCCTTGTTTGAAATTAATGTTGACTATCCACTTATTGTTAATGTAGGGTTATTCCTGCAGTCAAACCATATTTCTAGGTCAAAAAACACATACATGTCACTGCCCACAACTGAGTGACAACCCATATTTTCAGTTAATTTGAGAAATATTGGAGAGATATTAGAGATATATCTTCTTATATTTTTTCTCCAGCATTACTGTAGAACTTATATTTGCTTGGTCTTCAGCAAATTTGTATGTATACGAGCAGTCTTTTTTCCTCTAATGAAGATCAAGTGAATAATTGTTCTGTTGTCTTTGCTGCAGATTTTCAGCACAGCTGTGTATCCTAAGCCCAAGGTTTTCACAGAAAATATAAATTATACGAGCATCTCTAATGGAAAAAGCTTGCTGTATTTCCTCTATATAAGGATACCTTGGAAGTACCACCATAGTAGTTTATTCTGATTTATTTCTATTTTTTTCTTATCTTTTCTCTATTTTCTCTCCACAATTTCTAAGTTGAAACCTTTTTTAGTCTCACATAAGTAGTACCATCACTTTCATTGTTAAGGCCATCTCATTAGATAACTTTGGAGTATCTTTCTCTCAGAATTGCTCATTATCTGTGGAATTTTTCAGTTCATTAACTCCTAACTGCCCATTTAAATACCTTTCCTGACCCTTAATTGAACTATGTTTCACCTTATCATCATTAAATCTCCCCCAGAATTGTGTGTGTGTTTCTGGTGGAAAGTGGAGACTGACTTGCAAGTGCTTACTTGTGATGTTTTATTGATGAAAACAGAAAGCTTGAAAGTATATTTAGAACTACAATCAAAATTTTATACCTGTTTCTGTAGAGATTAAATTTTATAGAAATATAAAAATCTATGTTTAATATTTGGAACATCTTTCCCTACACAATACGAAGTTTAAGTCTTATGAGATGCAGTCCTGGATATTACTTAACTCAGGATTTCTTCATGTAGCTAGTTTCTTAAAGTTCTTCCTTTAGCACAAATATGGTATAGTTGATCAAGATATCAAGTACATATATTAGTACTCTAGACTCCAATAGACTCCAATTTCGTTTCTTTGTTGAAGTCCAGGATGCAAAGAGTTAAAATACACATATTAATATTTGCTATTTAAGCTTAAAACTTGTCACACGGGACAGCAAAACTAACTTTTCCATCTAGGAGAGAAAATACTTTGCTACACGGACCAACCAGTTCTTTAGAAATGTGTCATTTTTATGGTTCTAACCTCACCTTTTTCTCAATTTAAATCTTATTTTTCATGTTTGGTTTCTTTGGCAAAATGTTCACCTCTTTGCGTGAGTTTTGGTGTGCTACTGCTGTTACTCACTGACTACGTGCTTCAGTGTCTTGAAAGATTATTTCATAGATTGTAAGATTATTTCTGGATCATTGTATTCTTAATACAGAACACCAGCATCAGCTTTAATAAATCCCGGAAAAAATGTATCTAGATAATTTTATATTTGAGATACCATATAAAAAGATATTCAAATGCCAGTTCTATTCCACAGATGGGAAGAAATATTAACGATAAAGACTGTTTTTTAGAAACAGTCATCAGCAATAGGCAGATGTTTAGTCATGGAACTAGCTAATACCATATAGTGTGTAAAATCTGAGGCCTGAAAAAAATCAGTTAGCTGACCAGTTAGATTTATCTCTGACTGATTCTGCCTGGCTTTATCTCGCTCATTAGCAAAAAAAAAATTAGTATAATGTACTGGGTGCAAATTTCTAAAGGCTGGTGGACACATTTTCAAGGATAGCTTTTCTGCTGTATATTTTAAATATCTCTATGCATCATAGTAAATTTAAATGAGAAAGCAGTCCATTGAAAATGAATTAATGCTTACTGGAGAAGAATGCTTTGTTGTAATTTCTGCCTGCTAGTTCCAGCAGGCAGCTGGAGGTGGCTCCCACTACCCTGGGTTGGGATGGCAAGAGAAACAGAAAGGTAGAATTGTGAAAACTTGTGGGTTGAGATAAAGACTGCTTAATAGGGAAAACAAATCTGCACACAGAAACAAAGAAACCAAGAAATTAATTATCCACTTCCTGTGGGCAGGTGGGTGTTCAGCCCTATCCAGGAAAGCAGGGATCAGTAACACGTAACGATGGCATGGGAAGACAAGCACCATCACTCCAAATATCCATCTCTTCCCATAGCTGTCATTGCTAAGCATGATGCCAGACAGCACAGGATGTCCCTTTGGTCAGGTTGGGGCAGCAGTCCCAGCTGTGTCCTCTCCCAACAGCTTGTGCATCCTCAGCCCGTGCCCTGATGGGGTGATTGGAGAAACAGAAAAGGCCCTGAGGCTAGGCAAGCTGCTCAGCAATAATCCAAAATGTAGCACCAGAACAGCCTCTAGGAAGTAAATTAACAAAGCCAAACCAGCAGATGTCTATACAAACTCCAGCAAAGTTTTAAACCTGACTGTATGTAGCCATTTTTACTGCATTTTTGACTTCCTAGAGTATTAATTCCTAGCTCTGAAAACTCTCCTGTCTAAAAATAGATTACTTGAAGAAATTAATTAGATTTAGGTAGTTCCACCAAGCTTCTACGTGTTGTCAAATGGAATTAGCAGCCTCTTGCTTTAAAATGGCTTTCCATTGTATCTTTATGTCACTTGTCTCACTAGACTGTCTTCAAAACGTAGTCACTTAAATCTAGTTACTGTCTACTTTCTTGTAGTGGGTTAATTCTGGCTGATGCCAGATACCCACCAAAGCCTCTCTATCACTCCCCTCCAAAAATGGACAGGGGAGAGAAAACATAACCAAGGGTTCATAGGTTGAGATAAGGACTGGGAGAGATCATTCACCAAATAGTGTCACGGGCAAACCAGACTCAAATTAGAGATACTAATTGAATTTATTGCCAACAAAATCAGAGCAGGATAATAAGAAGTAGCATGAAACCTTAAAAACACCTTCTCTGCACGGCTTCCTCCTTCTCAGCTCAATCACCTTCCTCGGTGGTGCCAGGAGACAGGGAATGGGAGTTATGGTCAGTTCATCACAGGTTGTTTCTGCTGATGACAGAGAGAGGAGTTCTTCACTTGCTCCAGTATTGGGTCCTTCCCATGGGACAGCTCTCCATGAATTTATCCAATGTGAGTCCATCTCATGGGCAGCAGTTCTCCACAAACTGATGCAATGTGGGTCACTCTTCTCTGGGGTGCAATCCTTAAGGGACAGGCAACTCCAGTGTGGGCTCCTCTTTTCTGCAGGTCCCTGCCAAGACCCTGTTCCAGCATGGGCTTCTCACAGGGTCACAGCCTCCTCTCAGGCATCCACCTGCTCCGGCATGGAGCTCCTCCCCAGGCTGTGGCTGGGTCTCTGTATCCCTGTGGCCCTCCAAGTGCTGCAGGGGCACAGCTGCCTCACCAGGGGCTCCAGGGGAATCTCAGCTCTGGCACCTGGAGCATCTCCTGCCCCTCCTTCTGCGCTGACCTTGGAGTCTGCAGAGCTGTTTTTCTCCCATATTCTCACCCCACTCTTCTCTGGCTGCAATTTCATCCGAGCAATAACTTCTTTTCTGTATTAAATATGTTCTCACAGAGGCATTACCATCATTTCTAATTGGCCAGCCTTGGCCAACAGCAGTCTTGGAGCTGCCTGGGATTGGCTCTTCCAGTCATGGAGGAAAATCCTGGAAGCTAATCCTAGAAGCCAACCCTGTAACCTCCATGGTTAGCAAAACCTGCCCATACAAGCCTAATCAATTTCTATATAATTTTACATTACACACTGTAGCACCATCCATTTTTCTCTGTGTTTTTGAAGATACTTGCAACACAAGTATTTGTCTTCACAAAAAATCCATGGGTCACTTCTGGTGTCTATACATGCATAGAGACCTGGATCCTAGAGGCTTAACTTAATAACTTCATGTGCAGGTTCCTTGAAATGTTCACTTGAATATTTTGCAAAGGATAGAGATACACCATCTCTACCTTTTTGTCAGGCTTGATAGAGCAGCACTTCATAATGTTCAGCTTATAAATTACTTAATGTAACTACAAGTTTACAGCCTAACAATTGCCATTAGTTTGTAATCATAAAATGGTCAAGTGAGCAGTAATTCTCAGAGCACCTTTATCCCATATCCTTATGATACATGAAATGCCTTTAGCAGGACTCATACATTTTTATGGAGAGTAAATGAGAGTTGTGTCCCTATGTCTGACTCTAATGGAAATTCACAGTCTCAGATGTCAACATAAATCTTTCTGAGAGCTGTACACACCATTCAGAAACTCAGTAGCAGCTGTTTCTGTCTTCTTCTGAGGTTATGTATTTTTTACCACTGTATTGTTACACAGTAACAGCAGTGATTTATTATTTTTAATATATGTATATACACACACAATTTAAAAAAGAAATTTAAGAAACTTCACTGAACTTCTCTGATCCCTTTTGTCCTCTTTTTTTCAAGATAAAAGCCAAATTCATTGATCGGACCATTTTTCATCATCCATGTCCATAGCAGATGTTCATAACAAAATACCTGTGTAGGTCTACAGACAAAACAATATAGATGTTGTCAAAAATGCTAAGAAAATATTTGTCATTATTGCCTGTTTCTCTTGAGTCTCAGTGATTAGTCTGTAAAGAATTGTGTTAAATAGAGCTCCATAAATTTACTAAACATTAGTACAAATTGATAACTTCATGAAATATGTCACAGATAAAATTTTTTGTACATTGCATTTTTTTTCTTCAAAAAGATCACTGGCTAATGTATATTTTGAAGAAATAAACCCTGAAATTTGCCATTGGAGAAGGAAGATATATACTGGAATATAGTATGCAGTAAAAATGTATATTAACTGTAACCTTTTCTAGATGTCTGAAAATATAATTCAAGTCTATCTGGTATTTTGGTGGAAGCGATTCTCTTCAGAGAAAACACTGATTAAAAAATCTTAAGCATCTTTGTATACACTGTATGTTAAAACAACAGTGTTAGACACAGAAATTCTTGTCATTAAGCATATTTAAATTTACTTGTTCCTAACTTGGAACCTTTGACTTCTTAAATGGATCAACTTTAAAGATTATTTTTTTAGAATAAAGTTACTCATTAGAATATTTTCAATGTGTACCTATACCCACATACAGATAATATGGAACTATTTAGAAATGTAGAATTATTTTTTCAAACAAAAATCTGCTACACTGTATATTGTTTGCAGCAGATAAACCTATTTTTTCTTTCCACTTTCAGTTCTCCAAGTACTTGTATTCACCTCCATTCCTTTATTGTCTTGAAATTTGAAGCATTAAAGATGCACCAACATAAAGTGCACTCAGTTGTCTTCCCCTTACTATGCTGCCAGGATTCTGATTTGCAAATTATCAGATACATCTTCTTTCTTGTCAGAATGTCTTTTACTTTATTATGTACTGCAGAACCATCTGTCACACTGACAGTATTAATATGTGCTGTTTCTATTAGATAGTCTCCATTGTTTAAAGTGAGTGATTTTTCTGCTTAAACTAAATTTTTGTAGCAAGACTGGAGAGTGGAGATGTGTGATTTTGCTTCCATTATATTTTTCTTCTTGTTGCTTGTTGTTTACAATTCACATGACAAACATTTTAGCTTCACTCTGAACTGATGCCCTACTTTACTTTTGAAACATATATTATAAAAGCAGGAGTTGAGCTACATTTAAATGAACCACACAGGCCTACAGCAAGGCTCAGTGAAGAATTTGTTTTCCCCCTGCTATAATAATGTGCCACTTGAATTATCCCCACAGAAATGGTACATATTGCCTCAAGTACTACAGCTTAATCCTGCTTCTGTACAAGTCAGTGCTTACTTTTCCATTCACTTAGCAGGGCATAGTCAACAAGCCTTACATTGTAAATAAGACTATAAAAAGTTTCCTATTTGAAGGTCTAATCTTTAGAGATAAATTTACTTATGTATAGTATAAGACCTTTACAGTAAGATAATCTTTTCTATCAGGATTATTTTACATACAGAAATAAATCAATGGTTTACTGCTAGCCTGCCCTTTCAGTTGCTATGGCTCTTATCTGTTTATTTCTTTTTTTCTTTTCCTTCCCAACAGGCAGAACTCAGGCTTATTATATTTTTAAGGTTGATATTTTACCTGCATGAGATAGATAGCTAATAACTGCTACATTTTTTGAACAAGACAAATTTTTGAAAAATAATTATTTTAAAATGTTTTTCAATATTTTCATAGTGTTGCAGTGGTTGAGTCTCTCCCTAGGTATGTAATAGCTGTTTTCAACTTGTTATTTGTTCAGGTATTTTCTTAAATTATTCCCTGTTGAGTTTAAGACCAGACTTAAATCTAGTGGCAGATGTAAAAATCATTCTGTCATATTACTACTTGGGGAGAAGATCTTGCAATAAGCCTCATGAAAATTGTTTTAACTTTGTCTATTTTCCATAAAATAATCAGACAGCTACCAGTCTATATGGATATCAATTCAAAGCTATTTAACATCAATAATGTTGCTACAGGCAGTCTCTATTTTCCTTCTTACTGCAACTGAAACAAAAGGAAACAAATGGTAAGACAAAACCAAAGAAAGAAAATATTCTGCTAGACACTGATAGCATAATATCCACAAAGAGGTAGAGAGTTTTTACCATAAATCTTTCAGCTTCATAAAAGACAATGTAGGAATGAGACTTCTGATAGTCTATCCCATGATCCTTTTTGTTCCTCATCTTGTTTGTAATATGCTTTCAGTGCTGTACCTGTAAGGTACTTGAGTACATGCTATCATTTACAAAATCCTGAGCTTTTTGAGTTGCTTTTTAAAAAAGCTTTACAATATTTTTTCAAGAATTTCTAGTGTGCATATAAAGTAAGCATCTTGTATGAATTCTTTTTCATGCATTAAATTACTGAAAAAACCCATGATCATTTGGTTGTTGCCCTCAGTAGCATGTTTATTCATAAAGCTAAGCATTCAAATCATAATCCTATAATTTTTGTTCTTTTTATGATTAGCCTATAGAGAAGCTCACTGAACAAATAGAAATATCTTCTGGTTTTTAGTCTTTATTTGCCTGATTTCTAATTGACTATTGAATGTAACTATTTTTATTAAAGAACCTAATTTCAACAACTTTTTGTTTTGGCACAAGTTTCAAGTGAAGCTGTGTACTCATAGTTACTCCTGGTTGAGTCAGTTTCGGTTTCAGACTTTAAACTGGTATTCAGCTTATCATGTCTGCCTAACAAACATGAATGACATCAGGGCTGTATTGGTTTGAATCTCTTTTCTTGTACATTACCTAAGAAAAAATGCCTTAAAATGAGGATTGCATGGATTCACGCTGATTAAGACTCTGAATGATAGCCTTTCAAAACATCGAGACTTCAAAGAAAAAAAATCATCTTCATACAGTACACTTACCTCCCTGGGCTGGATTTGAAATGGCAGCGCAATAGCACAACACCTATTGTACTTACCTATTTTACCTACCTTGATTGACATATTGTCATTGAATTGTTTGGTTTGTTGGGGTTTTTGTTTGGGTTTGTTTGTGAGACTTTTTTTGGATTTTTTAAATTATAATAGCTAAAGTAGTATTATTTCTTGTACTCTGGGGTTGTAATTTTTAATATACAGAACACAGTATTTTGTCTATACTGGTTTCACAGAATCACAGGACGTCTTGTTTGAAAGGGACTTTTGGAGGTTATCTTGTCCAATGGCCCTGTCCCAAGAGGTGTCACATAGAACTGGTTGCCAGAACCAGAACAAACGTATTTGGAATATCTCCACGGATGGAGACTCCACAGCTTCTCTAGGTTTCAGTGTTCAATCACTCTCAAGGTGAAAAAGTGTTTTCCAACGTTGAAGCAGAACAGCCTGTATACAGCTTGGGCCCATTCATTGCCTCTGGTACTGTCACTGGGCAGTGCTGAAAAGAGACTGGGTCTGTGCTCTACATGCCCTCCATAAAGGTATTTGTAGACATTGATGAGATCCCCTTCTGAGTCTTCTCCAGGCTGTAAAGCTGCAGGTCTCTTAGGTTTTTCTCATAGGAGGGATGCTCCAGTGCCTTTGTCATCTTTGTGGCCCTTTACTGCATTCTGTCCAGTAGGTTCATTTCTCTCTTACACAGGGGAGCCCAGAACAGCACTCAGAATTTGGCCTCATCAGTGCTAAGCAGAGGGTAAGGATCATCTCCCTTGACATGCTGGCAAAGCTTCTTTTAATGCAGCCTGGGATATCATTATTGTTTTTTACAAAAAGGAAATCTTTTCTGGCTTATGTTTTCACAATTATGCTTTTAAAAACAAAATTAGGGTCGATTTTGGAAAATTTTCCATGTATGACTAAAAGTAGATGGGGTTGTTTTTGCTCAAACAAGACTTTTTTATTAAAAGGTTAAGGGAAATAACTGTTTCTTTAGAAAGTGAGTTAGATTTGTCATCTATGTGTTCTGTAAGTTTGAAAGGATTTGGTTCTCTACACTGGAGTTGTTTTTCAATCTTTGGGCTCAGTGGCACTTGCCATAGTCAGCGGAACAAACTAGTCTCAAATAGTTAGGATACACACTCAAGGCAGTGGGAACAATCTGCTCCAGCACTGATGTGGAGGCAGTTTTATGTTTTCCATGGGAATTTAAACAGACTATGCACCTACATGGTGACCTGACTCCAGAGCAGTGAATCAAAAGAAGATTTATTTCAGTTTTATATATTATTCAAGTTCTTGACACTATTTTAAGTTGCTGACTCTATTGAGGATGTTTAAACCTTTTTGCTTTGTTTTTAATTAAATATCACTATTTCTTCCTGGTCTCTATGATGCTAAAATATTTACCAGTAGCTATGTCCCAAATAAAGATGGCTGTGAGTTCTTAGTCCTTGGTTTTTTTCATTCTGAAAAACAAGGGTCTTCCCTCTTTTGTTTTATTCTAGCCCCATCTGTAGACTGCAAGGAATACAGCTATGCAGAATGTACAAAAAGACCTCCAGATGTAGCATACTAATGGACTGTGAAATTTAGCTTCTCAGCAAAATGACAATGGATGCCAGAGTATCCTGGAGAACATCCAAGACACTGACCTTTCCCAAAGCTCATACTGAGGTGTCTACCTGGTCAAACACCAAGAACATATGGAATAATACATAAACCCTCAACTGCATTTCCATTACCTGCAGCTGTTTCTGCAAAATTTAGTTTACGTCTGACCGATCTCATGTTACTAAAGTCTAAGCTCTGGCAACCATTTTACAAAAATGCATAGAGAAAAACTCAGTTTCTACTCAGACTCTAAAATCCTGAGATAGCTGAGAGTTGTCTTTGTGCCTTTCTGGCCCACCATGAGGGTTTTTTGCAGGTCCATGATTCATCATTCCTAGCAATTGAAACCTGTTGGAATATTGTATTTAGAAGGGAAAAAACAATTTGGAGAATAGGTGAATTTGGAAATAGGATGAAGTTTTAAAAAGAAAATAAAGGAGACTATCACAAATCTATGAAATATTTAGCTGCTAACTTGAAATACTTTAGAAAAGACAAAGTAACTTATTTTGGGTTATATGTACAAAATGCAACTGTATGAAGATAATGACAGATTATATATTTACATTTTATTATTTTCCTGTTTTCCTATTCTTTTTCTAGGAAAGAAAAAACATGTCATTTAAAAACAGTGAATAAATGTAAAAGCACTTGTGAGTGTTTGGTGAGGCAGGGGCTGATAAAAGTCTGTCTCACAGGACACAATATACTGTGTTAGAAAATATATTTTGTAGAGCTACACAGATTTATTTTCACATGATATTAACTCCTTTATTGTTTTACTTTTATTTGTCTTTCCATGAGAAGGGCTCAGCCGTGAATTATGGGATACCTGGCAAATGAGGTCTGCTATCTGTCTCTTCCTATCAGAATTTTCCACAGTGTTTTATTACTGCTATATTCTATTACTCGTCTAGGCTGCCAAGGAAGAAAACCAAACCTATTTTTTAAACTCTATTAAAGAAAATATAATTGAAACTAATGCATAAAGTATGTATGATATTAGTGAGTTGATGAGTAATTATAGTTCTAATTTGGTCCATCCTAGCTGTATTTCACATATCTTTCTGAGCTGGTTGAGTGAGGTACAAAGAATTATATTTATGTTGCACAGGCAGGTGCAATTTAAAGTCAAATAGAGAAAAATCAATAAATTTCATTTTAAATCATTGTCTTTGGTGGAATCAATCTGTTATGTGAATTTTTGTAAAATATTTCCACTGATTTTTTTAAATACTTTGTTGTTGGACTTACAAAGAAGACACAATCTGTTGTATCTTATCTATGGAGGGTTTTTTGATGATGACACAACAGAACTAAATGCAGTTACCATGTAGAAGTTTTCTAGCATATAAAAGTGATGTCTGTTTAAGGAGAGTGAGATGGTGAGATGTTCACACTACACAGCACTGTTGATAACAACATCAAGTATGTGCTTCCTGGAGGTGGTTCAGAGCAGCTGATTTGGTAAAATTGATTGCCCCCTTGATACTGAGTAAAAAGGGAATGAACCCCTCCATTTGGCACATGTTCTTTCGAGAAAAAATTCTAAAGGCATCAATCCTTTAAAAAAAAAAAAAAAAAAAAAGAAGAAAGGAAAATAGAAAAATACAGAGGCTGTGGACAAAAATACACAAGCCAAAGGCATGGCTTAAAAGTATACAAAAAATAGCGACTGTGACTTAAACGGGAAATTGAGAAAATTCCACTTTAAGGATATGAAAGCAAAATCTGTATTGGCCTGTAACGGATATTTTAGGCCTTCCAAGATTTTGATGTCAATTCTGTGAGAGTAGGTTAGCCATCAGTACAGACTAAAAACTGGGGTTTACTAGATTGAAAGGATACTTTTTGTCAAAATCAGAGAGATGGCACATCAGAGCTCCTGTTACTCTAGTCAGTGACCTGCTTGTCTGAGGAAAACCCCACAGAATGATTCTTTGGGTATAGACCTGCCTTGCAAAAGCAGAGCGTCAAAAAATAGACCCAGGCAGCCTTAGAACAGTCTTTAGAGCATTATTTGGCGGTTCAAAAGCAAGTTCATCTATGCAGATTTACACGTCAGTTTGCAGTCAGACAGTTTCTCAGATCACACACTGAAAGGCAAACAATGGTACAGTGTAATGTGATGTCTGGAAAGCAGTTGAGCATAAGGGCCACATTGACAAGTTTTCTTTTCCTACTTGTTCTCCCTTGACATCCCTGTCACATTACAACAGAAACTAAGGCTTCCATTATTTTACCCAAACATTAAATGTAAGTTATGATTCAGCAGTTTTAGGTCACTGCTGTTATCACAATCGTGTGCACTCAGAGAACTGTTCCTAGATATGATAGATAATATGCGTACTGTTTTTTTCTAGAGGTTGGTTGGTAGGTTTTTTTTTTAATTTAAGAACCTGAAATCCATATTGATTTTCCTTGAAAAATACATATCCATGCTTAAGGGTCTTCTGGGATATTATTTAAATGTTTAGGTGCATTTCTTCAATAGCCAATTCGGTTTCAGGAAAATAATGTCTGGTTGAAAATGCAAGACAACTAAATGGAATATCCTATTGTCTTTTGTGAAGCATCATGCAGATGGCATGACAATCCAGACAATGAAATACCAAGTTGGTTGCCAAATCCTAGACACAAGGTATATCGCATGAAATTCCTTTATTCTACTTTCTCTTTAGAAATTAAGCATTCTTCAATATTCTATTCAGTCAATTCCAAACCCAGTTCCTTTCTCATATTTTGGTCTTTAAATTACAAAAGACATTAAGAAAGAGGATTACAGCATTAATTAAAACATCTGCACTGAAACACAGTTATAGCAGAATGAATAATTAAAAACAGGACCACAGAAGTTTCCTGTTTGTTTGAGAGACTATTCATTCCTCCATGGAAAAGTTATCTTCCTGTTGGGAACAAGGAAAAAAGCATAATGATCATGAGAAACAGAATTCACAGAAAGAATACAGTTTAATGAAAAAATTACAGTTTAATGTAAAATTAGGGAAAAAATGTTATCAAATAAACAAATAGTTTAGAATTTTTTTTTCTGTTTAAATTGTGTTATTTTTACTATTCTTGACATAAGTTTTTATATAAGACCATTAGAAATAAGCATCCGGAAGAATAGGTTTTTTTTGTATCATATACACATTTTTCCACACCTGGTCTACATCCACATTCACAGTGATTAATATTATGTGAATTCTTGTGATGCTTAGTAGTATTCCACAACTTTCTACTTCCAAATTATTTAATGGGTGCAGTGCTTTTAAGTAAAATCCTACTTCTATCGAGGTATAATAAGTGCTTCTATAATGTGAGTGCTTCAAATGCGAGTGAATTTCAATTACAGATTAGTTCAGGATCACATCTCATTCCATTACTGATGTTCTGTGTTTGAACCCACACCCCTAGAGATTAAGCACGGGTGCTATGAACAGATTATGTCATCTTTCCATCTGAAGTGTTTCTCATAAGGTGCTGAGCACAGTCTTTCAACAACCTCCCCTCCCACACACACACACACACACACACAATTTATTTGAAGGCCTGTGCTTTGGTAAGACTCCTGCACTCACGAAAGAGTGAGGCTGCCACAAACTTCACTTTGTAAAACCTATTGTTATTCATATGGTGTTTCCTAGTCAGGCAGATTTCTCTGGAGAAAAAGCCTTTTTGTGCTTTGATAGACTAGGCAGTAATAACAGGAACTCTTCCAGTACCTGCAAGAAAGCTGGAGAGGGACTTTATACAAGGGCATGTAGTGACAGGACAGACATGTAGTCACTCTTTCTAAACTGAAAGAGTGTAGGTTTAGGTTGGGTATTAGAAAGAAATGATTCACTGTGAGGGCAATGAGACACTGGAACAGGTTGCCCAGAGAAGTTGCACATGTGTGAATGTCTCATCTCTGGAAGTGTTCAAGGCCAAATTGGATGGTGCTCTGAGTTACCCAGCCTAGGGGGTGGTATTCCTGCCCACAGTGGGGGTGTTGGGACAAGATGATCTTGAGGGTCCCTTTTATTCCAAACCTGTTGCTATTGAGTTAGGGATGGCTGCTAGAAAGTGACATTTAACTCCATGCTCAGAAGGCAGAAGAGCAAACTTTATTAGAACATCACACATTTTTTATAGGCAAGATCATTCACCCAGAACATGATTGGTTCTTTATAACACTTGTCATGCCATTGGTTCATTAGGAACATCATCTTTCCACAACATCACGTATAACACGTTCCACATGTTCACAAACACCAGCTGCAGAGACTTAAGAATTGTTTTAATTCCTTCTCTGAGCATTCCCACTGCATTCCTAGGACGATGCCTGGGAAAGCTATCTGTTTCTCTCTCTCTTACTAAAGTGTCTCATCCACACAAACCAGTCTGTGAAATCTGGCATATCTCTCTAGCAATAACATTCTACCTCTTGGCAAAGACCAGCCATTTGAGCGCAAGAAAAAACCTTGCTGTATTAATGAGGTTGGGTTTGGTACTGAAAGTGGCAAGACACTCTTACAGATGATGTATCTTTTTGTGTGCAATGGAGGCAGTTGTGTTTATATCCAGAAACAAGCACATACATTTAAATTTCCATCTCCCTGTGTTTAGGTCTAAACAACATACATCCAGCCAGCTGTCTATGCTGCTACTGTAGTCAATGAAATGCAGTGCAGTCACTACAGCTGGAAAGGCAAATCAGCCCTCCCTGGAGACCTGGAGCTCAGGTGTCTAGTTCTGGATCTGTTGCCTTAGCATTCATAGAAATGCCATTGCAAATGCCCCAGGGTACCCAAAACTTTCACAACAGCCTAGCAGACCTCTGGCAGACCTGGTAGCAGTCTGGGTCTTCAGCCTATAAAGCAGTGGGTCATTGACTCATATCCCTAAGGACATGAGTCCTTACATGTGTCAGCAGTATGTCTCTCTGAGCTGGTTCACTAATTGTACTGCTTAGGTGTTTATCAGATATTATGGGATATAAGAAAGAATATACATTATATTTTGATTTATGTAGATTGCATTTTTGAAATATCGTTTCATTGACTGATTTGGTATGCTTTGGTTCATAAAACTGTCTCAAAGAACACAAATAAGATTAATTTGGATGAAACTAAACCAGAAGATGTTTTCCAAAACCACAGCTCTGAATGCAATGGGTTTTCCTATAGGACTAGGTGATGACTAATTGAAAGTTTAAAAAAATGAAGAAAATAATGAAATATGTACAGTCAGAATGTGAGATCTTCAGAATCAAATGGTTTGATCTTCAATTCTTCTATCAGATCACATGTCTTGCCAACAGTTTGAGCCTTAGGTACCCAAGCATATTTGTTTGCTAAATTTAGATCCTAGCTTTATATATTAATACCAAGTATAGACTACCTACTGGATTAAGCATGCTTCAATTTGTGAAGGCGGAGAAGACATCTTAGAGATAACAACTTTATATCATCTGTTTTGAGAAAAAAAGTTAACAGCTTTAAGATCTATAGACTCTGTGTGCTATAATCGATACTCTGACCTATACTGAACCTTACAAAAAAGTTGTTGCTTCTTTCTCAGTTTAGTAATAAGGCTGTGCTTTTAAAAAAAGTTAATTACCAGTGTCCATATACCTTCTGTTAATGGGTACCCTTGTTTAACACTGATTTAAAGCTGTATCAGAGAGGCAAGCTGCATTCTTGATTAGTATTGATTGTTGGTGTAGTGTTGACCCAAACAGATTTTCACAGAGGAATTAAGGTTGGTGCGGCTGCAAGAACAGAACCACACTCCTCAGGAACACAAAAGATTAATTTACTTTGTGGGATGAGCATAGCAACTGTACAGCAGTTCCTATTCTACAGCACACACACACACACACACACACACACATACACACTCACACACACTCACACACACTCACAGATTCTTACTCACCAAGGCCCCAGATCCTCTGGTGTGGCTGTGTCCAGCATCATGGACCTGGAGTAGCAGGACAGTCATTCCTGGCTGGTTCCAGTCCTGGCTGGCAATCTGGCCTTTACCTGCAGCTCTCTATTTCAGGCTCAGTTATCACTGCAGCATTGTTTGTTTGCAAGCATGCTCTGCTAAGGGACCACTGCTTTCACTACTCATTGCTTTTTAATGTCAGTGGTTATGACAGTGGCCTTGCTGGTCAAGTCATCCTGGATAAATCTTCACAAGTTTCTCCCCTTCTAAGCCGATAAGCCATCATCTCCTAGTCATTGAGTCCAGCCACACACCCAGAACTGCCAAATCCCCTATTAAACCACCTCCCTAAGTACCACCTCTGCTTGTCTTTAAATATGTTCAGGGACAGAGACTCAACCACCTCCCTGGGCAGCCTGTTCTAATCCTTGACTAGCCTTTCAGTGAATAATTTTTTACTAATATTCAAACTCCCCTGTACAACTTGATTCCTCTTTTCTCACTGATTCTTCCTTGAGAAGAAGCCAATACCCACAAACCACATAGAGAATGATTCATTATTTCATACAATGAATGCAATTATTTTACATTGGTATTTTAAATGCAAAATGAAAATAAAATGCTTGGAAAACACTACTTACCTTTTTTTCAGACAATGAAATAGATTTTATCTACTAATTAATTATTCTTAAATTTTTATATATTTCTTTCAAGTAAATTATATGTGGAACATTTCTCTGTTACACTAGCCCTTTCCAGTTTCTGTGTGTAAATACATACAAAGTATATGCGTGCATGTATGTACATATATGTATGTGTTTGTATAGAAAGGAATATACCCCTATGATTACATGTATAGCCTCATATGATTTTCTTAGTCATTCAGTCATTCTCTCTGAATATTGATGTGAGGTACTTTGCTGTATAGCAGAACTGAACACATAATGAAAATAGAAGCAAAACTAAGTTTTATGATATTTTGATAGCTCCTCAGTAGTCTATCATCATCACCACCTCTGTTGCTAGTCACAGTCATGAGTGATCTAAATGCTCCTTCCCTGAACACCCACAAAAGTACCCACGAGGTCAGAGGAAATAAATGGAATTATTTCCTATACCTAGGTTAGGTGGCAAACAGTTTAACATTGAAAATAGAGAACTATAGGCCTCTTTGAATACTTAAACACTAATCTATTTGCCTGTTACTTCTATTAGCACTGCAAAATAAGTAAATTAGGCTTAACCCTTGCTCAGGAGAGGATATAGTCTTGAATGATGATTGTCTTCCTTTGGGATTCTTCATTACTAGCAGAATAAAACATCTGAGCAGAACAGAATACATTATTAGCTGATCAGAACAGTCTGAGTAATCCAGTTAAAACCAAATGCATAATGATTTAGATAATTTCTAAAACATAATATATGGTATTTTTTTCTTCTTTGAGATGGAAGAAAAATGTTTAAGTGTACATTATTCTACAAGTGATAAAGAAAAAGGAAATTTCTAACAGATGCAGTTGTCTATAACTGTGAAGCTTGATCAGGTTCTTGAAATAGTGATCCTTCTGGCTGCTGAATGCAGAACAGTGGACTCAACATATGATATTTTAAGAAATGAGGCTTTATGTACACAATTTGTTTAAACAGAAATTGATAGGCTTAATAAATAAATTGTTGGAGGCAGTTTTGTGATCTGCTTTGGGTTTAGTTTTTTTTCCACAAATCTAAATAACTGACAGTTGCAATCCTTCTGAGTTTAGAATATATTAGTCTGCAGGGCTTACAGAGAAGGTTGGATAGAAAGGAAAAGAGTTCAATGTTAATGTAATTAGGGATTATGGATCATGTTGAAATTAATTTTTTAACCTATTGCAACATAGAACTAGATAGACTCAACTCCTAGTATGACAATTATTTCTTTAATATCTTTAATAAGTCAAAATAACATTAAGGAGTGCTGAAAGTACTCTTTTCCTTGGGCATCCATATTTCATACTTGGATTACAGTTCTGGCTTTTTGCCTTTTCTTATACACGTGTTCACTATTTCTTCAGGTCCAAATAGTAGTTTGTTTCCTCACCCATTCTTTCTTTTAAGAAAAGATACCTGGAAACAGCTTCCCTGACAAAGAACTACTTGTAACACTTACTACTTTGCAAATTTTATTTATTACCAAGATTTAATGTGATACTGAGGTAATAGAAATACAAGTGTTAGTGAATTACTAAATTAAACCATATCTCCTTTTTCTTTTTTGAACCCTTATATATCTATTTACATTATAATACTACTCTCATTACTATTTTCTTCATTTACATACAATTGTGGCTCTTGTATATTTTAACCCTGAAATAACAATTTCTGGTAAATGCAAAATACATATGTTTCAATCTTCCATCTGAAAAAGAAGAATACAGAATATTTAGTTTTTGCTAAGCCTGGCCTCATAGAAAACTTGAGTGCCACATCAAGCGTTTTGTTTTCCCAGAAAAAAAAAAAAAAAGTTGAATTATGAGATTATAGTTAATACCCTGAGCAATTTCCCAGAACTTTTATTATACAGATTTGCACACTGTGCTTTCTAGCAAATCTCTAACCACACTTGAAATAAATGGCCTAAAACCAAAAGGTCTGTCAGTTGTAACCAGATTTTGAAACATCTGCAACTTTATAATTGACATCTACCAGATTTAACACAACTGTCTATGGATTTATTTTTTTTTTTTGGTCATAAAACCACAGCAGTGTCTCCTGTTTGTGTATGCAAAGGTGCTTGAGACTCATATCTCTGCTGATTTACATCTCAGTTGCATTTTACCTGGCCTTTTTAGACAACTGCTGCTTGGTTTTCTGCAACTTTTTCATTCAGAAGAAAATGGAAATCCAGCATTCAATTTAAATCAAAGCATCTGGTCACAGCAATAATACATTGCTTAAACATGCACATGCACTTTTCAAGTTGCAGACATTTGCATACATAAATCAAGTGCCTGCCCTAGAAAGAAGTTTCATGAATTTAGAAGATTTAATGTCTGGATATGTCCAGGTACTGAAATTTTTGAGGCGCTTTCTTAATCATTTCTGCAGAACATGCATAGAATGATAACTTGTAATTCATTTAGAAGTCAACACTCAGAACAGAAAATAAACTCTTTCAAATGCACTTCTTCTGACACAGAGTGCTAAAATTGTAACAGACATCTGAAAACCTTAGCATTTGTAATAGCAAATCAGTTTCCTTGTATAGAGTCAGTTTAAATATGCACACAGGTGTTTATATGGATGTAAGTGCATATATGCATTTAAAAATGAAAGAGAATTAATAATGTATACAAAGAGATATAGTTTCTGCTTATGTTTTTTCTTTTTTTAAAAGGAAGTGATTGCTCTTGAAAGATTTCATCACTTTCCTGTTTTACAATGTTTACCTGAAAAAGCCTATGTGCCTGCAGGGACTTATTCTACCTTAAAAGCCTACGTGTGCACACACATAAGGATAAGACTTTATTTCCTCAAAGAGAGAAGAAACACTGAAAAATATGAACTTCCACCTTTTAAAATATATTTTCCTTTTCTGTCTTCAACAGATCAACATTTATTAATGACAGTAGAATTCTACTGTAGCAAGAAATTTATTTTATCCCCGTTATACATACATTAATTTTTGTTAATTGCTTTTTAGATATAGCAATGTACAATGACACCTGCATTTAGAAAAATGAATGTTGGGTCCTTTTCTACTGAGATATTGGACTTAGAAGAGCCAAAAATGTAAAACAGTGATTGCAGAGATATTTTTTAAGCCAAATTCCCAGTTTCTGTTTTTACTTCAATCAAAAAATCTTAATATGTATGTATACTCTCTTTAAACTTGTAAAAGACCTAAGCTATTATCAAAACTTAATTAACAGCTATACAAATACAATCAGGAGTTAAGGCAGTTAGAGATATTTCTTCTTCAGGTTAGGAGAGTGCAGGCTATCACTCAGGTTAACCGCATTACACTTAATGAAGATGTATGGAAAATTTGAGGTGTGATGGATAGAGCCTAAACAAAAGAGGAGTCACTGTGTGCACCCAGGGTACCCACTGAACAGTTCTCTACAAGACATGTGGACTGCCCTGTGCTCAAAAGGGCAGACTCACAAGGAAACTTTTGTTGCTGCTATTTTCTACTATTGACGTAGATGGATCATTTCCTGCTGCCACTGAAAGCCTTCTTTAAATATTAATTGGGGTTCATAGGCCCCTATGCAACTTTTATAAATCATCACTGCAGAGCACTAGTCAAAAATGCCATCTGTGGAATATTTTTAAGAAAGGCACCTGAAAACAAAAGGAATGGCTTAATTTTTTTTCCTGATAATTAGTATGAGAAAAGCAGTTGTAAAAATCTGAAATTATTACATCTCTTAATAAATATACTCAGTTATGACTTTGTTCATTGTTTATTGCACTATTATCTATATATGTAAAAAAAAGAAAATTTGAAAAAGAAGGCAGAATTTCATTTATACAACAATGTCCTCTCTTCTAATGTTGGTTAATCATTTGCATTGCTGCTGAATATTCTGTAAGGCACTGTTTTGAAATATAAATCATCATACACCAACATCAGAATTAATCAATTACTAATTATTACTTCTGATTATTCTGTGTTTATGTCAGATCAGATTAGGGAGTCACTACAGATTCACTGAAAAAATTAAGCTAGAGCTACATCACATTATGTAGAATAACATCCTAAATTTAGATTGTTCTAATTTGGCAACTTGTTTATGTTACTTTTGAAAAGGCGACCATATGGAATGCTTCAGAATTTTTTATGGAAATAAAACCTCAGTTCTTTCTCACTTGTACTTGGCATGACCTTGAGTATGCCACTTCTCTTTGACTGTGCTCCCATTCCTCTGGATTCATCTATTTATATTGCTAGCATTTTCTCTTATCATGTGTACAGACTCACGGATTGTGAACTGGCTGTTTTGATGTTACATTCATTCAAATGATAATAATAGTGACAGCAATAAATCTATCAGTAGTGTGATTCTGAGTCTATAGGAAAAAAAAATAACACTTCAATAGTGGTTTCTTTGCCAGAGAGAAATCAGCTGGAAACAAAGTGTTTGTTAAGTCCTGTAAATATACGTATCCTTTTAAGAATTGAACAGGGTCAAAGGAGACATAATATGCATAAAAGCTGAACTAGTATTTTTTTATGGCTTGGCACATTGTATCTGAAATCATTCTCTTCTGTGAAAGTCACTGTTCTAGAATCCCTGCAGTATTTCATTTCTCTTTGAGAGTTGTAGGGCAACAGCAGCAAAGTCATTTTCTTTTTAAGGCTTTAGTTCACATTCAGCCAAAGCAGTTAAATTAATGTTTTTCTTGTTGTCAGCAAGAGGCACAAAGAGAAACATATTACTCATGGCTTCTATCTAGTGAGCAGTTACTGACTTCAAAAGAACAAGCAGATCAGTTTAGTTGTGCAAGGTCCCAGCATTCCCAATAGTCTGGAATAAGAGAACAGTAGTGCAAGGCAGGCATAAACATTGTAAAAGTTGGAACAATTTGGGTCTTTCTGTGTGTCTCAGCATAGTGCCAGAGTCAGTGAAAACAATAAAATATGTGTCTGGGGCCTATTTTACACAACTGAAAACTGTACTGTAGAAGGTTTGGGGAGACTGAAGTTTGGTGTGGGGTTTAGATGGGAAAAAAGGGTTTGAGTTCAGAGCTGGATATGTGGTTTTCAGTAATTTGATTCACTGGCATAAGGAGGAAGAAACACGTTAGTGTTCTCTTCTGGCAAAACATGTCCCCAAAATGGTTATGGTTTTGGTTATCTTTACAGAATCTGAACTTTCCTCAGTCTCTTGTCACTGAGCTAATCCTCAGCACAGAGTGAGGGAAAAGCAGGACATTTCTGGTTGACATCTGGTCAAAACTCCTCTGGGGATGCCCCAGAACATGGACTTAACACATTTGTGCTCCACTTCCAGTGCTGTTTTGGGAAGGTTTTCTCCTTCACCAACCCCTACTTGTGCAAGCACATGGCATTAACTCTTCAGGTGGCACATCCAGGTAGTGCTTCCAGGTGCAGGAGAAGGGCAGAAAGGTGGTTTTTTTTGCCGGTTTTTGTAGGTATTTTCCCCTCCTATGAGAACAGCTTTTAGGGTGGACATCCCATTCTCAAGCAGTTTGTAGATATTTTCTTATTTAGATAGCTGTGGAGGATTGAGCTGTGGAGTGCAATGGAAGTGACTGAAGGCAAGGGAACTTTCCTGTGGGCATCATTTCATTGTCTAGAAAGGTTTGCAATCAGTGTTGGGTTAGAAAAAAACCACAAAATAGGTAGTGGAGCCATTAACTAGTTTTATCATTCTGATGCCCTGAATGGTCTAGTTTACCGAAAAACACATTAGCAAATGCAATTAGAGTTGTTGTATAATTTCCTTTTTTTTTCTTCTTAATAGCCGGCCTTTTATTTGGTGTTATACTCACACTCCCAATGTTTCTCCAATAAAGGCTGACATTTAAAGTCTTTCTTATGCAAAATGTGATGTGACAAGCTGTGACAAGCCATGAGGATGCTGATGACTTCTCTGTGAGGAAGAACACGATGCTGCTGGCAGGGGCTTCTTTCTTCTCATTGTTTGGGTCCACTTGGGTTTCTTTACGGCAGCCACTCACACTAGGGTAGTAGTGTAGTCACATCTACACTAGAAATTGCGAGTAACAGTTTTAATACATGTTCATGTTTATCCTTAATATCTGTTTTAGCTTTCTGCTTTTACCAAGAGCTTTACTGTCTGTGCATGTGTTATGGAAGGTATACAATATTTACAAAGTCTAGAGATGTTTTTGTTTCTAAGCAGGATCGTGCAATTATACAGTATAAGATGAAAATCAACTAAGGTTCTAGTTACCGTGTGGAGCTCTTAGTTAAAAATCACCCCTTACTTCATCCCCATTAACATCTGTACAACCTTTCCAAGAAGAAACATGCAGTATTGTTCTACAGGATTCTACAACAGTCATCTGGAATAAGGAATAAGTACTTTACAAATAACACAGTCAATAGAATGTTTGCACTAAGATGGTTCTTCCCAGTTCTTTCTTTTCCCACTAATATCTTATATTGTGTTTTTAGCTCTCCAAGAGCTATTATAGCTATGTCCATTCTTTCACAAACATGCTCTGACATTTCCTGTGGAAATGCTGTTTTTAAGAGTTTTAACTACATTGAAGGCAGTCAAATGTGTCCCCTGATAAATAAACTGACTTGACAGTGTTCTCTACTACTATTAAATGAAGCTATATGCTCTCCTAAAATGTCTGCACAACAGAAATCACTGTGGATGCTAGTAATCCGGACAGATTGCAATGTTGCCTCATCATGCTTTTGGGAAATCTAAAGGAATAGGTTTCATTTTAAATGAGTTTTTCCAGGTCATTACAGGCAATTTTTTATATATCACAGTTTGTTCTTGCTGTGGTAGTTCACCAGCCTTCTCCCCTGACCACCACTATGGGAAAACTTTTAGTTTAGTATTTCTCACATCAGCCAAAGAAACAGTAGCAGTTATTTATTAGTCGTTATCATGGACTGGTAAGCCTGCCTTATGAGGAAAGGCTAAAAGAACTGAGTATGGTCAGTTTTGGGAAAAGAAGGCTCAGGTGAGAGGCTTACAGGGCCTTATTACCAAGTTCCAGTATCCAAAGGGTGGCTACAAAGAACATGGAGACTCTTTTTTCATGGAATCACATGGAAAAGATGAGAGGTCATGAGTACAATTGCTCCTGAGGAGATTCTTGTTGGACACACGAGGACACTTTTTTTGCAATGAAAACAATCAGTCATCAGAATGATCTTGACAGGGAAGTGATGGATTGGATAATATTGGGTACTTTTAAGATTCAACTGGACAGGGGGCTGAGGCATCTTGTCTAAAGAGTGTTTTGCCAAGAAATCTTGGATCAGATGGTCTCTGAGGTTGTTTCTAACCTGATATTCCGTGAAGTCACGTTTTTTCCAGGTGACACTATTGGTTCACTTTTGTAAGTTAGTCTGTATTAGGAAGGGATTGGTTTTTGTCAGTTTTTCTAAATTTCCTAGTGCTTAATACTAGAAGCACCCAGCAGAGCCCATAGGTGTAGAATGCACTACTGACATGAGAAAGACCTGAGGGAAAAAAAGGTTCAATTAAATTTTAAGTCCTTTTGCCTCTACCAGTACGTCATATTAAAACTTTAGTGTCTCAGCTGGACAAGCGACATGCTTTGTATGTAGTCAAAAATTTACTGTAGATCTAATTGGAATCATAAATCTTACCAAAATGTAATATGAATCCAGTTACAGAAGCACTAAAATTTACCATGCAAGTTATCCAAATACTGAAGTTCAATCATGGTAATAATAGTTTAATGCCTGAAACTTACAAACTTTATACTCCCATTTGTTTCATTCAGGGAGAAGGGGTTATGGTGCATTGTCATCCTGAATCCTTTGCCAAGGGAATGCAGTGGGGGCTTCTTCTTTATTGTACTTGAGGGGCTTATATTAGGGAACACTTTTAAGGATTTTCTAACATGTCCTATACCTTGCTTTTTTTGCTTTTCTGTGTTACAGCTGAATTTTTTAATGAAAGTGTGTTTTATTTATGTTGGAAGCTTGTTTTTATTACTTTGTCTTTTATTATCCTAAAGACATTTTCACACAGTTTCAAAGGTATCATCTCAACTGTTATCCAGTATTTTGTTCTACAATACCCCATAATTTATTCAATGCACAACAAAAAGTGTCACTGGAATAGTACTTGTTATCACTGTCTGAGCTATATTGGAATTATTATAAAAAGAGACATATCAGCATACCATTTTACAATGAAATTCAAAACTCAAACAAATTAGAGTCTCCTAGACCTAAAAAAGCTAAAACAAAGCTCCAGGCAAGAAAACAAGTCCAGACAAATCAGGCTTGATAAGCCCCAGTCTACAGCCTTACAGTGTAAGAACAAACCCTGTGGTTTCTTGTTCAGCAAGACCATATTTATGAACTGAAAGACTACAAAAGTAAGACACAGGAAAAACTGTGTTGATATTATTTGTAAAAACTGAGAATACATGCTGAAATGGAATTTCTTACACTTCACTTGGTTTTTAGCAATTCACAGCCAAAATTATTAACACTAAGAATCAGCTGAGACAGTCCCTGTGAAATGATCCCTGGGGATTCTAGCAATAAACTATGGAGAGTAGAGAGGTTGGTCTAGACAAGAAATAGCAGGCTGCTAATGAGGTACTCACAATTCTGCACTATGGGTGTTTTATCTGTATTATCAGAGTTGGGAAGGGCAGAGGTCTTAAACAGTACCTAAAAAATTAAACTAAAGTGGTACAGAATATTTGCAACAGAAGAATTAACTGTATTTAACAGCTCCCTTCTCCTGTTCTCCTCTATCATTTTGTGAGCTCTTTTCTGATTTTGTGAACTCTATTAATTAAAATCTTTCATTTTAATGTGTATGGTTCTCAACACAGTCATGTACACACAGTGACACACACAGGAGCTAATTTAAACCAAGAATATTGGACAAGTAAATGGAGAATAGGAAAATAGTATCTGATATTAATCTGGCGTTTTTGTATCCTGGATTTTGAATGAGTGCCTGGATAGCAGAGAGGTATGTCAAGACTGACATTATAGAAGTTTACATCAGCTAAGGACCTGTCCTAACTTATTCCTTTATGTAAAAGGACTACTAGTAAAAAGCTTAGAGAGATTCTGTTTGAGACAGGATTGACCAGATATTAGCTTTCCTCTATATGAAATCTCACTGCAAATATGGATCATTTTAGCAAACAGCTGAATGGTGGCTTTTCATCAGTTCTACAAGGACACAAGCACACACACACACACACACACGTTCCTGCTCCTCCTTTAGTTCTGCCCACACTACTGGTGTGTGAAGAAATGCATATAGTTTCCAACTGGGTAGGTTAATAAAATAAAGAAAGGAGTGTCTTAGCTCTAATATATTTTCATCAAGGCTTAGCCATTCTGGTTATTTTACTGTATTCATTGTAGCCTGATATTCCACAGATTAACCTTTCCTTTAACGCTGTCACACCCCACCAACTGTGATTTAGCAAGTACATAATTTATCACTTAATAAGAACGTCCACGTGAAGCACAGTGGGAGCTTTTACTGGCAGTAAAATCTGCTTTTCTCATAGGGAAAATAAAGACTGAATCCAAGTGGACTGAGAAAGTTTAACGTCTCTTGTAATGAGAACGACCTTAGAAAGAATGGAACTTTATATTAGCAAATGTTTATTATCCGTTGTGATTGTCCCAAAATATTCTTTGAAAATAAAGACTCTAATTTGACATACATTAATGAGTTTAATTAATTAAAGTGTCAGCAATTTCAAGGGTAACACTGTGTGTTCAGAGTAGTTAAAAACCAGTTTTATATAGTCCACATTGCACTTATATCATTATAGTCAGGAATAAAGCTCTTAAAATAGTCCTTACTGTCCTATGATTCCATGGTCTTTTTCTTTTTTTCTGTAGACATAATTAGTTCTCTGTTCCATTAACTCTTTAAAAAGTTAAGAAGAAAGATGAAAAAAAGAAAGCTGAAAAGTTGCAAATCTTCCAACTCCAATCCTGTTTAAACAATGTGAATCTGTTTTGGGGTTTACATGCAACATTCCTCCTGTGTGAAGAAGGATGCCTTGTGCTAGAGCACATCCAGTTCAATATGCTGATAGGGTCACCTTTCCAAGGGGATAAAGAATAAATTTCTTCTGTTTCCTTCATTTCTTAAAAAGTGTTGATGTATCAGTTCATTCTTTCTTAAATTTACCCCTGTGAGTATAAATCATAGCTAATTATACATTTATAATTATATATCAAATGTCTGATATATAAAATCAATGTCTGATATATTAAACCAATCAGACACTCTTGTAAGCCTATGATAAGGTCTCACTGTTAGTGAAAATATGGGCCTGTTAAAAGTTAACACATGGATAAGGTTCCAACCTTGTGGTTTGTTGCTCCTGTTCTAAAAGAAGTTCTCCAGGAGAATGGCACTATTAATTACGCTTTTAAAATTCATTTTACGTTTACAAAGATATCCAATATAAACTAATGATGAATATGAGAGGTTCCTGACTATCAGAACCAGAAAGTTTCCAAGATCTGAACTTGAGATTCTTGGACTATATAGGGTACTGCTCTTTTCAAATTAATTTTTCACTAATAACTATTTTCATACCACTCTAAATTACATTAATAATTGAATGATTTCTCCCATAATCTAAGAAAGACAATAAAAAGAAAAAAAGATATGTCTTGTTATTTCAGATTATAGATCTGTAGTGGGGACTGTGATTCTGATATGATAAGAATAGAACTTTAGATGAATGAGTGGAATACCCTTTAAAACAGAATATCTACTCAAGCATGTTAATGAACACGCTACAACATGCTAATTCTATTTTTTTCTTTTTGATTACTATTGAATATTCTTTAAAATAGAAAAAAAAAAACATTTCCTGACCACCATGGAGAGCTATAATGTCTTTTTACTTAATTCTATGGGAAATTTTTCTTCAGAGTAAATAAACTTGCTTCATTCTAGACAGCACATCCAAGGAGAATACAGAGGAGGAAAAGGAAATAAAAAAGGCAATATGATATGCTATACTTGTAGCTTGGAGAAAGCTTCATTGTCCGTGTTCGAAAATTAACAATCACAGCATCACTTTTGGGAATGGTTTTAGAGATAATAATCTGAGAAAAGCTCTCAAGAGATTTGTGTAAATTCCTTAGTGGCTGCTTTCTCAAGTTCTCTCCCTAGAAACATGCTTCAAAGTACATCAGGAGAAGAAATTTTAAGTAGTATTTATGATAAGGCAGCTGAGTCATATTACTTTGAACTCAGAGCCATTTTTCTTAGGAAGACAATCAATTTAACCCATTAGTGAAACCACAGTACCAAAAAGATCCATGCTGATCCAACATAGGATCTCAGAAACCACTGAGTTCACACACATGTGGACACAGAAGTCAATGTTCTTTTTTCCTCCCCTCAGATTTTCAGACTCCAAGAGCAGTAGAGCACATATTTATTTATTTATTTAAGATCATACACATTGATTGGGTTGTCTGCTGCTTCATCAACAGCATCCACAGTCTTCAGACTAGATGGATGACCACACAGCAGATAATCTACTTTCACGTGATACCTTCCTTTTTTCAGTGTTTCTTAAGGAATTCCTGCATCTGAGTGTAGTATGATAAAAACCCAAAATCTGTGGCCAGTAAAACCTGCCAGTGACTACCAAGCTAAGCTCATTATATTACCTGCCCAGCATTTTTTGTGTTCATTGAAGGCCATGGTAAAGCTCACTATGAAAATTGTTTAAAATGCATGATGCAAAGCTTGAAATAGTGGAACATTCGAAAAGAAGGTTTCTCAGTTGAAGTAATTTTCCTATAAAAGTTAATTCTAAAGCAATTAAGAGCTTGGTCATTATTAGATAATTATAAAAACTTCCTCTCTGACTATTCTATCAGCTTCACAGTAACATGCCCATAGCTATTAATCTCACTTTTTGATGAAATAAACACAACAAAAGTTTCAGTAACCTGACAGATGAAACAAGAATGCTATAACAGATTGTACTGCCAATAGATTTTTAAATGAACAAGTTCAATGTTATAGTAATAAACTGTGGTATTGTGAGAAATAGAAGAAAAAAACAAACCAAAATAACTCCTGAGAATTATATTTTATAATTCTGCTTTAAGGTTTCTGTTTGGTTTTTCAGTTTTTACAGAATGTGCCTTAACTCCAGATCAGTTAATGAGTAAATTCATGTTATATTAGTGTTTTCTGAGATAGGTTCCTTACCAAGGTTCTGGCAAGCCCTGAAGAGGCCTTGTCTTAATTGTCATAAACAGAATAATTCTGGAGGTAGGAAAATAAATTAAGAATTTCTCTACTAATGTAGAAATCATTGAAAAGGCATTGAACCTTATAGTGGCCTAAACTTGCCTGGTCACCAGGTGCCACCCAGCTGCTCTTTCACTCCTTCTTCTCAGTAGGATGGGGAGAGAAAATAAGATGGAGAAACTCTGAGGTCTAAATAAACACAGAGAACTACTGGCTAAAAGTCTTGACTTGGGGAAAATTTAATTTACTGCCAATTTCAAATAGAATAGCATGGTCAGGGGAAAAAAAAAAAAAAAAAAACAAAACAAAAAAAACCACCTTTGCTCCAATTTCCATCAATCTCTTTTTCACAGGTTTAGGGATAATGAGGAATGGGTTGTTGTGGTCACTCATTCTGTAACCTGACGACAGTACTGCACGTATATATGAATATATATTCATTTATGAGGCAACATTTTTTTATGTGTGCATTGAGCTCATATAGACAGGCAGATGTGTAAGATAAGAAAAAAGAACACACATAAATTAGAGCAACGAATTTGAAAGAAATAAAAAGATCTGAACACTCCAAGCTTTATGAACATCGCATTGTAACTTTCAAATGAGACATTTCATTTTTCAAACCAATGTTGATAGGGCCAGGATTTTGGTTTGTTCTTGTGTATCTTGAGAGAAAAAATCACTTAAATAAAATGATGTTTGGTTTTTATATTTTGTCTGTGAATAACCCTACTTAAAAGGGCAAAAATGATGCATTGGTTTCCAGTAAATTGAAATTTACTATCCAAAAGGTTAGCTGTTAGAGAGTAAAGTATAATCAAGACTGAATTTTTAATTTATCACTCTAGAAAAATTCCCCCCTGCCAAGAATTTAAAGCTTTAAGAAATAATGTTATAATGGTAGGTATATTTAAAATTAATCAGTGCTCTTACTCATTTTTTCTTTAAAATTAAAAAGATTCTGCAGAAGTTTGTAGTGCTAATACTTCTCATGAAGGTCGTGCCTCAGTAGTGCTGAGGGTCATGTATTTCACAGGAAATATCTCTAATAATTCTGAAGCTGGTTAAATTATCTAGTTTTCCTTGCTCTTCCTTTTTTCCTTTCCAAGCTGGCATATGAGCATCGATTAAATGAATTATAAGGTCCATGTTTGATCGATTTTTCACTTCTTTAATTTAGACAGTAACACTTTCTATCACATTTGAAGTTAAGAATTATGATTGAGATAATAGAGGTGTGATTCCACTGGAAGTTAAAAAGGAAAAAGTTGCCTTGCAAATGTCAAGGCACCTTGTGATCCAAGATGATTAAAACTAAACTGTTTGCTATATGAATCCCAAGGTGCTGCTATATCTCAGCGTCCATGACATTTAGCCAGTGACTTTTCATAGCTTGTTAATAATGTATAGCAATCCCAGTGTAAATTTGCAGTAACAAATCTGGCCTGTTACAGTAGAGCAGTTAAATAGATTTATTTTGGACAGAAAATGCAGATTTAGGAAAAAAAAATCATGACTAATGTCAAAAGAGATTCCACATTTACAATACAATTTTAGCTAAGGCATTTGTTCAGGAGATGTGCTTTTCATATTCATCTATTATTCTGCCCAACATCCTCATTATCTAACCTGGAGGTATTAGCAAAACATTAACAAAGCCATCAAGGTTAACACTCACAAAGAAAAACTGATGTCTCCAAAAAATTTCATAGTGTGGACTGGTCCACAAAATTCATTGATTTTACCAGGTTGGCTGAGTCACATAAGCAGGTAAAGGTTACAGCATAAACATTCTCTTCTAAGTACAATTGCTGTTAATCATTGCTCCAGATAAACCTAATAAACTTCTCTGTTGTAGAAACCATGTTTTTTCTGAACCTTATATCTCACTGATACACAAATTATTCATAAACTGTAAAAGGTCACAAGGCAGATGAAGAAAGAGAGGGAGAGAGAAAGAAAAGGGTACAGGTTTAAAAAATGGACTCAAATGATGAGATACAAAGCAGAGTCAAAGAACAGTGAGTTACTAGAGGATATAAATCGATGTTGTAGAGAAAAATGTGGCTGATGTTTGGATTGTTTTAGATTTTCTCTGAGGCTGAAAGTATACTAACACAGAAAAAAAATTATTGTGACTGCAGTAAGAATTGTCATAGATCAAAATCCTTCATTTAATTCTGTCTTTTCAGTCTTTTGTTCATTTGCTGCTTTGGCATATGCTCAAATTAAGATAATTACTCCTGATAATGATTGATATAAAGGCACAACATAAAAGGGATTATATTTGCACCGCAGTATGTCAGCATCTCATATGAGATGAAAAAATCTGCGGGGAATGACAGAAAAGAGAAAGATCTTTGTCAACATCCCTAAAACTGGTCATAAATAAATTGTGAATGCATTATTCTTACAGCAAATGAGCACTACTTTTTGCTGCCTTTCAGAACAAAACTATTGATCTTATGCTGATCCTTCTGTAAGTTTAAAAGCTCAGACTTCCCAGTGCACCAGCTTACTTTGCTAGGTAAGCCCTCAGAGCTATTTGCTGATAAACCTAGATATGTATTTACTTACAAAGACATACATTGTTTCCTATTACATGGTAATCAACATACAAGATTTGCAGTGATCATACCTTCATATAAAGGCTATCTAAAAGCCTCTGGGTTTTTTTTGTAGAATGTCCATATCCCAAACAACACATAGAAATATGTTCCAAAGTGTTTCAGATATGTTTACTTCTGTTTATAGTAAAAAGAACTGTATTTCATACCTACTTCAACTTTCTAATATCAGTTGTATTTAATTTCTACTGTTTCTGTCCCTTCTAATGTTCTAGAAGAAATGACAGAAGGGAAGTAAGAATGTGGAAAGGCAGAACAAAAACTTTTTTATTTTTTTTAGAGGAGTAGATATGAAGGAAGGTGGAAGTGAATAAAATGCTAAGAAATTATTGGAGTCAAATCCGAAGAAAAGTTAAATTCATTAAACTCTTAACAAAGTGTAAAGTTCATTGCAATTTTGGGAAATTTGTGAAAGCTGCTGATACTAAGCTGTTGTTTTAGCTTACTTTTAGTTGCTTCATAATTGCTCAGAACAATTTAGTTAATAGCATGGCTGTCTTTGCAGTGATGAAGCATTTTTTATATCACAACATGTTTTTTGAACAGAGGCAAACTGAATACTGTGATATTCCAGTGTTTACCAAAAAAATATAACACGTCATTATGCTAAATACTTCCAATATTCTAAAGTATTCTGTAAGTTGAATGATTGTCTGACACTGGAAACACGGCACCTTGTATATATTGATATACGTAAGACTTGATATACTGGATATCTAGGTGCTTTCATGGGTTTAAGCCTTTCATCTAAATTTCAATTTGAAAGAAAAGTCCTATTCGCAAAACTTTTCTATTTCTGGTGGTGCCACAATCACTTAATATGGTATTATAAATTTAATAAATATTTGGAAAGCTTGCAGTACAAAATAGGTTATTTTGCCAAACCTTTATATGTACACACATAGATAAATATATATACTTTTCTGCCTCAGTGAGAGTATTAGTTAGGCCCATAGTTATGTAGTTTATATCTCTGAAGTTTCAAGGCTTTGTAGAGCCTTGAGTCTCTGAAGTCTCAAGCTTTTCTGAGCAGGAAATTTCACAGAGTTCCTCCAGGCTGTAACCTGCAATATCTAGCTGATTCCATACTATTGATTCTCCATGGGAGTTATAGCAACCTGCTTCACTAATCATTCTTGCTCCAAATAATTATGATCACAGGAGATCAGTAAAGACTGTTCCAGTTTTTACTGGTGTCTACTACTCAGCAAGTATACACACCACATATCAAAATGTGCCCAATCGAAGCAGCCAACAGGAGAGTTCTTAAAAAGACCTTTATTCAATGTTTGACTTTTACAGACACACACATTAGATACACATAGATGTAGTTGTTCTGTCCAGATATTTTACATAATTGTACATTTTTTCCAGTTTATTCTGTAAATGTTTTTTTATTGTTAAGATAAAATACATATAATTGCACCAAAGCATAAAGTTAAATTGAATTTAAACTGGCATAGTATTCCCAGTGTCTAGTTGCCTTTTTCCCCTAGTAGAATATTCTCTCCATCCTTTTCATATCAGGGAAAAAATTCTCCCTTCAATTTGGTTTTTTTGGATGTTTTAATTAACCTGTTAATTTTCTTTTCCTTAATATGCTCTGTAGACAGTCTAAAAACAAAGGTATATGAAAAAAAACTACTTAAGATTTCCATGAGCAGAATCATCCTCTGCATTCCATATTCCACCGAGCATAGGAGAATGCCAGGGTGATTCATGTTGGGTATGTGAAGTTGTGCTATAACTACTGGGCTTTGACATTTACATATAGGATCAAAGGACCAAACTGTATCTTCTCAGTGATTTTTTTAAAATGTTTTTCAACCAAAAAACAGGCGGGCTTATGGCGCACTCACTAAGGTGCATTTTTCATGCTTTTTCTCTCATATATTATGACTAGGTATTTGAAAAATAGTAGTGTGTGCTTCAGTTTATTTTCCAAGCAGTGTGACATAGCTGTCATCTGTGGTTGATGTGGACTTTGACAAATCTGTCCTGTTGTTATTTTTTTGGTAGATTCCAAATTGCCATTACGCAGAGTGTATTCCATATGAAATGAAACAAACTTAGTCTAACAGCAAAAGTAAACCAAAGTATAATTCCTGATACATAGTGTAATAATCCTCCAGGAGGGGTCTCACACATGGGTTTCATGGTCCATCCTCCTCTTTTGCTTCACAATCTGGAAAGCTAAGGTAGGCACTGCAGGTACCTCATTCTGATTGAAAATGTTGAATTCACTCAATGCAGCGTCTTGAGGAGTAGGTGGCAGGGCTGCTTGGATTTACTCTGCTAATATACTCATCCTCTTAAGTGAGACATAAACCTTTATGCTTTTCAGTAGACCCAAGACAACATACAAGGTGTGCATGACCCAGTTACTGAAAGGAGTTTTTGAAAACATTGTCTCGTGTGAAATATATCCATGTACAAAATATCTCAAAAGAGTAAATTTTATTAATATCATTATGGGACCCTGTATTTTAGAACATATTTGCATATATCTGTAAAGCTGTGTGTATACACACAAAGACATGTTTTAATAATGAGATTAGTAGGACTTTTGCACTTCATTAAAGATCTTGTAACCTATATGTTGAAATCATATGGAACTACTTTGATATCAGTTATCACATAGAATTTACAACCACAAAAATACAGAAGAGTTTTTTTTTTAAGAAAACTAATATTTTATACCTACAATAACAATTAAAGCTTGAGTCCTGAAGATTAGCTTTTATGCTGTAATTTATATTTGATAGTACACAGTTGTCAGCAGGCAGTTTTTCAAACATAGGCTGCAGTTACTTAGCTAAATTATTTTAGTAGACAATCTCCCAAGGGCACCTAAAGAAAGGTTTGTATTCACCTTGATAGAACCACTGCACTCTAATTGGGACTGTTATGCTTGATTATGGTCCAGATGTAAAATTTTTGGATGGGTTTTGCCATCGTAAATCCCTTAAAAGATCAGCATGTATCACAACATGAAGCTTGGAAGTGTTCCAGTAAAACACCTTGAAACAGAAAGTAATGTATGATGTCTTGTTAACGCACATATTTTAGACACATTGTTTCCACACAAGGTCTATTTTATATGATATTTATGTATAGTATAACACTTTGAAATGTTGTTTTCTTCAGGTGTCTTGCTGGATTTTCTGGACAATTTTGTGAAATAGAAGTTAATGAGTGTAATTCATCACCTTGTCTACATGGCTCGACCTGTGCTGATCATATCAATGGATACACTTGTAAATGTCAACAAGGTAACTGCCATATCACAGAGCAATCTCAAGCAATGATATTTTTGAATTATCAGTGTTACTAGTGAGAAAATTGGTAAACCATATCAAGCTGTTTTGTTATCTATGAACTGTAAGCTGCAAAAATGCTATCTCTTTGGCAAGACTTTTGAATGAAATCTAAAGAGAATTAACTGCTCCAGTAAGCATATGAGAAAGCCTTCAAATTAAGGCCAGCTCACTGAGGGAGTCTGAAGTATTATCTAGAGCCAGGTTTATTGTTTATGATCTTTACTAATGTAACTTGCTGACTAAGTTGTCAAATAGTCACTGCTTAACAGCAAAATAATTTCACTACCTATAGAATGAAATTGAGAAGAAATTCTGAAGATTTTAAATAGCATTTTTATTATTATCCTTAGTGTTGGTGTTGTAAGGCATACCTTATTGGTATTACAATACAAGATTACAAGTGTATTCTGCTGGCTGGGATTAAGAGAAATTTTTTTAAACATTATAAAGAGAATGAAAAAAAGGCACTTGCTTAAAAAGTGGGAACTGTTTCCTAATTATGACAGAGATCAACTAAAACAGGTCAAGTGGTTTATGCAAATGTAAGAGATTTAGTGTTCATCAAAATATTTTACAAATGTTTATCAAAATTTTACAAAAGCAAAGGTCACAGTCAGTCTGCATTTTCATGCAATCACAAATTTAATCTGTTCAGGACTACTTACAATCTCCTGTCATGTCTGCTAATAAAAAGCCATTTCTCAACATAAGTAGGATTTCTAATCCATATGCATAAGTAGCATCTTGCTCCATAAATTACTCTTAAATTAAGAAATATTTAAGTACCTGGCTCCTGAAACTTTAATTTTTCAGTTTAAATCTACTATTTTACTCACTTCCACTGCTGAATGATTTCTGAGATAATACTGCAACAAGGTTTCTTGCTGGTTATTTTAGAGATAATTCAAATATATTCTGTATGATAAATATTCTGTTAACCCATGCTATCTCCATATATCTGATCTAGTCACTTTGTGCCAAAATATGTTCACATTGTTGGTTTCAATTTACAAGCAAAATCATGTTAGCAAACTCTATTGAAGTTGTGACCATATATATATTATTACACTTCTCTAGAGTCTTTCTACTCATTCTTGTTCTACATTTAAATAAAAGCACATAGCAAATTCAATATTAATACATTTTGCATTTTTTTTTCATTCTGAATTTGTCTTAATGCAGCTTACAAAACTATATGTATGAAATCTTATTCAAAAAAGTATGGAAGATACTGAAGCAAATACATGCATGTGTACAATGAAATTTAATGAGGCAGTTTATTAATTTGTTTAATTGACAATAAGGAATGATTTTCTAACATATAAGACTTAAATCTAAGTATCTTTGGTTTACTAAAGGCTAATTATGAGTACGACTACATTGACTACAGCTTAATATTTTTTAGAACTTCTTAAAATGTCAGATACTTAATAATTCAAAAAAACACTATAGTTGTGATGTATGAACCAATGTGTGAGGTTTTTTTTATTTTTTCATACAGAAGTCATGATAATAAAGATCTTTCTGATCTTAAAAAATCAGAGTCATGGCCTAAACTCAGTACTACAGATCCACCTGGTACTGCATATGGCCATAGTCCCCTCCACCAATATTAATGACTCAAAAACTTAAAGATGTATTTTTTTAGTCATTAACACAGAATACATTGCCAAGCCCATTTTTTCCCCTTATTTTTAAAGCTTATTAAAATAATACATCAAAGATATTTTAATATAGGCATTTAAAAATTGCTCATTAGCTAAGAACTGTGATTGCTGTCTCTGTGCAACATGGAAACTCTTGGTATAAGTAGGAGAAAGTTCTCTGAGGCTTTGGAACTCACTGCTACAGCTAACACATTTAAATACCTCCCAACCAAAGCATGGCTGACTTTCTTTTATATTACTTTTAATAATACCATGTGCTAGTAGGGTGAAAGATCTGTAAATCACTCTTCCATTAGGTAAAAACACAGAAGAAAAGAATCATGCATTAAGTATATACATAATTTTTACATATCTTGAGGAGTTTTTTAAATTAATATGGTATTTTACAATGTTATTTAAGTCTTTAAAATGGCTGAAGAGATGAGAAGGTTACAGCTCTGAAAAGAGGTGGATTTGGAGAGGCAGGGGAATCTTTGAGAGAAGAAACTTTTTTCAAAGTTGCACATCTGAAGAAAGGGATTAGAAAAAAAAAATATCATCCAGAGAGAGAAAGTAGAAATACCTAGGGAAAAAATTGGCATTTTTTGCAGGCTTTGACTGTTCACATATAATGGATCTTATATTTCTCAGCTTCACCTATAGAAATATGGAACTGGATTGGGGATTTTTTGGTCTATAAAGGCAACAATGGGAAACAACTTGGGAGATAGTCTGATAGACCCCTCAACAGATTCCCTGTTGTAATTTAATGAAATGGAAAAGAGATGGCACCAAGACTGAAACAGGAACAAGGCAGATGATTGCAGTTTTCCAAAAACCTCCAGAGAACAAAGTGAAGCACGTGGTGACAGCATGTGATACCAGGAAAGGGAATGGATGCAGCTCTGACAAATGCATTTTGTAATGGATCGTGAATTTTGTCAGCTATTGTCCCAGCAGCAGCCCCATACCCTTGGAATAACAGATGCATGTTCAGGTTCTGTGCCTGCAGCTTCAGGCTGTTCAGGTGCAGAGGCAGCATGGAGAGATGCAAACTGTGTTCTAACAGCACCTCAGACAGCTCAAAAGCAACAACAGCAGCTGCTGGAATTAACAGCAGGCTCATGGTGAAGTCTGTGACTGGGCAGGGCAGCTAAAGCAAGACTGGAATGCAACAGGGGAATCCATTTGATGAATACTCTGAGGCAAAGTCTGAACAGTGACAACGAGATTTGCAGCAGGACTGCTAGGGAGCTTGTGGGGCTGTTGGGTTTTCTTTGTTAGTTTGTTTAGAAATAGGAGAATGGAGAAAAATCAAATCTGTAATGGGCAGTGGGAATATCATGGCAGAAAGGCAGTGCTCTTCATTAACTGGCCATATTTTACAGAGTTCTGGGTTTGTATTTACCAAGCAGATGGACTGATTCCATTTCAACTTAGCCTACAAGGAGCAAGTTCAAGACGGGCTTAAATTACATGACCTAAAACACAGTTTCAAGATGAGAATTTGGCCTCTAATTTATGGTGCACTTTCTTGTAAAAGAGATTTTTGTAAGAAATGTATATCAATAAAATATCCAGTTATCTGACTAATGAACTGTGAGAAGACAGAATCTCAAGTGTTCAAACACAAAGTATTTGCTCAGAAAATATCCTCCTCATTGATCTGGTACAGTAATCTCAGAGTTTCTCTTTTTAACTTTTTTCCTTTATTTTTTTCTACTCTGAGAAACCACAGCCCAAAAAATTTCATATTCATCCCATAATATATATGAAAATGGATGATGGTTAACCATACCTTTGTTCCATTTACACTCAGTAAGTGGATACAGATTTTAATGAGTCTTGCTTTGGGGTTTGCTTTGCTTTTGTTTTCTGACAGGATGGGAAGGTCTCCATTGTGAGTTGGATGTTGATGAGTGCATATCCAACCCCTGCATACACGGTATCTGTGTTCAAAAGGAGCCCAGCTTTGGTTATTCCTGTTTTTGCAAGCCAGGATTTGTGGTGAGATGCTGAAATTTCTCTTATCTTTCCTTTTACCTGGCTGTTCAACATTGCACAGAAAATACTTTTTCTTTTTAAGCTTGCTCAGAATTGTTCATATACTTCTTGAATGGAATGGAATGGATTTACAGAAGTGACTTATGCTTTGTTCAAGGAATTCACCAGGAATTTCTTCCTGTTCCAGTGACTCTGTCTGCAATTTTGTAAAGTCTGTATTTTGCCATAAGGGCTTGGCAGGCAGAAATAGATCTGAACAACGCAAATAATCTGACTGAATTTACTGACAAACGATCCTGAGAAGGAAAAAACTATCTCATAAAAATTAATGCCATTTTTGAAAGTTGGATTTTACAGACTAATAAGGGTAACATTGATGCTTCCCACAGAGCACAGTAACTGCTGCCTTTTTGTCTTCTAAAGCAGATTGGCTTTCAAAACAATGTCAAGTAGTGATGAAGGATACATCACTTGAAGGCCATAGTCTTTTTATACAGAAAACAGATTGACCCTTATGTTACAATAATCTCATTTTTTTCCTTAAATATTCATGCTTATCTTACATGAACAATTGTAATGGAGAAGATCAGGTTCACAATTTTTTGTACCATTTATGTCTCACCAAAAAAACCCCAAAAAACTTCTGAATACCAAATAAAACCACTAGAGAGAAAGATTAAAATCTGTTTAGAGAAATTATTTTTTCAATTAGCGCAAAATTTATTGGTACAAGTCAGTGTTGTGTGACACTGTAGAGACCAGAAGTACAAATAAACCCAAAAATGGGTTAGAAGGAGGATAGATTAATTGTTATTCAAATTACTCTTCTGAATGTTATCCTGGCCCAGGGAGTCTTTGATTTACTTATTGTCAAAAGTTGGAATGGTATATTTGGTGAGTTACCAGATGCTAGCTCTGCTTGTTTTCTTCCTGTTTTCTTCCCAAAGTATTCAATAACAGCTCACTGATGATGGAGCTAGATAGATATTTGACCCATGGGGGCAGTTTTTCTCTTAGTACATAGCTTGAGTATTAATTGTACATTATGTTGCAGAACAAGCAAGCCCTTGCAGAAGGAAAAGTAACAAGCCTTTGAAGCAGCTGAAATTTAAGATGTATCATCTTTGCCTTTTATTCCATTATTCATTTTTCCATCTTCAGGGCCTCCAATTCCACTATGCTTTGGGAAGGAATATAAAAGTAGGAAAACATGGTGGGGGACCAACATAGAAACATTTTTAATATACCTATCTTCAGTGTCAAGGATAAGAAGTTATGGTCTAAACACCTCAAGCGGTATATTTGTTAGGTCCCAATGGGTTCTGGTTCCTAAGAATGAGTAGGTATGGAGTGGAAACAGCAAAACTCACAGAGAAATAAGTATTCAAAGAACTCCAGCTACAGTGTGTATGTAAATCTTCTGTAGTCTGTGTCTGTACTGTTACCCAAAGTATGGATCATAAAGCATAGAAAGTGAAATCTCTCATAAATTTTCAGAAGAAAAGCATAGTCAGTGGTATATGAAATAAGTGTTTACCTTTTAAGTGGAACCATCTATAGATATATACCTACTTTAAAGTACAAATCTGCACAAGCTAAATGATTCCATCCCCCTGCATGGAAACTGTTAAAGCATTTACAGGCACTTTCAGTGCTATCAAATTTATCTATGGCTACTTAATGTACCCTTCATGCACACTGGAGGTTATCCACATCTGCTTTGTTTCTATGAGTCATAAAATCGTAATCAAATGCTCTTTGCCATTAAATGTAGTAGTCATAAAAATGTACTAATCTGTCGCAGGAAAGTCAGAATGAAACATAAGTTTTATAGGATTAAAAACGATTATGAGCCTGCTCAAACTGATCATTTTTTCTATGTGTGGAATTAGAAAAGAGCAAGAAGGAAATGCATGGGAACTGACATATTAATTGGTCTGTTTTTCCTTTGTGCTTTGGAATACCGACGCAGTGAGTGATTTTATAAGATGCCATGAATTTACCAGATAGCTTGTCTGCTTGCCAAAATAAATTAAGAAGTTGATTGAAACAAATATGAATGTATCAAAATTACTCAAAACCCATCAACTTAACCTCTTCTGTTTTAAACCCCGAATAATTTATACTACTTGTAAAAAAAGTAATTTCAGTTTTCATGCCTACATTTCTTCCTCTCTCTCTCTTGTCCTTCCTATTGTTTCTTAATATCATAAATCAATATAATAGAGTTGACAGAGATCTCATAAAATACAAGTTGTCCCAAGTTCTGTGTAAATAGTTAGCTACGTAGACATGAAAGACTTTTTAAGTATTTGTCTGAAGGAAAGTGTGTAATGAATACACGCTTTTTGAGCTCTAGAGAAGGCTTGGATTTTTTAACACATGCTCCAATTGCAGGAGAAGATTCATTTAAAAATTATATCCTGATGATATGTTGTAAGAGATGTATGTCTTCAGGGATGAAATGTACATATTTTAAATAGTTATCAAACATGTAGTATCCTTCTAGGATAGCTGTTAGCTGTCTCCCTTCATGTAGTCCATTAGTTCATTGCAACAGAAGTGAAAATAAAATGAACCCAGGCCTGACTTCAGAATATATTTATTTCACACTTCAAGAATGCATTTAATTCACATAATTATTCCTTGCCTTTTTCACAGACCACTGAATATGATCATTTTTGCTTTATTACTAGGGAGGATATTTCAGACTTCCCATGAATTGTTACTCTTGATAAAAAAATAGGAAATGAATGCCTGGTCCAATTTGAGACTGCCACTATATATTTTTCTTTTCTAAGCACTATCTGTGAATGCAAGGTATTAACAGGGAGCTGTGTGCAGATTTGGTAACAACAGACAACAAACAATGGACTGCAGTGTACAAAAGGAAAGAACATTAGCTTGCAAGTCAGAGCAAGCCATAGATTTTTAGTAAGCTAAGTCCTCTGTAAAAAGTATTTTTCAAACCTACATTCTATATGAAGATCATTATTTTAACCAGTTTTTAATACTGGTAACAATATTGTTTTTGATACTATGCAATTACAAGTCTGTAAAGAAATTATTTTCTTGATAATTAGAGTCAAAATGTTACTCAGTTAAAATTTAAAATATGCAACTATACTATTATATTAGTTAAGGAATATTTTCCACATGGTATTTCCTTTTGAAAGTGTAAACAGCTTAATATAAGCAAAAAATATTTTAGAATCAAAAGGCAGCAATAATTGTAACTAACGTCACTATAAAATGTAAATTGTCATCAAAATATGTCCTTTTTTTGAAAACTCTCTTTCAGGGACGAAGCTGTGAGCTTAATTACAATGATTGCCTTATACAGCCCTGCTCCACTGGGTTTCTTTGTGTTGATGGAATAAACAATATCACCTGTTTACCTACTGTGCCCCAAAGCAAGAAAATTCTCAGTGAAGTGGCTGAAGTGTTTCCTGCTGAAATTTTAGACAATGATCTTCCATCAGCACTGGCTGTGTCTACGGAACTTTGGTCTAAACATGTCTCTCCTGATTTACATGCAGGAGAAGTGTCCCAAGGTGAGTACAAAGAGCTGCTGAATAATGCATATATCAAACTTCTTTCCTTGTTAATGCTTCTAAAATGGTAAGAATATTGGAAATATTTTAATTTTAATTATTAAGATTTTTTCATTTCGTGTATTCCCTTCTATTTTTCTTGTATTTACTGCAACATCCTTTCTTAATTGCATTTATATGTAACTGCAAAATTACTCTTTTCTCTCAAAAGAATTTTTCCCACCATCTTTCACATCCAGTAAGGAAAACTTCACTTTCATTTAGCTGGGTTTTCAGTTTTCCAGAGTGTACAATTTCATATGCCTCATATTGTGTGCAGTAATCTCTGATTCTAATGCCAATCTTCCCTTCTTCCTTGGCTAGTCAGCAGGAGAGAAAGATAATTTGCCTTACTCCACGGGGACTTTGATTCTTTTTTCCTAGTTCACATGTTTTCTGAGTGCTTCTTTTTCTGTGCATCTAGATGTTTTTAAACTAAAATGCATCTTGGACAAACCTGTCAAAGTCTCTTCCATTCTTACTGTTTGTAGTGATGTTTTGGGGATGCCATAATTTTCCTATCCTGTTATTTTAAAACATTCACAAAAAAGTCAAAAGTAACAGAAGTGCAACATTTTATTATGAAGATTGTATCTACATTGTGGCCTCTTTATTTTACTAAAAATAGTATTACACAGGCATTCTCTTTACAGATGGTTTCAGAATTTTTTGCTTATATACATCTTCAAAGCGATTACTTGTATAGAAAATAAGCTGAGTCTTGTTTTGTTGGGGTTTTTGGGGGGTTGTTTGGTTTTTGGGTTTTTTTTTTTGTTTTGGTTTGGTTTTTTTTTTAAATGTTGTTTTGTTTTTTATTTGGGTAAATGATTTATAGAGAATGTTGGGTTTTGGTGTACAGAATTCTCTTGGGATCGACTGATTGAGTGATTGAACTGCTTGTTCTGCCTTTTCCTTCACAAGAATGACATACTCATCTTCCATTTTTTGATTGATATTGTCTGACTATTTTTCTTCAAAGACTGTCTCCTAATAATCATCATTTTCATCACTCATGTTCTTTAAAGAGACAAACATAAACTTGACAAAACGATTGGGTGATGTTAAACAGCTGACCACAGAGGAAATTCAACTGACACTGGAGACAAAACTGCATGATCCAGACATGGAGATCTGTCATTCATGAAATCAGGGAACTTCTGAAACATTCAGCTGAGTAGTGTATCTCAACAATGACTTTTCACTGACATAGTTAACAGTAGTTCTGAGATCAAAACATGTCTATTTGTAAACGTGAGACTCATAAAATATTTTTAAAACAATCTGATCAAGTGCTCTTATTTACATCTTCTTCCTACAAAACCTTCAGGTATAAAGGTACTGATGGATACTGAAAAGTTGGCATTGTTTGAATCCCCTAATGACAAGATATCCTACTTGGTTTTATTGGCACAAGTCACAAACAGAAATTCGTGAAATTTTAATGACAAACCATTTATTTTTACATACCTGTTATCCTGCTTCAAGTTCTGCCTTACACAAGTATATTAGCTGTATTGTACTGAAACAAGTGACTGCTGTGCCTAACAAAGAACTCATGAGTACACCCTGGTACCTGGACTGCACACAACATCTGCAGTGGAGTAGGTTCTGCCCTTTATCACCTGGTGCTCTGTCAAGTTCCTCATTTCTATTCAGACAACCTTTTTGAGGTGGTGGGGTGTTTTTGTACCAAGATAAAAGTGTCTGTCAAGGTTCCCAGGTGCTTGGAAGAGATTTATTGTCACCAGGCAGCAGCTGATGTGGCACCTGCAGCCGTACCTGACACAGATGGCTCTTCCTCCCCTTCTGCCACACGGGCTGCTCGAGCAGCAGAGCAGCAGCTTGGAGGCTGCTACGATGCTGACAGGAGATCAGCAGCACAAGTTTCACCTCACTACAATAATCTTTTCAGGATTTCAGGTGTTCCTTTCATCATACTTACATATAAACTCAGGAGGTATTTCTACCTCTTGAGTATATAGCTAGGATATTATAGTATAGGTTGTATAGGTTGTACAGGTATATAGGTATATGTAGTATATGAGTATGTAGTATATAAGCATAATCAACATTTTTAATGTAAAATAGTTACAGAGAAAAGTGTATATATCTTGAGGTAAAATTTTTTTTGTATGTAGTACAATTAACTTGCCACTTCTCGTTTCACAATGAGACAAATGATGGCTGCATTTTTTAAAAGCAGTACTACTTTTAGAACATTGCAACATTTCAGAAATAAATTCAGGGAATTAAAGGACACAGGAAAACCTAAGAACTCTGGAATTAAATATTAGGGAATATTGATTGATTTGGTCTATAGTTTCATATCATATTTTTATAAAACAGAATGAATACCCATAAAGTCAAGGAGAGGTTTTTTTGCTTTTCATTCTTTGCTTGAGGGCTTGTGTTGGAAAAAATGACTTTATATCATTGATTTAAAGCACTTAGGGGGGAAAAAGTATTTCTAGACCAGGAAAGATATGTATAAAGGTGCCAAAAGACAAATAAACCATTTTTGTTGGGTATAGAATACAGTTATTTTCCTGTGAATGCTCATCTAAATAGATTTCATTCTCAGTACACATACAGAAATACACAGATCAAATTCATGTTTGCAGAACTGCCTCCTGATACTGTGCCTGTAGTCAAGAGGTCAAGTTGTCTTAGTATACCACTATGGATTTCCAACTGTTCATATGACCTAAAAGGAATTTTATTTGCATTTTTCGTTGCTGTTGATGTTGTTGTTTTGGGGAGTTTTGTTAGTTTGATTGGGTTTTATAGTGGAAAAAATAGAAAAGGAACAACAATGCATCCCCAAAAGTAATAGCTGCCCTTATGTTGATGCATAAGCAAATCTATGTCTTTTTTATTGGAAGAAATAAGACTATTAAAAAGCTAAGTGAGAAATGCTCTTGGATGAGTAAAATCTTTAATACACAATCCATAGTAGAAGAAATTAGTCAAGCTGTATAACCTGTTGTACTTGTCTCTAATTACAGATTTTGTGTATTTATTAATAACTTTTATTAATAAAACTTGAGAAAAAATACTGATGACTCACCCACATAAATTGCAGTCTGACAAATGGAAACTACGTACTTTTCATGTATTTTAGAATAGCTATTCTCATATCACAATCAATAGATACATTACAGCAAGTTCTAAGCTACCTTAGAGTAGCAGGGATCTCTAGTAAAGGGCTATGAGAGATGAGATATATCTTGCAGAAAAATATATTTTTTGATCTGGTCTCCAGGTGTGCTTTTCAACTGCCATGACATTGCTTGCAGCAAATAATGTTTTGTAAATACATTTATTCTTAGGAAAAAAAATTATTGTTATAGAAATGCTTTCATGTGACCAGAGGGGATGACCTAAGTTCTTAACCATTTGTCTGTTAGCACTCTGTGAAATTCTGTATGACTTTTTCTCTTTCCCATGCTCTGCCACCAAGTAATTGCCCAATAAGCAACCATTAACACAAATTGAATGCAGGGAACTTTTCTTTCTTTCTTTCTTTCTTTCTTTCTTTCTTTCTTTCTTTCTTTCTTTCTTTCTTTCTTTCTTTCTTTCTTTCTTTCTTTCTTTCTTTCTTTCTTTCTTTCTTTCTTTCTTTCTTTCTTTTTCTTTCTTTCTTTCTCTCTTTCTCTCTTTCTTTCTTTCTCTCTTTCTCTCTTTCTTTCTCTCTTTCTCTCTTTCTCTCTTTTTTTCTTTCTTTCTCTCTTTCTCTCTTTCTCTCTTTCTCTCTTTCTCTTTCTCTCTTTCTTTCTTTCTTTCTTTCTTTCTTTCTTTCTTTCTTTCTTTCTTTCTTTCTTTCTTTCTTTCTTTCTTTCTTTCTTTCTTTCTTTCTTTCTTTCTTTCTCTCTTTCTCTCTTTCTCTCTTTCTCTCTTTCTCTCTTTTCTTCTTCTTTCTCTCTTTCTCTCTTTCTCTCTCTTTCTCTCTTTCTTTCTTTCTTTCTTTCTTTCTTTCTTTCTTTCTTTCTTTCTTTCTTTCTTTCTTTCTTTCTTTCTTTCTTTCTTTCTTTCTTTCTTTCTTTCTTTCTTTCTTTCTTTCTCTCTTTCTCTCTTTCTCTCTTTCTTTCTCTCTTTCTTTTTCTCTCTTTCTCTCTCTTTCTCTCTCTTTCTCTCTTTTTCTTTTTTTTTTCTTCCTTTTTCTTTCTTTTTCTTTCTCTCTTTGTTAGGGCAGCCAAGCATTGAAACAAGTCCAGAGAGATTGCAGTTTCCGTCCTTGGAGATATTTAGAAATCAACTGGACAATATCCTGAGAAACCTGTTGTAGCTGACCCTGCTGTGAGCAGGTGAGGCTAAATTAGATAAACTTCAGTGGTCCCTTCAAAAGATTCTGTGGTACCATGAAATGGTTAGGACAGAATTGCCTTTCAGACATTGTTTATAAAGACTCTTAGAATTTACTTCCATGCAAGTAACTAGTTAGTCACCAAGAGTGGGATTCATCATACCCATAGCTATCCATTCATTAATCTGTGTAAACTATATTACTGTAATAAATGAAGAAAAATTGCACCATCTGCTTTAGATGTCTGTTCTGGGATAGGATGTAAACTTTTCTCCTTTTCTTAATATGTACTATTCTGCTTCTTTTTACTTTTGTTTTGGTAAAGAAATTGAATATTGCCTTGAATATTCTGTTTTTGTAATGTATGTGGATCATAGAGCTCACAAAGACATTTGAAAGACAAAACCCAGCAATACCAGACATGAATGGTAACAACAAACCTGCTATTACAGAGCAGCTAACTGGATTTACTTCCATTAATTATGGAGAAAAACTTTCATTAAACAAATACATTACTGAAGTGGATTTTCATCCCCCTATTGAGTCACCTACTTTCACTGCCTGTGCTCAATATTTCATTATTTCCTTTAAGACTTTCCTTTCCTTAAGACTGCCTAAAATATGAAATATGTTCTGAACATATCACTAGTAGTCAAATTGCTACATTACTACAAAGCTCTTCCTGTTCAGTATTATTTTGTTAAAATCTTGCTCTGCAAAAATTCCAGTTTTGATTACATTATTGGTTAAACACCCCTAGCATAAAGCAAATTTCAGGGTCTTGGATTTTACACACTGTTTTTCTTTATAATGTAATGCTTTTTCAGCTTTCTCCTTAATCAAGTTCTATTCAATTACAGCAGGGTACACTTGGTTTCTGAAAAATGTTGAAACTACATGATGCCTTTGCCTCCTAATCTGTCTTTATCATATTGAATTGTTTATGTTATATTCACTGGATTTGTCATCACTCTCATTATTCCTTTAAGCTTTGTCTTTCATCAGTTTGGCCATTCATATTACTATTCATTCCATTGTAATTTCCCTGTTCTCAGTATCTGTAATCATATGCTGTTTTTAAACACGTGTTATTATATCTGCCACATCAAGAAGGTAATTGCTTTTGACACAGTGAAGTTACTAGCTATGTAGGTCAGCATGGAATTTCATGCAAAGTGAGTGCTTTGAACACTGATCCATTATTTGCACTTTATTTGTAACTGCTAGAAGCTTGAACTTGGTAACTTTCCAGACCTCTTTCACAAGCAGTCATTTTCCCTAGCGTTCTGATAAAGACCTAGAAGAATAATCACAAGCCTGGCCTACTTCTGGTTTTACTTAAGTGCAACCTGCTGCTCTGCACGCAAAAAAATCTTGATGGTCTGCAACTTTTAAGTGTATTTTTTACTCTGATTGCTTTGTGCTCAGACCTCTAAGCAAGCCAGGTAAATAGGAAAATCTGTGGGAACTCTGTGTAAATGGCTGTCACAACAAGAAAAAATTAAGAAATTAAACTTTTATTTACAAACTATACAAAATTTGACATTTTCTAGATTTCTGTATTAAAGTAAATTTAAATAACCTTTTGAGCTGACAAATATCTTCTGCTTTCTAATCATCAAAATTGTTCTAGTAATATCTAAAAGTCTTCTAGACTATGCACTGTCCATCTGCTCAGAGACTCATTGTGCTCGATATTCCCAGCTACTTTAAAGCAGAAAAAATCGTGATATTGGGAATAAAACTCTTGGCATACCAGCCAATGACAGCAGATGTTGAGTTTCAGGTATTAAGTAATTTGAGAACAGTATTTATGCCACTCAGTATCTCCTGTCATTTGGAGTTTCAAAGCCAGTTAGATCTATGAGCATCACCTACTCTGGGAACAGGAAAATATTCAAAAGCATCTTCTGTGTTTGAAAAATATTACACTCAGAAACTTCCTACAGGCATAGTTAACTTCCATATGATTGGAAACAAACAAACAAACACAAAACAACAAAAAATACATTTACTAGTACAATTATTTCTGGGTTAGGGAAGTTTTTTTCTTGTAACGCAAAAGATTTTCTGTCATTTTTGGAATACTATCAGCATTCTATTTTAAGATTGATTTATACTGTAGATTTTTGAACAACCAAACTATATAACATGTGGGATAGCATTCATCAGCATAGCAAGTGTACTGCTTTGAAAATCTTAAAATGTCTTTTGTGTAGAGGGTTCTGAGGAGCCTAAATCAATTAGGATTGCTTTTCTTTGAAGAATAGCAAATAAAAGATATGAGGTGTTCCATGTAGCTCACACTTTGCATTTACATTTTGGAGCAGTTATTGAATTAATTATGCTTTGCTCTTAAACCTTATTTTGAATATATTGAAAATGAATCATAATTATCAACCTCTGCAGTTTAAAATAAGAAGGGATTTTAGAGTCATAAGAACCTCCGAGTAAGTCTTTCTCTGATTATTTATTTGGAAAACCTATTATTTGGTATAATATGAAAAGTATCCCAAATGCACAGATTGTTCCTCAGAGGAATTGTTACATTCCCTGGAGTTAAGTCATCCCAAGGGATGGCTTAGCAGCATTCTAAGTGCAAACACTGTCAGTTCAGCTTTTTCCTCATCTTATTTGAGGAAGGGGAGAGGTTCCTGTGTGACTCCCTCGAGCGAGTACCTGCTCACTGGCAGTGCTAAGTTCTGATAGTAACTGGGATCTGAACCAGAGAGGAGCACAACAGGAGGGCTGCACTGTTGGGTTCTAGTGCAAGGTCTCTGGTCCTGTAATTGAAAAACATTGTTCAGAATCTTAGCAAACTTAACACCTGTAGTGAAGTTTAAATAATGTGAATTCCTGCTGAAAAACAAAAAAAGGAAAATAATTCTTTTCCTTCAGTTGGGATCTCAGCTTACATGGATGTTGTTAAAATAGAGGAACTGTTGGCTAACCATAAGTTATAAGTCTCAGTTTTGCTCTCAGATCAGTCATATGTGTACAGATGTAAAGAGATTAATGTGCTGTGGAAAATAAAAGAAGGGGAAAAACCAAATCTTCCAAAGTACTGTTATATGTGTTTGCAATGAAGCAAGTTGTGGGATGGGGAAGGTAAAAAGGAAAAATTGTATGATGTAGATGGACGGGGAACATTGTAGCATTAGGACAAGACAAAACAAAAGTATACACAGTGAGGTAACACGATAGGATATTCAGGGTGACACGTTTAGGAACAAGACTTGAAATAGTACATGTTTTTGGCCTGAAGAAAGATAAAGTGCCTGTACTCTTCCTCAGCTTGTGTCAATGTATAAGTCTTAAAAATTTCTATATTTACTCTGGTAGAAGCAAGAAAGCAAGAGGTAATATCTTCTCATGAGTAAAGCAGTATCCCTACTACAGTGTGTCACGTTGCCTCACCATTTTACCTTCTCATTATCTCAAATTTTAACAGTCTTGTAGAGTTGTGAGCAACAGTGGCTTTTGCACCTCAAACCTTTGACCAGAGGGTTTGTGTTATTTCAGGTAGCCAGTAAATCTTTATGTGCAGTTATGGAAAACATAAAATGACTTCATAAGCCAAACCTACTTTTTCTTTTGATGTCACATGGGTCAACATGTCACAAAGATTAAACTGATTACTCAATACTCTTGAGAAAATTGTGCCTGATTAACAGTAATCTGCCCTGTGACTTGGCTTGGCCTCCCAGCAATTTTTCATATATAGCTTTTCTTTTTTTCTTCTTCTTGAAAAGAAAGGCACAAACACATTTTTCACTATTAGTAAGTACACAGTGTGGAGCTGGAACAATTTTTCTCAAGTCTTTGTTGTCTTAGCTCTGCTTCAGAAATTAGAGATGCCTTAAATACCTTTAAATGACTGTTCCTAACACTGTCCATTTATGTATAGCTAAGCAGTTGCTAAGTGCTTGTTTGCAGAAGAGAAAGGCTATGCCTATTCTGCATATCTAAATAGATCAAGAATATACCAAATGAAAAATGTTTCATTGTCCTTATGTGCTGGAAAAGGCTGCTCTCCATCTAAAGTTTGTATCTTACAGCTTTTCAGTCACTATTTTCTGTTTTGTGGACTAAAGAAAAATAAATATTCTGCCTATCTTGGCATGATTTATTGTAAACATTCTTTTTTTTTCTTCCAAGCTGGGCAGGTGCAAGGTCGTTAATCATTACTTAGATCATGATTTGCTTTTTAGCAAACTGTCATATATTCAAATACCAAAGAAATGCTGCGGTTTACAGTGTCACAAGCACTAAATCATATGGCAATTCAGTCATTGTGTGTATCATAAGCAGGTTTTACACTTTAGAGTTTATTAACTCTAAAAGAATAATTTGAGAATGACCTTTTAGAACTATTTGCTGTTCAGAATTTATTTAGTATCACAATAATTAAGTCAGGAAAGTTTGCAGGGGATAAAATATACCGAAGGTAGTCACTTGACCACTTGAAATACATCAATTTTAATTTTTTATTTTGATTTATTTTGAATATATTTCTCTTTGTAAATATTAGTAAAAATAATAGCCATTTTTATTGGTGACCAGAAGTTAATTGCTTTTATACTTTAAAATAGAAATACTACGAGGGAAGTGGAATTTTAAAAAAAAGGCAGAATTACTAGCAGAATGGATATAAAAATAGAAATTTTTTTTTATACACCTCAATATAAAAAAGAAAGATATCTAAACATTCTTTCAAGAATTAACCTCAGCAGGACTGTCAGTATCTATGTTTCATTTGAGGGGTAAGAACTATGAAGTATACATTTTTTTCTCTGTTGAAGAGAGAAGAAAACTCTCTGATACTGGACAATCTGCTACACATTTCTTATTCTGACGGGCATTTTTCAAATTTCATATTATGTAATGCTCTAATATTTCCTCTGAAATTTAACTTTAGCGCCAGGTGTTTCAGTTATTCTGATGTTTGTGGTTTCTGTGGCTTCTGCAAACCCTTTTCATATAAGTAGACTATGCTTCAGACCTTTATAAATACCATGACTTCCAAATCTGAAAGACCATCAGACCCCAAAAATATAGAACTCTTCCAAGATGCATTGCATCTGATTAGCCCACCTATTTCTCCATGAGTATTTATAATACTTGGTAGAGGGAGAATCAGTACCTGTTTAGACACTCAGCTGCAGCTTTTAGCTGACATCTGGTAAACAAGCTTCACCTGCTGACTAGATTTATGTGAATGTGGTTACAACACTGATTATTTTAGGCCAAAAAATATTTATTTTGTATTTAATTAATTTTAGCTCTTTGAAATTAAAAATTTTGAATTTCAAAATTAAAGAGTATAAACTAAGAATTTCATTATCAGGATTAGAAATGGATTTCATTTATTCTACTTATTTTTTCATTGTTCTCTATCAAAAGGCAGTAGGGGAAAAGAAGTGAAGGGATTTAATTTTTTTTCTATATAATTCATTGAAGCAGATAGGTCTATTATTCTATTTATTTCTTAAGTTGATTCTTCTATCTATGTTATTTTTTTTCCTCTAGTAGTCGTTTGCCTTTTATATTCTGCCTTTTTCCTTAACCTCAAATGTAGAAAGGAAATAGAGTATCAGTGATGCTCTGGTGCTAAGTTACAATCCCGACCACCTCTAAAATAGCGAACCATTAAATCTTACAGCTTTTATTTAAGACTACTGGACAGCCATCACATTGAAAGATAGGTTCCTGTTCAAGACTGAAAAATTGAGCCAAGTTCTGTAATACTGACTCATCCAAAATTCCTTAGTTATGGGAGATTTTTTTCACTGTAACCTCACTGGATTTTTCTTCCACATTGAATAGACTTTCTCAAGATCAAGTAAAGAACTGTTAAACTCTGTTATTTATCTCCTATTCACTTAAAGATAGTAGCTTCAGGAATTGTATAAAAAAATATGTGAGGACAAGGACTTGGCAGAATTTCAGAATTTACATTCCTATGTGGTCAATAGTCCAGGCAGTGAACCTCAGTAGCTTGCATAAATAAAAATAGAAGATTTGCTTGGTTAGAAATTCAGCCTTCAAACTTTTGTTTAAGATTTAGGGTATTCATATTAACAATATGTTATATGTATTAGAATTGCCAGCTCCTGGTTAAGGAATACAAACCACCTGAATCCTCCAACCACAGTATGAAGTGAAAGTTATACCCACATTGAATATGGAACACTTCAGTATAAAGTCACTGTATTTTACTTTAGTTGCTTCCACTAGGCAAAGTTTATGATTAGATAATCAGTTGGATAATTTGTTTCAGATATTTCTTCCATGAGCTAGTATGGCTGATCAGGAATTGGCACTACTAGCATAGAAACTGTGCGTTGAATTTTGGTTTAGAATGAGACACAATGTTCTTTATGTCTGCTTTGTCACCTTTGGGTTTATGTTTCTGTTTGTCTGCCTACTCCAGCCTACATCCCCAAATTACTGCCGGGGTCACAGGAGAGGTCTTTGAGACCATGGGAAAGAAATGGCTGCAGACACCCTTCTGGTTTGAAGCCATGCCCTTTCTGTTTCTGTTCTCTTCAAAACCACACTAACACGTCTGACACGGCAGTGCAGTGAAGCACTTGAACAAACACATTGCTTGGACATCTTGGGACTCATAGAAATTCCTGGGTTTTCAAAAAAATGAAACGCTGTTGCTTTCCATCTTTTGAGATGGAATTTGTGCTTTGGGGCATCTTAACACATTTATGAATTTTGAAGTATTAGAAAACATTACAAATGCCAGCATCCCAACTTCTGAAAAGAGTTCTTTTTATCTTTTCAGGTTTTATAATTATGGTTATAGTAACTTCTATATTCCTTTGGGATTTTGAAGCTCTTTTTTATTTTTTTGGTTCGTAAATCTCTGAGTCTCTAATTTGTGCTATGTAACTGTGTAAAATGAATGTTGGAAATGCACAGAAAATAAACATAAACAGGGCTATGTCTTTAGTGCAGTAACAACTCTGGTCCTTTGTATGTTTTCTTAAGACAGCTAGAACCTCCTTTCTTTACCATATTATGAAATATTTCAGACATCTAAAAAATACTGGCTACAATATGCATTTCTAAATTTGTGTCAGTAACTGCTAGCTTGAACCTACTTCATCATTACTAATATGAGAGTCAGTAAAGGCTCAGAAATGAGAAGAATATGTACATATTATAATCTGCTCTTTCTCAATGGTAAATAATGTTGTAGTTAAGTCTCATACATTTTAGAAATATATTTCTTTGTAACCAGTTGACTTCAGTAAAATATTTACTTAGATTTGAACATAAGTGGTACAAATGTGTGCATAAGTGAGACTTCCATTGTACTGATGAATAAAAAAATTATCAAAGGTACAAGTAAAAATAATGAGTACTTATTTTAATTGTTCTTATTATTTAAAATATACTTTTAAACTTGCCAGTTCCCACCAAGTAAATAAATAATATTCCAAGAATGACTTTTTTTCCTGGGAGTCTCCCATATAGTAAGCATAAAATGTTTATTTGTGCATCCACATATGGCTGATGTTGCACTCATTAATTTGGGGTATTTTCAATTTTATATTTCGGTTTCTTGGTTTGGTTGTCTGTGCCTGTTTTGTTCTGGAACATATCCATAACAGCAAATATAAGCAATGTTCACTTGAACTCCAGTGTTAACAATAAGATACTGCTTCAATGCCATTAGCAGAATTCTCATCTGAAAGGCATGGCTTTTTTTTTTTACTCCTCAGTGTTATTTATAGATATTTATAGGCAGTGTTACTGCCTGTAAATATCTATAAATATCCATGTTTCTGTAGGTATACATTTCATAGGACACCAAGTTCTGTGTACAGTCCAACAAGTATTTGCTGATGGGTGTAATGCTTCTGGTCATGAACTTGATTTTACTGTATGCAAGTTGCAGAATCTAAGCCTCAGCTAGCTGCATATTTTTTGTTACACCAATTTTAAAATCTTTGTAGGCTTTATGAGTTTTTCTTTCTAAAAATGTAGATACTTTCTTTGTGTATATTATATATCACTCATATACTTTTTTTCAGGGCTTTAGTGCAGCTAACTAACAATTGCCTTTGTAAAATGTATTTTTTTTTTTAATTAGGAAAAAGGAGCAAATAAAGTTTAAGTGAGTTATCATTAGATAAGGTTATTTGAAGTGATTTTTACTGAAGCACCTTCTTTACTGCTTAAAAATCATTACTGTTATTGCTATAGCAACTGTTGAAAGTATCATGCCCCGTTTGCAGGGTAAGCAAGTGTGGGTCATACAAATGATGCAGGTCTTCTCAGACTTAATTTGTAAAACCTGTTTAAATAACCACTTCACTGAACTCCAGCACGATAAACATTGTTCTGTATGTTTTAGGGCTATTAAAGCTTAATCCACTACATTTGTAATGAATGGTTAATCATGGCTCTTTACTAATTTCAAATGAAAACATCTCAATACCAGCATTTACTTTAGTTGTACCAATAAAACATTATCTTGATGAGATTGCAAAGCATCCACCCATAATCAACATGTTTATTATAAAACTTCTGAATATTTTTTTCGAAACCTTTGCTTCTAGATAATGCCTTACATTAAAAACTACTTTGGCTTTGTAGTACTACAGGCTATTACTATTATATGCAGTTTTCACTTATCAATCAGTTGAAATGCCTTTATGATGCAAGTGTGATACAAGCTTGATTAGGTTATTACTGGTTACTAATTAAGATTTGTGTTAGGAAAAAACACAGTAAGAGTGACAAGAAGAGCAATAGCAATTCCTCAAGTACTGAAGTGTTTGGCTAATGCATAGGGTAATCTCTGGGAGTGTAACTTTCTGGGCATAATACAACATTGGCCTGTAAAATGTAAGCAACTGCTTGCGCAGGTGCATTTTATCTGTGGAAATGAAGCAAAGAAATGACTCATCCTTCTAAGCAGTGGGAGGTAAGGTCAACATGTTTTTGTTTCCCTGGAGATGACAGATGATGAGGTGAGATTTGATTTCATAATTGAAAGTCCCAGCAGGCTCCAAAGAAAAACAGTGCAGTGTTTCAAGGGAAAAAAACATTCTAATGTACTTTAATATCTGTCAGTTTTTGATTAGTTTAAATTCAGATCCATAACCATAAGTTCAAACTTAAATATAAATAAATACTAACTAAATTTTTAAATAGCATTTTCCATTTGGAAAATGGTTACAGGTGGTAACTTTATGTTTACAATTATAATATGTGCGTTTCATAAATGTTATTTTTGAGGTCAGATTTTGTAAGAAATTATGCTTCTGTTCTGTCTGTAAAGGACATTGATTTGTGCTGGTGTAACAAACTGCAGAGTTCTACTCATCAACCCAGAAAGTTACTGTGTGGGTACAGACATTCCCACTGCCTTAGTTTGCAGTAGCGCCTTTAAAGGTTTTAAAACTAGCAGATTCTTAAATGCTTCATCAAAACTCAACTTTTTTTTCCACCTTCAGAACCCAGTCAGAATTTCGGAGACTGTGAAATAAAACTTCTGCAATTAGATGAAGAAAAACAAGGAGTTACATTGAGTGTCTTTTCAGAATAAATTCCCTTTGGATACTGTGAGACTTTCCCTATGCATTTTGCTTTTAGTATTTTGACATTTTACTTGAAATTAGGTTAACAGGCTTTTCTTAAGCAGATAATGCATGCTTCTAAATGTAAAATTAAAATCAAGTGAACAAACCTCTCACAAAGTAGTAACCAAATAGAAACTTTCCTGCTCTTTCTCAGAAAGTTACAGTAGTATTTAAATTAATTAATCACATTTGCTTTTATTTTATTCATGAGCAAATTATTTTTAATTAGAATATTAAACTCCATTCAATTAAACTCCAAATATACAACCTGAGTCTACAACTGAATGAAACATCTGATCTTACAGATCACTGCAAGTGACACCTACCACATATTCTAAAATTACTGTGTCTAGAGACAGGACTGTTCAGTAATTAATTTTCTTGCATGTTAATGTTTGGTCTCCTAATATTTGCATTATAAAGACGAAAAAAATTTCTAGGCCCATCAAGGAAATACTTATTAGAATCTTAAACTCTGTTTTTTGCAAGACAATAGATTTCATATGTTACAGTACTTAAAAATGATATTGTAGTCCTGAAGTTCTTTGTGAAATTCAGATGAGATTTTAGCATTATTCTTTGAAAAAAATTCTCTAGATTGTTATAAAACACATATACATCTCTTACCTGGATGGTCCTAAAGTTTTCTTTCCTTTTTTCTGAATAAGGATTTATGTGTCAGTTAGAAAAATGTATGACAATGTCATTTGTCTTTGACAAATGTCATTATGTCATGCTATCAAACTAGAAATTCTGCTTTTCCCACTTAAATCTATACAGGATAATTGCACATATTGGTGGTACAGGATTTTTAGTTCCTTACTTCTTGTATGATAATGGTCTAGTTCTTCTGTGAGTTCTTGGTTTTTTCATTTGGCCCTTTTGCCTTTCATGACCCTGACTTTATGTTGACTCTCTGAGTACACCAACCCCAATGCTAGAAAGTTATTCTTTTCTGACAATGCATGGAACAGGAGAGGAGACATTGCCCCTGAAAATGTGATTGTAGGTTGTTTATGAAGCTGATTATAAAAACACTACACATCCAAACTATAATTCATTCTGAGCTTTTTTCACTTTTGAGTTTGCTTAAGAAAAGGAAGAATGTCCTGATGAGAAGCGTTGAGGGATGCATCCAGTGCCAGTATCTCGGGGGGCAGCTGCAGCAGCAGCCACGGGCGGAGCTCTGGGACAGCCAGCCTGAGGTGACAGGTCAGGAGTCTCTGCAAAGGGCCTGGGGACCTGCGGCCTGGCCAGGGAACACCCTCAGAGACCCTGCAGGAGCCAAGGCCTCCAGACTTTCCTACGCTTGGACAGCAGGAGGATAAAAGCTATGGAGGTTCTTTGTTTGGGGCTCCTCCTCAGAGGGACCAGCTCAAACTGGTTGTCTGTTATTTAGTTACTGGCCCAAGATTAAATGGTTTTAAGGATTGGTTCATCTGAGACTCTGCTGTGGGACCCTGGGTTTGAGGCAGCTCAGAGGCCTGGTGTGGCTGAGTGAGTGTGGGGTGCAGCTGCCAAGGGCACCCAGTCCCAGCTCAGGTGTGTCAGTGTGGCTGACAGTGGCTCCTGGAGGAATGGGCAGTTTCCTTAACAAGAACCATCCGTAACTTTTGTTTTTCCTAGGCAAGATACCAGCCCTCATTACTGAATTTATTTCTAATCCTTCATACTTCAACACTTAACAGAAAAAAAAAAAATCAAATAATAGCAATGTATAGATTTTCTTAATTGCTGACAATGATCTGAGCACAAATGCATAGTTCAAAACACCATCTCAGAATTTTTTTACAGAGTTCCAATTAACAAAACCTTGCCTTTTTTCCTGAATTCTTACTGAGTATGAAAATGTTTGCAAAAGTGGGTATAATATCTGAGCTGAAAAGTGCAAAGTTAGCCAGAGGTTCTGCAATGGTGGCAACAATTCCTTCACAGTCAAAGTTGTCATCAGGATAACTTTCTAATTTGCATTTTTTTTTTCTGCATTAGAACTAAACTTTCTGTTTTCTGATGCAGAAAAAAAATATGGTTTCAGAAACTTTAAGTGTAATATAAGGCATATTTATTGAATAATATAAGAAAGGCACTTAACTATGATATTAAAGTAAAGCACAGACATCTTTCAACTATTTGCAAAGTGAGGGATTTAATGAGAAAGGCTTTTTTTTCCAGAATCCATAACTTATTTGTTAGGTTCCTTATGACTTTCTTCTGCTCAGTATGATCAAAGCGCAGTGTCCAAATTAGCTAAAGTCTGCTTGATGTTTTATTGTTTCTAAGGCACACCGACTGTGATGCCTCATGGTGTTGATTTAATCTCCTGTCACTTCACTTAGCAGATATCAAGTATCACAGACAGTCAAGGTATAAATTTGCACTTAAAAAGAATACAAGCATTCAGGAACTCCTATGCAGTGCAACGTGCTGGAATATGCCAGGGAAGGAAGGAGAATAGAGCCTCACCAGCTAAGGCTTTTCTGGCCATGCTTATTATCTCATTCACATTTGCATTTAAAATATGTTTATGATTTGTGGTAAACAGCTCTGGAAGCAGAAATGGAAACCAGTAGTCTGTTCTGGCTGTTCTATTCACAGAACTAGAAAATTGGGTGCCCTCCTCTCTGAATATTTAGTGTTCTTTTTTACAGATCTAAAGCAGCCATGATAGAGGTTATCTGTCATTATGGAGTACTTAGAAATGGACTCCAAAAAGTGCTACTGAAAACTGGTATGTCTAAGTATTGTCCAAATGAAGAAAATGAATGATTATAAATTCTGAAACTGTTAGTCTGAACAAAGATATAACGCAGATCAAAAAGGCTTTGAAGAACAACTAGCACAATGTGTCTTATCTATTAACACATTTTTCCCTCTGTATTTCAAGAGCAGGGTGTCAGTGAGCAAGGTTGATTAAAAAAATTGAGAAGCCAGGGACATTACAGAAAAACTACATGTTTTTGCACCTTATTCTCTCTTCACTTACAAGAAACTTAGAAAACATTTAGGTTGGATTCCTTCTTTGCATGTGAGTGTTAAAAAAATCAATTTTTGGAAAATAGACTATATGAGTCATAGTTGAATAAACAGAGAAAATGAGCATTAGAAATTTTTGATATCTTCAATGACAAGTCAGTTTCAGGCAAGACACTGACTGTGAAGACAAAAAGGGTTTTAGGATACTACAGGAAGCTACAAGCCATAAGACTGATGTCCTCCTGTATCAGGTAAGGTAATAGTAAAAATACTTAGGAATAGAATTGGTGAACACACAGCTAAATATTGCCTTGTTAGGAACAATCAACATGTCTGGTTTGGGGTTTTTTTTAAGAGAAATTCTACCCTAAAACTTCTTGCAGATTGGAAGAGTTAGCTGCTGTGTGAATAATGGATTGATGGAAGCTTCTAAATTTTCAGAAGTCTGATGCTGAGTCCCATAAAACAGATTTCTAAGGAAAGGGAACAGCTAGAGGGTAGGAAACAGTAAAACAGTAAATGTTTATTGTAGTTGAAGATCAGTAGTGAAACTCTATAAGCCAGTAAGATTTTTAATGCCTTGAAAATGGAGTAATCAGTGGAATGAAAAGCAGTACACTGAGAAAATCAAGTTGATCAGTTGAAGAACTGATTAACTAGATTAGTAGAAAATTCACAGGATACTGTGGGATTGTACTATGAATTGGCATCATGAAGTTGAACAAATGTTTGTAATGATGCACAGGTACAGAGGAAAGATTAAAAAATCCTGGCTCGTTTTACAGTGACAGACTAAGGAACAGTTTTTGGAGTTCGTGCCTGATATTTATATAAAGTGTCAACTCAGCATAATCATTAAAAAAAAACCCAAATCAAGTGTTAAAAACTATTAAGAAAATTAATTGAATATTTTATAGCATCAAAGATATAGTATAGGTGTTTGTATCTTTGAAGTTTCTGTCTTCCCATCTCTGTTTACAGAGATGGAATAGAATACTGACTGATCAGAGAAGATCAAATTTATCAGTATGAAAGGCATCAAAGCTGTATCAGAGCTGATGAATAGTAGGAGACTAGCAGAGAGATTTGTATGTTTGGTCTGTTCTTTCCTTTCTATAAACATTCATTTAAAGGACTTCTGGAGAATGAGAACTCCTGAAATCAAACAGTTGTCACACTTGTGATAAAATTTGGAGTTTCATCCTCATTATGACAAAAATCTTGGTTGGTTGTCATAAATCAGTGTTAAACAAAGAAATAAAAACAAACCATTTCGGGCTTGTCCAAGTGCAATTCAGTAGTTGATTTATTTCGCCTTGACATTCCAACATAGTCTGTCCCTTTCACAGTAACATTAATAGTTTTTTAGTTTTCTTCTGCTTTAAAGAAGACTTGTTTGAAAGCCTGTTACTCACTTCCTTTAAGATCCTTGCAACACTGCTGTGAACAATTGATTATATAATACTCTCCCCTACCTTTATTTTCTTTTCCATTAGTAGTTCAAAGAAGGCATAAAATCAGTTGAAGTCTATTCCTAGAGATAACTTCTGAAATTGGGATTTTCACATGGCAGGGCATATGGCTTTATTGTTTCACAAGTTGATTTCTTCTCTCCCACAGCCCCTGGGGCAGAAGTTTCTAGGCAAGAAATATTTTTTTGCAAAAACTTGGAACAAGTGTTCCAGGAGTCTTCCTCTTAACCAATACAGTGATTAAGAAACTGAAAAGTGTGTCATGAAACCTGGGACTTATTTTATTTTCCTTTTCTAAAAATTTGGTCTTGTTAGAGAAACAGAGCTTAACATTTTGGCTTCCTTGTGACAGCAAGAATGTAGTACTAGTCCCAAGTCTTGACAGCTGTTGAGATACAGCTAATGTCAAAAAAAGCTTATATTCGCTTTCCCTGCAGAAAATCCTGCAGAGTAGGTTTGCCTAGTGGAAAGAGAATACAGGGAGTTAACTAAGGCAGGGCAAATGAAACAATTGCACCACATAAAAATTTTTTATATTATTGGTCAGTTAAAGTCACAAATTTAATATGCCAATTAGGCTTTTTTTTAAAAAATAAGGAACAAGATAAAATCATCAGTGTCAGGTTTGAAAGTTACAGTATCTATCCTGGTTTCAGTATTTGTTCTGAAATTGTCCTTGACAACTGAGGTGAGTAAACCTTGTTAAATAAATCATTATGAGCATTTTGAACTCCCTCACGGTGGTTACAGAACTGTAGATGAAAAGGGCTTATTCAGTCAAACACAAACCTGTTCTTCAAGGTTTGAGGATTTCTACTGAAATCACTTTGGAAAATGAAAAGCAAATGTAGCTCTTAAAAACAACCAACAAACTATCCTCATCTAACAAAAAAGAGTCTAGTGTTCCCACTCTTCCAGGATTTTTTTGGTCTACTTCCGATTTGAAATCATTACTGATTTCCTGTTTGTCTTTTATGTTTATTTCATAACGTGTCTCTGCTTGTCACAGAATCATGGATTCACAGAATCATTAGGGCTGGAAGGGATCTCTGGAGATCATACAGTCCACTGCCAGGGCAGGGTCACCTGGAGCAGGTGACAAAGGAACACATCCAGGTGGATTTTGAGTGTCTCCACTGAGGGAAATTCCATTCCTTCTATGGGCAGCCTGCTCCAGTGCTGTGCCACCCTCAATGAGAAGTCATCCTTACTCATGTTGAGATGGAACTTCTTGTGTTTTAATTTTTGGCTGTTGCTCCTCATTCTGTCACTGGGCACCACAAAAAGAGTCTGGTGCCCTCCTCTCGGCACCTGCCTTTGAGATATTTATTTATATGCTTTAATGAGATCCTCTCTCAGTCTTCTCTTCCCTAGACTTAGTCACCAGACTCTAGTGCCAACTCTAATCTTGATTTGTAAACTTCTAAAGAGCATTACTCTTTGAAATATTTAGTGTTGTCTGACTTCACAAGGGAGTTGACAGTGTATTCTGTGCTACAGCACTTTAACATCTTTCATAGGAGAGGTGGGAAGTATCCTTATAATCTAATCATCAACAGGCAGCAGAAGTAGATTTTGATAGTTTAAGGTTAATAAGTGGGCTAAAATGCAACTAATGGCTAATTAGCTGTATGCATGAGCAATTGAAACCCAGACATCTGAAAATAATTAATCTGTTTCACTCCTTAAACAAGTGTCAGTGTGAAAATGCTCAGAATGTAAATAGTTCCAGGTCCACACAGTAACAGAGGATGATTACTAAAAGTCTCATAGGGAGAAGACAGCAGTAGTTTAGGATACTGGCTTTGTGTATGCTGGGGAAAAGTGTAATAAACCTTAATCACCCCTATGCTATATTTCTTGATGTTCCAATAAAGTTTGTTGTCTACCAGATGTCTCAAATGTAATGTTACATCGAAATTATGGACATTTCCTCTTTGCTGTTGGGAGTCATCCCTCTAAGGATAAACTATGAACAAAGAGGATGAAGCCTCAGTCATCACTAAGTTAATCTCTACATTAAAGGACCTGTCTCTGAGCACAGTAAACTTTGGTTAAACTCTTTTGAAGGTGGAGAGGGAAAGGAGACGAACTGAATGTCAGGGAAATAGGATAAATGTTCACTGACTTAAATGAAAAAAGCTATTCATGTAAGCAATCACTGGGGAAAATACTCCCAAGTATAGAAATTTAAGTACTCTTGGGATCTTGCAGAGTGAAAAATATGAGAAATTAGATAGTGTTTTGACTTATAATGAGCTATGAGTTGAGCCAATATATTTGCTCAAGTGGATGTTCTCAGGGATATTTTTGAAGTCAAGGAGAAGTATTGAGTGCTTTATCTGCTCACAGACTTATTAATTAGATTGAGTGAATGAGTGGGTTTTGGGGGCAGATAGGGTGGAGGTAAAGGAAGGTATGGTGCCAGGGAAAGGAAAGGTAGTCTGGGCTTTTTAGACCTTCCCCCTTCCTCACTCATTTATTCAGTATTTCTATCCCTGGTCTCTGTCTCTCTCTCTGAATCTGTCTTCAGCTACAACTTTCTGATAAAAGTTAATCAATTTATTCACAGTATAGAGTATCTTAAAATCATGTAATTTCTGATACTGAGGAACCTATACTCTTGTTGCAAATAAACAAGTGGTCCTCCTTCAAGAGTCAGCTGAATTGGCTTTCATTTTGAAGTACACGTTGGCATCAGAATGTGAATGCCATTCTTTTCTTTGTGCAATAATGCTTCAAAGTGTAACCCTTTGTAAAGTACCATATAAAACTGAGATTGAAATTTATTGTCAACAACTTTAAAAAAGTCAACAAAACCCTAAAAAACTCTACACAGCAGTTAATTTCAGAGCTATGAAACATTGATATCTATCCTGTAGCCTTGAGATCCAGCGGAAAGCACCTTCATATCTTATTTTTTATTATCCATTGGCTTTGGGAAAATTCAGTATATATTATATGACCAGAGAATATTTGTGTAAATATTCAGATTCTGTTTGTATATTTGTATATAAAGGATGAACTACCATTTGTTCAAACATCTAAACAATGAAAAAATCCACTCATATTCTTAGTGTTTGAAAAAAAACATAGTTATTGCACTTGAATAGGCCATTAACAATTGAGTTATTTTTTAATTAATATTTTGAGAGTTCTACTTGTGTAATTTTCAATTTAACAAAGACAACAGGATTGCATGAAAATGTTCAGCAATCAGTTGGCAATACCTATTTTACACTGCCCAGTAAGTTTAGATTTAGGTTTTTTGTTTTACATTTCAATTGCTTGCATATTTCCAGAGAGGTTTAGTTGTTCATATTTCAGACTTACTCACTGAAATGAGAAAGAATTAGGATTATGTCAATCTTATGTGACAGTAAATTGTATTTTTTGGCAAACACATTAAAATTCTATAAAAAGAACATGAAGTTGCAAGGGCTTTTTATTGTTTGTGATTTTTTAACTTGACCTAATTTCCAGGTAGAATCTATATCTTTTAATAGAAAAAAACACAGAAAACCCTTTAATATATACTGATTTCATATTTTCATTATTTTTTACAAGGGTAGAGGGAAACAAACCTCCCTTCTAATAGCTCAAGTATCACATTCTGTGAATGCTGTCATTTCTTGGTTGCTTAAAGCAGAAATTAAGCAGCAGTATCATTCTTTTTTCCCATTTCACAATACAAGAATGAATTAGAAATGGAATACTCAAGCAACTCTAGTTCTTACTATTCTTTCAATCTATATGAGATGATATTCATCACCCTAGTAGAGCTCAATATCTTTACTGTCTAAATAGGCCTCAACTAAAATGTAATAATTTATGGCATCTGATATGAAAAGGATTTTGAAACCTACATAAATTTGCTAGTATGCCTGTGTAAGAATGCTTCATAGATCTAAAATTCTGAAACCTAATTTGTTCTTTACTTTAGTTATTGCCTTTAAAAAAGGAGGGGGGCTGGGGGGGGGGGGGGGGAGATGTCTATTTTCAACAGTGTTAGCTAAGGAATACTAGTAGAAATGTATTTAGGAGAACTTTCTAAACTTCTTAAAATCAGTTTCATATAATGCATTTAACAACTCTGTTAATCTGAGTGATAGATCGCAGTTCATCATTATTGTTCTCAAAGTACATGCTACCATATTTTTAAAAATATGTTTTAAAGCTGAACATGTTGGAGAATAGCCATGCTACTGCTTAGGCCCTGGAGGAGAATGAGGGAAGTTTGAGGAATCTGTGGCTTTGATTACCTCTGGAAAGTTAGATATGGTTCCATGCAGGCAGAGGACATAATGTTACATACTGTCCTGAATGTCTGTAGCAATCAGCTACCTTCTATTTCTACAACAGAGAGGAACATTCATACAGAAAGATGTCTCATGGGATACTGAACAACATCTGAAAAATTACAGTTGCCGTGGCCCAATCGACAATTTTCTGGTTACAAATGTAAACAGTAGAAATGGAATCAATGTACAAAAAACGTTAAATTTTCATATGCCTCTTTCCTGTGGCAGAGGAGATCATTACTCTGACTGTAAGTAGAGAATATTTATTCAGGATTTGACTAGTTAACTAAAGAGGTGCCCTTCTCAGAGGATAAGCTCTCTAAGCATCTGTGGGATATTATGCAGAAGACTAGCATAAGCTATATTGAAAGAGGTCGCTAAGCTCTGCTGATTTTGTAAGTGAGGTGATATTATTACATGTAGTCAGAGTGAAAAACATGGTTTTAACAACTGTTGTTACAGCTTAAAAGAGAGAATAATTTTGTGTTGTAAATAGTTTGCTGGTTCTGCTTAATATTTGAGTTCTATGTGGTTTTACCTGCCCAGGATTGTCTCAAAAGTGAGAATTCCAGAAATCTGGGAATCAGAGAATATGCTGAGATGGAAGGGACCCATCAGGATCATCAAGTCCAGCTCCTGGCCCTGTGCACGGTACCAGGCACCCATGTGCCTGAGAATTGTCCAAACACTTCTTGAACTCTGTCAGGCTGTGCTGTGACCACTTCCCTGGGAAGCCTGTTCCAGTGCCCAACCACCCTCTGGGTAAAAAATCTTTTCCTGATACCCAGCCCAAACCTCCCCTGACTCAGCTTCATGCTATTTCCTTGACTCTTGTCACTGGTTACAAGAGTAAAGAGATGGGATCTGCCCCTCTGCTTGTGCTCACAGAAGTGTTGAAGAGCATAGTGAGGTCTCCCCTCAGTCTCCTCTTCTCTAGGCTGAACAAACCCAGTGACCTTCTTTGAAAAAAGGGATTCAATTGTGAGAAGCAAGCTCATAACCATACAAGTAATGCTAAGACTTAAACTTGAGGAGGTTTTGCCACAAACACTGAAATTGCAGAGAAAGGCAGGGCTGTGTAAATGAAGCTGGCTGTGTTTTACACAGAGGTGGCTAGATTAGTCAGGAGGGAGTTAGAATACAAGGCTGTGCAGAAGTCAAAAGAAGCACACGCTTAGGAAGAAGTAGTGCTGCCAGTCCACTTAGTGTGCTGGTGTATGTAAAGTAGAAACAGTGAAATTAAATTATTATTATTATAGCCTGTAACAGGAAAACATGCTGGGCTGCAGCTCTGCTGAGAGGAATCTGGATGTCTGCAAGCTGACTGTGAGCCAGCAGTGTGCTGCTGGTGGTGATGTGTTTCCCATGTTCTTGTGCTGTCATTCTCATGCCCATCTTCCTGCAAATTCTGATGGTGTCATTAAGGTGGGTATTCTTGGGGAGAAAATTCCAATGGCATTCTTATCACCTCATTTCCCACCCCCCCACCACCCTTTCTTCAACTTAGCAGTTGTATCTTTTGTTTTGCATTAGAGAGCATAATATATGTTCACAATATATATATATGAACATAAATATATGTTCACAATAAAATGCACATACACAGCTTAACCAGTTAGTGAGCAGCACCTGTCCATGACCAGAACATGTTCTAGTCAATGCTAACAGCATCATCAGCATGAACAATCCATAAGGAGTGTGAGCAGTTCCTAATGAAAGCTGCAAGGCTATTGTGGTAAAGCTTATGCCACAGAGAGGATGCCCAAGGAGCGATGCTCATCTGAGCATGTGCTAAGTCTACACTCTTGGAGGTAAAATTTTCAGATATGTACCTAATATACTGGTCTTTCTCCATCACTGTGCAGATTCCAATTATTTCTTCAGTAGTTTTTCTTTTCCTTTCACCCTTTGGAATTGTGGCTTTTCTCTGCAGAGGTGGTTATATGACAGCATTTCTTCATCTTAAAGAGTGCATAGGTTCTATTTTGCGAAAATTACTGGAATAAAAGTGCACTATTCCTTGTGAAGAAAGTAGCTGCAGATTCTTGATTGCACAAGTGAGAAAAACTGATTTATTTTTAATTTTTTTCTCTGTACCACTTTTCAATGCACTTTATAATCTCTACATTTCAAGTGCATTTAAAAAAATAAGAAAATGAAAAAATGAGTATACTTCTTTATGGGCTCAGGACAATTAATAAGCCCTGCTCTGTCATTTAGATTTAACACTGAACCTAAAGTTCATTTCTCATCTTTTCAAAAACAATTTTTAATATCTACCATAGCAAGTCCTATCCTGGGAGAATAGAACAGCAGATATTGACTCGAAATATTCAAAAATGTAGAAATTAAAACAAACTAGTGCATTTCCTGCTAGTTTACTTTGATTAGCAGATATAGACTTAAAATAATGCCCTTTTTTTTGCTGTTGGAAAATGGTGAATGCATTATTAACATTTTTCATGTCACCCATAGCTTTCTAGACCTTTCTCCTACTATTTTTCCATTCTTCCTACTCTATTTAGTCAAAAGGGGTTCATCCCTCTATGTTGTTTTCCCAGTTCTACGCTGCCAATCTGTGAGATGCTGGCCAGACCACTGAGTATTCACAGCAGTGGGACATCACCAGTACATGAGCCTAGTGAGACCTTTCTGTTTCTTTGTCTTGTTGTTCTGTAAGTTAATATTGCAAAAGCCTTCTACATTATTTTCAGTTCATTTGGTGTAATAGGCATCAGCTCAGAAACTTAAGCCATTGCTAAAACTAAAGGAGTAAAGGTACCTCTATGGGTTGAGAGAGTTATTTTAGCTTTCACCATGAAGTCTGAAGAATCATAGTGGGCATCTGGTCTTAAAAACAGAATAAAGTGAAAGTTCATGGTTATTTTTGTCACTGTGACTTTTACTGCATTTTATAAATTACAATTCACAGTAAAAATATATTTAGTAACTGTTTTATGCCAGGTTTTACTGTTTTATGCCGCTGTTTATGATCAAATTTCTCCTTAATCATAATTCCTGTTATAAATCTAGGTAAATTATATGTGTACACGTGTAGAAAATGGTTTTTCTTTTCTTGCCTCCAAAAGGACACAGAGGTAGGCATTATGCAATTTATCAACTTCTCTTTGTCAGGATCAGGTTCTTCTCAGTCAAGACTTCCAATCCTTTGCTTTCATGATCAGACCATGATTTTCAGTGACTCTCTTCATCATTTCCAGGTCTTCATTAGAGGCAGGATAGACATGAGATTCTTTATTTTGAGCAAAAGAATGTCCCAGGAAGAGTGAGATTTAAATCTAAGCTCTCAGAATACAAAGACGGGCATAATCAGTATTGATGCAAGTATTTACACATTCAGTTTGTTTAAAAGCAGCCTTTAAATGGGATGAGAGATTTCAATTAGGACAACTGACTTCTTGCTCTGAAAAGCAAAACTAGAGAGAACGGTTTTGCCTCCTTCCCCTCTTCCACATCCACACAAATCAAAGTTCCAAGAGAAAAGGTTCAAACCAGAACACAGGTGAAGCTGTGGGAGACAATGATAGCATTTCTACCTTCTGTGAAAAAGAGAGAAATACAGTTAGTGTTGAACAATGTCTAGCCACTGGAAGATACTAAAGCAGGAGCATACTGAATCACAGCCCTGTTGTGTTTTATGTATGTCCTCCAGTCATGAATCACATGTTGGATCATGTGTTTCAATGTTGGCTTTTCCAAAATGCTCCACTTTTCTGTACTACTCTTCTTCAAGATGATGAGAAACTTGTATTGGGTTTCTTTTTGTACCAGAGGTTTGGCACTGAGCACTTTAACAGTTCGTGGCTAGTCCTCATCTCACTACAGAAAAGTAATGATTCCAGGATTCCTCTTCATCTTCTCTCTTGGGTACAGTCAGTTTTGCATTCACAGTTTAGAACACATCAGTGAGATCTGAGTCTTCAGACTCAGCCAAAGTTGGCTACTCTCTTTCTAGCTCTGGGTGATAACTTCAAGCTTCTGAAGTCACTCTCAGCTCACAAAGACTGAAATCTGTTTTCATAAACTCTGAGCAATATATGAAAAGTGGGTAGCAGCTACAGTACCTCTAGCACTGCTGTTCTTCAAAAGAACAAAATAACTACTGAGTACATTGAGGAAGACACTGACCCCTTTCTTCAGGAAGCAATCTGACAGATAGAGTTGACATCCAGCAGCAGTAAATCAAAAGTACCTGTACATTCTGGTTATCCTACCAATTACAGTTCATCAGTTTTCAGAGCAGTTTTTGATGCCTGACACCTCATGGGCTTTGTGGAGAAAGAACTTTAGTGCAAACATGAACCTTTGTTCAAGGATTAGGTCCAGTAAAGAATTCAATATCAGTAAAACAGCACCATCACTGTATAAACAAAAATAATATAAATCTATTTTATATGCAAGAAGCGCAGGGGGGAAATTTCATAAGTGTGATGTAGCAGGAGACAATGGTGATCAGAGAGAAACTGAAAAAAAAGAACAGAAGTCTGACATTTCATTAGAAGAGGGAAAGGGAAGGCAAAGTTTGATCAATAGAAATGTTTTTAAAAGTTGTGTTGGTAAAAGACAGGAGCAGTCAATCACAGTAAAAGGTAAAGATAGAGCTATAAGCAATGTACATAACTTACAGTTTTGGTGATGTGTGGCTTATAGACAGCTTTATACCCTCCTGTGACAATAAAATGTGTTTTCCTCTTTGTTTTAGGAGAGGAAAGCACTCTTGGAATGTGGTGGTTATTAATAAATGTGTTGGCCATTACTTTTTAGACTTCTAATGCACACTGTAGTAAAAAACCCCCCAAAAACAAAAACCAAAAAAAACAACACATACACCATTCTTAAGCTCTCTGCAATGGCTTTTGTTATTTGGAAATTCTGAAAATACAGTGACCTATCAACTGAAGGCTTTCTGTTCAAACGATAGGATCCCAATAGCTGGGAGAACACATGAGAAATGGCACCATGCTCACAATCTGTCATTGCTGGTTCCTGCAATTTCCTGGTCCCTGAATGTCAGTAGCTTCTCTGTTCTACCACAGCTGCAAAATCTTTTTGGGCAGCTGCAATCAGCAACCTAAAAGCTGTATCAGAATTCTCAAGAACAATTCCTGTTGAACTGTTTATCAGTTATATTCTTGGGGTGGGGGATAGGTATGGAACAAAACCGCACCTACACAAGAGAGATGTAAAATTGCCACAGAAACTGGTGTTTGCAATTCAAATTTGCAGGAAGGGCAAAGAAAACATGCTCCAATGCTATGAATAAAAAAGTTATAAACACAGTTTGGAACAAGAGAGCACTCATTTTAAGGGAGATGACTGGCAAACTGGGATTTCTTCAAAGAAGTAGTCCTAGTAAAAACCCCATCAGTACAGCCATATACAGCTGGGTGCTTCTGTGCTCTCACAGGAACTTACACTTCTCTCATATTTAATTATAAAATTCAAGAAAATATTAAGTAGGGGTAGGCAAATTGGTCTCCACTATCTGATCACAGCAGGTTGTATTGACGGCTTTAAAACCAGAACCTTTTCTCTCAGTTACTCCAAATTCTATTTTGAATTTGTTTTGTTAAGAACTTTTTTTCTCTACAGGCTAAAACAATTACATTGTAATCTGTTAGAAATATCTCAGTTAAGGTTTAAATGCTGAATGAAAAATGAATTACAGTGATTTCCCAGTGTTCTGTCTCAGGTCACTGCTTCATGACTCAGACAAAATGAGACAGGAAATGAATTTTGCACTGATCCTCCTCAGGTGCCTATTGTGATTCTTCCATTAATTGGCTTGGGACACTCATAAAACATTTACCTGAAAGGAGAATTTGGTTTCTGTGCCAGAAAGCAGAAAGGTAAGCATTAAACAGTGTCATGTCAAGTGATTAGATGATTGCAACTTTATGTGAATCTGGTCCTTTGAAAGAACCCAGAAGATTAGTAAAAGGAATCTAAGCAACAAAATAATTTCTAAGGCATGCATGCATACAACTCTGAGAAGCTCATCAGGATATATGAAATGTGTATCTTGATGCATAATAGAAACTGATCACAGATAAAAGTTTTAAATAGGATAGTGACAGTCACAGGATTTCCTTCAGTCATCAGAGGCTTCCATGTGTGGAAAATGACTGGATAAAATCTTGCATAGACTAAATGTATGAACCTCTGCAGATCTATATCTATAGATATTTGACAAGAAACTCCAGTGAAATCACTGCAGTCTGGTGAAACAGGAAATTGTGCTGGTTTGGATTCTTCTGTACTGTTCTGGAAAGAAGTACTCAATTCTCTGTAAAACAGAATGGATTCCTCTGTCTCTTACTGAAGAATTAAATCCTGTCCTTATCAAAGTGACACAAAATTTTAAGCAGTTTAAGGTTTGATAATTCAGGGTGATGAGGTTCTAGTATCTTGTGTCCTTTGCTCTTGCTCTTGCTTTATGTGCTGTTACCTGAGTCACTCTGGAGAGATTTAACAGTCTACAGCTGTGGACATGGTACTAAGATCTCTGTATGCTAATTTTAACATCTCTAACTTGTCTCTGAGTAATTTGAAGTTTCATTATAAGATACACTGAATCCAAGGCAGTGTTCCACATCTGGCAGGATTGCTTAAAAATAAGCTTACATAGAAATAGCTGTCTTAGGTATCTTTTTTCTTTCAACCTAGCACGCATTTCTGAATATTAAAATTTTCTGTTTCATGTCTTATCCTTCTGAGATTCATACATACAGAGACAAATTTATTTTCTTAAGATTATTATAAAAATTATTTTGGAAAAAACTAAATACACAGTGTGTTATCAGAAGACAGCAACAGAGTGAATGAGCTGTATATTAAGTGTAACAGCAAAATACTAATCAAAACTCTCACAAAAGGAAAAGAGAAAAAGATACCATCTTATACTTTGCTGAAGCTCATAGTAAAGTTACTGCATGAATACAGAAGAAAAAAAAGGCTTTCATGAACCAGAAAAAATCAGACCAAGATGAGGCTGTCACAAGATAAAGAAAATTCTTTGCATGTATTGGAAGCCTTTACATACCTCTTCTCAGATCTTAAGCCTAAGAGAATTTCACCTGAACATAAAAAGTCTTCCAAGGAAGGTCTTCATACTTAATCTGATTCATTTTTTAAAGCTTCTATTCAATTTTCTCTGTAAGAAGTGTCTTTTGAAAATCCTTATACTCTTGTACCTTCATTTTGTATGCTCAAGGTTTATTTTGTGGTTATTTTGTTCAGCCTGGAAGTTTGAATGTATCTATTAACTTCATCCATGTACTAGTATGACTTGAGATAGATAGATAGATAGATAGATAGATAGATAGATAGATAGATAGATAGATAGAGACAGATAGAAATAGATACATTAGTTCTGGACAGAATAAGCAAATTTGGACTGAGAAACGCACTTGATTGTGTAATTTTAGTTCTATAAGCAAAACAATAAGTTACTAAGATGATCAAAATAGTCTTTGGAGTTAATATGGAATTTCTGAATTTTAGAATAGTACTGTCAATCAAATCCCTAAAACATGTATGGTAAACAATGATTGGAAAAAATATTCAGAAGTTAACATTAATTAATCTTTTCCATTTTTTAAAGTTTTCATGTTCATTGACAGTTCACTGAACATGTCTTAACAGAAAACTGTCCTGAGACAGAGATAGCAAAACCAATATACTGACTGTTTTTTCAATGAACTCAGTGATAGAAAGAAGATCTCTTAAAGGATGCATAGCAATTTCTGCCAGAGGATTCCAAGGTAGAGAACAAATGCTTCTGAACTGCCACTTGCCCTAGAAAGTTTGTCTTTGCCACTCTCTTACCATTGTGTTATTAATCTTTTCAACTGACTTCCTTCTTGTTCCAGACATACATTAGTTTTCTGACTTGTTTTCTTATCTCCTTACTTTTTTTTTCACCCTGTCACTGGTCTCATTTTCTTTTTATATTAATGGGGAGACATTTTATCTACAGTTCTTTGGCAGCAGTCTTTCATTTTTGCACACCTCATTCTTTTATCTTAATTAGGTGTGGCTTCGTTTTTTTGGTTGTCTACCAATTCTTCCTTCATGTTCATCCCTATCTACAGGTACATGAAATCAGAAAATGGCACTAAGAATTCCCTGTCTTTGTTTGTTCAATCCTCTTTTTTTAAGACTAGGCTCCTTCTGTTATCATTAAAACATGCTGCTGGTTAAAAAACATCCCATACTGTAACCCTCTGTGTCTGTACCTTGTAGCTCTCAATCAGAAGAATGTCTACCAATGATAAGTAACAATATTTTTGAGTAATATATGCCCAGTACTTGGGGCAAAGGACAAACAAGAGAAAAAAAATACAAAGCCTTTCTTTTCCCTCAACACATAATTCAGTCCTGAAATGACTGTAATTAAAAAAGTCATTGAACTTGCTTTTATGTTTACTTGTTTATATGCTCTCACATACATTACTGGCACACTTTTAATGAATTGGTCTCTGATGTTTTATAATCAACACTATTTTGTTTATAGTCATCAGAACTCCATTTTATTTGCAAGGTCTTTTGTCAAACAGATTTCTCATCAAATTGCATCCTCAAGTTCTACCATAGTAAAGATAATAGAATTGTAAAGATGTAATTTAAAGTCTATTTTGGGAATAGTCAGCTTTCATAGAAGTTGCCCAAGGAAATGCTTGACCTGCAGAAACTTTATTACTAGTAATTTTGTTCTTTTTCTTGATTAGGTATCAAGTTGACTTTCAGATCCTGATCTCTTTACACCAAGGAAATAATTTTCTTATGAACTTTTGAACACTTGCGTACCACAGTCACAGAATTTACAAGATAATTTAGCCATCTCTTTTTGAAATATACCTGCACTGTCTCAGTTTTGTATCCCTTTTTTAATCAACATTTTTAATCAACTTAATAAAATGGCAAGTGCAACTTGTATGATGTTTTAGGCAGGACTAGAATAATAATATACACTATGAAATAAGAAAAAAACTAAGTGCTGCCACTGATTTTCAGCACTCTGCAAAAGCTTTTTTCTTTTTGCTGGTAAAAACACTTGGAAATACTAAATTCAGTCAATATGGGTGGATCTGGTGTGCTGCTTCTCCATCTCCTCATACAAGTATCTTAGCCAACATACTTGCTCAACTCAGAATTTTTAAGAGGCAATTTTGTCAATGCATAACAAAATAATACATTCTCCTAAATGGCAATGCTTTGAGCAAATGATTTATCTCAATAATAATAATAATAATAGTAATAGTAGTAGTAGTATAGTAGTAGTAGTAGTAGTAGTAGTAGTAGTAGTAGTAGTAGTAATAATAATAATAATAATAATAATAATAATAATAATAATAATAACAATAATAATATTGTGCTGTGGATTTTGTTAAAATCTTGAAATTATGCTGTTCTGGAGTCTTTATGTCTTCTATTACATTTGAGTCACTCTGTTACAATGGGTTAAGATGATCTTCAACCCAAATATTTTATGTAATTCCATAGTACTCAAGTCGACTGACAGGTTTCAGATGACCACAAACTACTGCTACAGAACTTGCATATGCGGTATAAAATTTCCATGAGGTTCTAAATAGCTTTAAATATTTCATGTCTGCATTTAGCTGACTGTGTTCTGAGGATGAGCACAGGATTGGGATAGAAGCAACCAACAACCCATTGCTGTGACTGGGGCCAGAGCTGTTCTAAGGGCCACAGGTGCCTGCTGGGGTGACAGGTGTTGCAAAGCTCTTTTGAGTTTAATGCTGCCAATGGACTGAGAAAAGGAGGAGAAAGCCAAAAGGGATTTGGATTTTCCCACTAACTGCTTCCTGGAACTGTACAATAATCTAAACAAAATTTCCCTTTCATGATTCAGTGTTTTGGATTTTTTTCTATAGAAGGAAACCATGGTGAATATCTGGCTTGCAAGATTATAAACTATGTCTTGCAATTCCAGAGGTAGAGTTGGTGATCCCCATCATGTGGACTTCAGCCACTAGGTGACTGAAGGGAATTTCAGTTCTGTCTCTGCAAGATAAGAAGTTACACAGTCTTAGATTTTGTCCTGCTATTCAGTGTTTTGGGGAGGTTTTTATGTCTATATGGTATACCTATGTGCAGAACCAGGAGACAAACATTTGAGTTCCAATATTCCTATGAAATGATCAAATGATGCTGTTATCATTGAGTAGGTGTTACAAAAAGGTCTTTAAAGATTCCATTTAGACTCTAGATCATCAGTGGAAAACACATGTTTTCAAATTCATACTTACAAACCAAGCACAAGTTTTCAATGACATTTTGGATCTTAATGCTCTCACCCTGGAGAAAGAAGAAAGGTGGTTCTGTTCCTTCCTCAAACAATTTCAAGTTTCTAATGTAATTTATTGGTTTCTAAAGAATTTGCTGCAGTTTCCTTCTAGTGTAACTTATACCTTTGTTTTCTTTTCTTTCTGATAATTACTGAATGTATTTTGTGTGTGCTACTAACTTTGGTCTGTATATTCTTGTTCTGAATTGCCTCAGTTTTGAAATATAGAAAAAGCTAGAGGAGAGAAAGTAGGAAGCTTATTTTTTCCCTTAGTACATTTCCCACAAAAATATTTTTGTTGTTGCAGTTGAATAACAGACATATCTCAGTTCACTTTGCATTGGAATGAGGAACTTGAGACAGAAATACAGGGTTTGCTGAAGAAAAGCCTGTATAGAGGTATACATGGGGAAGACCTCTAATATTTCTTGCTTCTAAGTGAGGCCTGAAATTTTTTTTATGCACAGTCTAGCAAAGAGTTCGCTGAACTAAAAGTCAGGTACAGGACTTGGTTTCTGTGTAAACTTGGATTAGATGTTTCTTAATCCTCTGTGGTCATGTGGCTTTAGGAGATTATTCCCTGAAAAGTGCTGCAGAATCAAAACTGTTACTTTGTTTGTTTCAGTACAGTCTTACTATAATGTGGCTTTAATGTAAATACTTCAAATACCTGACTCTGAAATAAAAAAATGAATTAATTAAAATTACTTTGAAATAATTTTTTAATTTTTAAAACAATATTGTTTATTTTAAATCAAAGGCATCTGTTATACCTAAATATTTCTTGTTAAATAGAGAATTTCTTGTTAAATAGATATGCTTCATTGCCTCTACAATGGGAAATATATTTTCATGAAAATACTTGTTTGAAATTCCTTTATTTGAATTTATTTCTAGCACAGAGATATAAAATAATAATACTATTAATAAATATAATAATCAGTAAAAAACCCCTCAAACGAATAAAAGGTCAGTGAATAGTCCGTGTCCAAATGAGGGATATGAAAATGGGAAGGGCCTAGAGGGGAAGGCATATGAGGCAGGCATTAATATCCTCTCTCTGGTGACCAGTGACAGGATCCAAGGGAGTGGCCTGGAGTCATGTCAGGAGAGGTTTGGGTTGGATATCAGAAAAGCTTTTTCACCCAGAGGGTGGTTGGGCACTGGAACAGACTCCCAGGGAAGTGGTCACAGCACCAAGCCTGACGGAGTTCAGAAAGTATCTGGACAACACACACATGGTGGGATTCTTGGACTGTCCTACGCAGGAACAGGATTTGGACTTCAATTATTCTTGTGGGCTCCTTTCAACTCAGAATGCTCTGTGATTCTATGAGTGATTTGATTTTACTGATTTGAATTTACCACTTGACTACTTTAATTTAACTTACACACAAAAAGAAAAAAAAAAAAGAAAAGAATTCTTATGCTTCTCAAATGGCTTCACATGTTCCCATCAGCTGCTAGTATAGTTATGTCATCTATGTGCATATTATGAGTACTGTTAAATCATTTTGAGCACAGGTATGCCAGGCAGTTGAATAAAATCTTGCTTTTATTTCAAAAAAAAAAAAATTAAAAATAAAAATTAGCCTGTTTGGATCTCCAAAAGGAGGCTAAAGGGATGGCAAGTGATTATGTTGTGCCAAGAAATGTTCAAGCAAGTGCAGGTACCTAATTATGGTGCTGTAGCTCTCTGTGTTTGTGACACAGGCATTTGTCCTGTGACATCTATTCTGGACTGACTGCAATGAAACATCCTTCATTATGCTGCATCTAATGTAGCACAGTCCTAGCTTCAATATCCCTACCAGTGTAATGGCTGCAGAGTTTAATTCTTGATAGCTTTCCCTGAATGTGAGCAGGAGACAAATGCCTGGTGAGTGGTTGTATATCATTTAGTCATCTCCCTGCGGAAAACAGTCATTTGAGCTAGATTTAAAATTAGAGAAGTCACAGACTTGGGCACTTACTGAGTTTCCCCTTTACCCATAATGGAGAAGAATAATGAGTTTCAGTACAAATTGCAAAGGCTAAAAATATCGCTTTGTGCCATGAAAAGTGTGTTGTTATATATCACCTCCCCCTTTCACTGACACTTTCAATCAGCTTGTCAGCTTTTACTGGTAGATAATTTGATGAAAGCTTTGCACTGAGTAAGGCTTTTTGCTCAATTGCATACAGCAAAAATACTGCTTGTGTCAGGACCAATTAATAATGCCGAGCATGTTTTCATACATATGAAAAGTTACTACAAACCTTTCTTCCATGAAACACCAGGATCCATGAGAATAACGTTAGCAGGAGGGACTAATGGCACCCTTTATAGCTGGTCTAAAGATGTTACAGTAGCCAGCTGATAAATTTGATGACAGATGACAAATTTCTGATACATTACAATGCCTGTGGACTCCTGGCAGCCTATTTAAAGCTTCATTTCTCATGCCTGCTGTTAACCATCAATAAAAACTCCAAAGCTATATATAGATGTTAGTGTATGCTAGCATTTCTCCCTGCTTCTTCCCTTCAGGAAAAAGGGGGCCTGGCAGTTAAGACATTTGATATTAAAAAGCTTTGTCTATGTTCTCATTCTTTTACTCTTTTCTTCTTGAGACGATAAATGCCTGTGATTTTCATGACATTTACAATTCAAAGAACATATTATTAAAAGGTATGGGTGGAAATAACTGATAAGGAGAATATGAAATTCACAGGAGCTTTTCCTTATAATGACAGCGTCTCAATTTCAAAATAGCTCTTTCTGAGGCTGATATTATTGGACGCCCACAGGATCTTCCTATATTTTGTTTACTGGACATGATATGCCACCTGGGGAGTGCAAATACAGCTGTAGAGTCCACCTCAACTGCAGGATTTGAGCAGCTGAGAATTTAAATAATGAAAAAATTAATGTGGCAGATACTTGAGTAATTTGAGAAAAGTGTTTGTTGTTTTAGCTGCTTCAATTCTCCCCAGTCCTCTTTCATTTTAGATACTAATATGTGCTCATAAGTTATAGAAAGCTCATTTGTTGCTGTGTTAAATAATTTAATATTATTAACCATTTTTTTCCTTCACAGAATTACAAATTTACCTTTACCCCACAAGAATATAAATTACACATTATATTTTCCAGAGGAAAATCCTACCTGTGAACACATTTTCTTTATTTTTAATTTTGCTATACCTGTAGCACAGCAGACCTACCAGAGGAATTGTTAATTAGTTCTTGATTATTTTATAGTTCAGTGTTATAACTTCACTCTCTCCTCAGCTGCAGTTTATAGGGAGAAGAAACTTAAAAGACAGACATTAAAGTTCATTTGATGGTCAATTCTGTGTTTTAGCTATTTATTAGGGGTAAAAATTTTAAATCATTACTAATTCAGAAGATTTCTCATGATCCTGAATGGTAATCAACAGATTCATTAATAAGACCATGTAGGATTCACTCAATTCTAATTCTTTTCACTAACCCCTGATTAATGTGCATTCCTTTACTGCTAGGCTTTTATTTAAATACTGTTTATGCATTAGCTGCATATTTTTAATGTTTGCATTAATTTATTTTAGCCAGATACCCCTTTCTGCTAACAAACATGATTAATCCTACTTTTACTGGTTTTTCATGCATATTCAATATCTAAATTGAGAAAATTACACTCGTGGTATTTTCTTTTTACATAATTTACAAAAGAAAATTTAAAAGTTTGAAAGGTTTTTTTAATTTGTTTTTTAATAAAAAATATAACTGCATGCTTCAATAATTGATAACTTTTATCCTAGACATTTTTAACAACACATGCAGAAATTAGATTTATATAAAGATGTATTAGGAAAAGAGAAAAACTATGCAATACAGTCTATTCCACAAGAATTTTGTAGGTAATAAGTATAAATTCATGGTGTCTGGCAGCACAGATTTTTTTTTTTATTTGATTCATTTAAAAAAATTCTGGTCTGGGTCTCATGGGTTGTATTGGTGGCTGGGGTAGCGGGTGTGATTGAATGCACTCTTAGATGTGTCATGCTTCATAGGGAAAACAGGAGTAGATGAATGGATCCTCATACAAATGATGATATCTGAGGACTGTCAAGTGAAATCCTACAGTGTACAAGCCAATAATTCAGCTGCCTTGGAAAGGTTCTCAGAAAAGACAATATCAATCATTTTCCAGTGAAAACATCTATAGGTTTTGCCTTGTTTCTGTTTTCAGTTCGTGCTTCTGATGTGTTGACTTCATAAAAGTAATTTTAGCATGTGTCTATTTCTCCATCTGTGGAATGTGTGCCTAATATATTAGATCTTGCAAAGGGCTTTGAGATCTGGTAATAGGAACATACAATACAGTAACTTGTTATTGCATATCTCTTTATCAAAGGAAAGTGCTTGGAAGGAAAGCACTACCTATAAAAAACCTTTCTGATCTTTTTTCATATCTTTTAAATCCTCTGATATTCTTGTAAGTACTGTTCCAAAGGAGATATAGAGTAAATCAGTATTTCTTCTACTGATGGGCCTGATGCATGTGATACCTGGATCCATTATTGAAGTCACTATGCTGGGTTCAGAACAGAATAGGGTCATAGAATCCATAATAGTCTGGTTTTCTGTCTCTAACCTTCAAGATGTCCAGAAGTTGTCAGAAAAAATCATATTCTTAACGATTCTTTCTTTGTGGGAGCTTATATTGGATACAGCACAAGAGGACTGAAGTAAATCAGTTCCTGTTCTTAATTCCTTTGGGTTTTTCATAGGTAAGTAGTTATTCTCTCCCACCATTGAGAGATGGAACCCCTTTGCCATAAGGAGGAAAGAAGGGAACACCACAGAATGCCACTTAGACATTGGGTTTAGTAAGGGGACAGAAAAAAGTAAACATTGTGGACATGCACAGATGCAGTGTGAACTGAGACACATCTCTCCTGCTGGGATGAGCAGGCACTACTGAGCTCAGGGGCCCACAGCTCTGGGCTCTAGCCAGCGCCTTGGAACAAACACAAAACTGCTGCACCTCAGCTCCTCTGCATCCACATAAAAATGTTTCCCTCTCATCTTTGAATTCATTATAGGTTACCCCTCTAATCACTGTGATGGCAAGGGGTGTGTTTTGTGTTTTCATAGACAGATTTTAGCATAGCCCATCAATCAAATGACGGTAGAATACTGTTGTGATGCACCTTTCCAGTAGTTTCTGCGACTGTTTTCCTGACAATTGTTCATAGCATGTGCTGAGGGTCATGGTACTCTCATTTTCTGAGTGTTCTTTTGAACAGGGTTCCAAAATTTGACCTCTGTTTGCACTGTACTCCTGGTCAGGGCAAGGCTTTGAGTATGCCTTGTTGCCTTCTGTATATCTGTGAGGAGATTTCATATAAGTACTTTATAATGAGGATATTTGAGCCAAATTTCAAACAAAGTAATAAGCATTAAGAGAAGGAGAAATTAAGTTTTCTGTGCATATGAGTACTAAATTGAGCTACATGTGCATTCCAAACCCGATAATGCTGTACATAATATTGTAACTTAAAGAAACCCAAGCCTTTTGCTTGGAAATAAGGCTGAAAATTATATATCCACTTTTTTGTTATTATTTTCCAGATGAAAAATTAATAAATATTCAGATAATTTAATAAACTTTCACAATTAATGAAATTCATGGAGAATGAAATTATTCCTGGTCTGTTATAAAAGCATTAGAAGATTTTCAGGCTCCAAGAGAAGCAATGTGTACTAGGGTGCTTTACATTATGAAATCCCCAGCCAGGTATTCTTTGGGAATGATATCTATTTGGCATATTAATCCCAAAGCATTCAGAGCTGTACTGCTGCAAAGAGAGTATTAGTTATGTATCCAATAGGTTTTGTAATAGCAAAGTGAAAACTCATGCCTTTGTATTCAAAACAATCAACAAAACATACTCCAAAATTCTGACTTTTTAGGTAAAATCAGCTTGTTGTTATACTAGAGGCACTTATGTGCATGTGTCTGCCTGGATAAACCCTGTGATTTGTTATAGTGGAAATATATATATATATATATATATTTTTTTTTTTTTTTTTTCCACTATACACACCCCCACACACATATAGTGTGTATATGTGTGTGGGGGGGTATATATATGTATTCTATACAAAGAATTAGTATGGACAGAATTAGAAAACATGGCACTCTTGGAAAAATGCTTACAAATGACTGTAGAGTTAATAAATCTGTTTTGAGATTAATGAAATTTAATGTGTATTGTTTCCACAATCTGAAAGTATATGTGTAGCACGCACTTGCATATTTTGCATTCAAAATTTATTATTTTATTTTACTCTAGATAAAATAGCAAAGGTTTAAAACTAAATTATATTAAATCTTAAGCTTTTAGGTTAGACACTTAAAAATAAATTAGAGAGTACACTCTATTTAAATGCAATTTACAAGTAAATTTACCTCCATGTCTTCTTCAGATGTCCTGTTATTATCAGAAAAACTGATATCAGAATAGCCATGTTTTGCTTATAAATTCCATTAGCTGAATTCCAATAGCTTTACAGTATTGTGTTGCATTTTATTAACTATTTTCTTAATGCTAAACCATGCTTACTCTTCATTCTTCACTCTTTTTATTTGTCCATTTATTACATTTGATTGCATCAGTTGTCTTTTGTAATCTGAATACTATATGAATTCTGATTCTTTATGCAACGATTTGTTTCTCTGCTGATGCTTATTTCATCTCCAGATTAAGTTAGCTGTTAAAAGACCATTTTGCATTACAAAGGATTTGATCTTAATTTATTCACAGAAACTTAACTTTTAAAAATGTAAATAGTTTCAAATGTAAATAGGCTTTGAGATGCATTTAGCTATGTCTTACCTTGTCTATAAGATCTTCCTTTTAAAGCTAGAGAATAAAAACAAACCAAAAAAAATCCAGAACTTTTCTCAAGAATTTTTACAAATTATTTCTGTATTTTTTCTTGAAAAAAGCATCACTCATGGTGATTTTTTAAGTTTTCCCACCACAATACAAAAGGAAATGATGTTCTTATTGCAGATTTTCGTACCCTTAACATAAGCCCTACTCAGATTTCTCTGATATACTCCTGGTTTTTTACAGTGCTTTCTATAATCCATTAGTGAGTTACAATGACTGGTCAGGCAGAATAGATTCTCCCAGCAGTCAGCCTTTGTCACCTTGCAAAAGCAAGGGAAGCAGGTGATCTGGCCTTGTGCCATAGATAAAATGTAAAAAAGTGGGATGCTGAGGTTAACATCAGTTCAGTTCATCTTCATCATCAAGAATGGCCTGAGTTTTCCAAGGCAGGCATGCCTAACCCCGTGTGGGTGTGTAAAGGATGTGCTTCTGGGAATACAAAATTTTTGATGTTACAGTGATTGTAGGGGCTTCCTTAAGCATACAGCATTCCCTCTGAACAACATGCTCCTTTTTTCAGAGTTATTTCAGTTGAAAGTTAGATGAAGAATGCTGAAACTACCTGTGTTTAACTCCTCCTCAGGGCTTGCTGAATTTAAGAAAGATGTAAAATGTAGTGCCTCTCATGTGATTGCTATCATTTCTTCCCTCAAGGATACAATCATAGGATTTATGAGTGTCTGTAATGTCTCCTGCCTCATTGTCTCCTGAGCTGTGATACAGCTGCAGTCAAGCAAAAAATTCCTGAACTGGTCAGGCTAAGGAAAGAGAAAAAAAATATTTAGCGGGGAAAAATAGGAATAGAAATTTCTGTGGGAAAATTTTGCAGACTCAAACTTGGAAAAATCTGTCATTTTTCAAGACGTACAGATGGTGGGTAAATCTATAAGCTTGGTGAGAAACCAGGGGCTGGATAAAAGAGTCACTGGATTCCTAAGCATGTCTTTGTGATTTTTACAGTTTTTTGTAATCAGGATACAGTTGCATAGGGTAGGGAGGGGCCAAACTAGATAGAGCTGTGATTTGTGAGTTTCTGTAAACCACGGAAAGATGGTGTTATGGTTTGGGCCTGGCAAAGCCAGAGCCCCCATGAGTATACCCTCTACCTGATATCTGCTGTGAGATGTGAGCAGGAATAAGCAAAGCAGGCTCCAGCTTAAACATAAAGAAAAGTTTATTAACTAAACTACACACAATTACTAAACTACACACACACAAAAAAAAGAAAGAAATCACAAGGAGAATGAAAACTACACAGAAACACTTCCCCCTCCTCCTCCAGATCCCAGTACAATTCATCTCCCAAAATTATCCACACTCGGTCTGGCACCACCCTTTAAAAAATCAAATCTTCAGTTTACGAAGAGTAGACAGAGTCCTTCCTTGTACCACGGACTTCTTGTCACAATTAGCACTGCCCGGAGTCCTCTTATCTCGTGACATCTCCTTTCCATGCCAAGGTGCTCTCACCACCAGGCATGGGATGGGGCAGAGGCCTGCTTTCAGGGTGGGCCTTTTAAGGATGCCTCGTCTCGTTCCAAGCAGAGCACAGTCTCATCTCTGGGACCTTTGTCCCCCCCATTTCTTCTACACCCCCTGGGGCCGAGGGGTCTCAACACCAAACTCTCTTGGCTCCGAGCCTCCGCTTCCCCCTGCAATGCAGCCTCTGTATCACCAGGAAACAGTCCATGGATATACAACAAAAGAGTCCAGCAAAGTTGCCACTCTATCTTCCTCCATTCCTTCAACATCTCTCTTTCTCTTTGCCAGACCCCGTTACTGGCCTGTTTCTTCCTTCATCTTCCACTCTTATCCCTTTCCTAGGAAAGGTAATGTTCCGTGAAGTTCTCACTATCCACAAGGGTTAAAAGCTCTCCCAGGCCGCTGGGCTGCTCACAGCCCCCCCCCCTTCTCCTCCCAGCCGTGCTACCAGCACATGATATCAAGTTTCAAGGTAACAGTTCCAGCACAGGTTGCATTCTCTCCGTCTCCAAAAAAAGGGGGGGTGGGGGTAAACAGGTCGCTTGGGGACCACCCTTCCACCGGGTCCGGGCCTACCGCAGATGGGCCACGTGGCTTTCCCCTCCCTCAGCCCAGCCAGCAACTGGGCCGGGGGAGAGACCCAACCCTGCACGCCGGAAATCCCAAGAGGGCTCTGAAGGACAAGAGCCCTGCTTTTAACTCCTTGCGTTTGTGGTCTCAAGAGGCGGATACAATGCCCCACTGGTCAAACCAGGTGCTCATCTTAAAATCCGAACACCCATTGGTGACCACAGCAAAAACAACATATCCCAGATGTCCCGTTTCCAGTCAAACCAAGACAGATGGGGATGCAATAATTCCAGCATTCAGCTGAGGGAATGGACTTATATCTGTTGAGGTGTTGAATGTTTAAATAGAAGACAAAAATTGCTAAGAGTCAGACTAGAAGTAGAAATACAATAATGAACTGTTTAATAAAAGATAAATTGTAACCCTGTTCTCCACAGAAATTTGTTTTGTTGTTTGTTTGACTGGTTGTAGGGATTTCTATATAAAAAAATTTTAAAAACCCCAAAAGACTTTGAAACAGGATACACTGCAGAAGACGACACATTTTCTCCTCTTCCTAAATCCCTCTCCAATATATTTTGGCTTCTTCAGTTGCTTGCTTTAGTTGTAGCTGCAACTGGACGTCTTCCAGTGTCAAACATTAGAGTATACAACTCAATTAACTGACATGACACAGGTGGGTTTTTTTCCTGTAACCTGTACAGTTTCTTAAGTGAGAAACTTAAAAAGTGAGATAGGCATTTTGCAAACACACAGAACATGGTCCATTTCCCCACACAGCTGGCAGGAAATGTGTTAGCACATACAAGAGATCAGAAAACTTAAGACAAGAAAGGTAAAGTGAGATTTCCAAGAAAGATGGTGTTAGAAGCAGCCCCAGAAAGTGAGGGTAATAAAGGCTGTTAATAGGTCCCTTGGGGCACACTAGAGGGAAAGGACACTAAATTATTGTGTTTGTAACTGTATATATATATGTGTGTGTGTGTAGGGTTAATTTTAGAACAATTTGGTTGCAATAGAAATCAGGTATGTAGCCATTTTGCTTATTATTATCTATATTAAGATAGCAAAATAAATGCATCAAAATAGCACTTAAGAAAATGTATGAGAGGAAAAAAGAGAAAGAAAGGATAAGAGTAGAAAAATACCACCACCCATGGATCTGTGATAATTGTTGAAAAGTGATGGTCACAGTCTTGTCAACGTGAGGGTTGTGGTCTTCATCTGTGGAGGGCAGGGTAAGCCCATGAAATATAGAATTCAAGGGGTTAATGTACACTCAGGCTTGGTGGGAACACCCAGGTACCACCCTTGAGGGAAAGAGCTTCAAGTCCTCTGGTGGAAGGCTTCAGAAATGAGTCTGGGGGTGCTTTGGGGGTGTTTTATGGGTTATGACACGTTCTAAGACATGACAGCTGCCTCTCAGCTCAGGTGAGCCAGTTATGTCCCATTAGAAGGGGTGAACAATGTCAGGCCTACACTGAATGTGAATGTTCTTTTTGAATGTGACCTTCCTTCTCCAAGGAGGGGAATGGGACGTGAGGAAGCACAGGTGGCATGATAAAAGGCACTAGCCCACCCACCTCACAGGATCTGCTGCTTATCTGCCTCAAAGCCTGGCTTGTCACCTTTGGTGGTGGGTGTTGACCCCTCTGTCATGACCCCAGAGGGGTAAACATCCACCAACTGCTGCTACACACCCAAAAATGCACCTCCTCATCTTGGGGAGTGCAAACCTGGCCTCAGAAAAGAACCCTGCTGCCTCTACAAATGGAGTCTGAAGTCACTGAAGCATCAACATTTCAGTCTCCCACAGAACAGTATGGTTTTTCAGTTCCTCACTCTGTGTCTTGGTCATGAAAATAATCTGACATTTGGCAACATGGCTTTAAAGCATGCTGTTGTCAGGAAAAAGGTCCTACTCAGCTGGACAATCACACTAAAGTAAAATTGATTTTTTTTTTCCCCTCCTGTGGATGTGTACATCATTCTTTGTAGAAACCCTTCAGGTTCAACAAAAAAAAATATGGGCATATCTATGACAGAATTTGATTTCCTCATCTTTCTTCACTGTAAAAACTCTGCTTTTCCTCACAACTTATGGTGATCAAAATGACCATGTTTAAACCTTTACTTAATTTCCACAAGAAAATCATCTTTGTCTACTACAAATAAATGTTGTGTACATGTGAGGAAAGTTTTGCAACATATTCCTTTTTCAGGTCATTAATATTGTGGGAGATAGCCCAACTGATTGTTTACTCCTTTGCTCAACTGCTAAATTATGATTTATTTTTCTAGTTTTTCTGATACATGCAGATGAGTGTCTATCAAAAGATTGGTATTCAAAATGCAATGTGATGAATAAAGGAAAGCTGCTGCTATTACAAATATAATCAACACAACCTGTTGCTTCTAAGTATTTCAATTTACTGACTAATATGATTATTGAAACATCATGGTTTAAGCAATCGAGGAGAATTTGGATTTAATTTTATCGCCACCAGTAGGGCTTGGATAGGAAAAGATTACAGTTTTGCAACTATGAGACCTCTCCACTTTAATGTTTCTTATGGCACCTGAGTTGTGTAAACAGCCTACTGGCAGCAGTGCTTTATTGTTGTTTTCAACACTATGTCAGGATGGAGTTCTACGAGCTTGCTGAAACACTTTGTCAATCAACCTTCCAATTCGCCTCCTGAAGCAATATATTCTATAACACTGATATTAATTAGTTATATCAGGGGTCTTTTGCCTGCATGCTTTCTACAAACTCATTCAGTGTTGTAAAGGACAATTTGCCTTGTAAAACTGAAAAAAAAAGGGGCCAGAAAACAGCGCTAGCCAAAGTGAAAAGGGGAGTGCAAGCCTATGGGATGTGGATTGCATTGTAATTATCAGTTGTAGGGATTTTCCTGCCATGCATTCTTTGAGTATCCCTTTTTACACATGGACAAATTGCTTTGTCTGTCTCTATAGCAAAGTCCTCAACTAATGCCACCTTAATGAAGTTAATTTTCTTTTGCTATGTTTATCTTGGTTGTAGTTTTATCTCTCTGATGCTGTTTTGCACACAGTCTTCCATGAAGTTACATTTATTTACCTCTGAATATTTTTCAAATACTTACTAAGACTGACAGTTGTTCACTAAGACAGAACAAGTTTGTGCCTGAAAGAAATGAAATTGCTGATCCACATGACCTATGCAGAAACCAGGACAGTTGACTGAATATTAGTTCTGTATGCCATTCCTGTCTAATTGTGAGTAGCTCCGGTTCATGAAGCTTTTCATTAAGCTGAAAAAATTTTTTTGATTTAATGGCACCTATTTTTTTAGTTCTATATGTTTGATTTAGTTCTATGTATTTATACAAATGGTAGTCAACTAATATTTAACTACTACAGTAGTCTAACAACTAAAGTAGATTGATTGAACAGATTTATTCCTGAATGTCAGAGATCTAGTAAGACAAGATAATGAGCCTATGATATCTTAGAACACTGCTGACATTCTTCAATGTAAATGGAAAATCCTGAACACATTCTGGGTTAGATTGTATGAAAATATGATAGACCTGGCTTGGGTGTGTTACTGAGGAAAACACCCAGGGGGGAACATTGATAGCCTCAGATGTCAATTATTACAAATGCTGCATTTTAATGGTACATCATCACTGAGATTAACTAAATATAGAAATGAAAGACTCCCAAGTAGGATTCAGCCTTTCTGTATTATGTGTCTATCTCAAGAACATTTCCGATTAGAAAGGTTCAGAAATAGGGGGTTGAAAATGGAAACTGGAAAATTTTCTACCATAAATATCAGGTTGGATTTGAATGTCCCAGAAATTAAATATCTTCTCTTTATTTTCTGTTTCCCAGACCTAAGTATTCTTACAAGACCCCTGTATGATTTGCAATTTTAGCTGAAAGTCATTAGCAGAGACAATGATTCAGTGCCCTGTGTAGCTCTAAAGCATCAGTGACATTCTTGATGCAATAGTCATGATGGACTGTGCATAGCCAATCCATTTGTATGAGAGTTGTAGACCTCCTATACTGAGATTTAATCTGTTTTCCATTTCAACTCTGAGAATTACTAGAGAATATCTAGGAAGGGTGACAGCTCTCAATTCCCATAGATATCTCTTCACTGAGATGCTTGTGGTTTTCATTTCTCTATTCTAAAAATCTATTTATAGGGTAGCCTTGTGTATATCAACAGAGATCACACATTGCATGATCAACATTTAATCAAGGCATTCCAAATAGAAAATAGGATTCTGCTTAAAGGATTTTAAGTTCTGTATTTAATTGCATTAAGGTCTAAACTAAGAGGCCTCTGCTATTTTTCGTAGGATGTCTAGGAATAAAAGGAAAGAATTCATAGACTGTCATTCATGGACTGAGGTTCAGTTCAATTTTGAAAAGTAAATGAGGGTACTGCTAACAGTTTCAGGTGACTGAAATGTGGTTAGTACCGATTTGTGGGAATTAGAAAAATAGAAAATTCTACAGACACTGAAGAGTTTTTATTTGCAGCTTTGGAAGAAGCTTAGATTGATGTAAAAATACAATTAACCTATATTAAATAGATGTAAATAAAATTAACATATATTAAATAGAAAAATCAAAACTTATGTTTTATACTTGTAAGTAAAAATATGCCTTAAGTGGGAAACTGTATTGATAAGATGATGGAGGGTTTGTAATGTAAGGGTGTGGTTGTATGAAGTTAAGAGTTTAGAAGTTTAATAGAAGCATATGTGTAGACCTGAGACAGAAGACCATTAGATGAAAGAATCTGCAGTGCAGCAAAAATAAGTAAAGGTGATAGGTCAAAAAAGCAAAATAAACCTTGTAACTACTTTCAATTGAATTTGAAAGTTATATATTGCCTTGTAACAAAGAAACTTGTGACTACTCTTGAGCTATGGCCGACTGCTTGCTCCTATAAAATCTCACAGCCTCTGAGACTGATGTTTATCTGAGCAATAAATTGTTCTTAGCCCAACGATGGTCCCACCCCTTCATTATTAACAGCAACAATTATACTGATTATAGTGAGATTTTAGAATGTCTGTGGTTTCATTGAGGCATTTACATCTTGAACTGGAGCCTATCCCTAATATATTTCTTATCTATTTTGAAAATGCTCTCAGAGCTTGTGAAATCTCTGTCAAGGGAGGTGACCTCAAGGCCCAGTGGACACTGCCATTTTAAAAAGTGTTTCACCACATTTCCAACAAATGTAATAGCCAAAAGTGGAACCTCCACCAAGTGCAATGCCTTGAAAAAACATGGCAACTACAGCACAACTAACAGCTCTTTCAGAAATATCAATAGATACCTTATATGCTGATCTGTTAACTAAAAACGGTTAGTTTTATGCTAACTGCACATTTAAAAATTATGCAGGGAAATATCACCTTTTGAAAAATATGTTTGATGTATTTGAGAGTGAATTTTGAAGGTAGTAGGGTGAGATAAACTGACAGGTGTACTTTTAGTTACTGACATGCAATTTGCATGTATAATTGTATTAAAGTTTGCTATGAATCAATCTCATTTATTGGGTGAAATAGAACTTGCACCCCTTAGACTACTGGCAATGAGTAAAAAGGGGTCATGGCCTTATAAACCTTCTTTCTCCAGTTGATCTAGCAGACCCAGTCAATCTGTTCTTGCTGTTCTGGTCAGGTGCCACCTCCATCAATCCAAAGTTAACCAGTGTCCTTTATAACAGTTCCTTGCCTTTTTTGACACGGTCTGTAATGTTCTAATATGTCATTTAAGTGTGATCTTTTCAAATGACATGTGGTAGCTATTGTACATTTTGTTTTATTTTCTGCTAAGTCTTTGAATGCAATTTTCCTTAACACTTCGTACAACCTAAGAAGTGACAGAATTATTAGCTAGTGTTTGTCACCTTCTTAAGCTCAGGTATTATATTGGACTTAATACATGTATAAAAAGCTTCTGAATAGCGATTCACTCCATTAAATGCCTCTCAAATTGCCATAAAAGGCTTGCCTGCTCATCTCAATTTGAAGCAGAAAGTATTCACCGCTATAATAGATTTTCTGTGATCTACAATGACAGGTTTATAGGTTTTAAGCATCAAAAGGCTTTTTCTAGTTCTGCATTATAGGTATAATCACTCTAAGACCACTAAAACAGTTAAATTGCTGAACCTCTCATATGTGGAAGTGTATTACAGCTCAGTGATATCATGTTAAATGAGGAACCAAAGGTAGAGTGAACTCCAGGGAGATAATAAAAACTAAGTGCATTATTTGGAATTAGTACATAGAAACTAATTCTGAATTTCCCTTTGCAGTCCCATCAATAGTTTTATTCTTGTAAACAGCCATAAGGAATTTCTCACAATCTCTATGTGCCCATTAAAGGAAAACAGTTTTGCTATAAGAGTATTAAACAGAAAAGAAAGGTCTGTTTTGCAGCATATTTACCAGAATCTTAGTCATGCACTAATGAAATGTGGGGTATATTTATGTATGTGGGTATCTAGAATAACTAGAAAACTTACACTTTTGCTTACTCTTTTATGACTTCCTTTACTTTCATGCTATTTTCCACAGACAGTTAAATCAAATGACATTACCTTAGATTTACTCATCCACTGTAGTCAAGTGGAAAAAAAAAGATAGTAACAAACTCTCTTGCTTATTCTGCAGTGTATTACACTTTTGTGTCTGGTTTTAATCCCTTTGAAGAATCTTTAGTCTTGTAAGTTACAGAGTTTTGCCTTGGTGTCTGAGAGAAAGAAGTGTGTTATTTAAACTCCTGTCCTTTATCATTAGATAACCTGTCTGCAGCATGGGAGTATTAACTTGCTGAGGAAATTCTCTTAAAGTTATAGCTGTAGGTTTTAAATGAATTTTCCTCTTCTCATGATTGTGGTGCCATATTCTCATTCCTTTTTAATGATCTTTCCTGAAAACACAGCAATCTGAACCTTAGACAGAAGTTTAAAAGTAAAATTTGAAAGGGAACATTGAAAATTGTAAGAGAATAATACATTTATAGAAACAGCAGTCTTCTGTAAACAAAGCAAAAATAAAGTTAGGATTTACCTACAGGTACCAGAGTACCATGGTAGGTTTATCACCCTTTCTGGCTCTGAATAATGATAAAACAGAAGGAAGACCTTATGATAGACATTGGCTCTGAGTTGGCTACACTTGATTACAGAAATGAACCTCAAAAAAAAAGTGGTTGTTTTGCACCATGATTGCTTTTTTTTTAACCTTTGTATGTTGAGCTTCCATTGCATTGATGATGTGAACTTAGTTTAGAAGGAGTTTAGTTTTCTTTAAAGAAAATCCCTCCACATGTTCAGTGAAGTTCATACCTTGAAATGTAAGCACAATTGCATCACACCTGACAAAGCCAACAGCAGCTACAAGGTTAATCTGTCATGAAATGATCTACTGCTACTTCAGGCAAGAGAATATTTTACCAGCACATTAGCTGCATCATCTGGAACACAGGAGGCAGTGTAGCATCTTTGCAGTTATTCCAATTGAAAAGAAGTTATTCCAAGTGAATTTATTGTATTTTTTGCTGAAAACATTTTTTTTTTCTTTTTCCAAAACTCTGAAGTAGTTCACTTGACAAGAAAAGCTGTATCTATGCTAATGATGAAGTGCCAGGTGAGGAAAAAGTTTCAGTTCACAGTATTCTTGATTCAGCTCTTTTAGGGCATGCTGCTGTTCGTGGAGAGCAGCTATAGATATTGCTTAAGTACTGTCTACCACTCCCATTAAATTCTGCAGTAGACAAGCTCAGGACTCTTTCATCCTGAGGGGAGCAAAGGCTACAAAAATGTGTGTCACATAGACCAGGCTCAGAGTATCCCAGCCATTCATACTGAAGGTGAGTTCACATCTTGGTTGCAGTTTAATAGTGATGCAGGTCTTGTCTATAGTTCTCTGCAGCTCTCCAAGTCTGGAACTTGCAATGGCCTTTGGTCCACACAGTGCAGGAAACAGAGTTTTGGCCTAGGGTGTATTTTACACACCAATGTGTGAAATGTGCTGCAAAAGCAAACAGAAACATTTACACTACCATGGTTAAGAGACACCATTCTGAAAAAGTCTCCCCAGCAGCCGTGGCCCAAAGTCAGCGACTTCTTGAATGAGCAAATGAAAGTGCACCAAAAAACATTCAAAGTCATACAGGAAGCTGGACATAAAATCTGCTCAACAGATTCACCTGGAGGTTGCTTGTTTGCCAATAGAGATTGAGAAGAAGAAATAAAGTGAATATAACACCATCAGTAATCTAAACAGATAAATTCAAACTTTTCATCGCTAAAAGACACACAGACAAAACTTGCATAGTGTGTAAATGAACCTATCAAGAAATTTCAACTACATCTTTGTGTTACAGGAAAATCTCTACAGCTTGCTGTAGGTATTTATTATTCTCCCATAAATCTGATCCTGGTTGCCAAGCAACCACAGCCATTTCGTTACATGTGTTCAATATGAACTACTACTGCTTTTCTTTTTTCTTGACTTAAAATTAATTGTGAGAAAATTCATCAGCTTCAATGTAGTTCATCATTATGGTTCTCCTTAGCATTACAGATAATCCATATTTAACAATCTGTGTGAAAGAAGTCCTAAAAGCCAGAGAAGGCATAAATGAAAGGCTTCTATGACAAAATTGAATGTTGTTAAAGTATTATGTGTATGAAATTTTTGAGACACTCTCTTTCTGTCAGGAACTAAGCAATAGATGAGGATAGAGAAAAATTCAATAAAGTTAGTTTGGTATGTAGCCCTTCCCATTTACAGGATGTAAAATACATAAAGTCAACACTAAACAGTTATTGAAGGCTGCCACTTCCGATAGTAGAAAAGTAGATATGTTAACTTACACACACAAATGAGACTGATAAATCAGACAGTGTTTTTTATTTAGATTAGGTTTCTACTAGAAATCATATGTGAGATCAAAACACTGCTAAAATTTGGAACTCATCATACTCAAACCTCTGAGGAGTTCTCGTGACTGATTTGATAAATCTGAAAGAAAATTTGCAACACTGAACCCAGTGTAGTTAAAATATGAAATATGTGATTTCTTGGAATCTGCTAGCTTGGAATCAACCTTAAAACAGCTTTTCCTTAATAATATGCAGATGAAACTGAACATGTACTAAAATATTTTCCAGGAATGAAGTGACCTCTGTAGTTTCCTTGGCATTACTAGCAATTTAAAAATGTATATATTTATTAGAGTGAAGTTTCTTGACACACTCCATTTGATTCTGATGACTGAAAAGTAAACAGTCTCTTAAGGCTTTGAAAAAATTGTTCATTCAATTTCCTAAAATTTTAAGAACTCGCTCAGCAGAAAAAAGGGTGCAAGGAAGTTGGCTGTAAAAGATTAGTTTTCATAGAGTATGAAATTATAATATTACTGGTTAAGTAATATCAGAGGCTTCTGTTTGGAATCACCAATAGATAAAATTTTACCATATATTATTACTTTCTAGGTTAACATAGAAACTAGGGCTAGAAACAATTCAGTGATGAGTAAAATCATGATGTAGTATCCCTTCTGTCCTTCAGCTGAGCAGAAAAAACATAATTTTCACTAATCAAAATTCAACTACACAATTTAGTGCTTCAGGTGAGTTTTAAATAAACAGCAAAGAATGGGGTGAGAGAATCAGTGATATAAAATCTGGAGGAATGTATTGAATGAATATATGAGACAAACTGAGCATTGCATTCTTATTTCAGTGTCCATAAAAGCAGTTGTACAACTTACTTTATTTCATCTGGAAAACTGTAGTACTTGATTCTTAAGTTTATTAAATTTGAGGTCATCTCACATTTCTTGAATTTGAAGGCTCCTTCTCTGAGAGATCAGGTGATTTGGAGGAACTGTGAGGGAAGATGAAGGTCAATATTTCATTCAACTGAGCTTCTCTTGTTCTGCACGAGTGAATAGATGCTTCTCAGAACCTTGCAGTTGTCTGATTTTTACCAATTTTAGGGCCAACATTGCCCCAGGCAGCTCCTTTTTTTACTCTCCCTGGCTTTCAAGGACATTTAAGGTAACTATTAATCAAATCAGAAAAGTCAGCTTTGCTGACAAAATTTGGAAGAGATACTGTTCATCTTACACTCGATCATTTAAGAGATCATTAAGAGTCCATAGTCCTTAGCAAGATTTTAGACATCATCATGACTTCCCTTGGAGATTAATGATGTTATCCATGTGGGGTCTAGGTAGTCAGTGCAGCCCAGTAAATATGCTGTCTGCCCTGACCTGGCAGCTCAGGGGCCTGGACTCTCTCTGGCCTGATCTGGGTGTTGCTGGGGGCATTGGCTGCTGCCTCTCCTGCTCCAGCTGCAGCTCCAGCCTTGTGGTGGCCCCGCTGGGGAAGGGGTGACAGCCCCAGCTCCCCTGCTGCCTGACAGTGCCCAGCCCTTTGTGACATGGGGCTGCTGCGGGGCTGCAGGCCGCTCTAAGGCTGGAGCTGGCAGGCTGGGAGAAGGAAAAGGGCTGTCACAGGGAAACATTTAAAAGGAACACAAAGCAGTGACCAAGACTGAGGACAAAGAAATGTGACAGTTTTTCTGGTGAAGACCTGAGGATGTTGACAGCTGACTGTGACCCCCTGCAACCTCTCACCCCCATCACTCCTGAGGAAGACTGAAGTGTCAACCATAGGACCCAGCAGGGAGGATGAGCATAACAGCTAAGAAAAAGGACAGACAACAGGGAAACTTTATTATAAAACAATTTTAAAGTTAACACAGCATTTCCATATTAATTATACAGCATATGGTATGAGACCTTTAAAACACTATGTCTAGTCCCCATGTTAAGTGCTGTTTTCTCTTTTGCCTGTGGCTGGATCTGGAGTCTGACACTAGACTTTCTCTATGCAGAGAAATAGATGTTTTTAGGATGTGATTCCTCTAGAAAAATGCATCTAAATTATTCAGATAAATCATGTTAGAGAAGTTCCTCTCTCCTCATCCACCATAAAGTAAATCTGAGTCATCCTGTGTCTCCCTTCTCTCAGATAAGTGCCCTCATCTAAGGCTACAAAATCTATACTTTCCTCCTCACTTACATTTCTCATGAATTTTGCCACTCTGAGGGACAAAATCCCCTCTGGGCTAGCTTTCTATCTACTGGCTGGAACATTTGCTAATAGATAGAGGACAGAGACATTGAGTCCCAGACCTAGAAAAAAAATAAACCTGGGTCTCCTGCTGGCTGAACAGTATAATAATTGCTTTGTAGCATAAAAGATGAACAGTGCCACTACCACCACCTTTGTGGAACTGCTGTAAAAGAGAATAATGATCCCTGTTTAGTTCTTTGAAAGGGCAATTGTGCACGTCAACACCCAGGATAAAATTCTGGCCTTCGGCATCCAGGTGGACAGATCTGCATGCAATCCTTAATCCGATACCTGGCAGCTGAGAAGGGCTCAGCATCCCAGCCACAGCCTTCCCTGGTTACTATTATCTAGTGTTGGACAGGTTCCTGCTTCATTTTCAGAAGGAACTTTTTGTTTTGGTTTATTGCTTCAAAATGCTTAATGTCACAATTACTGCATATTTCTTGATCCCATTTTGAGGGGCAGAAAGACACAGTGTAGGGATTTGGCCATGATCACTCTAGAGAAGATGCTGTTTAATCAGTAATTCCCTGGATTATATAAGGAAACAAAAGGATATTCTTTATTTAGCAAACTGAATTTTTAGCTAAGTATTTTTACAGTAGTTTTGATTATTTGAAGCATTGTATACCTGCTTTTATTTTTTTTTTGTCAGAGTAAGTAAAAGGTCTATGTCCCTAAAGCCATGTTATTTTTTTGGTTTTGCTTTTCTAGGCATAGTGCAAATGATATAAATGAACATTGCCTTTCACACACTTCATTTGTAAATATATCTCCTCTTCTTGATTCTTACAAATGTTTTCTCAGCTTGCATCCAAAACTGATGCATTTCATTTATAACAGAGATTTTCTTAGTATTAAAGATGACCTAAATCCCATTCTTCTCTGTGTAGGTGGTAGAGTTGTAGTCAATATCCTGTCACAATTCAGAGGTTTCTAGCCAGGTGACAGCCTTATTCACCAGGGAAGTCTTGCACATCTCCCTCCTTTTCTCTGTCCCAGTGGATTTTGCATTCACTTCTGCTGAGTGGCATTATTGAGACATGTATATGTGACATGCCTGAGGAAGATGGGAGCTGCAGGATAAACTTCTCCAAGCAGAGGGGTTTTGTAATATGTATGTCTCTGCCTTGCTTGTAAGTGTTTGTGAGTTGTCATGGATTCAGTATGTCTGCTACATGTGAGAGAAATGCTTTTAATTCCTTTAGGGGGCTTAGCACTGGTCTCCTAAGGGATGAGAAGCCTGCTTTGTACTTGAAATAAGGGAGACAATTCTAAGTCCTCAGAGAAAGCTCAGTGTTCTGTTTTAGACCTGTGTTAACACTTTTCTTATACAGTGAGAAGCTAATTTTCATTAGACTTAACTGACAACAGTCAAGTTATAAATATCAGGTCATTTTTGGTACTCTCCTTAGAAAGTGAATAAAATTTGAAGCTATGCTGAAGGAACAGGTTCATAATGAACCTCATGGAAACAGAAAACATGGAGTTTTCTTCATGAGAATGAAGTTTTTAATATTAGAAATTGGTAGTACTAAGATTTAACTCCTTCTTTCTTTTTTTACTTACTAAAACATTGAATTTGAACATTTCAAAGGCATAAGATGAATTTTTGATGTTTTGGTTCACAATGCATCAAATAATTTAAAAGTATTAAATTGAAAAATAATAATTTAGGAGTGGGCTATAAAAGACACAAATTAGATGTTTCATTTTTCTTTATAACTGTTGGAGAGTATCTAAATATGTTTTCCAATATTGTAATAATAAACAACTTTCTCCAATACTTATTATAGTATTAAATATAAAGAAATTTACTTCATAGTCATTATTAGCTTGAAATTTCAAGGTAACCAAATTGACTATAAATTTCCCATCCTATAAAGAGAAAGAAACGAAGGACATTTACAAAACAATTAATGAAGACATAATGAATGGCCTCACCAATTAGAATCAATATTTCTCTAACACTCTAAACACCATCCTAAGTAATACATGCATTGTGTACCACCATGCAATAGATTACACTTGAAATTTCTTTGTGCTGAGCTAATATCAATTTTCAGGACAGAGCTTTTGTATTTCAGGGTCTTTCTGGTTTTCATTATTATCTGTTCCTCTCCAAAGTGTGCACAGCATCTGCTCCTGTTATTATAAAACGTATTGCAACTATTTGGCTACTTTGGGCATATTAGAAATTGAAAACAATTAATCTTAAATACTGTGGTGCTTGTCTTTAATTGATTCCCACATGAATATTTTTGGTGAAAATCATATCATACAAATAGCTATCAGATGCAGCTATTCTTAGTTTTTACATTCTATGTGTCTGAAATTACTTTTTTCAATTGTCTGCATTTAATGTGCCTAACATTACTAATTAATCTAACTAAGATTTGGAAGAAAATTTTAAATACAGTTAGATGAATGAAATGTCATTGTATCCAAAATGATAATAAACATTTTTTTCCAAATTTTATTTGGTGTAAATAAGGGGTTTTTCATTTGTTATCAGTATCTGCTGTCAATTCCCATCAAACTTTCAAAAGAAACTAAATTTGGATGCTCTCGCTCCCGAATAATCTATTTTTGAAGAGTTTTAGCTTTTTTTTTTTAATCAAAACAATTCAGGGCTTGCCAATAAATTCTGTGATTCTTGCTATATGGTATTTAAGTGGGTACATGTAGTTTGATTTTCCTGAGTAATCTTTACTCAGAGGCATTGGGGACAAAACTGCTTTTCTTAAATTGTATTTTATATAGACCATATAAAACATGGGCTTACCAGAGGTGAATTTTAAATTTCTGAGAAAGTTAACAAATATATTTAGGTGGAAGTACTTGGCATATTGTCAGATTATGCAGAAGACCAAATAGCAGAAAAGCAATAGCTGAGAATTTTGCAAAGGCTTGACTGTGAAATTAGATTATTTCCAGCTCCTATACAAATTATATTTTTGTACCTTGGTCCTTCCTCAAATATTTCTGTCTTGGTTGCTTACCTTTCATGGATATTGGAGATGTCTAAAGCAAATTAGTTGTGTTTTACATTCACCTCATTTACAAAGTTTTTTATTTGTTAGAATATAAATATGGAGACTGGTTTTAGTAGTACTATGCACAAGATGTAAAAATATACTAGATTTACTCCTACTTTATATAATTTCAACATAATAAACAGTCATCATCAAAAAATTATATAAAAGTTACAAAACAAATTTTAAAAAGCAATTCCTCTGGACCCAGCTTCTTGTTATCTGATTTTTATCTTTAAAGGATAAAGGTATATTAGGAAATACGTGACCCAAAGTTATAGAGATCTGGACCTTTCAAACTCACAACAGTAGAGGGACCTTCCTAAAGCAGACCACAGTTTAAGTGGTGTTGCTGTTGCAGGCACCAAGATTTATAGAACTAAACAAAAATTCCTGCTCTCTGCTAGGGCAAGACAATTTCCATATAGACATAAGTAATTTCCCAAGTGACCAAGATAAGATGGTGATCTAGAATATTTTACCAGTGGCAGCTTTGCATTTTCTTTCCATTCTTTTAGAAAACTTTTCTTCTGTTCATTTAGAAAGTTTTTTTGGCTTTGAGTGAAATGGGAATTTCTCTCCATTGACTGAACAGGGTGACAATGTGGTCTAAATCCACATACTAGAACAGAGGAAGAGAATTACTCTGATTAATAAGGACATCAGCAGAGTCTTGCTATACCTCTGGTAAAAGTCAAGGCTAAATCTAAGCAGAGAAATAGGTGGTTTTCATATTTTAAATTAATTTTTATTTTATAATTAAATATTTTTGGGAAAACTTAGCGAACGTACCTCTGTGAAATCACATTTTAAAGGAACAAACCCCGGGAAAAGACCTGTGGCTTCCAGCCTTTGAAGGTAACTGGGTGCCGGTGGGGCCGGGCCCTGCTGCAGCGCAGGCCGGGCCGCGCTCGCTGCTGCGCACAGCCGGCTCGGCTCGGCCCGCTGAGTTCCAGCCGCGGCCAGCAGGCCAGGCCAGCTCCACTCGGCTTTGGTGGAGCCAAGCCAGGCTCCACTCTGGCTGCGAGCCGCCGAACCATCCTGCTGGTGCCGTGCAAAAATCAGGCTGAGAACAGAGGCAACCCTGCAGCTGAAACTGAACAGGCAGGGGCTGGAAAGCAGCCATGCAGCCAGAGTGGCTGCTGCCGCTGCCCAGCAGAGATCACATAGCCACCCACAGGCCCAGGTGAGATATTAACTCTGTGTGCGCAGGTGAAACTTGCAGACATCGATCCTCTCTCAAGTGAGACAAAAAGGGAAGGATGAAGACATGTAAAGAAAAAAAACATGGGAGCCACCAAGGTCAGTGAAGAAGGAGTCAAATCCCAGATGGGAGGAGAATGAGGCAATATCTTAGTCTTGGGCTGAAATTCTCTTGTAAGGCTATGGTGAAGCTATAATTGATACATCAGACTTTGGTTTTTTCCCTGTAATTCATGGAATGCACTGGGGGCATGTAGCATTCTAACCACAGCTATGAGCAGAGGCACCTATGTTGAAGCAAGCAGATGTTGAAGTAGCTGTGATCCAGTGAGAAGCTTGAACAGAGAGATATGAGAGAAATTAGAAACTTTGCCCCAGGGATGAAACAAGAAAACCTCTGTTGCCCGAGATAAAAGAAGGTTTTGTTTTTTCTATACTAGAATAGCTCATCCTTAAAATTGTACTCCAATAAGCTGAAATTACCCATGGTGTTAGTTGTGGGAAAACTCCAAAATTGCGGGAGGGACTTCACGATTGCATTTTTCTGGGCAGCTACTATTAATGAAAATTAAAACCACAAGAGAACTGCTTCTTGTGGAAAAGTCTCCATGGCATGGCAGGAGAGACTCTCTAAGTGGACTGAAGAAAGATTATTTTTGTGGAGGGATAGAATGTAAGAGAATAGTGCAGAAGGTAGTCTCACGCCTGAGGAGTTGCAGCTGTACTAATCACCAAAGATCACAGCTGTGACCAGTGAGGATGAGTGCTATAAAAGAATGGGCTAGCTGCAGTTGGTTGGTTGTGTTGTGATGGAGGAGTCAGTGATGTGAGGAGCTGACCATGAGAAATCACCAAGAAGGTGTGAAACTTTTCGAATAAGCAATATATTTTAAAAGTGGTGAACTGACTGAAAACACCAAATTTTTCTCTTTATTTTGTCAGTGCTAAAAAGAAAGAAAAATGTGGAGGAGGAGGAGTAGTGTTCGGAAGGTTTATTCTGATTTTGTATTAATTTTCTTCTAGTTCTGTTAATAAAGTTTTCTTTATATCCTCTAAAGATTTGAGCCTGCTTTGCTCTCCCCCTAATCCTTATCTTGCAACAGTAAATAAGTAAATAATTCTAGTGGGTGCACTGGCATTTTGCAGGTGCTACACCCACTATATTAATTGGTGTGTTGGCTGGGAAATGAAGATTGGTGAACCAAAAGCACTACACTTAACTGGTGTTTCTGCCCAGTTTAACCAAAACTGCTACACAATATATTCCTAGTTTGTCAACTAGTGTACAACCCAGAGGAAGTTTTATCTTCTACCACCATTTATCTTCTGCTGCTTTTTATCTTCCACCACCATTTTCTTTGCTCCACGTGTGTCTTTGAATGTATTCTGAATTTGATCAATGTTTCCAGCTTTTGATGTTGTCATCCCAATGTCTGAGCACACAGGAAAACTTCATGTGTAGTATACAGCTTCTTAGCACAGTTGAATATTATGTATTTTGCATGGCTTCTTCAGAAGTGAAAAATCTTGGTTTTGCCATGTTGATTGTCTGTGTCATCTTGATAACAGACATCTTTATCTGTTTGCTTTTTTTTTTTTCATCACAGATAAAGGTGCATGGGTAACTTATTTGTTTTGCAGCCCTGATTGCTGTCTAGGCAGCATCTTTAAGTCATCTAGCTTTCAGTCATGTCCCCTCATTTAGGTTTGCAGTCAGTTTTGTGTTTAACATGATCTTAGGATAAAAAGTGGGGATCTTGGCACGAATTCTCATTTAGGAAGCCTCTATCTCAACCATGGTGTAGTTACTTCAGGGTCCAATTTGCATTAACCAAAGATACTAGTCAAGCATTATACAAACCCAGATGTTTGCTCTGAAGCAACAAGAAGCTACTGATTTTTCATTATCACCAACAAATTCCATACATGTAGTTATTTTGGAAGGTGATGCATCTGCACAATTAATTTTCTTGTCATGATTCATTATAGAATCTCTGCTATAGAAAATCTGTGTGAAGGCCTTCTTTTACACAGTAAGTTCTGCACAGGGGAAATTATTCTACAGTGCTTACATTAAGACACCAAATGTAAGGTTGAATTTCTCAGTATATAAATTACTTCAAATGCATATCTTGAAATAAATTACCTAAGCAGCACTATTATTCTAAACCTTCTCCATCCTTTGGACTGTCAGTTTCTATATTAAAAAGATACCAAAAAAGAATTTTGTGTGTATATGTTTCAAGGGACTAAATCACATACAAGACAGAAAGGGGGAACAGCCAGTATTGTATGTTATATCTACAGTTTATAAACCATCTCTTTGAAGTTTTGAGTTTGGGTTTCTCTACAAGGTTATGTGTCATAAATTATATCTACTAAATTTTCTGATCCTGTTTTCAGTCAAAGGTTTTTTGTGTGATCTCAAAACATTCACTGGTTTTTGTGTGTTGGAGTATTGGTGTGGTATGTTATGAACGTTTCACTCCTTACTTGTATTCTTTAATATTCATGGCAACATTTGTTTCCATAGTTCTCATACACATTATCAGATCCTAGACCACTAGGGTTTGGAAAGTGAAATAGATGCATATGACATGTCATTTTCTATCTTTTGCCTTCTTTATTGGACTTCATTGAAGAAGTTAATACTGTGAATGATTCACATTTTAACATTCACTGAGTGGTTTTTTGTTGATGCTTTGTGTGCATGCAGGTCTTCATTAGAAGTTAAATAAAAAACCATTGCATTAAAATAAGAATGCATTAGAAGACTGCAGGCTTCTAATACATTATTTAAGATGAAGGAAGCAGAAATAACACTCACCAGACTCTTAATTGAGGCTTTGGTATTTCTTTCATAGGACAGCTGACAAACTGGGGGAAAAGAAAGCAGGGGGATATGGAAATACTGAACACAGCACTATATGCAAGATATTAGTCACAACTTCACCAGAAGGATGAATTGAGTATTATTTCAGATCACTGTCAGGGTCATAAGTGTCATCCCAATTTGTAAAAGACAGCTTGATATGGTAATACTGTGCATACTGTTCATATCTGAAAGTACAGCTTCAGTTGGGAATGTTTTCAGGCTTCATGTGTCCAAGATGAAGACATTGTGCAGCTGATATCAGGCTGCCCATGTGCCACCAGCCTGAGAGATGTCATACATAGCTGTTACCAAAACAATGCATCCTGAAGACAGAAATATGCCCTTGACCAATTTAACTGCAACTCACCAGGCAGTTAGGAGCCTTTGCAAAATCACAACTGTGGTAAATACAACAACATTTACTTACAAATGCAGAACAGATGAAACTTGGTTGTCAATTTAGTGAGGCATGTGTACAATTAATAGGTGAAAGTATTTATTATAAATTACAGGGAACAAGCACAGCTAGTTCACAAACCTTAGATTGCCATCTTGCTACAGTATTTCATCAGGGACATCACTGACAGAGGTGGTTTTCACAATAAACATGACTTGAATCCAAGGCCTTCACAAGAATTTATATAATAACCTTCAAGAGGAAGAAGCACACTCCTGAAAATACTTGTCAGCAAATCACCTGAATTTCAGTTCTCCCATAGCTGCATAATCTTAAGCAAATTCAAGCTGAATTGCTAAATCAAAGTGTTGGCTATCTGCATATTTGGATCTGGAGCAAGAACAAATTATTCACAGAGAGTTCCATTATCCTCCTGCTAGATACCGTGCATACATCCTCAACTAAATGCACAGAATAGACAATGTTATTTTGTGTGTTACTTTAAAGCAATACACATTGTTAGATAGTCCATGCACCTTCCTAATGGTGATTTTTTTGACTGCCCTAGAAAAACAGAATACCATGAAACAAATTTTTAAAAATCTATTTATTCTATCAGTGGATTTGGCCAGATATAAATATTGTGTTTTTCAGAATTTCACAGTGGTTTATTTGCTTATTTTCCAATCAGGGGATAATCTTGCTTGTATTATGGACTTTGTATTGGGGGTAAGGGATGATTACTGATTTTTTTTTTTTTTTTTTTATCTTAGGCTTAAAAAGTTCTGCTTTAACTGTGCAGCTCTCACAATACCTTGCAAGATGTTTATTATCTTGCTATTTACATAAATTGTTTTTATTCTGAATATTAGGAAGATAACTCCCTTTGGAATAGGGAGTTATAAAGGATACTTTAAAGGATATCTTAAATTCACATTATGAACTCCTCTTGCTTTGACCATTAATATTGTTGTGGTCTTTAAAACAGTTATTATATGCTAAAAATAGTTCAGTTCTGTTTGTTCAAAGTCTAGTTGTAAGAGACTGAAAAACAGCTTGTTGGTTTATGAGTAAAGGGCAAAAAGCTTGGTTTCCTTTGGATAGAACTGCTTTTCTCCCAGTGGTGGCCCTAATGCTTTCTAGCCATGGGGGTTATCAACATGTAGGCAGTAGCACTGGGCTTGGTGCTGGCTGTGTGCCAGATGCCTGTGCTTTGTAAGAAAGAGCAGCAGGGGGAAAGATTTTAGCAAGACTTGTGAAGTTCGGCTGAGAGCAAGCCAAATTATCCCCGAGGTAAGAGCTGCTCCTGATTTCTGCAGTAATACTAGTTGATCTTCTCTGTGTCTCTTCTAGTACATTTAAAAAATAAAAATACTTTAGCTGAAGCAAGCAGAACTACACGCTGCTGATGTTTTTCCTGATTTATATATATATATATATATATATATATATTTTATATATATAAATATATGTATGTTTTATGCCTTCAGTGAGAGAATTTCTTCTATTCCCTTCTGACTGCCATGAACATAAACATCTCTTTCCATTATCCACATATCTGTATGTTGATGAGCTAACCCACATGGCAAAAAATCCCCTCTGGGACTAGCAGGCAGAATTCAAGCAAGTATCAGTTAACTCACGAAGCTATTACTGCAATTAATAGATAGAGGTAGTAGATTTGAATTTAAAATCTACGCTTCACCAGGAAACAGAATTCTGCTGTAGAAAATATTAATAATTTTCTGACCATAATAAAACAATTTCCTGCACTAATTGCATTCCAGGTCGCTACTATAATTCAAATGGATTCTTGCTAGAAGTCTCTGCCTCCCTTTTCCCTGAGTTCAAGGAGAAATGCAGTCAGCATTTTTTTTTTTAAATGTGAAAAAATCGTTGTGTAAAAAAAAATTATATGTATAGTTTTCTTGTTTCTAACTGTAACTCCTGAATAGAATGAGGGAAAAACTGAAAATGAATAGAAAATGCAGCCTACTTCATGGAGTCCCCTTCATGGAGTGAGTAGCAAAGATGAGTACTAGTAGACCTCACTCAAAAACATTACAGACTGGCTGTTGTACATGTAGGAGTTAAAAATCAAAACTTGGATCAACAGACATGATTGACATATGTGTGAGGAAAGGAGAGATGTGTAATAACTTCAGGGAAATAGAAGGGGCTCTCTGGGATTTAGGGTCTGATGTTCCATACCTTTAAGGCACCTCAATTCTACGTATGTGTTTCTGCATGTGTGTGTGTATTTAGGCTAGTAGTGAAGATCTTGTGAAGTAATAAGAGCTCTAAAACAGTCATGTTTTTCTTTCAGAGGAATTTCAAAGGCCACTGAAATCCCTGGCTATGTGTAAGCTTGAAAAAGCAACAGTGAAGGGCGTTTATTCATAACTTGTTTTCCTTTGCTTGAAAGCTACTTGTGGGCTGCGCTGGCAACCGTTCTGGATGTTAACCACATTTTATTGTTGTCTAACACGCCACATTAGAGAACATTTCAACTTTGAGAGAAAAACATAACTCTAATTCCTTGCTAGTCATGCAGCACAGACTTCTGTGACAGAATAAAACATGGATTCACTGTAATTGTGGGTTTGTTGTGTGGAACCAAAGGTGAAGCACATTGCAGTGAAATAGCTTTGCAACTGTAAATAGAAATAATGGTTGGAGAACATTGTTCTGCTCTGCCTTTAAGGTGTTTCAGCTGAAAAGACTAAATGAAATGTATGGAAGTAAGTGAGACTCATTTGAAAATAAACAAAACCCTTTTAAATGGTGGTTACAAATATGAAGTAGATTATTGTATTTAAGGGAGTAAAGAGTAAAATGCATAGATTATTTTGCTGTGGCTGTCTTTCAGGACTTGTGGGGAAGATTGACCTTATTTTAGATGCAAAAGAGAGTGATTAAAATGACTCATTAAAAAGGAAACTTCAAAGAAATTAGATTTTTTGAGAGAAAACAGGTGTAAGGAAAATGAAAGCTGAGGTGCTTTAAGCACATTGAGAATGAAAAAAACCAAACCCCACTCCTTCATGCATAGGCTACCTGAAACAGAATTTTCTACAAGTGGTAACCAAAAAAAAGGCATCATAGGACTAATATCATCCACTAACCCTGCTTTTATATTCTGTGAAATTAAAAAAATATATATAATAGGGATATTAATTCTTTGTAGTTAGGACAAGTATGCTCTTCAGTGGTAAGATACCTGTTTCAATTTAAGTATATTTTCTCTTATGCCTCTGTCATTAATATCTACAAAGAGCCTGCCTGGAGGCTCAATAACCTCCTTGTAGAACTTCCTGCACAACAGCAGGACTGAAGGTCGCCCATGCCTTCCTCCCACACCGAGAGCTCTGCAGCCGCTCTTGGTGCATTGGGCTACCCTTGCAGTGTTATTGGCCCATAGGGGAGAGTAACAAGGGTTAAACATCTGAGAGCTGGGCAAGCCTGCTGGTCCCTGTGTAGAATCCCAGATCCTTGCTCTGACAGAGAAGCCTCTGAGGACATCAAGTTGGTTTGGCGTAAGGCCCCGGAGCTCACTCAATGAGTCTTTTGAAAGGATTTAATGTTATTTTTTGCAGTTTGAGTTAGATGCAAGGGAGAAACACTGACAAGATATTCTCAAGAGGGCAAACAAATAAAAACTTTACTGTCAAACTTCAGAAAATCTGGGAACTTTTTAGTGTTAGAGCAACATTAAATGAACATAAAGCTTTTCACAAAGTGTTAATTTAGTAAACTCTAAGCCCGTTCAACTTAGCAAACTCCAACCCATCTGACTTTAAGTTACTCAAACTTTGAGAAGAAGGAATTAGAAGAAAGAGAGAAGAGATATAGAAAAGAGCAAATACAGCTACTACTTCTGGTTCCAGTGGTGTTCACCTGAGAGAAATTCCAAGAGGATGTAGGGTCAAGACCTGTGTATGCCTTATGCTCTGGCTTACATACCCATTAGCTTTCCTGGGACCTTCCCTTAGGAGGGACTTCTGGTCATTTTGCCACTTTGGAGCTGGGTTAGGGGCTCCAGGGTTGGAGTGTGGAGCATTGCCTCCCTAGTGCCAGGGTCTGGCCCCACTGCTGGAATCCAGCCCCTGGGGGTGCCGGGTGTGAGGGGCAGGGCAGCGCCTTGCCAGGGTGAGGCCTGGCCTGCCCCTTTCCCCACACGTGTGCCTGGAATGGCTCAGGCCAGCAACTTCTACCATCTCCAGGCTGAGCTGCCTCTGAGGGTCTCTTGAAGAACCTTGTTTGCCTTCAGCAGTGCCCTGAGTAGCTGCATGTCTGCTGGCCCATCACCCGTTTCCAGCCTCTCCTGTCTCATCAGCCCACCCATCCCTACCTGCGGGGTCGTGGCCTCTGGCCCTTTCTGTGTCTGGCTCAGCTTCTTCTCCACACGTGTTTGGGCGGTATTCTGCTAGATGGTGGCAGCTGCCTTCTCTGTCCCTACAACTCCGTCACCAGACAACACAGAGCTGCTGCCAGAGCCCACAGAGGGACCACATCACGAGCAGCAGCGGGGAGAGAGAGGGAGCTGTGCAGACAATGGCACAGCCATCCATCAGTGTGGCCATTGGAGGAGCAGGGCACTGTGTCCTGCCAGCCAGGCTCACAGGAGGTGCTGGCAGGGCTGGGTGCCCAGTGTGGTGGGCCAGGAGCACGCCCTGGCTGAGGAAGCCATGGCAGTTTGTGTGGAGGAAGCTGACAAGCTGTCCCAGGGGAGGCACTGCTCCTTGGATGCTGTTTGTGTAAACCTGGGACATGGACATCCATTGGAAGCCATTATCAGGTCTGCAAACAGCCCTGTGAAACAATCCTTGCTCTGTCTTTCTTGTTTTTCTTTTCTATTTTTTTTTTCATCATTATCTGGTTTTAAACAAACATAAGTGATTTTTATAATGATTGGTTTATGCTATTAAGATAAGTGTTCCTTCTTAATAAAAATAAATAAAATTTCAAATAGAAAATTAATTGCTATGATTTTTTCATGACAGGTTCTTTCCATAGGCAATAATGCCCTCTATTTGAATGTTGCAAGATAGTTCTAATTAAAAGAATAACAAAAGATGTGAAATATATGTCCGTGAAAAAGAGAATACCAATAACTTGAATGAGAGGATTTTGTTCCCAGGTGTAACATGACAAAAAGAATTGCAGAAGAAAGAAGAACATTATTTTAATCCTCTTTGTGCCTGAGTCCATGCAAACTGCAGGGGGTACATTTTACCTAGAAATACATGGAGGCAAAAGCTTGATCACCAGGAGTACATGCTCCTGAACATCTAAAAAGTTTTTATTATCTCTCTCTACCTGTCTTTATAAACAAAGACTTACAATTGTGTAGCTCTCAAAAATTTTTAAATTTGCAGGCCTCCATTCTGAAGCTGATGCAGCTGATACTCAGTGGAATAGAGAAAACCAGTAGGGAGTGGCAAGATTTAAAGAAGCTTGCCTGTCAGCTGGGTTCAGACCTGCCTGTGTATCTGCTTACTATTACAGCTGAATCTCAAATTTTTTAACATTCAGACATTTAACATTCATATGAAGTCTAGTAAACACATAACCACGCATAGCTGGATGTGCACAGGGGAGCAAGCTAAAGCTGAGAGGATTTTATAGACCAAAGGGCTTGTCTGTTTCTTAGGAAAGCAAGTCTTTGGCATTCCTAGGGAAAGATAAGATACGGTTTCAATTTTTCTTTTTTTTCATTCTAAAGGCTTGGGGGATGAGTCTTCTCCATTAGGACAAAAAGCAATCTAGGATGCCAGCTCCAGAGGTCAAATGAAAAAACTGCATCTAAGTGCAATAGAAGGATTATAAACAAAGCTTATGTTCTATAAAAAGAAATTGAGTACTGTTACAAACAATGTGAGAATCTGAAACCACACCAGCAGTTTATGTTAATAGCTGTTGTGGGAAGGTATGTAGCCTGTTTGTTATTGAAGTAGTATTTTTATGGATTTTACAGAAACCCAGAGCCTGCTAAATATTCTTCAGTGCTTTCTCTCATTAATTCTTTCCATATTTGTAGACTAGAGCAATTGCAGTAATTTTACTGCAGATGATTTGTTTAAGAAGTTATCTGTTTAGCAGCATGAATGTATTTCCCAGAAGAAGCCAAACTGGCCTCAAATCCGTGGAATAGGCATGGAGTGTATTGTCTTGCAAGGCTTCATCACGTGCTGCCATATGAAGATAAAAATAAATGGATGTTGGTCAGAATAAAGTTGCAAGTTTTGTCTGTAGTGCTCTGTGCACTTGCTACAATTACACAGAGAAATCTAAAGGTAGATGCCACTAGCTTGTGCTTGTTTGGGTTTTCCTTGAATTTTAGTATATAATTCAGTCTGACCTCAGTTATCAGAGTTAAATTACAGTTTCAGGAATCGCGAATAAACTCTTCCCGCAACTACCTTTTTTTTCTTTTTTTTTTCTCCTCATGATTACAGATTTTACTCTTCTGTGAGATCTGGAATCTCAAATTCCTTCTGTTAGCAAATCTCTGGAGAGCTGACATAGTTTTGACCTTTCTCACATGTCAGCTTTATTATACGCTGAGCAATGTGGGAGAGAAAAACAACCCAGCAATAAAAACAACCCACCTCCAAAATATTGGGAAGGTAGCAGAAGGATTTAGGACTGCAGGAAGGGGATGTTGTGTACAACTTTGCTGGCTGTTAGCCAAGCTGATCTCCTACATGGATCAAGAAAAAGAGATGGTTAGATATCAGACTTTCAGGGGTGTGGGGATAACTGAGTGGTTCCTTGGGATAAGCAAAATCTATTCAGGGGCAATTCAGGGCAAGCAGAATGAGAGAAAGATTTAGAGCTCAGTGGCTTGCTCAGGATGGAAAACAGACAAGGGTTAGGGATTGGCAATAATTCTCAAAAGCCTTTTATTTGAGAAATTGCCCTATCTATAAAATGTAAAAAGCTTTCTGTGCCTTTCTTTTTAATTTAATTTTCTGAAATTTACACCTGCAGGCTTATAGTTCAAAGAAGAGTTTTTAAGGATTAAATACACTTAAAATTGTAAAATCTCTTTTATTGCAGCACTGGTTATTGATTGGTATTTCTTGGAATTTTTTGGTCTATGTTATTCTATGTTGTATGTATGCATATGTTGGTGATACTTATATAGTACTGAGAATTTCTTAAGAGCTTAGCTTGAGATTTGACCACAGTCACTTGAACTTTGTAAATAGGTTTATGCAAAGTCATGAAAAGATAAAATTCAGCATACCCTTACAGTGAAACATGAAAGTTCAGCATCAACAGTTTTTGTTTTATCCCAGTATCATTTTTGTTCAGAATTTAATCATATATAGCGAGGCATTTGCTATTGGTGTTGTTGTCCAAGAGATTAAAATTTTACCTATTTTGGAAAGTAAAAAGAGATCTGTGACCTTCAAAGATATCCTAAACCCCTGTAAAATTGATTGAGTGAAATTTGACCAAAGGGAAATGGAATCATTCACTTATGTGTTGTGTATTGTATACAGGTTGATAGTGTTGCGCCAACATTTTTCACAAGATGGCTGAATTGTTAATATTTCTTTAAATTTTTATCAGTCTCATGAAGCTGATCAAACTAATAATTGTGTGCTGTGAGACTAAAGCATATATACCTGCTTCTACAAAAATTGCAATACTTAACTCCTCATGTTACAAGTATGGAAGAGAACCCATATTTTTTAGTCTTTACAAGCAGACAAGTGTAGTGATCTCAATTTAAATACTGGCAAATGAAAAAAACAAAGTGCAAGATTGCAGCTGTGTATGAATAGGTGCCTATGTGCATGTCTCTTCCCTTGTAATCACACCATAAGAGAAAGAAAAAGAAGAGGAAAAAATGGGGGAAAGTGAGCAGTGAATGGAGAGGAGAGAAAAGGGAGGGAAGAGGGAAGGGAAGGGAAGGGAGCAGAAAACATAGAGGAAAGGAATGGGGAAAGGAAATATGAGAAGAAAGAAGGGGACAGGAAGAAATAAAAAATACAAAGAAGCCCCTTTTAAGTGTCACCTGCTGGGCTTGAACCCATATATTCACATACCTTTTCTATTTTAAAAAGTGTTACATCTGCCCTTGCCAGGTATTGCATGGGGTGCTGAATGCTTTGAGGTTCATAGATAAATGAGACAAGATGGATGTAAACCCAAGGAAAATTTTCATCTTTCACCCTAGCACCAGAAAATATTTGATATATTAAGATGCCAACTTCATAATTAGTTTGTAGAATGTCTTCCTCCATTTAGATATTGCATGGTTTCTGTAGAGACTTCAAACCCATTCGTTCTTGCATCTGGGTTTGATGAAAACACCTAACTTTGAAGAAAATGTCGAGCCAAAGCTGCTAGATACGTACCAATTCTTTCATCTTTGTAGCCTAGTCTTTCAGGTATTGATCTATATGCTTTCTTAATATAATTTGACAAAAACCTTTTTTCTAGTTTTATAAACTCTGTGTTAACCTTTGACAGAAGAAAACCAATATCATTTTTCAGATTCATTTATGAATCCTTGAAAGATGTAAACAATTATGCTGTATCTTTGCTACCGCTACCAGAATAAGAGAGCAGTGTGTGAAGAAGAAAAATATCTTTATATTCTTACCTGTCTCAAAATTCTATTCACAGATTTTAGTTATGCTCGCTACTATGGTGATTCTTACCTGGAATTTCAAGGCTTACATTTGAACATGCAGAATTTCATCCACCTGGAATTTAGGACCTATGATCCTCATGGACTTCTTCTAAATATTGAACAGAGCCCAGAAACAATTCAACATTTTCTAATTCGACTTGTCATCAATAATGGTACCTTGCAGGTAAGGCATCAAAATCTCCCACTGAAGGAAAAGTAAATAAAAGTTGAATCTGTAAAACTGTTAGTATTTTTCAATTTTCTTACTGTAGAAGATAGTAAATAAAGCTATGGAGATTCTTGACATCTTCAGTATTTTAAGGAAGATAGTTGTTAAACTTGCTCTCTGTTTTGTCCATTTCTTGGCTAATATAGTCAATACGACTCACAAGAGTATGCATTAAAACACAAAACCAAAAAATGTACGTTTTATCTTTACATGCTGTACAAATTAAGTTATCTTATTTTATACCTAAAGTAACTGAAATTCCTCACATGGAACTTCATAATAATTGTCATAAGGAAGGCTTTTGACTTAGGCATAGACATAGAAATTGAATGAATTGTCAGAGAAAAATTTATTATGTTAGAGAATAGAGTGTATGTTTTTACCATTTATCTATACATAGAAATCTTTCACTCCATCTATTATTTAGATCTCAGTTCCACAGGATCAGGAAAAAAGCAATTATTTGGCTCTCGTGGACAGAGTAATAAGGAATATATTTGTTTATAAAGAGTAAAGTGTTTATTGTGGTATATCTTTACCTTCCACAAATTATTCCATCTTTTCAGAGAAAGAGGTAATACTAGAGCTTTTTTAAGAGATAGGCAGATACTAAAGAGGCTATAAAAGGATATTAAAAGAAAAGTTACCTTTCTCATGACTTGCCTCCCATTTTCCTGCTGAAAGTTTCCCAAAGTACCTGTAATATATTCTTTTGTAAGAACTGTGAAATGTCTGATAGAAACAGCATTTTGTATTATATTTGCCTTCATGTTTTAAGACCATGACCATACTAAACTGATATATAAACTGAAGAGAAATAGAAAAGAAGAAAATTACCTTTTACTCCTTTTGTTATGTTGTGATTTTTTTGTCTTTTACTATAATGTGACTTTGTCCAGAAAAAAAAAGGTGAGATTAGTCACGGGCAGGAAGTTATCCAATGTTTAGAAAATGGTGATGGCTTTAAGTTCATCTTACTTGTATTCATGGTAAAGTAATGATGCGGAAAAATATTTTTCTAACATATCATAAGCACCATAAAATATGAAAGTACTTTAATTGACACAAATCTATTCAGAGATCCCAGTGTGCCATGTTAAAACTAATTGAATTCACTTAATCATTCACAAAGCTGGTCAATTAAATGTGGATTTAAAGCCCAATGAACAAATGGTTCTAAGCTCACAATCAAGCTACAATTACAAGTAGACAAACCATGAAATCAAGTGCTTGTTCGCATTAGTATAGGAAATTAAATGGTGCTCCAAAATGCTCAAGCCTGCACGCTACATTACATGTTTGGAAGTGTAAGGAAGCCATAAAATGTTAAGTAAAATTCACCCATGGCCAGTGTTAATTTCAGATGGGTTGCAGATGGTTGACTTCTTTGGAAATCAGACCCATAATATCTGATTGTACAATACACAAAGATTAAAGCATTTTCATGCAGATTAGGAAGCATATATGTGTACTTGCATATTTCTGGTACAATAGGCCTCCTTATCCGGAACTTTCAATGAAACATTTATTTTTCTTGATACGCATGACATCCTTCACGTTTTTTTTTTAAACCATTTATCATTTTAAAATTCAAGTTTCAATGCCTGAAACTGTTTAATTATTGGAAATAATGTTATTAAAACCTTTTCCCATTCTTTAGTACCAGTATTTATGTGATGACGCAGCAGAAATCAAAAACATCACTACTACTGCTAGAGTGGACGATGGATACTGGTACAGTGTGCAAATTAGGTAAGTTTACTGTTTTCTGTTTTTATCAAAGATCACATAGTTTGGACCATTAGTAAATCCCACAGATATTATATCTGATTAACTATGATACCTCAACACATACTGTAAAATTATGTTATGGTAGTCTGGGCCAAAACACATCCTTGGAAAGAATGTTTAAATCTACAGTTGGACAGTGCTCATCACATCCCTGATGTGCTTAGTGGAAATAAATGTATTCTTTTTGAAGTAATTTACTGTAGCAAACATAAACATTCAGTCAGGGAAGATGCTGCACAGTAAATCCAAGCTACTCAGTCCAGGAAATAGTTGAATTTCCAACAATGAGAGTGTGATTTATAGAAAAATACTGGAAAATAAATAGATAGGCAGAAGCAGCACCATGACTTTCATTGCTGTCGCTGACTTGCAACTCGTAATAGGATATATTATTCCTATAAAAGTAGCAATACGTGCAACTGAAGGAGAATAAAATGAAAAGAAAATGAGGTGGGAAAAATGGGTAGGTAGTAGGCTTTCCTTAGTGTTTGTGCATATATGTATCTAATGACCAAATATCTGTGATCGTAGAATCCACAGCCTTGGAAGTGAAAGTTTTGGGTTCACTTTATAGGAAAGTTAGGCACCTAGTGTGCTCTCTGAGTGCCTAGTTCCTATTAGGCAGCTTAAAAATGGTCCAGCCTTCTTGTCCAGCAAGAAGAAAGCAAGCTTACTGTCTGCTTGTCTCTCAGGAGTAAGTTAGTCCTTAAAAAGTTTGTGGAGGAGTGCAGAAGGAATACAAACCTTTCACTGGAATAGACCTTTTATAGCTATATCTGTACAAATATTGTTAAATGAAGAACTTTTGCAGGGCAAGACTGTCTCCCTTTCCTTCCATGGGAAATATGGTGGAGTGTGTATCCATCCTGCTGTCTCAGATGTGGCACTGAATACTCAGTGAGGAGAACCAAAGTTTGTTTCTGCATTTCAGTTACCATTGCTGTCATAAATTTTTTTCCAGCAAGTTAAACCACACTCATGGCTAGGACTGCTCAGTAACACACACAAATTAATGCAAGGAGCAAAAGCCAGTAATCCACTGTGGTTGTGCTTATCACCCAAAAAGGAGCAGCATAAACCAAGCCATGCTAATGGAAGCTAAAGCAAGCGTAAGCTCCTCCATGACCAGGAAGAAATAGAACACAGTATCTCGATGGCACTGATAAAAGTGAGATTCTCTAAAATCTAATAACATACGGAGTTCTGTTTATTTCCTGGTTATGACTCCCTCTCCATACCAAGATACAGAAATTAAATTGGAAAATAGTTTTTAGAGAACAAAGATGATAAAATTACTAAGCAGCTTCTATATGAATAGAGACTAAATACTCAAGTACTCGGCAAGCCCATTAAATACAAGTAAGAGAGGATCCCAAAGAAGACATATCCCAAGTGACAGAGAAAGGGCATAAGTGGAGACATAAAATTTTTTGTTACCTAGATAGTTGAAATCCATTATAATTCAATTGTTATTCCTTTGTTACTCATTTTAAGAAAGATTTAAGATCCTGAAAATAGCAAAAGTATGAATACCTGAACCCTCAGTAACTCTCTACAGTGCCTTTCCCCTGGCACTGAAGAATTCAAACTGTGATGTCACTGTCATCCCTCAGAGATCCACTAATTACCATTATGGGAATGCACTTATTCCATGCATTTTCCCCCTACTCCATCAAGCAGAAAAAAGCTTGAGTCTCTAAATCAGCCCTGTGATATGATGATAGCCCATGACAAAAGAAAGCCAACCTAATTTCTATATTTTGCTTTTCCTTTTGAGCATAAAAAAGAAAGGAACTTTCTTTCATTTGCAGGAAATTATTTCAGGACAGCTCAGGAAATGGGCCACACTTATTTCTCCTGCTGAAAAAGAAGGCATGCATACCATTTATGAGACTCAGGCTAGTTACAGAGCAATTAATAATTCATCATTCTACTCACTTCAGAAGAGTGGAAATAGTTCTGGAAGTAGTTGTTTTAAGATGGCATTCTGCAGATGACACCAAGTTGTGTGCGAGTGTTGGTTCACTGGAGGGCAAGAAAGCTCTGCAGAAGGATCTGGGCAGGCTGAATCAATGGGTCAAGGCCAATTGTGTGAGGCTTGTGAGAAGTGACTGAGGGAGCTGGGAGAAGAAGAGGCTGAAAGGAGACCTTATGGCCCCCCTACCACTCCCTGAAAGGAGTCTATAGTGAGGTAGGCGTCAGTCTCTTCCCCTGACTAACAAGAAATCAGACAAGAGGAAATGGCCTCAAGTTGCACCAGAGGAGGTTTAGGTTGGATATTTGGAAAAAAATCTTCACAGAAAGGGTTGTAAAACACTGAAAGAGGATGTATAGGGAAGTGTCTGTGTCACCATCACTGGAGATATATAAAAATCATGTAGACATGGCAGTTAGAGCTCGGGTTTAGTGTTGGATGGACTAGGCAGTGCTGGTTTAACAGTGGAGATTGATGGCTTTAAAGATCTTTTCCAACCTAAACTCTGTGATTCTATGATTCTAAGATTCAGAATATCAGCAATGTAGATGTCAGGAAGATTTGGAGTTGCTTCTCACTGTCATCTCATGCATTTTCACATGTGCTTGAATTAATTATAAAGTATATATCCTGTATATATATGCTTTACATTTTTTCCTATATTGACAATTAAATATATATTGTTGACAATTAAGTTTGATAGAGTCAGTCTTCAAATATGAGTTAATTGTTTTATAAAGTTAACATTTCATTTAATCAACTGCAGTGTAATACAGCATAAGAAAACTTAAAATAACTTTGGTGAAAAATTTCTGTAACTTATTCAACAACTTTCTAGAGGCTTGCAAATATTTAATCTTCTCAGAACTGATTTTCAGTGAGATAAATATGTTAAGTTTTGAACAATGGTATCTGGGAAACCGGTGAAGTTAAATGGGAATGTAGGAGATACTACATATTGTAACATCGTGGGTATGCACACAGGATTTTCTTTGTTGTGCATATGTTAAGCATTGTGAACAGATATTTTAGATAATAAAAATAACTTTTTTTGAAAGAAAATGCTAATTTTAATTATTTAATGTTATCTTAATTTTTTGGAGCTCTTTTGATGTAGTCCTGTGATGGAAAGGATTTTGTCTTTTCAATTAAGGAAAAGCAGTGCATTTCAGCTACTGAAGATAAGCCTTCTTCAAAGAGTGTGATGCCTCTACAATATCATATTAAATGAAAGTAGACTTTAAAGTAGTGACTGCTGTTAAATACAAGTTTAAGTACAGTGAAAATTAGATAGTGATAGTATCTTCCTTTTCTCCTTACAGGAGAACATTTTACTGCTTCCTTTTTCCCACAGAAATAATTCCTCACAAAAATAAAATAAATGACACACTGGCTAATGTTTGCAAAAAAACGTGCATATTGCTGTCAAACAATGTCCTTTATGCAGTTCTCATGGTTCATCATGATATTCGTGCTGAAAGAAAAGTAGCAGCATTGCTGAAGAACATTTTTCCTGATGATGGAATATTGTGACTACAAAAACTGTAATAATTTAATAAATTTGGTACAATGTAACGACTGTATTTGCTTCAAAATCTGGGATATTGTGGATAATTTGGGTTAGAATGTAACTTTTTGCATCAGATTACTCTAATCTAGAATTGGCTGCTAAAACCAACGTTGCCAAGGTTTGCCTCAGAGCAGTGCCTGAAAGTTCCATTTCATGTGTAAACTACTGTGGTTTTGTACTAAGCCTGTTAATGAAACTTCATTGCAGCTGTTTCAACTCACATTTCTGACTATTGTTTTGGTTTTCTTGAGTGTTACCAGGGAAGTGAGTGAGCTACTGTGAAAAATGGATATGGGCAATATCCCACAGGGATTGGATTACTGCAGGATATTGTGAAGAGAAGAAAATGTTAGACTCAAGCACTGGAAGGTTTACATGTTTGGTTTTGTAGTGTAGATACAATTTTCTTACTGGCAATGCATGGGATACTCGGCCACAATCTTCTCATTCCAGCCTTCATAGAACTGCCTCCATTAACTGCTTTAAGCTTTTTCTTCTTCAATCTTTGTCATCAAAACAAGTTGATAAAATAATATGTATTGCAGAAGCAAACCAAACTGCAGCAGCAATATTAGAAATTTGCCTTTTCTTGCCCCAGTACTCTCCATTTCAGTACTGATACAAATAGTTTCCTCAATTATGTAAAAAGTATTTTTATATAATTGAAGTCTCAGATTATTATTTTCAATTGCTTTAGCAAATTTTTCCATTTATAAATTTATTATGCAATAGATGTCATGAATACAACTTCATTCTTTAATGTGAGTCTATCGTGTTTGAATTTTTTTTAATTGTCTGAGATATTTTGGATTATAATCTGGTGTTGTGCTCCATTATAAACTGACTGTAAAATCTGCTTTTCAAAGAATGTTTTATTCCTCTACTTTAACTCCTATTGTTTTTAATTTGAGTTTTGCACTAGTAACCTATAGGACTTATAGTGATTGATTGTCTTGCTTTTGAGATGTAAAAGTTTTCTGATTCCTTTAGTCAGAAAAAGATCTTTATAATCATGCCAAAATGCAACATATGCTCATTCAGGAGCTTTTATATTGCTTGGTTTTGACAGGTTTTTATGAGGGTCTGAGATAATCCATATGGTGCAAAGTATCCTGTATTTATTATCCTTCACAACATGCTACAAACCTCATATTTTCCCTAGGGCTTTTAGGCAGGTAAGATAAGCATATGATAGATAAAGTGGGTAGCAAATCCTGCAGACGCTTCTCTGTTTTTTTGGGTTTTTTTTTTGTTTCATTTTTTTTTTTTTTTGGTTCTTTTTATTTCTTTTATTGTAAATTCCTGTTTTTATTTTATTGCAAAGGTGCAGAATTTTGACCTTCATTTTTTAGCATGACAGCATATGGGTGAAGAAGTCACTCATCTGTTGTTTCATGTACCATGTAAATGTCATATACTTGTTGAAAACATGCTTAATGGTCCATATCCTCAAGAAGCAGTGTAGGTCAAAAGATATTATTACCAATTTCTGCTGTTTAGTTGGAGATCTGTATTCAATATTTATGAAATGCTGTATTCAATATTTATGAAAAGTGAGAAATATATTCTTGATATAAAATAGCTTCAGGGTCTTTTAATTTTCTTCTTGTCTCCCAAGAAAGCTGTCAATGGACTTGCATCAGCAGCAAGAAGTTTAAGTACTTAGATCCATCAGGGTTTAGCCTGTTTTGTATGTTACCAATACAAAAGATTTAGGAAGTTGCTGGACCTCTAAACTGGCCATTGACAGGGTCCTCACAAACTTCTTAGCCATGGTTATGTTGGTCTTTTTTTTCAGTCCCTCCTAAGTGCCTAGTGTAAAACTAAGGGTGAATGAAGTACATGTGCTGACTTACCTAATAATTTCTAATTTTTATATGGTCTGAAACTTTTCCCAAATCAGTGGAGCTTACTTGGATAAAGTACAGGGGTTTTTTTTGCTTAGTTCAATTTATTTATGATGTGTTAACACTGGTAATAGAATGACATTTGTATTTTCTTAAATTCACTGTATGTAAATCCTAAGTAGTTTATATCTGCTACTTAATGTCCAATATACATTGCAGAGATGCCAAGACACTGAAAACAAATGGGTTTGAGAATATAGTTTAGAAATGCGGGCATTTTCATTTAATGGGGAATTAAAATAATTAAAACATTGGAAATATTGGTACTGATGTCAAGACCTGGATTTGTAAAGTGGAAAATAGGAATGAGTTGATCATGAAGTGTGAAGAAAATTGTAAGGATTCTTTTTTCATTTTGGTTTGGGGATTTTGGACAAAGATAAAGAAATTTAACGTTGAATAGATATGGTAACTATCACACAGATGAGCAGGAAAAATGAACAATATCCCCAAAAAGGGTATTATTTAATACTTGTGAAAGGAAAAAGATACTAAATTTTAACAGCATAGGTTGACTATTGGCACAAGTAGCTCAAAAGGTGGACAATTTCTGGGGCTGAAGATTTCTATTACATGGTGACACTATTACTGCCTGCTGGCAGAGCATAAGAGTGCCACAGAAATGGTAATGCTGGATTGAAGCAACAGAATCAAAGGAGATTGTGATTTATGAACTGTGAAACTGAAGCCAAATAAGAATCAGAAAACACTAAATAGAGGAAAAGTTCTGAAATCTTTCTAGTTGGAACATACGTGTTTTCCAATTCATTTTGGTAATGTGCACAGTACATTTAGAGAGAGTTAATTTGATTTTAATCCTTTCACAGATTAGTAGAGGAGGAAATAAGCCAATAATATTCCCTCTTGTAACTAATTTTTTTTTTTTTTTTACTTTATCTCATTAATACTTTATAACTTAAACCTTCTTTAATGTATCTTTCTATTTGGGAGCTGGGGTTGTTCAGCTGGAAGAAAATGAGGTTGAGGAGACAGCATGTTGCTCTCTATAGATACCTGAAAGGAGGTTGTGGCCAAGTGGAGGTCAGTACCTTCTTCCAGGTAACAAGATGAGAGGAACTGGCCTCAAGTTGCACGAGGGGAAGTTTAGGTTGGATATTAGGAAAAATTTCATTACAGTATTGGTTGTTAAGCATTGGAAAAGGCTGCCCAAAGTGTGACCTTCACTGGAAGTATTTGTTTTTTAAATTTAGAGGTTGCAGTTAGGGACATGGTTTAGTGATGAACTTTGCAATATTAGGTTAGTGGTTTGACTGGTGACCTTAGAGGTCTTTTCCAACCTTAATTATTGTATTATTCTGTGATAGTTCTCCCTTTTTAATGATTCAAAACACAGTGGAAATAATGACTCTGTAGATGCTAGAGAGCAGCAACAGCATCTCACTAAAAAACACAGATAAGAAAACTGATCTCTACATAGGTTGAATAGGAGAATGCATTTATTATAGCTGCTGCTGAACAATTATTAAGGAAAGAGACCATCCATGAATTTATACTTACCCAGTTTCCTCTGTGAATAAGAATAGATTTCTGTAGCTTAATATCATTTTTGTGCACAAATACCAGAAATAAGTTTCAAATACAGAGTATCACTGCAGTCATGTTCTATTAATCCCAGAGATTTCTAAAATACCAGTAAGGCTGAACTATTTTTTTTTAGGAGAATATCTTAAGCTTCAATAGTAGAACCTACTGTACCACAACAACACTAATGGTTGTACTGTTCTTTGAAGTGTCTTTATTGTGAAAAACAAAAGTATATTTTTATTTTAGATTCAGAAATTTTTTTTTCAATACTAGAAATTGCCTTTCTTTGTCTATCTTTATCACAAAAAGCAAAGAAACAACTTGCCTCTCTTACTGACTGCTGCATATCACCAAGTGCCATATCTGTTAGAAATATTGTCTAAACAATTTATGTATTTGCTGGAGGCTTTACCTCAGGACATGTCTTTAGCTGTTGTCTGTTTAAGAGTATTGAAATCCTGTTCTATCCCATGTGATCTATACAATAGTTCTTAACTCTATTGTTCGCATTATTAATTTCACAGAACATTCAAAATTTTCTTACCGGAATAATTCAAATTGCTATTTTTTAAAATAAAGTAATAATATTATCATCTGAGTTTTTCAATATATTATAAATATTTTTTCCTTATAAAAAGTAATTGAATGTACCAGTATCCTATTTCTGAATGGATTTTGGTTTTAGGAAAAGCAGACATAATATATATAATGCACACAATCTAGTATTTCCTTTTATACACTTAAATGTGCTGCGGACTTTGATTTTGTAATCAAAGTGATTTTAAGAACTCAGGTTTTCACATATGATATCAACATATTTTATACAATTGGTGCATATTAATAAGGAGTAAATATACTAGCTACCATAAACAAGCTTAATGGAGAAAAAACAATGTAGGTTTTAAAAAATATTTATAGAACTTCTTTTCTCTCTGTGGATGAAAGTATATCATGATTTAAACATAGCAGCATAAAGTAAAATAAGCTACCGTTTTTATCTAAGTTAAAATTTCTAAAATTTCTTGGGTTTAAATTTTCAGGCCAGAAGGGAACATTATTTGGCCACCAAAGGACCAGTAGTTTGACCACTTCTATATCTTGAATGATCAATATTTTGTTTGAAGTCTATGAAAAACATAGACTTCATTTAAATCAAGCCGTTCTATTAAATATTTTCCTAAGATACACTTTACCGTGATCACCTCTTCCTAAACCCACAGCTTTGGTGGGCAGTTTATGTATACAGATTATTCTGTCTGGCAAACCCCAGCCAGTGCTTCAGTAAAAAGCTGAAAATAAAAGGTGGATAAAGATTCCCTTCTGACCCTGCTAACCTGATGTCTCAGGTATTGAGGTAATGCTCAGGACTGAGCCAGCAGTGCAGACATGTAAGAGGTGTAATTCACTCTCACCACAAAGATATTTTTGTCTGCTATGTACCCTTTCACTGCTCTGTTATTTGAGACATGTTCAGAAAATGGAGAAATGAAAATAATTAGATGGTTCTGTAGTGGGAGAAAAATGCTGATAGGCACTGCAAATTGCATCCAGAAACCTGAAGACATACATTTTTTTAAAAGTCATTGTACTGCAGCAGATATGAGGCAGCATGAGTATTTGAAAGACGATGCAAGCAATCCTTTTCTCCTCTGAACAGAGCAGGATATGCAAAGAGCAGGACAGGCAGTGTGGCAGCCTTGTTTACTGAGACAGTGCTGTGTGAATTCTGTACACTAACTCCTACGTAGCAAGAAGGAAGCTGGCTGTCTACTTTATCCCACATGAATCCCTTTCAGTCAGAGTTATCTGGAGGCAGAGAGACTGCACCTCTTCTGAAAGCAAATAAGCTTTTTTTTTTTTCCCTGAAGGGCAGGATGGAGCTTGCAGAGAGTCTGCGGCAACAGCGCAGACAGAAAATCCTGAAAAAAAGCAGATGAAGGACAGACAAAAGAAGGAGATTTTTTTTAGGACAAATTATATCTAGTAGAAAATTTATTCCAAGTTAGAGAATAAATTTGCTTTCAAGGATTTTATTTAATCATACTTATTGCTACGTTTTCATTATTAAAAAAAATCTTTTAAGAATCTAGTTATCTTATGTGCTAAATAAATTCTATCCTTAAAGAGGGGGTTTATGACTTTTTGGATTAGTTACTCCAACAAAAGGGAGACAATTCAGAATGCCTGAATGTTAAAGGGACACTTTTGACCTCAAAAGTCTTGGTTGTTTTTTCCATGTTTAAACCACTTTATTCTTCTTATTTCTTTGTTTGGCTGCTGACCCATGTTTCCAGGGCTCATATAGGGTCCTTTGCCTAAGGTGCCATTCAAACCACACCTCTAACTATATGAGGTGCCAGTGAGATTATCCAGGCTCCACCACATCTACTGTAGATGGTGGAGCCCACAGCCCTCCACTAACTTCAGAGTTTCTTTAAAATGTTAGCTTGAAGTTTGTCTTCTAAAATTATCAATGTAACTTTGTTTCAGAAACAATTTCTGCCAGCAAACAATCATGGGGTTGTGCTGCTGATGGGACAGGATGATATTCCTTTTGAGCTGTGTAGGAAAGATCTTGGTCCTGCCTTGCCAGACATGGCAGAATACCTTTTGCTGTTCTAAAGTCACTACAGCAATTACTTCATTCATTCAGCAAGAACTAAGATTCCACAGAGAAAGGAATAGTGGAAATGGATCAAACCTAGAAATTATGTCAGAGAAACTGGGCATTAATATTTTTTGTATCGGGCATTTAGTTTCCATAAATTAAGAATAGTGAAAGTAAACTTTCTACTTACATATCTGTCTGAGTACAGGAAAAAAACTCTACCTTGCACTGATCAAGTCTTCTACTAAAAAAATGTTTAAAACTTATTGGACTTTTTTTCAGCTAAGTAATTTTATTTTATTTTGCATCAATGCAATGTAAAAAAAAAAATCCTAATTGAAATCAAAACTCATTATGAAATGGAAATTTAAGGTGTTGCACATATTTTTTAATTTTCCAGACTGGCTATTTTTCACGACCTTCTTATGGATCAACAGAGAATAAGCAACTGCCTTTTCCTTGTGATATCATTGAACGCAATGGATTTAATTATACTAAATTGATCCTAATAACAGTTAATAGTGATTTAATACCACCAATTAGTTTGATACAAACTGTTGTTTTACAGCCTCTTTAAAACAAAAGCTTACTTAGTCATGCTACATCTTGTGTATAAATCACATTCTACATATTCTCAGAACTCTGCCTTAAAGCAGACACTCATAAAAATTTAGAATCATGCAAGTGACAAATCTGTCATGTATTGTGAAATTTTCTTCCCCAGGTTGTTTAATTTTAAAAATGCTAGAAATGTTTCTGTCATAGCTACTTTATTTTGCTTTGGATCTCAAAAGAGATTGTTAGTGTCACTTATAAGAATTAAAATTTTCTGCATTATCTTCTAAAGCAGCTTATTGCAGGGGCAGAGACATGAAACCAGTAAAATAGGACTCTAATAACAGGCCAATAGCAATACATCAGGCTTTGTTCTGTAATATTTTCTATGGAACATCAGAAGATACTTATGGATACTAAAAGTGGGTTCAGTGTTCTGTGGCTGCTTTGGCCACATATCATAGACATATAACTTGTATGAAGGAGAGCACAGATAGGGTATAGAGATCAGAAATAACATTGGCCAGCAGAGCTGATGTAAATATGAATTCCCACAATGTAACTATTTTTTATTATAAACAGTCTGTAAGATTCACTTAAAATTGCAGTATTCCAAGTCTAAATCCAACTCTAAACTTCCTGCTCTCTGAATACTTAAATACAGTACTCTCATTTGAGCCAAGATTTTCCCTAAGTGACACATCTCCCTCAGCTTTAAATAAGTGCATACAGTTTTCTAAGTTTAATTTCTGTAAGTAGTATCTATGGTTGATATGCTGTGAGCAGCAAGAAACCAGAAGCAGGAAACTGCAAAGACAGAAAGGGCCAGAGGCATAGATAGTTGATTTTTTTTAGCTATAGCTAAAGTAGTAAATTAAACTAAAATCTGAAGGCTTGTCTCTGAACTGACACCAACTGGCAAGTCTAAGATCTTTTTTACCAAAAAAATTTATGGTAAAAAAAGTTTGGTAAGGTGAGTTTGAAATGGTTCCTGAATTGCACTAACCAGTGAATTTTGTAAGTTTCAGAATTGAAGATAATGTTTAACTTCCTTAGTAACTGTAACAGAAACAGTGATGACGTTGTAAAAATGTGGATGATTCCATGTCAGGATTTGAACTCAACTTGTGGACTTTAGCATAGTAGTGTAAGTGTAATTTCTGTGAAAAGGGGATACTATATTTATTTATTTATTAGAAAATGAAACAAAGTTCATTTCCTTCCTTTGTTGTATTATTAGAGAAATTTGCATCATTAGTTTCATTGTTCTTATTTGTTTAGTTAAATGACAGTTAAATGTAAGACCAGATCAAGAAATCAGCTTCAAGCTCAGGAAATATGCTATCAGAGAAATGAGAATAAATAGAAGTTGAATAATGGGTTTATCTACAACTTGGAAATGTGTGTTACCTGGTGTCTCAGTAGGGCAAAGTCAGCACAACAGATGAGAGTATATTGTAAAATTATGCATTTTACTGCAGAGTGAAAATGTAATGACTGTGAGTGAAATGGTATATATTCTATCTAGATAAATCTATTGCAGGTAATAAGAGATTCTGCCTTATTCTGTAACTGTTATTAGTGTGGAATTTCTGGGGTTTTCTCTGCTGAAGAAAGGTGTCAGGTTTGTAGAATTGTAGGGTATTTTGGGCTAAAAAGGGCTTCAGGACGTCTTTAGCCCAACCTCCTGCTCAAAGCAGGGCCAGCCAAGGTCAGAACAGGTTGCTCAGTGCTTTATTGAATCAGATTTTGTAAACCTCCAACACTGAAACCTGCAAAACTTTCTGAGTAGAGGGGTCCAGATGATCGATTCCTAAAGTTGCCTCAAACACCTTTGAAAAGCTGTAAAGATTTCAAAACCATTGCTAGGTAAAAATTGATGCAACTTTTTAAATGTGCCTTAAGAAAAAGTTTCTCTTGATTGTAGTGACAGTAAGTTTATTGTTTTGTCAAAATTTTACAAAAATAAATATTCTACTGCAAGGAACAGTTTGTGTATGAAACCAGAAAATGTAAACCTCCACTACTGAGTGAAAAACAAGTTATCTTTTTTTAAGCTAATAAATCTATAAATAATAACTAAATATAATTAAAGTGAAATATGTTCTCAGCTTTGTTTAAAAAATTGTCTTCAGCACAATTGGGGAATTATGATTTGTTTTATGATATATTATAATAAAACTTCTTTACTTCTGGTGGTTCACAACTTATGTTCGGTATAGATGCTTTAAATATCTCGTTGCTTTTGTATAATAGACAGAATGCTAATATTACAACCTAAACAATTCAATGTTATTAGTGAATAATTTATTGTTGTTTAGCATGGCCACATTCAAGTGAAATTTCTAGAGACAGGTGAAAGTTTCAATCTTGTTTCTAGAACAGAAGATTTTCCTTTTCTATCAGAAAAAAAGGTAAAAGAATTTTTATTCCCAGCAAAGCTGCACAGCATGACTGACAAAATACTTTTTCTGAACATCCCCCTTTCCCTCCTCTGCTTCTGCCCTTTTTTTCTTACTTTTTTACCATTTCATGATAATCCTAAAAATGTCTTTTAATCATCACTGAAAAATGTCAGAAGGTAAAGACGTTATGTAAAAGGACTTGGATTTCATCCAGACGTTGCCATGTTTAGGGACTGTTATATCAATAGTTATCAAATTATTGTCTGACCTTTCCGTCGTTCCAACCTGCAAGGCATTGAGCAATGGGTTTCGTACTGTTTAGACAGAATTCATCTTCAGGTTATAATTAATACGCCAGTATTTAATCACTACATTTGTGTGGTTACAAATGAGGAAACTGTGAACTATTACTGCTGGCTTGGACTGAGGCACAATTACTGGTAGCTTACCCAGCAAAAGTGCTTGAGAGTTGCTGTATGCATTTCCACATTTATAATTATGCAGAAAGCCCTGTCGTCTTACTTGACCTTTAAAGCACCTGATGTGCTGATTGTCGAAAAAGTATTTTAAAAGCCTGATGGAAATTTCATAGAGTGCATATGTGACCCAGTGATTGTATCATCAGCAAATGCTAAACAATGGTTTAAAGTCATTATTCTAATTTGGCCAGACCCTGCTAGATTCAATCAAACACAATCAGAGGTGCATGGCTGACATTCTAACAAGCTTAGGGCAAAGGCAGCTCATGCTTTGAATTGCATTAACTTGTTTTCTGAAACCAAATACTGGGAATTATTTTCAAAATAGTCTTTTAATATATGGACACAAAAATACTTTCACATATCAATCATATAAGCTATTAAGGACAAGCTAAAAAATATGTCTAAAGCTAATATGGAAAGAACAACATCAATATGGTGTTTGTGTGATAGAAGTAAATACATGGTCATGTAACTAGTTTCAGTGTTAACATCTGAAAACATGTAGAAGAAATAATAATTAAGAGAACAGCAGAAATTGTCTGAGCAGCTGTACTTCACTTAGCACATCTGTCAAATAGTTAAAAAGAAAAGCCTGACAGTTCCTTCCTGACCCTCTTCCACTCCATCTTAAGAATTGCACTGCGTTAAAACAAGTCTGACTTTAAATATTTCTGAAATACTGCTATATTTTTATTACGTTTTTATTCATGATTACAATATCGTTTTATCAGAAAGAGCAAAATCATTTTTTTTTTGTTTGAAGTCTCATTGCCGCTCTTTTCTGTAGAATGATATATCCAAGATGTCATACTGGGTTCAAACAGCAGTAAAAATTTCTTGACCATTGCAAATAGAGCTACAGAGAATGATTGTGGCAGTTACACACATTATCAGCAAACTCCCTTTGTAAGGCATTAATGAAAATGGTGTGTTACAGAACCTTGTGTGTGTTCTTAGACATACAGCCATCGTACAATATCCAAAAAACATGGTAGGAAAAACATTTCTTTCCTTGATTCTAGACACATTTGGCTCCTTTTTTGCATTCATGTTAGCTATTATCAAGGTCAAAAAAATTTGAGGGGAGAACAAAAAATCCCCTGAATCAATCCATTAAGACACTAGTTTTCAGTCCACAGAATCAAAACCCCAATTTATTTATCTTTTTCATTCGTGATTTTAGCAACAAACCAAAATTTTTTATTCTTCACCTGAAGTTGTTTGCCATAGGATGGACAGGCCATGTTACATACACAAATATTTATAGGCCTTTCTGTAAATATGTATCACCATGTTTGCACATTGTTCTGAAAGTATCTATCTCAGAAGAGAATTACATGGAAAACATAGAGAACTGTTTGCAATTTTTACTAATGTTAGCTCCCCACTATGTCTGTTAAAAACACATAGAAGACTTTACGAAATTATGTGTGAGAATCCATATATTACCATATGACAGAATATAATTAAGAAAGCTTTTAATGCTCTTTTTTGTAAGAAATTTCAAATGTTTTTTGAATTGTCAGAAATAAACTGAATTCATACAATACCTACTGCATCCTGCCCAAATTGCTTTTATAGAGCTATGAGTTGTTGGTCTGTGATTTTGGTGGATTTTTGGTTGGGTTTTTTAGGGGTTTTTTTATTTGCTGTTTTCACATAGATTTTTTGTGGCACTCATGTTACAAAAAACACTTGGATAGCTTTAAATATAGAACTGATAGAACTCTGATTTGTTTCATGTACAGAGAGAAGGATAGGCTAAAAGAAATTCTCCCATGAGAGAATGGTTTAGTTCTGATATTTTCTTATTGTGCTTTCTTACATGAAGATAAAAAGATTGCTGCCAGCTGGTTATTGGAATGCAAATGACCTTTACATCATTTAAAAGAATTGAAAGAAACCAAATTGTTTGCTTGGTACCTTCTCTTTGTTGTTGCCATTTTATGCATGTTGTTAATGGCAACATTTTTAAGAGGGTATGTGAGTGAGGGAGGGAAATGGGAATGTATATATTAATTTCAGGGCCTAATATTACTGACTTCAGCCTTAGGAATGGTACTTTTGAAGATAAGTAATACAGATTATTGTAGTACCTCTGCACTTTCTAAAATGCAGCTTGTTTTAAATTGCTTTTGTGATTTGTGTGTGTGTGATGAGAAAGAGGGATATTTAAAATATTTCAGTTCAATTGATGTATTTTTTGCAAATTAAGAAGTCTTCTTGTTATAATTCAAAATTTTCTAACTCTTTTTATTCAGTCATTTATGTGCTTTGGCTTTTTTAGCAATTAAACTGCCCAGATTTACAATATGGCTTCATTTTAATAGAATTTCAAACCACAAAGACAAGGCAACTTACAGCTTGTTAAACAGCTTCTTTTTCATTTATAGTTCTATAATACAAAACATCTATTTATTTGATTTTCTTTCCTTGTTGGTTTCGTAACAGCCTAATAAATTTGTCAGATAGTAATGTAAGCAATATAGGGTGGTAAAATGTGCCTATTTCTGAATTTGTGCAGGCAAGGCATGGTACCATGCGAAGCAGAAATGTCAATCCTGAAGTTATCTTCAAATACAAGTATAACTAGAAATTTCTGGTCCAGTTCTTATTGGCTTGAAACAGGATCCATATTTGTTGGTGGTTTGCCTCATCCTTATGCAGCAAAACAGGTATTTATTATTATTTCTTTTTATTTAAAATTTGTGTTATTATGTTGAGTGTGATATAACTGAAGAGATTTAAACCATGCAAAAAATAAAAATTACAACTTTTTGAGAGTTACATACACATTAGGGACAAATATGGTCCCTTGTAGAGTATTGTCCATATGTGGGACTTTGGTGAAGGTTTGTCTTGAGTAGGCAGAGTGAAGGAACACATATGATCAAATTTAGAGGAAGAACCTGTTACGTCACGTGCTAGTTCTGTGAGGATGTGAAAAGTATAACTGCAATGGTTTCCAAACCAGAGAAGGCTCTGTTTGCATCCTGTGCTGGCTCAGACAGGTGCATGTAAAAATGGACCAGGCAAGAGAAAGCAAACCCATGAAACTGCATTAATGAATGAGAGATGGCACAGGAGCTTCAATTTGTGGGGATCTGTATGCAGGTCAGGTCACCATGTGTGCAGGGATGAGCAGTAATGTGCAGTGGGGCTTGCACAGTTAGGGAAGAGGAATACCCACAGTCATGCAGAGAGTTGGAGACAAGCAGATCATTACTCAGTTGTTCTTGTGGAGGATTTTGGGGTGAGTAGTCACAATAACAGATACACATCACTTAAGTGATTTCCAGTATTCTTTCTTTCAAGGGATGAGTGTAGTTAGCAATTTCTATTCCAGTTTATGACACTCAAACTCTTCTAACTCATGCTAACACAGATCAAAGCCCCAGGCCCTCTAATTCATTTGAGACTCATTCCAGCACACTCATTCCAGCTTCCAGCAGCATGGCCCCTGTGCAGCACAGCTCCCAGTGCAGCTGCTTCAGCCTTATACATCTTGTCAGGTTATGGAGTGCACCTCAGCATCTAAGGGGCTATGGCAGAGTTATGTACAAATCCTTTAAATAAATTTTTGACATAATGTGCCTGTGATCTCAGTAGTTACATAGCTCCAAGTTGGTCTCTGACTTTTGCTTATCCAAAACCAACCCGTGCTGCTACCTGGGCTATTTAACTCTCCTGTGTCATTCTCAAATGTGCTTCCAGAATGTAAAACTGTTCATCCTTGCATAATAAACAGTATCTTTCAGTGTTTGTGTTTTCCATGTTGTGAAATACATTAAGCACTGAGATGGTGCACTGTAAGTCTCATTTATCCAAACAGGGATCTTTGGATTGGTGTCACCCCATAACTGGGGCAAAGTTAGACTGCAGGTGTTTTGTTTCTCTAGTGCCCTGTAAAAACTGGACATATGTAGTCCAGTTTCATTTTTTAAGCCATACTTTAGGGTAGGCATCACCCTGTGCAATTGATTTAACCTTTTTATTTCTGTTCCATTCTTCAGTAAGTGAAGGTCATCTTATCATGAGGCACATAGAGTCATTTCAAGCACAAGCATGTTTTTGATACTACTAGTGTAGTCTAGCATTTCTAGATTGCTTTCACATTGTAATAAATTGCACAGTAATCAATGATGTGACAAGACTGTTGAAATACAACTTAAAAGGTCTTGTGAATAAGTGCTTTTTAGGTTGTAAAGTATTTCACAAAAAGTGTACTTCTAAGTAGCTCATACTGACATTAAAAAACACATCAAGTAGTATTCATAGTTATAAAACTTTTCCCTTAATTCAAATGTTCATACACAAACTATACCTTCATCTGGAATATTTATCCTCAGTTGTATATAGAATTTTATTTATTACAAAAATGTATCCATACCAATGAGATATATAAAAATTATATTTTCAATGTTTAAATGACCTTTCTTCTAGAAGCTAAGAAATTTTTGGAGGATACCTCAAAGGATTTATAGCAAAGGCTTAGAAAAGTTCAATTCATGTTGTGTATTTTGGAGAAGATAAGCAATTTGTTTGAGGGATATAATAATAATGTGTATATGAGAATGACTTTTGAGATGAAAAATAGCTCTTTACTAGCTAAAGGCCAGATAAAATCCAGAAAAATAAATTTATATTAGGGAAGTTCAAGTAGAAATTAAACACAATGGTTTAAATTGCTAAAAATTTTGCCTGCATATGTTGGATTGTCATGTCAGCATGGGCTTTCCTTCTTTGAGAAGGTTACAGTTCAATTCTATTCTTAGTGCAGGATTAATAGGTGAGATGTTGTGGTTCATGATTGTTATCTAAATTAGGTAACAGATGTGGGACAGTAAAAGTGCTCAAGCTGGTGATACTTAACCTCTATTAGTACTTGGAATGCATATGTTCCTATAACTTCCCCAAAAAGGCAAAAATATATCCTCTGCACTCAGTTGCCTCTCTAGTTTTCCACTGAGCTTTCGTGCAGCTTTCTTTATGTTTGAGGTTACCTCAGCCTTTATTTCTCTTAATTTTCTTTGTATATTTGTGATTTTTGTATTTACTTTGATCTTAGTATCTCATTTTTCTTATTTTTAATGTTTTTTTAGCTTCAGGGAAGTTCAGTTTTCCTTGGCTTCCCTGTCAAAATCTGTAGGGTCCAGGACAAATATAGTCTATAAAGGCTAGGTTTTTTCCCTTTTGTCAAGGAATGGAGAACTGCCTGTCCAAGTACTCTTTATGTGGGCTTTTCAACCCCAGCAGTAGGAAACCACTCCAGAAAGTTTCTTTTCCATCACTTTAGACCCAGGCAGTCAGGCTTCTATTGTAAAATGTTCCTCATCCCTGAAACAGTGTAGGTCTGTTTCTGACCTTCAGCCTGCAGTTTGCTTCAAGGGAAATTTCTGCTCCAGCTGAGACTCAGCTTTTTCTGACAAGTGCTCTGATCACTCTTGGAGTCAAGTTTGATAATGACCCTTGTGATATCTGCAGTACTCACCTAATAATACATAGTCTTGTTTTAGCTCCTTCTCTCATAGGACTAGTTCACTCTGCTGTTCACTCCGGCTCTCCTACCTGCCGATATTGTGGAAGTTGCAGAGAACAATGACTTCAGACCCCAACCTTCTTCATTTTCTGACTAATAGGAACTTTTAGATGTCAGTGCCAGAAACTGTTGACATGGGAGTCATGTATTACTGGAATTGGCTCATGTTAAATGATTCATTTCTAGGATGGATTCCTCTGCCTTTCATTTTGATTGAAGTTTGAGATGACCTAAAAGCCCTCGGGGTAAAATATTGTCTCCTCTGATGATTTCCTATACATTTTGCTAATCAGCACTGAAATGTCCATGCATTCTTTCAATATATTTCTTCTTGTTTTCTGTATGCTTATTATTTGGTATTCCTTAGAGTCAGAGTGCACTTAGCACTCTGTAAGGCAAGGTACAACAATTCTACTGATTTCTCTCATTTCTTTCTTTCTTCAGAGGCTTACCCTCAAGCAGTGATACATTTAAAATAATATCTGTGACATCTGGGATAGCAATGTCATAATACTCAACAGATTGCTTCAGTATTCAGAAGATCTCAGACCTCTCAGATCTCAGTCCTAGTGAGAAACACTAGAGCAAGTGGTGAGAAACACTAGAGCAAGATAAAGTTGTGGACTACTTAACTAAACCAGACATAAAGTACCACAAATTCAGAGAGACACTTATTAGCATGCACCCCTGGCAGATGTTATCACTAGGCCACTTTCCATTCCCTCTGAAAGCTTAGAGCAATCAGAGGAAGGCCCTGATGACAGTAGAAAAAGAAAAATGTGATGTTATATTCATCTTAAAAAAGGAAGATGGGTAACCATGAGCCTGTCAGGTCAATGGCACCACTATGTTCCTGATACTAATATAGAAACAAATGAAGGACAAGCACGTCCTTAGGAGCAACCAGCATGGATTTACCAAAGGGAAACTCTGCCTAACCAGTATTGCTTAAATTCCCTGGCTCTGTGGGCAAGGGGAGGGCAGTGGATAAGCCTTACTTCATTTCCCAGACAGCTTCACTCCCAACTCTGTCTCCTACCTCTAAGTGGCACAGGAGGGTGAAAAATGGGGATTATAGTCAGACCATGACAGTTTGTCTCTGCCACTTCTTCTTCCTACACACCTACAGTTCTCTTAGGTATCCACAGGCCAAAGATGGAAGAAGTATTTGACTTGGTATGAATTCTGGAGGATCTGAAGATGTGGATAGAAATCAAGGTAACAGATACGTGCACTGAAACACCTTAAATGAATTCATCCAAGTTCGAGTACTGCAATCTGCTTCATGCACAGCAAGAAATTGTTTTTTTAACTCTGTAAACTGTCCTTTGCAAAGTTTAGTGGAGTTATCTGACAGTCTAGGAAGCCATGGCTGAGCAGTCAGAATGAAAGCTAAACTCCAAATAGCTGGCTGGCAGACATCTTGTCCTGCTGCTTCACTACAGTGAATAAAATCCTCTTCAGTTCTGTGCCAGCTTAGATTATTAATTATTTTTATATTCTATCCTATTTCTTTGATAAAGAATATGATGGGAATAGCTCAGACTTGCCGCAGGTAAATGGCAAAATAATTTGAACAGTTTAATAGCATCATCTTTTTAAAACATTAGGGTTTTAAACCTATTTATGATCACTGTTTTTTAAGACATAAAAATCAAAAGAAAGGAAGAGAAACCAAATTACACACAGAAAAAAAAAACCTTTCTGATCAGAAGTTGAGAAGAGATATTGTTTCTGAAATCTCAAGACATGTTTCAGAATAATTATTTTCATGCTAGTTTTAGTATTGTTAATTGTTTACAACAGCTTTTTCTCTGCAGAGAAGATTGGTGCACTCAAAGGGAAATTAAATATTGTTTTCAAATATCTACAGCAGTAGCAGTTGATTGCAGTAGTACTGTTATTTCTACTGCTATAATTGTTCCAGTAATTTATATTTCTACACTTAATAGTATTTTAGTATTGAGAATGTGAAATGTCATTATATCTTCATATTCATTTTCAACTCAAGCCATTTGCTATAATTAAACCTTGCAAATATTAAAATAGGAAATTTTTAGAAGGAAAGGAAGCTTCTGTACCAGGAGAGCAATCTTCTAAATAAAAATAAATGATTAACGGGGAGATGTGCAAATATATATGTGGGCATCAATATGTTACCAATGGGGAAATGGCCACAGATAATTGAGTGATATGCTCAGGATCATACATAATAGTGTGTTAAAATTGAAGGTGAGGTGGAAATCATTATATATGTAAATACTCAGACACAGAAGTCTAGAGGGCTTGTACTTCAAATACAATTGTGTAAAGTACACTATGCATATGTAAGAACACATATTGTTTTTCTGTGAAAAAGAGATAATGTGATATCACAATCATATGTACTGCCCAGTTTTCAGATATTCTCATGTATATACATATGTAGATAAAAATGTTTTAAACATTTTAATAACCAACTGCTAAAACATGCAAAATCATGTTCTTTCTCTTTTTATAATTCATCCACAGAATTCAGTGGCATTGATGAAGAAATGGACAATGTGAAACAGGTGTTACAAAATACAGAATCAGACCCTTAATTCAGAATGATCCAAAAGCAATTTGCTCTATGTTACAGCTGCTGTGCTTCCACAGACTAACACAACAGTAACCCCTCTGTAACTGTCTAGTTAGAAGCAGTTTATGATCCATTTCCCATGCCAGAACATTGCAAAGCAGTGGGAGAATTTAGTGCAATCTGTGCACAGTGCTTTAGATTTGATTATCTGGCATTCACCTTATCTGATAAATCTTGGGCTCTGACAGAAGCTTTCACGCTATAATTTATAATAATATAATATGTACATGATTCCTTAGCATCCTGCTGCAGTAATCGTTGGATGTGAGCAAATTACAGTGGTCCTGACCCAATTAATGCTCCCTGGGCTGCAGTGTTCAGCCTGAGAAGATTCTGGGGAAGCCAACAAGGGAAAGAACGTCCAATCTGTCACAGGATTGCAAGGCATGCTAGACTGTTACATGGCTGCAACTCTTTGCTATAGTGGTGTAAGCAAGAATGGGGAGCTGAAACCTTAGAGGGGCAGTTCTTGAATGTCCATATATTTCCTGTTGTTCCACAGCATATCTGAAATTTCCATATTTAGCTATTAAAAATAATATGTTTTTTTAAATATTTTTTTTTAGGTAGAGTGGTTATAGGTTTTTGGGTTTTTATTCATTAGATCATGAATCTGCCTAGGAATTGTCCAAAAAATATTTCAGATTTTATATAATTTATAGAATTATCTGATCCATCAGTTTAAGATCTAGCTCATGATAGACTAAGTGGAAGCCACTTGCCAAGCATTAGTCTTCCCTCTAGATATAGTGAAATATAAGCGTTTAGTTTGTAGTAGCTATGCAGTAGAGTTTAAGGTTCTGCTGTGGTACAGAAAATGAAAATTAGCATTGTTGACTCTTTTATCCAGAATCTCATTGTGGTTTTAGTGCTACATTTCTGAAACTTCGAGTTGTTCCTGTTTGCATCAATTCCAGAATCTTTATTTTTCAAAAAATGGGATGAAATTTTTTTGTCCTTATATTTATGCCTCTCCCTTTTAACTTGACTTTCCCTACACACATTATACATCTTCTAAGTCTGTTCTGTTGTCAGGTTTGTGATTTACAATATTCAGAAAGGCTCTTTCAGGGTGTTTGTTGATTTGAAATGCATTTTGCATCCTGAGGAGAATCTGAGTTCTTTTTGAATCTTGGCATGATAGCCTTAGATCCTGGCATGTATTTACTTTCTAATGTCCTACTTAGGATATGCTTTGACTCTCTCTTTGCATCACCTGAATGCTTGTCTTAATTAAGAGCACCACTTACTGTTACTCAAGATATTGTAAATATTTATGCACTTTTCTATACTAAATAAATATTTGTCACATCATCAGAAATACTTCTACATATCAATTCTCCATTGGCTACTATCACATTTTCTAGTACTTGTTCTTCTTTAGATTGGTAAGTCATGGTAAGGCTCTGTTCTTCTATAATTAAGCATTACTCTGAGTCAGGGTTCCTCTCTCTTGACTGGAGAGATGTTTTGCCTGTTCTGAATAGTTTGTTTTGATCAGTGTGTGTTTTTGCATCACTACTTCTTACATTCTTAGATAATTTGTGAATGTGTTTAACAGCATGAGACTCAGTGGGCAATATTTGTTGCATCTGAACAGTGTAAAAACTCAACTGGTATTGGTAATTTTAGTCTTTTCTTTTATTCAGTTTGTTGATCACCCACCTAAGAAACCCCTTTCTGTAAGTCCCACAATTGCTAATTTTCTTGAAGAATCTTTGCTTGGGAACAATGTCAGAATGTCTTTGGACGTTAAGTTGGCACAGTCTTTGGGTGACCCTCTTATATAGGACCATTGATGTGTTCAAGGCATATGAATGATTGGGGAAGCATAACTTTCTTAAACAAAATTTCAGATTCTTTATGTGATATTTTTCCCATGTTTTTGCTACTTACATTCTTCAATACAACACTCAGGAATTTTCTTCTGAATATAGATTTGCTGGGTTTTAGTTTGCCTCAATCATTTTGGCCTTTCATAGTCCCTTTTGAAATGCCGATGTCATATTTGCCAGTTTTCTCTATATTGTTACCAAACATAATTTAATTAAAAAGTTATATAACATTTTTGCACAAGTCCAGGCTTCCTAGCTTTCACATTTTAGACAGTTTTGATAAACGTAGAACAACTTCCCCAGGAAGATGATAGTCTCTGTCCCTGGAGGTTTTCAATATGTGATTGGACAAGGTGTTAGATAATCTTATCTAAACTCCCTTTTACATGAAAGGTTGAACCAAATGATCTTGTAAGATTCCTTCCAGCCCAGGACTTTTTTTATGATTTTATGGCTTAAATACTTTTTTCAGCCAAAATTAAAATATAGCCCAGAACATTTTATTTTATAATATGCATAATAGTATATTTAATTTACCAGATATTACCCTTTTAAACCTTTACCCATATTTTGCCTGGAGAAGTGTTGACTGATAGTCTTCTTTATTCTGGCACTTTGACAATCAATCTCTCTTTTTTGCTTTATTTTTTTTGTAAGTCAAGCTTGATTTTTTTCTACTTGATCATATGCAGTTACTGAACTCAATAGCAGTGTTCTTCTGTAACCTGCAAGCATTTTACCCGTTGAGCTTTCTAATTTTTTATATCCTTAATAACCTTGTCCTGATGCAGTTAAACTTGCTGGTGGCTTTTTCAGTGTGATTTCCTCCCAGGAGAACACAGAGGTTGAGTATATTATACTCAGGGGTTTTTTTAATGTTTTGGGGTTTTTTTCAGTTATTATATTTTGAAATATTGAAACGTATTATTTGCCCTGAGTTTTATCTCTCATAGTTTCTCTAATGGCTCCAAGAAGCCATTATTTACAGCATCTAAAAATGTAGTCCCTTCAGCATATTTTGTCATGATTTCTTACCAGACTGCTTGGAGTAATTAAACTCTGTTATTACTGTCTTTTCTGCCTTACCCTTTCTAGCCTGCTATAGTATTTAACAAACACTATCATCACCTTGGTGATATACAATATAGCCCTAATATAATATTTTTTTCATTTTGCATGAAATTTTAGTGCAAAATGATTTGTGCAAGTTTGTATATATTTGTTTGACTACTTTTATTATCTTGCCTTTTTCTGGTGCGGCCTACACCTTTCTAGATTTTTACTCTTGCATCATAACATCCCAGTATTTATATTTCTACCATCAAGATTCTTATGATAGTCTTGCTGGTTTACTGCTTTTTTTCCTTTTTTAGAACCCAGGTATTTTTCCATAGGCAGTTACTTTTCTTTTGAAAATAAATAATGAGTGTTTTGGCAGAGAAGAGATGTTTTTATACAAATGTTCATATTACAATTTCTGTAACATATTTAGTTCTGTCGTGTATATTTTGAATATGATTTTTTTTTTTTAAAGGTTCTTGCAGGTAATGTCCTGTCATGGAATTACATTAGTAAATCAGCTTTATTCTAATTTCAATGCAATGTAATTATGTCTTCTGTATAAAGGTAATGGACAGTCTTGACTAATCCATTAATTGAAAAATAGATTTGAGACTTGAGATATTTTTCTGAAAGTATCCAATGCTGCCCTGTAGGATTCTTTGTTACCAGTGTGCCAGTAACCTTTACCCTCTAGAAATGTTTTCTTGTTAGGTCTTCAAGCCTAAACAATACAGAGAAGTGATACCATCAAGGGAAAGCTGAAACATTCTTGCAGTAGGGGATTGCTGGCTTGTGTTATTCTTTTCAAGTCCATCTGTGTTGAAAAGGCTGCAGATGATGATTTTGGACACTGCAGCATTTGAGATATTAACTTATAGGAAAGAGGCATATACAGGGAGCATTGTAGTGAAGAGTGACACATTTTATTTGGTTTTTTTCTAATTAGGTTATTCAGTATGCTTATAGTCATTTTATGGATTTTTTTAATTCTTTTTCTTATATCTGGGTGTGTTCATGTAAATTTTTTGGATAATTCATTACTGATTTACCTACTTGAAACAAGTTTGAATTCTTGCTGAAGTTCATCAATAGAACTGTGTGATTCTTAATCAAGAACAGCTTTACAGATCACAGAAATCTTGAATTTTTCTAGTTATCATAAAATCTAAACCTAGACTATTAATCTAAAAGTACAATGAATGTTTCTAGTATGTCTAATACATTCCAAATTTATTATATTAAAAATATAAAATGGAAGACATAAAAGTAAGTATAAAGATTTTCAATACTATTTCCTGAATACTTCTTGATAAGTCTATACTGAAAAGTTATGTTAATTTGTGTGATTTTATTCCTTATAGGTTACATTTCATATTTTATTAGGAAGATATTAAGGGAAGTATTTTTGAAGTTTATAATATCAGACTTACTGATTGTGAAAATTTATATTTCTCCAGCTGTATGCTGTGATATTTTTACTGCTTCTATTTTAAATTTCACTACAGTTGGTTTAGCAAAGTTAGAATTTCACTTATGCAATATACACACATGTATGTACATATGCATGCATTTAATATTACATTATTATATAATGCCAATACTGATATTGTATTAAAAAATATTGTAGTAAACTTTTCAATAAAGTCTCCTAACACCATAACAAAATAAATTCAAATGAGAAAGCAAGAAATATCCTTCACTGTGTTCAGTCCACAGACCAGAAAGTATTGCGGGTAAGAAATCAAGGTTTTTTTCGCACTGATTATCTTCTGCATCAAATTAAAGGGGACACTTAAGGTTATAAATATTTAATCACTTTGGCAAGGCTGTGCTTCGAAAAAGTGCAAACATCTTATTAATATCAACATCTCTACATTAAAAAAAATCATTTGCATTCCACATATATAATATATCAGCAGTCCACAATATAAACTGACTACTATAACCAAGATTAAAAATGTAATTCACTCTCATTAGATAATGCTAAAATGCCAAGATCATTATACTTATTACAGATCTACAAATCATTCAAAGGGGTGATATTATAGCTGTACTATATTCCTGCAGAAAAGAAGCCAGTGAACTTTAAGACGTTCATGGCCCAGGGCCATCTGTGCAATGGGCTTTGGCTGAGAGCAGCCACACTGGATCAGAACATTAAGAGCAATGAGTTTGTGCTCCAAAACTCTCAGCAGAATCACAATGGTGAGCCAAATCGTTTATTTCTGTTTCTTGTTCTTGTTCATATGAGATTTTGATATGTGTGGCTTTAACTGTCTCCTCTAGAAGGTCTTTTATGCAGCTAGAAATAACCAGAGCTCTGTGTGCATGGGAAAATCAAACTGCCGAAGATTCTGATTCTGAAAGAAAGAAAGAAAAAAAATCATTGCAAATCTTTTGCTGATCTTAAATGATGATGGTTGTGCCACTCTGACTGAAATCCCCTCAGAATTTGGCTTTATGGAAGTATTTTTCTCAAAAGCATTTTAATTATTTCATAATTTCAGTGCCTGAACTCAGACTTGTGTGTACTTGCTTGTGTGTACTTGTACTTGTACTTGTGTGTACTTGCTTGAAGTTAACCATGTGGCAACCTCAGTAAATTAAAAGACTGATACCAAGGCATGACTGAAAATTTCTCTGTCTTGTTCTCTTGAGATAATTTATAGAAAACATACGGGGTAGAGGGATGTAAACAAACTCTGTATTTGGAGAATTTAGTAAGAGATTTGAATTCAGATTTCTGTTTAGTATGGAAGAAATATTTATTGATTTTTTTTTAGTAGTATTTCCTATAGAGGGAAATGAGAGTTTGGGAAACAGAAGATAAATTAAAGGAAAATAGTATGATATAATTCAATTTCTAAAGGCAATTGGTAGGCATGTTCAGATAAATAGATATACTGTAAAAAAAATCTGTTTGATAAAAAGTGCATGTCATGTATTTCTGTGTGATACCAGAAGTTTTTTCTATTCCAGTACCTTTAGGGTGTCTGTTCAAGCTCTTCCTCTCAGTCAACATTTAAAACACAAGAATATCTGCAACCACTGACAACATACTGCACTGAGATGAAATGCTCAACAATAAACAAACACCAGAGCATTCTGCCCCACAAGCTTATTTAACTTGAAGAAACACTCTTCTGGGAAGTGAGAGAGAGTTGCTTTCCCTCTCCCCTGGTAATGATGTGAGTGGGTATGGAATAACATTAGGGTCCTGGCCTGCAAAAATCAACCCTGTCCTGGCCAAAACTGGGACACCATAGAACCAGCCTTCAGGAGTGGAAGGTCCCTAAGACCAGAGGAAAACTCAGGAGCAAGGAATACTTAACAGTGCCAGAGTGACCATCCCTGGAGGTGTTTAAAAACAGACTGGATGTGACACTTAATGCCATGGTTTAATTCATAAGGTGGCGTTAGGTCATAGGTTGGACTTGACCTCAAAAGTCAGTTCCAACCTGGTTAATTCTGTGATTCTGTGGGAAGGATTGGTTACAGATCCCTTAAACAGACTGGTCATATGTAAGTCTCTGAGATTTCATGGGGTGCACCCGGGAATGCTGAGAAAAGTGTCTGGTGCCATTGTGAGATCACTGCTAATTATCTTTGAATGGTCATGGCAATTAGAAGAGGTTCCTGAAGACCAGAAGAGAGCAAATATCATCCTCTTTGAGAAGGGCAGGAAGGAAGATCTGCAAGATCTGTAAGTTAGACAACCTCACCTCAGTCACTAGGAAGATGCTGCAGCAAATCCTCCTGGCAACAATTTCCAAACATATGTAGATCAAGAAAGTAACTAGAAGTTATTTACATGGATTTAAAAGAGGAAATTGTACTTGACCAGCCCAGCAGTGTCTAGTGTTAGATAACTAGCTTGGTAGACAAGGGAGAACAGTGATGCTATCTACAACTTCAGTACAATTTTTGACACTGTCTCCTATGACATCATCATGGGAAAAACTGACGAAGTACAGGTGTATATGGAAGTGAGGTGGCTTAAAAAAAGTCTGAATGAAGTGGTCTGGAGTCTGTGATCAGTGATGCAAAGTCTGGTTGGAGGTCAGTAACTAGTGAGCTGCCCCAGAATTTACTAGTGGGTCAAATACTGTTCAACTTCTTCATTAGTGACCTGGATGAGAGAACAGAATGCACCCTCAGCAAGATTCTAAGATTGATTCAAAACTGGAAAGTGTCTAATTCTCCAGAGGGCTGTGCTGCCATCCAAGGAACCTCAACAGACTGGAGAAATGGGCTGACAGAAATCCCATGAACTTCAAAAAGGAGCATTGCAAAATCCTGCAACTGAGGAATTGTAATCCCATGTGCAAGCACAGTGTGGTGTCAGCTGACTGGAGGACAGCTTGGCAAAGGAGAACCTTGGATTTCTGGTGGGCAGCAAGCTGTCTGTGAGCCAGTTAGGCATACTCACAGTGCATGGGTGGGGATTCATCCTCTCTATTCAGTACTGCTGAGCTTGTATATGAATTAATGGGACCCATTCTGTACCTGTCCAGTAAAAGAAACCACTGGACTCACTGCAGCATCTCCAGTAGAGAAAAATATTATCAAGGTGTTGGAACATCTCTCATATAAGAAAAGATTGAAAGAACTGTAACAGTTCTTTTGGGTTTTTAAAGCCTTCCTGTCATATCATCCCAGGCCTTTTGCTCATCAACTCTCACAGGGACCCCATGCAAAAGTACCCTTACTTTATCAGAAAAAAATGCTGTTTCAGTGATATGCAAAAATATGATTTGATGAAATACAAAGATATTATTCTGTTTCTGTGGAGATTATTTCCTTATTTTGAAGAACATTTTAAATAGGGATAGCATTGTTTTGAACTTGCATGCAGGTTTGATGAATTTGAATATTCAAATCCAGGTGATCATTTTTCTTTGAATGATATTGGCAGGCCTGCAAGATCAGTTTTTGTCTTTAATCTTTGAGGACTTTAATTTTCCCATAGCTGCCAGGTTGATCAGATATTAAGGTCTTCAATTTTTGGTTGATGTTGCCACTTCATTATTCCACAGTTCCAGCACATTGCCACAGGTTCCTGGCAATAGCTACAGCCTATTTTTGTTGGCAAGACATCTCCTTGATACCTTATCATGATGTGTGTGCTGATATGGCAGTTGTCCTGGGGATAAAACTCTCAGTGTCTTTTTGATGCTTTCTCTCTTTGACAGCTGCGGTTCCCTTAGTTACATTAACCATTTGTCTCTTCCTATTCAGAGTGAAAAATCCAGGGCAGTTACAGACATTTGGGATGACTTTTTCTGCTGATCATGGTCAGCCTTTTTTATCCAATAGCTTCTCATCTTCCCAAATTTCCTGATTTTCCTGGAAATGTGGTAATGTGTATGTGCACGAGACCTTCTCAGGAAGCATGTCAGGCACTTCACCTTTGCTTGCCTATCATTCATATCCAGTCTGGAAGCTCTTTTTAAAAAGATGACTGTTACCTTGAAATTGGCAGCAGGCAGCATTATGGGGTGGACAGCACGTTCAGGCAGGCTGCTACACAGGATCTGTAGTGTTTGATGGAGCTGTGCCTTCACATTGCTGTCTTAAAAGTTGATGCAATTCAAGATGAATATACCTTCGAGAGTTGTAGGTATAGGTTTGTGACCTCATGTTATGTTAACAACAAAAAGAAATAATTGCTGTTTTTCTGGAAGAAACAGATCTCGACAGATGGAATGATCTGTGAGGTTGGCATTTCATTAATTTCTCTGTGTGATTTTTTGAGATCATTTTTGAAAGTTTCAGCAGGTCTGGTAAAGTAAGAAGCAAGGCTTGAGCAGGTAGCAGACAACTTTCATGAGCCCTTAGAGGATTTGTTTGGTGTCAGTCCTTTCCAGCAAAACTTAAAGCTTAAACTACACTGAAGTGACTTAATGCAGCAGTGCTCTTCAGTGTTGGCATCCCAGACATCTGTCATCTGAACACTTTGAGCTCCTTCCAGACACTGACTTCAACATTGCACTGTTTCCAAGCAGAGCCCCAACACCTGGGCAGAAAGGCTGTAATCATCCATTGAATAAGTGTACTCTGGGATCTTCTGTAACAAGCTTGATGGCAGACTATCTGCTGGCACTGAAAATGTATACAGGCGCACTTTCTTCCTAAAGAAAGGGTTTCACACATAAATTTTTTGTGGCTTATTGGTCTTGTTTACCCCTTCCTTTCAGTCTCTTTTTAAAGGTAGAATTATATCTGAGGATCATGAATAGTGGCCACTGCACTCCCTATAGCTAATGAAGAAGAACAAAGAGCTGGGATTTACCTCTTGGAAAAGGTAGTTGTGTTGACTGTGTACCAGCAGACACCAGGTTGTGGCCTGTAATCATCCTTTGTAGTTCTTGAGGTGATACAGCCTGCTGGTGTAAACCTAAAAGGTGTGTGCAAGAGCAATTAATTCCAGGTAGTTTAGGCAGGACCCTTTCAGCTTCAGGAGAAACCAGACATTTGACAAGGCAGAGATATATCTGACAGCGTGTATGTACTAGTCAGGCAACTAATGCAGTGATTACCCAAATAACCCTTTCAACCAACAGTTCCCTAGATTTGTCACCCACTCTTTCATTCTGTATTTGTAACTGTAGGTTCATTTCTCGAAGGCTGGTTCTTTATGCAGTTGATGAGACTGCACAAATATTGCCTTGAGTTTCTTTATGCATTCTCCACAACACACAGCTAAAGTCAAGAGCTGATTGTACTTAACTATCAATTTACTTATCTGTTAACTTGGTTTTTTGATAAAGGTAAATTTTGAGGCATCAGCTGTACCAATCTAACCACAATACTCAATATAGATGAGAAAAAAGCATGCTATGCAAAATTCTTATCTCATTTTAATAGATAAAAACTGATCTGAATATTCATCTGTTCCTTTTTTATGTATGTGTGATTTTTCTCAAACTTCTTTCAGCAGTAGAGAGGTTTATGCGACAAACATGAAGCTTTGGGTGTATAACATCATCCCATTAAAATGCAAATCCATGAGTTTCTCTTCAGAAAAAAAAAAGACAATTTGCTGCTAAATCCCATTGAAAATTACTTTTACCAATTAAACTTCTGTGCTTTGGATGGGAAGTGAAGCAAATTGTTGCCATTTCTGATAAATACAAACTCAGTTACCAAAAACATTTATGTTGGTATGAGGTACGCTAAGGTAGTTTATTTAATTTTCCATAACCATGTAGTGCCTCCTGAATTGCTAAGAATAAAAGAAAAACCTCTTTGCTCTCACAGCAGCTTTTTTTACAGTATTCTGGTACAGTATCTTAGATTTTTATTTCTTACCTCTGTCACCATTTTTACTCGCATTTGTATGACTTTGCATCTCTCTAACCTCTTTAGTGGCAATTGTATTTTCATGCAATGCCTCACAGTAAGCATTGCATCAACTCCATTACAATTTATCTGTGAAATTTTATGTGATAAATGCAATGTGTCAATATATATTAATTCTCCCTACTGGATCTGACTGGGATGCAGCTAATTTTCTTCACAGCAGCTTGTAGGTACTGTGTTACAGACTGGTGACCCAAGCAGTGTTGCTAACATAGGGAAGATCTGGCTGTTGCTGAACACTGTTTACACAGCATCGATTCCTTCTGTTCCTTGCTCTTACCCCTCAGTGAAGAGACAGGGTGTGGTTAAGAGCCTGGGAAGAGACACAGCTGAGACAGCTGGTCCTGGGTGACCAAAAGGATATCCCATACCATGTAACATCCCACTCAGCGATAAATTGGGAAGAAGTTTTTCCAAAGCAGCTGCTCAGGGACTGGCTGGGCACCTGCCTGCTGGTGGTGATTGCTTTTGCATTGGTTTTTTTCTTCATTTGCTAAACTGTCTTAATGACAACTCACCAGTTTGCTCACTTTTTCCCGTCTTCTCTCTATCATCTGATGAGGGGTGGGAGCAAGAGAGTGGGGGGATCTTATATTCCAGATGGGCTGTACCCACTATATCCCCTCAACTGCACTGCCTCCTCAGAGGGACATCTGTGGCTAATTTTTGTCATGCTCACAAAGAATCATACATAGTATTTTCTCTTACACTTCTATTAGGTGTCATTGATAATTTGTAGGCCTGACTACTCTGTGCTAAAGGTATTTCCAGAAGTGAGAGCCCTGCCTGACTAGCTGGTAAGAACCATTCCTTCTGCAAGAAACTAGCATCCTCTTTATAAAAAATACTGGGACAGCCAGAAAAAAGTCCTCTTTACATATTTTATAACAATAGTCATATGAGGTTATATAACTGTCCTAATCATTGAGTGAAATGCATGTTGAAATCTGGGAATTTCTTTTGGAATCTTAACACAAGGATACATAAATACCCTCACAGTTGGTAGCCTCTTGATCTGACCTAAATTGCAGGAAGTTATCTGGGTGTGTTCTGCATGGTTTTGTTTAACCAAAGAAAAAAGTCTTCAAAATAAGTAGCATCCCAAGTTTTGGTAGAGTAGTATAGAAACTAGAACATTTGACATCTTCATAATAAAAGCTTAGAATGAAGTCAGACAAAGTGGAAGAAAAATGACTAGACCAGCATCAGCCACCCACCATGATCTTGCAGGTGTGTTTTTAGTTTCGCACTTGCTTTGTGAAATTTAGTGAATTTGCATCTTCTTTGATCCTATTTTCTTCTTCGTTATCTTTGAGCCCAGATTCTCTGCTCTTTTCTCCTAAGAGTAGTTTCAGTTTCTCTGCTGAAGCTGCAGTCTGCTAGTTTCCTGTGATGCCTATTGTCTTCCATCTGGGTTGTGACCCAGAAACTTTATATTTTTTAATCAGAGCCCACTCTTTGGCTCATTATGGAAACCAATCTTATTTTATCCTTCAACCAGTGTAATTTTTATGCTTAAGGGACCATAATGCTAATTTTAAATAGCAGCAAATGAACTATGCAGCCTATTACAAAATCACACTGATACACAACTGTCTAGGAAAACCCTGACCCTGGAAGTTTTAGCACTGTTTTTCCAGTGTTAATAAGACAAAGGGTTTTGGTGACAGCTGCAGTATTTGTAACTTGGTCCTGTTTCTCATTTGTAGTCTGTCACTCTTCTTTCCTCCATGTGCTTGAAACTTGTATAAGGTCCAGCTCAGTTTTGAGTTTTTGACAAGTTTTGTTTAATCTTTATGCTTTCTACTTCCAACATATACTATATTCTTTGCTGTTTCCTTGTGTGTGAGTTTCTGTGCATTCATTATTCCCAGTACCCTCTTCCAGCAGGTGATTGCCAGACACTCATGCAATTTTAATTAAGGAAATTTCACACCTTCCATCTTTGATGTTTTCAGTTCTTTATCTGATCTCTTTAATTTTGTGGTTTTTCCTTCCAAAAAAGAAAACCATCACTGAAGATTTAGTTTTGTTTGTCTAGACTCTGTTTAAATTATGGTGATTCCTGTTTGCTCCTTCCAGAGTTAATCTGGGTGATTAGTGTTTCTGTAGTGTCCTTGACATTTATCAATCTACAGTGTAAGGCTTGTGGGTTGTTTATTTTTTTTTTAGGCTGAGTGTTTAGTTGATGAATAAAAAGACATAAAACTTTTCGTTGAGGAATAGAGACTACCAAATTCAAAAGCATTTGGTTTCCTGTTATGCATGCTAAGTTAGTCTCACAGCTATGTCATTTTGCCTAGAATCTACTCTAATAACATCAGCAATCTCTCTCTGCATTCATTCTCAGTACAGGATCTCCCATTCTCATTGATCTTCTACGTAGCAGTTTCCATTATTTCAGTAACAATAAATTGACTTCGTGTTCCTTGACAGCTTTGACATTTTGCTGTGTTGTTTCATTCCTTTTCCCAATAGCAAACAATGTAGCAGAGGCAGATTTTATAGAAAACTGTAGTAAATGGAGGCCATTCCTGATCCCTGGCAAATAAGCCCTTCAGTGCTGTTTGCTTAATGGCTTCACTCTAAACTAAGCATCTGAATGCAGCTATTGGGCATGCAGGGAACATCTCAGCCTGAGCAGTGGTCAAACAACACATTTGCCAAGCCAGCAGGAAATGCACTCTGCTCTGGAGGTAGAGGCTGACAAAGCTGTTGTAATATAAAGAGTCATTATTAAGAGAAGAACATGATGATCACGTAAATTTGTGATTCTTGGTGTGCAACATAGGAAAAGAGCAGAACAAAGGAACTGGCAGCGGTTCTACATTGGAAATGCAACTATTATTTTGTGCTTTTTCACCTAAATGAAATGAGATTTGGAAATGAAAGAATAGAGTAGGAGGAAGAATCATTTAATGAAATGGAACTGTGGGGAACATTAGCACAAAATCTTTCATTTCCAATTTTATCATTATTAAGGGTAATTTTTTTGAAAGCAAAAATGAGTAAAGATAAGTTACTCTATTGATGCCTGTCTCTCTCTTCCGTGGTTTAAAAAATCTCTCTTTACCTGGATTTTACTTTACTGTGTGATTAAAAATTTCTAAGAACCATATATAGAAATACAGCAAGCTGTTTTCTCTGTGGATAATATTAACAGAAAAAAAGTTATATGTGATTGTGTCACATCTCATTATACAGATTCTTGTACCAGGTTACAGAATGCTGCTTTGTAGACAATTGTTTACAGCATGGGCTGAATAGTATGGGAAGAAAAAAAGAGAGGCAAAATTAAAACAAAGGATATATATATAATGTATTTTAAAAGTATCACAAGTTAATTATAAGATTAAATGTCAATTAAATAAACCTGAAATAATCGGAATATCCTGACTGTTCACATCAGCTAATGATCTTTGGCATTAGTGAGCCCAGAGGTAAGCCAGATCTGAAAAATAATGCTACTGATTTTGTCTTACAATCAGTTTGTGAAAATGAAAATTGTTTTTCCATTCTACAACCTGCTGTCCATCCGGTATGTCCATACAGCAGAGTATTTTGGAATCCTTTAATGGGTTTGGAAGAGAGAGATTTTGATTGTCAGAAGTTTAAAGAGATTCCTGGTTTATAGCATAGCTGAGTGCATGAATGCAAACCTCTGTGTGACTGTGTGTGTGCATGCATATCTGCATGTATGTGTCTATTCTTATATGAAAGTTTATTCTTTATGGCCGCTGAAATTCTAATAGCCAAATCATCGTGTGGAAAGTCTTCTACTAACATGAATGAAGAAATATCTGAGATCATCAGGCATCCTGTGATTTGTACAGTTTTACAGGAAAGAGTGTGTAGATTTCTTACAGTAAAGAACCAGGAGGTCCTGCTGGAGAGCAAAATGGACATGAGCCAGCAGTGTGCCCTTGCAGCAAAGGAGGCTGATGGTATCCTGAGCTGCATTAGGGGAAGCACTGCTGGCAGCTTGAGGGAGGGGATCTCTATCCTGTGCTCAGCCCTGCTGAGGCCACATCTGGACTGCTGTGTCCAGTTCTGGGCTCCTCAATACAAGAGATACATGGAGCTCCTGGAGAGATGCCAGCACATGGCCACAAGGTTGGTTAGGGAACTGGAACACCTCTCCTGTTAGGAAAGGCTGAGAGAGCCAGGACTGTTCAGATGTTCTACAAACATCTGAAGAAAGGCTGCAAAAAGGGAAAAGCCAGGTTCTTCTCAGCACTGCCAAGTGACAGAACCAGAGGCAATAGGCACAAGATGAAGCACAGGAGGTGTCATCTGAGTATCAGAATCAGAACTTTTCCACTGTGAGGATGTCTGAGCATTGCAAAAGTTGCTCTGATTGGTATGGGAGTTTCCATTCATGGAGATATTCAAAACCTGTCTGGACTTGATCCCAAGCATCCAATATGTGTTTATCTGGAGCTTTGAACTGTACTACCTACCCACTCCCAAAGACTGGTGCTGATTTTTGTGGAGCATTTCCTTTTGCTCTAGCTCTAAATTTATTTTTCCCCACCTTGACTTGTATACTGTTGCTATACTTGGCAAAAGACACACCTAATTCTAAATTTCATGCTCTGAATTTCTGCACCTAATTCTAAATTTCATGGCCTGAATTTCATGCTCTTAGACTCCTTGCCTAAAGCACTTACAAATTTTATTTGGAATTGATAGTCCCCAGGAAAACCTATTGGCTCCAGGTGACACTTCAGTAGGGGCTTGGATGAGGTAACGTACCAGAGGTGCCTTCCAACCTCAGCTTTTGTGTGATCTGATACTGCTCTTTTTCCTAGCACCCTGTATTGGTTGCTACTGTGGAGATGTAGGATACAGGTTCAGTGTCTGATGAAGATGGTTCTTTACCCTCACCTAAGGGAATGATAGGAAAAGAAACATGAATTGTTTCACATGGCAGATGCACTTTGATGTGGCAGTAGAAGCCTCATTGGCTGCAGAATAGTGGAAAGGAGAGTTCTGAGTACTCTGAGTACCAGATCTTCATACAGTTATTAATGACACTTGTAATCTTTCTGAAGACTCAATAGAAAATTCAATCATTTTATCTTAGTAGGATGCATATTTCATGAACATGGGGGATTTTTAACCTCATTCAGAGGGGTTTTAATAGCATTGACTTTTTTTGACTTTTGGAAAGTTTTTTTCAATAAGAAAGAGCATACTTGAATGAAGGAATGCAAATGCATTGATTCTCTGGAAAGGGGAAGTGGCTGACCTTGTGGTGTTCCTCCTGCATAACAGCCTGAGGTATGTTGATAGTGAAAATGAAAGAGGTGAGATTTCATCTTGAGAAGAGTACAACAGGTGAGCATTGAGGCTTAAAGCAGTGTTAGGGAGGGAGAGGAGGGAAGTTGCTTCCAGAACCGGAGTGTTGGAAGCAAGTAAAGGAGCAGTTTAGAATCTGCCATGCCTGCTTAATTATTTTAATATATATTTTCTTTTTTATAAGTGAAGGACTTACTTTAAACTTCCAGATTTTAGAACATGGTTTGATTTCTCCTCTAGATCATATAGTACATAATGTAGTTACATGTGATCTTTTTTGTTTACTATGGTTTTCTTGGGGACTATAAATTCCAAATAATATTTGTAAATGCTTTAGGCAAGGAGTGTAAGAGCACGAAACTCAGGCTAAGTATGAGGATTTTAGGATTAGGTGTGTCTTTTGCCAAGTATAGCAACAGTATACAAGTCAAGGGAGCGAAAAATATATTTAGAGCTAGAGCAAAAGGAAATGCTCCACAAAAATCAACACCAGTCTTTGGCAGTGAGTAGGTAGTACAATGCAAAGCTCCAAGTAAACACATATTGTCATAGGTCTCTCAGGACTGCATCTCTCAAAACAGAAATTCAAGATAAACCAAAGTATTAGGTAACGAAATCCAACTGCTGACTGAAAGTTTTTGTTTCCTCAGAGATATAAAACACCAGATTATATGTCCACTTCTCAGCTGTGCCAAGTTAAACTGCCATTAATCTAAATCTATATTAATATGATGAATTATAGATACACTTTCATGTTCTGCTACATTTGTCACAAGGGCACTAACACCTAACTGAAAGACAGAGCGGCCAAAAAGGAGTGGTAACCTGTCAGTTGTTTCATTAAAAATTAATAAAATTTTAATATTTTTTTTGTTATTGTTAAAGTTTATTTGGTTCAGAACACAACAATTCATATTGTTTTACTATAGTAAGATAATTAAATGCATTTTAGAAGTCTGTGGATTCATCACCTTCTTGGCACATCATGATTAATGTTTTTATGTGATCTGTCTACTGCAGATACACCTCTGATCACATAAATACATGTGTCTAACACCTTGGTAACCTTGGAATGCCTAAATGCTCCTAAAATCTTTGTTATGTGTCAGGCAGCTCTCCCTGTTACCATGTTCTTAACACTGTAAACCCCTGCTTCTCACCTGGTCCTGATATATTCCTCGTTGGAATCTCTGGAGTATTCTGGGGAAGTGAAGGCATTTGTTGAAAGATACAGTGTGCCAGCTGATATATTCCTTACCTAGTGTGTGAGGAATACTGTTATCTTACAACACCTCTTGTCTTAAGAAATTGCACTAAGAAAAAAAAAATACATCTTTGTATTTAAGATGTACAAAACCAGACAAACCAGTTGTATATGTTTCTAAAAGGTGTACTGGCATGATATAAGAAAAGCACAAACCATGAAGACATTTTTCTCTTCTCACCCTTCTTCTGCAGAGAATCTTCAGTTTTCTTAGGAGTCTGACAAAATTAGGACCTTCTGAATATTATATACCATATGTATACATTAAAGAAAAGCCTATTTTATGAGAACATTTTCATTTTTATGAGCATATTTTCATTTTGAAGGCACCCTTGCTTTTTAGATAAGGTGTTATCTCTTCTACTCAGACAGATTACTTCTTGTTAGAACTCTTCCCTTTTTCATTACTCAACATCTATAATTCACCAAGTGTTTCACACTGAAACTCACTTTAGAAATAGAATATCCTGACTTGAAAATGACCCATGAGAATCACCAAATCCATCAGCATATAAACACATATGCTCGATACAAACATCTCTTGGGTTAAATGTTTGTAGATTTGCGTGATTGGCTATTGATTGAACAAGAACCAAAACTAGAGAAGCTGACTGACTTGGACTGAAAACTAGTTCATGGTGATGAGCTCAGAACACCTCTCCCTGAGTGCTGGAGCACTGTAATTTGTTAGCATGATGTTCAGCATATGTGACTTCAGTGTCACTCTGCAAAGGTGAAATGCAGGGAGATGAACTGATTTCCACAGTTTGATAGAGTCTGCACTATCCAGGAAAGGTAAATCCATTTTCCAAATTTCACTTACATTTTCTAGTCCTCTCAGGCCAATATATTTTCCAGCTTTCCCAGGGACAAAGTGTTGTACCATATTAACCAGAGAGAATTGAGAAAAGATAAATTACAGTAGTTGAATTTATTAGGAATTTCAATAACAAATGGAGTATGCAAGAGATGCATTATGGTTATAAGCGTAAACACTGAAATTGTTTACAAAAGGGACAGACGTTTCTAGCCACAAAGCTTAGGAATATTCTTCCTCACATCAGAATTTTCATATCCCTTCTGAAATGCAGCATTGCACTTGTTACAGTGAAAGCCAAGAGCAAGTTTAAAAGATAAGGATCTTGGCCAAGGATGAACTTTCATAAAAACAGTTAGGGAATTTCTCAGTACTCTTGAATCTTTCAGACTTACTGATTTTAATTAATCCTTCGTGGTTTAATGAACCATTCTGAGCTAGAACTGTCAGGATCATGAAGAATTTACGGTGAGGCTCTTGTGCCCAGGATTTAGATTGCCAGTCAATTTAGATGAAGAAATGGTGCACGAGGAATGAGATGTCAGTTGTGTGGTGAGCTGGTTGCCCCTGAGTCTGGGACCAGGCAGATGACCAGCCTGGTTTCCACTGTGAAGCACAGCAGTGCAGGAGATGGTTTGCTACTTCAGACCCAATGAGAGAGGATAGCCTCAGTTACCTGCTCCACAGCACATGAGGCTGGAAGAATCATTGACTTGCTGGTTTCCCATAGCAGAACTGTCAGAGTTGCTACTTGTACAACCCCTGATTTCGGTGGCTAGAACAAATGAGACATGAAGAGCAGACATGTAAACCTCTACTACACTAAGCAGTTTAGGGATTTATTTTCTCCCCTTCTTCTGCCTATATTATTATCCTTTACCATTCTTGTTTTATTAAATTCTAGTGATAGGATTCGATATCCATTGTAGATACACTAAAAGCAGATTTAGGGTAATAACGGTAAATTCTTTAAAAGATTCAGTGGAAGTAGATGAAAAAAATCTGAATTTCACTTACCACTTGAGCTTCTTTTTTATTGCGCTAGTATAACTTCATTAAAATTATTTTGGGATGCTTGGCTCAGAATCACAATATCAGTGTAAAATCATCAATTATATTTAAATATGAATTGAATGAAACTTCAGCGTTATGTATAGGTTGATACGGTATTTCATTTCATAGTCAGTATGAGTCAGGATGAAGGAGATCCTTTGTGTTTCACCCAATTTATTGATATGGTAGCATGTAGGCAATTTTACCAGGGCATATTCCCATTTTGCCTTCCCATTTCTACAGTAGTTCTAGGACATAAGCTGAAGCAATATTCCTTCTCCCATATTTTAAGTGTTTTCTTTATTACTCTTGTTTGAGAGCTAATGCTACTTTTCATTTTCCTACACACTGAAATGTCATTAAAGTCTTTGGCATATACTCTGTTATCTAACAATAAGAATGCTTGTTATTTAAAATTTGAACTGAGTATAGAAACTGTTATTAAAAGTAAATGTTAGGAAGTGAAGTAATGAACAGTATAGATACATCAAAGACACACACTCCCTTGCCCCTGTCTACTTCAGCAGGACTTCTCAAAGTGAGGTACATTTTCTCTCATTAGGAGCTATAAATAAGCCAGACAAGCCTTGTCCATTTTTCTTGAACTACCAGAGTAAAAACTAATTAGGTTTAAGTTTTATTAATTGATTTTTTAAAAATTAAGACAGCAAGAAACATTTTTCAGAAAGGTGATGTCTGAGTCACTAATGTTGATTTTTAACAAAGTCTTGAAAACTTTTGGGCTTTAACAAAGTACATGGCCCATATATAGCATGTTGCTTTGAATGCAGGCAAGTTTCAGTGTTCAGTAAGTGAAATATAAAGGCAAAATTCTGTCCTATTGGAATAAGCCCATTCTGATTGTTTTACTGCTAATTTGATAGTCTGTATATTTCTGTTTTTTGCTGTATGTAATTCAGTATCAAAGAGATGAAAATGGGTTTTAAAATGACATCTTAAAAGAACAAATTCCAAATTCTTCTTTAGGGGGAGGCATTACCACCACAACCACCCATGGAACTTAGACATGGGGTTTTTTGTTTGGTTTGGTTTGGTTTGGTTTGGTTTGGTTTGGTTTGGTTTGGTTTGGTTTGTTTTTTTTTTAATATTTCTTTTGATTTTCGTATTTTTCTGTAGTGGGATTGATATTGAAGTTCAGTTGCAGATGACTTCAAGCAGGTTATAACTGAGACGGTTAGCCAAATTTTCATTGCAAATTTAAAGAAAATACAGAAGTGAGATTATGGCTGGCTTAATCTCAAAGTTCATTGTGACTTTCATATGATTCTAATCACTAGGAGAAAACAAAACTGGAGAAGCTGTTATCTAAGTTGAGGTGCTTTTTGAGTTATCAATTTCCAAATGGTTCACCATGGTTTTAGTAAATACAAGTTAAAATTTTATTAGTATATTCAAAACTGTGTACCTGAGTTATTTTATTTAAGTTTGAAATATTGCATTTTAAAAGTTTTGTAGTCTATTGGAGAGAGTTCTACTTATCAGACTCCAAAATCAGATGTATTTCAGGAATCACAAAGATGTAAAAGACTCCTAAATAGCGTATTTTGGTACACTGTAATATCTATAGTGAGAATATTTAAGATACATAACATTTATCTTGACTGGAGACAAATGAGGAAAGATTGTGCTATTCTTTGTTTTCTTTACTTTTCAAATAAATGCTCGGATCATAAGACAAAAATTCATTATATTATTTATGAATCTGTAGTGAATTGACAGCAGGTAAGTTCATTTCATTAGGAACTCATTCTAGGTTAATTCTATCTAGCAGCAGCTTAATTTGGGCTAGTCAGTAAGGGATGTTAATAAATAATTTGGCATATATGTGTGAACTTTTCCTACAAGGTAAGTATCAGTACTCATTTTTGTCAAGTATGAAGTGCATTTAAAGAGCATGGTTACTATATGTCAAACATATCTGAATAGATTGTGAATAGTGAATTTTATTAAAGTAAATTTCTGGTGTTGCTCTGGCTCTGACATTTTCAGGCAATTTAAGTGTTACAGTTTGTCAGCATATTAATGTATTTTTGCAAATGGAAGGGAACTCAACTACATGTGAAGTCTACATTTTAATATTCTGCTAAACACAAAAGGTATTTGTTCTCAAAAGTAGAAGAATAAAAGTCACTTATTTTTGATTATATATATCAATAGCTCTTATTCCTATATATCTCTAAGATATTGATTTTTTTGTAGAGATAGCATAACAGAACAAATGCAAGTAAGTGTTTGACCAAAATGTTTATAATGTAGTTATAGGTAAAAAACAAAGAAGTAATAATTTTAAGATTGATTTACAGGAGTGTATTACCTTCAAAATATGCACATATATCAATGTAAGAGAAATTATTAGGCAGCCAGCCAGTAGTGAGGGGAAGGAAACCAGGTTGTTAAAATATTCATACAATAGAGTGTTTAGGAAAATATGCAGCTAAATGTTGATTTCCAAACTAATTTGTTCCTCAGTGTGCAAAATGGACCATAAGTTGACCTAGTGAATTTTCCCTGTACCAGCATCTTGGATGAACTTAACTTGGCACAGTAGCTGTCATAAAATTGTATTGTATCTGCCCTTTGCATTTATTGATTTCTTTTGTTTTCTATTTTGTTTGTTCATTTTTATAATCCCGAGAAAGAGGACCTTTGTTGAAACACATGCATGGCATGACTGAGACAGTCATATAAGGCTCAGGGAGAAAAAAAGAAGCACAGTTTAACAAGCTGATTTATGCAGCCAATATTAAAACACTGTTCAATTGTTCATTTGGGGAGGGGTAATTTTACAGGTTACAATAAATTATAAATTACAATATATTAATAATTTTATATAATATATAAAATAATAATATTGCATAAATTTTGTATAATATTATAATAAACTATAATAAAATAAATACCTTGATCACAATGTCTTTGGTTTCCAGCTCAGAATCCTGTAACTATTTCTGTCTATGTTCATAATAAATTTATAACAGATCCTTCATCCTGTTAAATTGAAAATTATTTTATTTACTACTTACAAAAGGCTGGGGAAAAAAATAACAAGCATCTCTTATAAAAATTAAAACATGAAGCTTAGTAGGGCAAGACATCTTCGAAGATTATCTGGTATATTTTATTATAATGATGGCAGCAAAACAGGCTGCTGAGTGTATGTCTATCTTGGCAGTCCATCACACTTATTTCTATGCCAGAATGGCTGGAAAAGGAGGAAGAGAAAGAGTGTTCTATTGTCTGTAATCCATATGAATAACCTCTGCCAGCCCTTGTGAAATATCAAATAGTCTTGTTTTCTTAATCTACAAAGTTAACTTGGAGGAGAGTGTTCACATCCAGTTCTTGAAGGTGTTTTTTCTCTTTTTTTAGGTCCAGAAAGCTTCATTGTAATCCTCTGTGTTTATTCCACAGAGAAAACATCTTCCCTTTGCCACATTTGAACTGCGTTGACTTTAAATGCCACCCTATAGATGGTTACATGACTTTCCATATTTTTGCCGTGTAATAACATATCTTTTTTAAAGTCTTAACTTTGTGTAAGCCTTTGTCTGCTAAGGAAATAAACAGTAAACTATTAGTGAACTCTCGGAGCCCTCCCATGGGTTGGAAGGCCAGTTCATTCTGTTTATAGTGTGTGGCATGGCACGCTGTGTTATGTTCCAGAGTGGTTGAGCAGTGCAGAGAAAAGCAATTCTCCTTGCTTCAACTGTATTGTATTTGTGCAGCCTATCTGTATTTGGGGAGAGAGACAGCTCTTCTTCCCTCTAATATGATTGATTTTTAACCCCATTTACACTTGTACCATCCACAACATGCTATGGCAGAGTTCCACAATTTAATTTTGAGTTATAGGAAAAGCAAACCCCTTACCTTGCTTTCATCTTCGCACTAATTTATGTTATTTCATATCCTTTTGATTCTGTATTTTGAGAAACTGAAAGCTCTTTATTCATCTGCACACTGCTCTGTTCTGTCTCTCGTTGACAGAGAGTTTTGCTGACTGAAGATCCCTGGTCTGTACAGTTACTGTGTTCAGAAACTCTCATGTGTATAATCATCCTTACATGACTTATGATTTTGCATATTTGTGACACTTTTGCACATTGTGAAATCCTTTTCTCAGGATTTCAGTTTTGCTATCCTGAGTGGTGCAGAAAACATTGAGCCACTCAAATACATTGAAGACCACAGACCCTAATACAGACTTGTAGAGAGAATTTCTAGGGACTCTCCATATTGAGAAACCTCACCATTTGCTCACAATTTTTCTGCTTCTGTTTTAACCATTCTTCTAATTTATTTAAGGTCTTTCTTGTTATCCCAGGGAGACTGAGTTACTTTAGAATCTTTTAGCAGAGAAACTTGTTAAATTCCTTTGGAAATCAAAGACTATGTGCCAAGCATCCTTTTTCTCATAGTCAGTGTTCCTCCTCTGAGTTACAATTTCTCTTTTCAGAACCCCTCTCAACTATTCCCCTGTACATTACATTAATTTACATATATGTTAATTCTGTTCTTCAGTGTAATTCATAATCACTGTGTTGTGTTACTGATCTGTAGTTCGAGGTATGTCCTTGCATGCCCTAGTCTTGTCCCCATTTTCAAAATCATACAAAGCAAAAACCCAAGCCACCCTTCCCCCATGTCTACCATTCCCATGGTTTGGGGTCCATTTTAAGTGATGACCACAGTAAATTCCCATAAGAGTCCCAGGCAAACACAACATCTTTCTCGTTTTTTTGCCACTGTTCACTTTTTGCGGATTTTTAAAAAACATTTTCTAGAAGTAATTCAATTTAAGACAGATCTCTGATGTACTCAAACTAAAAAGGGGTTCAGTCACAGGAACCTCCCAGAACAATTCTTCATTAAATTTTGATTTGGTGAGTCATTTACATTTCTTGCTAGAGCCTTGTCTCTTTGAACATTCCCTTTACACTTAGCTGGTCTATTATCCCTAAAGCCTTTCTGGCAGGCTTAATGCTCCTGTTGGGCTTTAAAAAGCATGTAATGCTTTCCATTATGCTTTCAGCAAATTGTTCCTCAAGATATATTTTTTTTTATTTCTGCAACTATCTAAACCTGACTTCACTGTTAAAAATGGGTCCTTGGCAGTGCATAACACTGTTCTCTGTGTTTTCAGTGTCCCTGCAGTGATTTCCATTTTTAGTAGGTCCTTAGGCATCTTTGAACCATGATTAAGGGTACTAGAAATCTTTTAAGCAGGGAAGTAATACATTTACAAATTTCAAATCTTCCCTGTTTACAATTCCCCATGACTTGTATTCCTCTATGGAAAAATAAATATCTTGATCATAATGTAAACAAGCAAAATAACTGTATGCATTTTTTCCTTTGTAGGTTTCTGGACCTGTCTACAATTTCACTGGCTGTATAAAAGTCGTAGAAATCAATAACATCGGACCTTTCAGCTTCTCTGGTGCTGTGGGAAGAAGTAATGTTGACAATTGCAGGTAAACTGCCTCTATGCCTTTTCAAATCCTAAGGAAGTGTTTGTGCTGATTTTGCTTTCTTCCTTACTCAGGGTGACCATTTTGGATAATTTCAACAGGAAATTATCTATTTTTTTTCCATACAGGAAAAAAAAAGGACAATATTCCTAGAGAGACAGATATCTTGCTTTCTTTTATGATTCTAAAGCATTTTCTTAATGGAAGATTATTTTTTTTATTCAGAGTAGTTCAATTAAACTTGACAGCTTATTTGGAGTGAGTTGTCACACCCTGAATGCTGAAACAGTATACTAAGAAAGATGATCTGCAGGAAAATACAGGACTGGGAAGTGGGGAGATATGCTGATTGTGTCTTACTTGTGACTTTGGGACTTCCATTAATCTTGTTACAAATATGAATGAGCTGGTGCCACATTTACTCTACAAGAGATTGTGAAAAATGCTGGAAAACATTGTTTCTGAATACATTTAAAAACCTCAATTGATTTCAGTTTTGCATTTTCCCGTTGCTGTTGGTCATGCATTGATTGAAAAAAAAGCCATACAGGGGCAGTGGTGTACATTAGGATTCTGTTCTGGAGTATAGTAGGTTTGAACATGGCGAAGTGGAAACCAAAGGAAAACAGAGGTGAATTGCATCTGTAGATAATGAAGTCTTTAGGGAGAGAATATCATTTCAGTCATAGGATGTGCATGTCCTAGATTCTGGAGGACATTATATACGGCTTTTAACATGTGACTTTTTTTCCCTAGAATTTGTAGAAAAGGCCAATTAATGTTCATGAGCTTGTTTAAACACTATCCTTGAAAGCTGGTGTTAACCCACTAGACCATTAGTTAACGATCCATGAGATCTGAACCCTGCACTCACCTCCACCACTAACCCCTTAATGAGCACACATCCCCCTCAAAGTTACAACAGTGCAACAGTAAACCCACTGTCTAATGAATTATCTGCCCCAAGTCCCAGGCATCTAAGCTTTTGCAAGTAAAACTTACTCTGAACACAAAATTCAATTTGTTATCCTGGCAGAGACCTGCCACCATTTTTATTTAGAGCAGCAGCTGAGTGTTATCTCCTTGTCCAAGCTTGATGAAGAAATAAATCTTCACACCCTTCAAGTTCCCCACAGCATTTTGTTTGGAATATGTTCTCTAAGTACATTTAGCAAATGGTTGTGGGTCTAAATCCTGCAGGAGAAAGAAAACGCTGGCCACTGTTTTGACAAACCCCCGAAAAACAGAGAAACAATATCTCCTCTCTTGTCGTTCTGTACAGTGTTTCATCAGAAATTTTCCTAGTGGTGTCCTTCCGAGTGGTGTCCTTAACTGTGGTGTCCTTCCAAATGAGGGCATGTACTCTTTTGTGTGAAAATATGCCTCTTTGCAAAACAGAAATTCATAAGGTTGAAAGCAAGTGAGGATGCTATTTCATGTCTTTCATTCAGGTATTAACTTTTAAGAATCATGGTGAAAAAAATATCATAAACCATCTCTGCTGTCTCCTCTGGTTACTAGATTAGGAAATTTTTCTCTATTTTGCATATGCATTAGAGCTTTGATGTCCTAAATCATAGGCAAGAGGTGGTTCTGTTTTTTAAACTACTAGGTAAAAACAGAATAACTTAAAAATCAGGACTGTTACTGTTTTTTCTACTTTCTTTCATTCTCGTTAAAAATACTCATTGATACAAGTGCTTACACCCTTTAGCTTTTTGACACTATTTTTTTTACAGTTTTTCCTATTGAACACTTTATATAACCATTCTATTAAGTGTCAATAGCCTTCAACAAGCAAAAGAAAAGAAATGAGAACAGCTTTGTCCAGTCTGTGTATATAACATAGAGAGGGATATAGAGCTGAAAGAGGTGGCTTGTAAAAAAATAGCTTTGTTCCTTTTAAAATTTTATTATTATAGAATGCTGTGTTAACTGTTATATTATAATCTATAGAGCTATGTACCAAGATTTATTGAATTTTGTATTGATTCCGATACTCCCCTTCATAGTTAATTAGCATACAAATATGGCTTATTTTGTATAATACAGATATTAAAGATTTTTTTTATTTGAATCAGAACTCAGAGATTATAGTCTAGAACTGTTTCTTGCAAATACTTATTGCGCATATGTTACTGATTAGGTAAGTAAAATGACATGACTTTGTATAGATGAACTGTGGATATAATCCTGTACATAAAAGGTTGTTGAAAGAATGTTGGGCTTTCTCAATGCTCTATGCTAAGCAACATGTTCCTTTTACCTCCCTGCTTCTTCAGAAGGCTGCACATGAGTTAACAGTGTCCAGCCCCATGCAGTCCACACAGACCTGGCACCATCCTGGTCCAAATCACAGTTATTCTTGTGTGGGAAAAGCTGAATTTCAGGAATGGAAATTGTTGTACTTAATCTGCTGAAATTTAGATTAATTTCAACAGATAATTGAAATTTTTCTGAATTTCCCTTGGTGTGGAGGGAAAGCCATAGAAATGGACTGCTTGGAAGCCCGGCAGACATTTTCTTTACTCATTCCTGCCCTGTGACACACAAATTTCATAGCTACTCACGCCTGGCAGCTAACATCATGGTTTGATTTTCACTTTAGGTATAACCCACACTCATCTTGACATCATCAGCCTTTAAATGTAGTCTGCTTCCCTAAAAGCACCTATGAAGCTCAGCTGTCATTCCCCTTTTGCAAGACATGCCGCTGGGGAAGATGGATTTGTTTTGAAAAGCAAGGAGAAAGTGATTGAAGGAAGTTGTTTAAATATGGCAATAATGGAATATGTACTTTGCAAATACAAGTAGCAGTGACTGCTAAATTGCGTGGTGTAACTTTTATTTTCGGAATTTGCATGGTTCTGCAGATGCAATATTGCTGCAGTTGGAGCTGCCTAACAGCAGCAGAGAACTCTGCAGTGTGGCAGACAAAGCAATCCAATTTCTTCTGCAAAAACATCCCTGTACTTGTCACTCAGAAACACTGTTTCTGTTCTTACTGTAGTAGTTTTTCTTTAATTGACCTCCTACTTATCATCACCTATTTGTAGATTTACAACACCTTTGAATGCCCTGCTTTTACATATTTAGCATGCTCTAGAGGCGCTCAGTTGTCCTGCTGGGTTTTGTCCTTGTTGGTGCTCCAGCTGCATGGATTACTTCAATATTGTGGTCATGCTTACGCTTCTTAAAATGTATGGGTTTGTGAGTAAATTTTAAGCTTATGATTTTTTCATAGGATTGAAATTTACTCAGATGTGTTCTGCCATCTTTCTAACTGGATCTATTTTTATTTTAAAATACCAAAAGTATGATCTAATACATGCAAGGAATATAGAGAGCTTTCAAAAGCATATTTTAGAGATAGTTCATATACCTTCTCAAAACTATTGAAATCACTTCATCAAGACAAGACAGAACCTTTCACAGGATATTATATACTGCACATTCCTCATCTCAGAGACTTACATTACTGTTTAAAAAATGTTCAGAATTAAGAAATGCAAAAAATTGCACCATAACATTAGTTTCATTGGCATATATATCTGACTATCTACAGTCTAAAATGCTATATTTATGGCAAGAATATTATTTATTTTTAAAAAATTCTTATATTTTAATGTGAACGTCATACACCACAAGGGAAAGAGGATTATTTAACTTGGTAGAACTAAATTTGAAATGGGGGCATCAGGCAAATTACCTTTTTTGTAATTTTGGAAAGAGGTGTTAAATTCTGCTTAAATTCAAGATTATTCATACAGGCAGCACCAGGCAATTGGAAATGATTAAAGACCAAATACTTGCAATAATCCTTATCATTCTGGAAAATGCAAGATTTCTGTGCATGCTCAGAAGCACTGAGATTTTGGACATGTGGCTTTAACCCAGTTAATCTGGCCCAGATCCTTCTGCTATTTATGTGCATTATTTTTTAAGCACTGTGTTTATGAGTGCACTATTGCATGATGCCACAGGGACAGAGAGCAGGTGGGAGGGATGCCCTGCCTGAAGGCTCATCAGAACTTTCTGCCATTCAGTGCAACCAAGGTGGAACAGGAAATGGCAGAATAAAGGTACAGGCAGGAGGGGTTTGACTCTCTGAGAGCAGACTGGCAGCCATGAAGTAACTCTGAGATATGCAGCTTTGGCTTTCAAGGGAGGCTATAATGGAATCGTATCAATTAGTAAAAGTAATCCTCCAATAGGGAGTTTCCTAGAATTATGCTAGACTATATAGTTATGGAAAACTTTTCAAACTTAATGTTATGATTCTCTTTAAATTATACCTGTCTCAAAGTTATGAATATATAGGTAATTTTGGAAAACATTACAGAACAACCAAAAGTAGTAATAGAGAGACAATTGAAAATAAAGGATCTCTGATGACATTTTTTAAGAAATGCAATCTCTTTTTTTTTCTTCTTCTGGAGGAAGATACTTGTGATGTGTTAATGCAATATAAAGCTTCTTCAAGTGTTTCAGAAAATGTTACTGAAATAGATTTACAGAATAAATGACTATCACTTCCAGACAGAGTTCAGATGACAGATATAAATGAAGCTTTGATTCCCAGTATTAAAAGCTGGTGTTTACTGCAGTTCATTTCTGTTTTAGTGTCTGGGAACTATGACTGCTATATATTGCTGTAAGTGTTTACTGTAACAGTTTACTGCATGTACTAAATTCAAAGGCTCCAAACATACACACAGAAAATATATACATATATACCTGTACCTATCCAAGCCCTGTGTTTTCATTAAAAAAAAATAATCTTACCTATGAAACAGAAAAATATTGTTTACTATTTTCCTAAAAGAAGTCTTACTGATGGATGCAAATGTACAGTAGTGAATTGGACTCTCAGAGAGGAGGTAATAAGCTAAGTTCTTCATTACTGCCCATTGGACAGAACTATGGTAGATTTTTTAAAAATATTTTGCTTTCTTATTCATTTATCTTAATATGTGTGTCCAGGCTGAAGATGAGCTTTATTTCAGCAAAAGCTCTGATTGTTATTGCATTTTTGAAAGAGGCTCTTGAAAGTGCATTACCCAAGGTCCATTCCTTCAAGAGGACTCATGGCTTTCCTGATACATGGCAATTTTCTCAGGAGGTATGCAATACACTTTGGAGAGCTCTACATGTTTTCAGTAAGCCCTCAGTTACACTTTCCCCTCACTCATGCACTTTCCAACAAGCTCCAAATCCCTTTCCTCAGGTATGACTACTCCCTTTTCCATTCTGTAGTTTTCTGTGATATTTTACAGAAATCCCCACAGACCGCAACACCTTTGTGAAGTCTGTCTCCTGTGCAATTTCTCAGCATTTTTTCCACTGTGGAACTTCCTGGTTTTCAGTATATTATAAAACATCACAACTCAGAGCATCTGACACCAAGCGTCTGAAGGTGTTTGACTTCTGTCTTTGGAATGAACTGCATACTTTAAAAAGGGGAAAGTTCATCTGCGGAAAGTTATTTTTCAGTCAGTTGTGAAAGTCCTACTGTTACCATTCCACTTTCCAAGGAAAGGGGTTATGCTGGTGCATGCTGTACGTTAGGGCTCATCCTAAGAGTCCATAGAAGATTCGAGTCAGCTTGAAGAGTTTCTTCATATGAACCCACCTGTACTGAAAAATTTCATGTCAATCAAACATACAGGCTAGCTCAAAATCAAAAGAGAAATCAGAGTTCCAAGCTTAAGCTCTTCTGTCCACTTCCACCTTAGGTTATTAATAAATGCAAGATACTATAAAAAGCATTGAGCTTCTGTTATATGTGAGAGACTACCAGATAAGTTCTTATGTCCCAGCATCTCACTTTCATTACATGTGTTTTTATCTTCTCCTCAAGAGTTTAAAGCTACGTGCTTAATTCTGAAACACAAAAAAAAAAGAACAAAGAATATACAGTGCCCATCAACATTATAGAAGAAAATCATTAAATGAAGAATACTGACACTACTTAGTTTTATTTATTCAAGAGGTTTTATGAGTTTTCTCTGGTTAACATGGAGATTGGACTAAAGTTTCTGATATACAGACCTGAAGTTAAAGCTTCAGAAATATCATTCATTTGTACTCACCACATGCATGATGCTTGATATTACGTTAATAACATTTCTGCACAATTCTAACATGGAGAGTGATAACAAGAATTTGATCTTTTTTATGCATTTATTTTGTTACGTTTTCCCTCTCTCATCTATTGCTTTTGCTCACTGACAACTTTTCTGTTTGTTTGCCTCTTACTCATTTTCCAGGGCCTGAGTTGCTTTCGTATGCTTTCATCCCTTTACTTGATTTGCCCTTCTTGATTTCCTTCATCTTTTGCATTTGTTTGCAATATTTTCTTTTCCTTTAGGAGATTGGCTGCTCTGTACAATTTCCTTTTACTCTCTGTGCATATATGAATTCAATTCTTCTGTTACCTTTTCTTCTTCTTCTGGCATTCCTGTTTAGATAATGACTTTTCAGTGACAGACTTCAGTGTTAAAGAAAAAAAAAAGAAAACAAAAAAAAGGAAGAAAGAAAGAAGAGACATATGCAATCTTTCCTACTGTTATAAATACTCAAAATCTCTGTAAAATGTTATAGAAACCCTTTATGTTAATCTTTTGAAGTATTCTGTGAATATTGTTTCTGATGAATATTAGATAAATCCATGTGTCAAATGTATGGCGGTGAGATAATGTGTGTTTGTAAACATTACATTTCTCTGCTTGTTTCTGAAAAAGATTGTCAGTCATCAGCATACCCCAAAATTATTATTAATCTTCTTTAGGCAAACTCTCTATTTTTAGATTAATAATAGTACTTGATTATGGTTATCTTGACCTTAATTTTTCCTTTGCAGCTTTATGCAAATGCATTATACCAAGAGAAGATTGTTTCTTAATTCTGTCAACAGAATTCAGTGGCAGTTACTGTCCATTAGTGTGTGTCTGTAATGAACAGTGATAATGAGATTGTGATTTCTGCTGGAAATGCCAGGTACTTGCATGGAAACAAAAAAGACAAGTATTAAAGGATACCATGCGTTTTTTCCTTTCACTTTTATCAAGGAGGCATTTGCAACTATATATGTCAATGGATGCATACAGTGCCTGAGACAGTGTGTTACTAAAAGTAAATAATATCTCAGTTAAATATTTTGGAAAACACTCTGACACAGCTGTGAAAAAGAAAATATTTTTGTTAACAAGACTCACAGTTGTTTTTTTAATGAAATTGTCTTTCTGCTACTGCTCATGTGTACTTCATTATTTTATAAGGTATTAATTTAATGTACTAAAAAAAAGGCTCCACAGATGGAGTGCTTTTGCACTCCAGTCACACTTTTGAATCTATTTTTGTTCATTTATATAATAATTAATGTCTCTAGTTATGGGTGATTCCTACTCTACACTACCAAATTTACTAATGGAATTTATAAAGTTTCTTTCACCTCACATGCTAAATTATTGCGTATAAACTGGCGCCTTCATAAGAAATCACACATACACAGAAACACAGGATGGGTGAGGCTGGGAGGGTCCACAGTGGGTCACTTTTAGCAGAAACCTCATTGTATGGAACCAGATTTGTTCACAGTACTGCATCCAGCTCTGGAGTGCCCAACACAAGAACAACATGGACCCATTTGAGCAAATCCAGAGGAGGCCACTACATTGATCAGAGCACCTCTGCTGTGCAGACAGCTTGAGAGAGTTGGGAGTGTTCAGCCTGGAGAAGGAAGGGCTCTGGGAAGACCTTATTGGAGCCTCCAGGACCTGAAGGGTACTTCCAAGGCTGGGAAGGCTGCCCATTTTATTAGGGCATATAATGTCAAGAGGGACGGGCTTTAAACTGAAAATGTAGGTTAGGTATTAGGAAAACATTGTTTTCTGTGAGAGTGGTGAGGCACTAGAACAGGTTGCCCAGAGAAGCCGTGGATGCCCCATCTCTGGAACTTTTCAAGGCCAGGTTTAATCAGACTTTTTGCTGCTTGGTCTAGTGGGAGGGCCTGGCCAATGACCGTGGAGAGCTGGAGCTAACTGGTCCATAAGATCCACTCCAACCCAAATCCTTCAATGATTCCAATTTTAACTATTTTAGGAAGGAAAAATATGAGTTAAAGACTTCTGTTACAGCGAGAGTCTCTGTCTGCTATGGCCTGCTTACCCTGAGTGAAGATCCAACACCCACAAAGTGTGCTTGGTGTATAAAGTTGTTGTATCTGCCCAAAGCACATTCCCAAATCATGGAAGTGAGAGAGATTGCCTGTCAGATGTCTGTTCACTGGGTCATCACAGGTTCTTACATAGGAGGTATGAGAGTTAAGGATGTGACAGGGCTCAGTGGACCAGCATGGGGAAATTCTGAGAGGCATTGCAGTCCAAAGGACAGCACAGTGAATGGATCCTCCATACCTGGAGCATCCTCACTGTCAGCACTGATCACAATTAGAGGGCTGCTGAGATAGTTTAAAAGCCTTATGGAATCTTTCAGCCTTTCTTACCTGTGGATTGTGTGGTTATTTAATGTTGGAGAGGTGGAGGATTTTAGCTGCCTATTTTTAGCTGCAGTAAAGGAGAATGTTTTTACATCAAGGATCATAGTTCCAGAAACACTAAAAATTGCTACAACATTTGTGTTGTTCTAAGCTATCAACAGTGTTCATTTCCTTTTGCCAATTTGTTTTAAATATCTATACTTCCCTGGAATTTCTGTCATCCAAAAAAGCACTGTGCTTGAACATGATTAGCTTTTGAAATATAAAAGCGTAGAAAAGCATAAGAAAATATATTTTAAAGATTTATGATCTTTAAGTATATTTTTATATATTTTTTCATTAATTAATGTAACTTTTTTATTTTAGATTTCAGCACAGCTTCCTCCTAAAACAAAATAATATCATTAGTGTGAAAATAGAAGGTATTTCCAAGAATTAAAACAAAAAGGTTGGGAACATACCAACTTTCCCATAAAACTTCTGCAGATTCACAGAAGCTAAATATAAAGCCATTTTTCAAAGTTCTTAAAATTTTGCTACATATGTTTTTCACAGTATTAATAATATCATGCGTCATAGCCATTGAAATACTCCTTGAAAACTTTACCTAATTCTTAAGAAAAGTTATCTTAGTAACACAAGACATCAAGTGGTAGGGTTCAGTAGCTTCCTGAAATAATTACTTGGGCTTCTAGCCTGACAGGTATGTGAATAATAAAATCCTTTCCTTCTACTTTCTTAGAATAGAAAAAATGATCTCAGCTTTGTTCTGTCCATTTAAAACTTGCTTTTAAAGATAAGTGCATGTATAGTTTGACAAAATTTTGCTTTAAGAATATTTCCCTATAAATCTAGTCTTGCATCTATTATAATCAGTGGTTAAGATAGGCTAAGTACATAAGATGATGAATTGTCTAAAAACAATCAAATGGAAAAAGAAATTATCTTGCACGCTTTCTCTATTGAATTACAGTCACACTTCACTTTAGTGCTAGCATTTGCTGTCATTCCAATTACAGAAACCTGGAAATGGAGGAGTGTTTTGTTATATACTCAGAAATAATTAAACTTTGGAGCAGGTTTCCATGACTTCCGAGTTATGTGCAGAAAGTGCCTCATAATGGAGCTGCAGTTGCTCCTGGTATTATACCAGGCTGCATTGTGAGGAGAGGCATATTAGAGAGAATCAGTGAGAATGAAAGTCACCCTGAAAAAAATAATTTGCCTACTGCAAACTTGAATTGGTATAATACTTTCTCTTTGACTTTTAAATTTTGTACAGAAGTAATAAGAAATCTTCAGAGTTACTTTCAACTGCTAACAGTCAGAATAACAAGAGAAAAGTTTGGAAGTTCAGTTTTATTCTGTCTGGCAGCGTTCTGCTGGTGTCCATTCTATGTCCTTCGCTGTGTTGGTGAATAGAACATGGACTCTGTGACTTATAAAGTATTTGTGGCTTTGGAAAAATCTCATTTAACAAAGCGAAAAGTGAAACAATCATCATTATATAACCTTCTGTGAATTTATAGAAAATAAAATCCATCACAAATAATATTCCTCTCTTTTGTGTTTTTTCCATAGTTAAAAAGACTGTTTGAACTTCTCTTTGGCAGAGCACTTTTTATAACAATGGTTTGTTTCAAGTCAAAAAATCATCAAGAATCACAATTTTTTAAATTTTTTTTTTTTAAAGATGTCCCTTATATTCTATAAATCAAAATTCTATATATTAATATGCAGTTAATTTAATTAAAGGTACTTAAAATAAAACTAATCTAAAATTGCTCAAACATTGCAGATGTAGTTGAAAAGCCTGAAAAAAGGCAATATTAGTAACTTTTTGAAAGTAATTTTTTACAAAGCTTCGTATCTGAATTACTTTAAGCAGGCCAAACTGCAAAGGGAGAGTGATGTCCTGAAGAGTTACTTTTAGCTAATTAGACAAGCAACTCAATGTAAGCTTCTGGATCAAAATGATAAATGTGATTTCTGTGTGTGTGAGCAAGAAAGGAGGAAAACAATTTCCTCTCTGTGTACACTATTGATTGTGATATTGGTTGTACTGTATTTCATTGTGTCCTGATGTGCAATGCAGCAGAACCCAGAAACCATAAAAGATGAAAGATATAATTCAAAAACCCTCAAAGAAATTGGTGAATTTTTTTTATAAAAAGGGATGCATAAAGATATTTGAGTAAATCAGTGTGTTTTTGCTGAAGGATGACTGTGGGGATTATTGTGTATACAAGGGTATCACCCTTCTTTAATGAAGAGAAGCACAGGATGCAGAGTAGGTTTCTTTAGCTCTGCAGAGACCAGCTAGTTAGAACCAATGGCTGAAATTTGTAACTGAAGGTCTGAATTGATAATAATAACCCCCCAGAATAGCTGTGGGTATAAATGATGATAATTGGTGCAAACTACCAATTGAAGTGGTGGCTTCTTCCTGTTGCTTGGTTAAGATTGCACTTCATGTCTTTCTGGAAAGGGTTCTCTAAGCAGCCATACGTTAGTGCAGTTGTAAGTGCAGGAAGTGCTAAGACGTGAGAAGAACAGAAGAGATTGAACTCTAATGTAATCTGCATTGAAAAAAAAAAAAAGAGTGATTATGTGCAGAAAGGAATTAAAGAATAAATAAGCAGTAACGAATAAATGTAAAACACATAATGAGACATGTCTGCATATCTGATGTGTGTTGCTGAATCATAAATTGTCTTACATTCTTATTATCAAGAAATCTCTGCATCTTAGATGCCCTCACTCCTAGGTTCTATAATATAAAATATTAAATAAATGGAAGTAATATGTAATTATTTCTTTACAAATATAATTATTTCTTATTGCAATAAATTCTTACCTAAGTGACTTGGTGAATCAGGTAGTATATGTATGGGCTGATTAATATATATATGAGGAAGTTATTACCTACAGTGAATAAATAGGCTTCTCTGGAGAGATACTAAGCAAAATTTTATTTTCTGTGCAGGACAGAGATTGTTTGTTTAAGGCTGTAATATTAAGTAATGCAAGACTAGAAAGATATATCATCCTTCAAAGGACCTTGGTTGTAAAGTTAAGAAAACATTCTTATCTTCACAACCACTGGATTGCAGCAGAAAAACAAATATATTAACCAGTAAAAGAAACATGAATTTCCCTCCAAAACTCATATAAATATTTTACATTTGCCTAATTTCTCAAGACCTAAATTGATTATAAATAGTTTATATGTTTTTTTCTGAATCTGTAACCTGCAGGACTGTTTAATCATGTCCTGTCTGACTCCTGCTCTGCAGTACTGTAGATAAGCAGTGCATCAGTGCCCCCTGCAGCCATAAAGCACTGACATAACAGCTAAAAACCCCCAACGCTATTGATCGCTGTGCAAATAACTATTCAGAAAAAGAACAGCTTTAAATCCTGTTGTATCCTTTCCTTTTTTCTCCTTCCTCCTTTAAAAGTGAAATTGCAGCTCTCGGCTAAGGAAGAAATTCTTCAGAAATGTAGCCTTAAACTCAAGACAGACCTTGATATATTTGTGAGAAGGAGAAGTCCTTTTTTTTTTTACATTCAAATACACTGGCATATGAAAAGCAGAAATCAGAAGCATAAGAAATTGAGAATATATGTGTAAACTTTAAAATGAATATTTATAAATAAGAAATTCTGACTCTCAGAAGGCCAAGTTCTGTAATGTGTAGAATGTAGAGAGAATAGAGAAATGCTGCTTCATCTGTGATAAACTGTAGGTGTTTTTACATTTTCATGTATATTTTTGAAAATTTGCTCAAAATTAATATTTAATATAAAGATAAGTTTGGGATTTGTTTCTTCTCATTCAGCTCCTACCCACATACTTCTAAAGTCATTGGCAAATTTCTAGACACAGTATTAGTTATGGGTATACAGATTTCTTTTGAAACTCTGAAGTTTCAATAAAGCAATTGTTGGCAATAGCAGGAATCTAAGGTAATTTATCTATGTATGGGGAGAAGGAAGGTTTTCAGCTCATAAAATCATGAGCTGTTAAAATTGCCAACAGCGCCAAAAACAAAACATGAACATAAAGAAAATCAATTTAAAAAAAATACCTGTCTCTAAGCAGTGCATTAATTTTTTGAGATATAGGTTCTTCTGACCAGTTTTCTGAAGACAGATTTCTCCATTTTCCCTCTCTGGACCCATGCTAAAATTAAGGGGTAGATAGGAGATGATGCTACACTGCTAGAACCCATACAAGGTCCTACTTGACAAAAAAAAAAAGTGACTTGGCATTCCTTTACTGCCAAAAAAATCCTTATTTAAATAGCAAGATATAATGTGAAATTTTTACATCTGTAAGGATGAAGGCTGGAAGCCAAATTACATTAGTCAATTGAAAATGCATTAATTTCTTAGAACTAACTGTCTAACATGTTCACTGATGTTATAAAATTGAGTTAGTATGGTATGGAAATGATAGGAAATGATTAAATCTCTTCTGAGCACTATAAACACAAGTGTGACATCAGTAACTGGCTTCCAGAATTTATCAATTAAAAAATCCATTTCATAAACCCGAAGATATAAAGTATTCTTGACTGACATAAAGTATATGAAAAAAATTTGGCAGCATTCAAAACTCTTTTAAGTGGTGAGATAGTTCTGGTTGCAAGTGAGATTAGTTTTATTTACAATAAATAATTTTCCCCCTCAGAATAACTTTCTTATACAAACAGACTAAGGTAAATTCTCTAATTTGGGAATATGGCCCTGCAACCATTGACAGATTTTTATCAAGTTGGATTAATTGAATAAAATTACTATTTTTTACATTATAAGATGTATTTGTACCTCCTGAGGCCTCCTAAGCCCTTTGCAAATGGCAAAGCACAATCTACTGGCCTTGGTGCATTTTATTTTCAAAATTTAAATGTACAGATTAGACATTTTAAGTCTTGATTACTGAATGAGTTGTCTAAATCTTTTACAAGGAAAGCAAGTTGTTTGTTTGTTTTTTTTAATTAAGAAAGTAAGCAAAACATACATCTTACATCTTTTGACGGCTTGGTTGCATTCATAAGGTTGATTTGTTGATACAATGATGAGAATTTGGCTGATATTATTAAATCTGACCTGCTTTGATAGAACGACCCTCTGAAATGATTAATACCAATGCTTTAAATATAGCTGCCCTTCATGATTTAAAGTTACTCAAGAAAAAATGGCTGAAGAATATGAAGAATATAGCTCAGTTTGAAGGTGAAAATGAGACGTGTTCTCTGCCATTGAGAAAAAATTCCCAGATTTTCCTCAGGTTTTTTTTTTACTCTTGTTTTGATACTTGTTTTGGGACTTGTTTTGTAGTTGGAAAGAACAATTAGTTTTACAAGCGGTGTTGCCTATTGCCAAGTCATAGCCAGGTACCCAGCCCATCAATGACATAGTAGTTGGGTTCAGGTAGTGCTTAAGATAAACAAAAGCTGTTAGGATCAATGGATGCAAAATATCTAAAATTTCCAATATTACTCTGAAACAGCATGATTGCCTGATAATTTCAATATAACATAGTTTTAGTTCATTATGTTTTCTACCTCACTGTGATCTTGCCCTCTTACATCTTTGGGTTGATAAGAAGATGGGAGGGCGTGAATAATCCATTTATAACATTTTTCTGACGAATAATCCACATCAATGTAACTCAACTCCTTAACTATTCCTTAGTTATTCATCATCTTAATCAAAAGTGAATAGTTTAACGCAGAGCAGTGGCATGTTCTGCTGCACTTGATCTTATTTCCTGTGCAGTTTTGAATATTGCTCACATACTGGAGGGAAAGACAGAAATTTGCTGACAAGGCATCTGGAGCTTCCTTATTTCTTGTCTGTGGACTGTTATTTTTCTTCCTGTCCATCACACTAAAAATGAAACTTCTCAGTCTTGATAGTGTTGCCTGTTACTATCGCTCCATGTTTTAAGATTTTCCTAGGTTAGAGTTACATTCTGTTATACATGTAAAATAACAGCAGTCCCTTCATTGCAAACTTAAGCTGCTTAAAATGTTAGAAAGATTGCTTTAGGTTGTAAAAAGGTAAGGTAAGCCCCATTCTCTGCTGTAAAGGCATATGATTTTTGGGAAATGCTTTTAGGAAGGGTTTTCCATACGTAAAAGTGGTTTGGGATGTTTTCCAGCTGTATAATCAAAACACAAATGATTTTAAGTGTGACACAGTGAGCAGAAGTAGGAAATTTTCCTCATTCATCACAGTTGTTTTATTTAGTACCATCTCTGTGGATGGAGAAAGCTGGTTACTTTTTTTAGAATGTGATGAGCTGGAGATACCTCTCTGCATGTAGATTATCTATGGGGAGAACCATGGTGGTCATCTCAGTCAAGTTTCAAATCTCTTAGGCAGATAATATTTGACAAAGTGAATTCTGTCCTAGAGTTTTATTTGCAGATGAAATTTCTTCAACTATTTAGGAGGAAAATGACTATATTGGTTGGCATTTTGATGCCTTGGAGAATTAGGAATCCAAAAGAGATTGAACATGAGGTCATAAGTATCAAACTTAATTACTTTGTTATTGATGGTTTTTCTTGGTGCTCTCAACATGTTTGTGAGAGTATTTGTTCACTCTCACATAAAGTTAGTGTTTATTGCAAAAACACATTTGGGGCAAAATTCAAATAGTTTTCCAGTTTCATGAAAGATAAATATTACTTATATCAGCATTTAACAGTCTTCCTTTAGGAAAATCCCACTAGTAAGAACATAACATTGTTTAATGTATCCTTACAGTCATTTCAAAAAGGGGATGTCATCTACCAGCATTGCATCTTACACTGGGACATGCTAAAATATGATAGTGCTGTAGGGAAAAAAAAAATTAAATTGTAAACAATAGCAGCCAGCAGATAAAAGGACACATATATAAATATCCAAAATTGAACTTTTTAATTCTTAAACAGACACCTCCTACTTCAATCAATACAAGTGGTTGTACACTTTGACAATGTCTGGACCAAACAATAGTAACAGACTCTGAAGCCTGCAGTTAATAAAGTGACTTGAGATAAAAACATCATTTAAGAGACTGATCTCACACTGCATTTCTGCACAGAGAGACTACTGGTGGTTGGAGACCATCTGGGACAACCATGAAATGGTAGAATTTTAAATTCCCAGTGATGTAAGGTAGGAGATAAACTAAACCTCTACCTTGAACTCACAGAGGGTGGACTTTGGGTGCCTCTTCAGTACCCTATTTCAGAAAGTCCCTTAGAAAACAGTATTTACTAACAAAGTGGTCCTCTTTAATAAGAAAGAGGAGATTAGCATTATGTGATGAGCCAGTGGGGAAGAAGGGTGGCCTGGCTGAACAGGAAGCTTTCACAGGAGCTTAGAACAAAAAGACAGTTTAAGACATTTGGAAGAAGGGGCAGGAAGCTCACGAAGAGTACAAGGATATCATTAGGTCGTGTAGAGAGAAAATTAGAGAGGCAAAAGCTCCGCTAGAATTCAATCTGGCCACTGCTGTGAAAGGTAATAAAAAGTGTTTTCATAAATACATTAGCAGCAAAAGGAAAAAGAAGTCTCCATTTCCTTGGAAGGGAACACTGTCACCTAGAAAGAGGAAAAGTCTGAGGTACTTAACTCCTTCTTTACCTCAGTCTTTAACAGAAAGACCAGTTATCCTCAGGGCAACCAGCTGCCTGAGCTCGTAGGGGCAGAACAGACCCCCTGCAATCCAGGAGAAAGTGATTAGTGACCTGCTGAGCCACTTAGACACTCTGAAGTCTGATGGGCCAGATGGGGTTCGCCCAAGGGCATGAGAGTGGTGACAGAAGAGCTCACCAGCCACTCTCGTCATTTATCATCGGTTTTGGCTAAAAGTTGAGGTCCCAGATGACTTGGGGCTGGCCAGGAAAGAAGGTAAACCTCCTGGCTGGAAGAAGGGTCCTGGAAGTGGGGGAGGATGCTGAAGATAAGAGAGGTGCTTGGAGATGAATACCAGGGGATGCACAGGGACTGTGGCTGGCAGCAGTCAAGACCAATTACTGCAGACAGCAGCTCAGTGTGAATCAACATGACTTTCCACTCAAGCTTCTCAAGCCACCAGCAACCTCCCTGCTACAAGTGGAAGTGGAAACCCAGTGAACACAACAGGGCATGGGGGAGCTGAGGGCGCGGGGGAGTGCATGAGAAACAACTAGGGTATCAGCTCTATTCTCATCAGTTCTTAAATAAACCCTTATATCCAGTTTAACTATGGGCTGTTGTTTACTCTCTCACCTGTCATGCATTTTATTGATTGTAAAATCATTTCTTCCTCACAGAAAAAAATTGCATGAAGTCTATTATTTTAGTTCCTTATTTTGTAAATTAGCTTGTAAAATTCTATTGAGGATGTTTCAAGTACTGTATTTTTTCATTCTCTCATTTAATATTACAGAGATTTTTTGACCTGTCATGTTTACAACATTCTTTCTTATGCATTCAATGAGAATGCAGTAATATTTTAATTAAATGCCAAATTACTGATGAATAAATGATGTTTGTGTTTATGCGTGTCAGCCATTCTCCAGCATTAAGATATAATTAGAAATTAAGTCTGGAAGAAAGACTAGATGATACATACCAGTACTCTGCATTTTTAACTCTTTCTGTACTAATAATCTCTACATATAGTTCTCCTCTTGCTTTCAGGACAACTTCTATGTTAATTTTTAGAGTGTGTGAAACAGAATGCTTTTTTAAATTCCTATTTCTTTCCAGTAACAGAGTCCTTGAATAGAAAAATGCTTTCTACACAGGAATCTTAATTAACATTTATAAAATGTCATGGTTTAACCCCCAGTCAGCCACTTGCTCAGCACTCCCTGGTGGGAATGGGGAGAAAATCAAACGGTATAAGTAAGAAAACTTGTGGAGATAAAGGCAGTTCAATAGGTAAAGCTAAGCCATGGACAAGCAAAGCAAAACCAGGAATTCAGTCATCACTTTCCACAGGCAGGTGGAGGCTCAGCCATCTCCAGGAAAGCACTGCTCCATCATCTGAAACATTGACTTGGGAAGACAAATGCCACCACCCCAAATGTTCCTCCTTCTTCAGGCAGCTTTATGTGCTGGTTGTGACCCAGCACAATCAGCTGATTACGACGGGGTGTCCCTTTGGGCTGTTGGGATCAGGCTGTGTGCCCTTTCATCTCCCTGTGCCCTCCCAGCCTGCTCCCTGGTGCCGTGGGGTGAGGAGCAGGAAAGCCCTGGCTGTGCAAACACTGTGAGGCAGCAACTGAAACATCTCCATATTACCAACACTGTTCTCAGGAGGAGCCCAAAGCACAGACCCACAGTTGCTACTGTGACTCTGTCCCAGTGGAAACCACAAATGTAAATCTTCCTACTCTTATTAAGCGGGTAGGAACTATTTTCAGCACATGGGGAAGCTAATCCTAAAAGAAATAAGGCAGTTCATGTGTAAAAATAATTTAAAGGCCTAAACTATTCTTATGTGAGACCTCTAAAAGCAAACCATGTACTCTCAAAACTGCACTTTATCTCTAATGCAATCAGGGTACATTGATTTTCCAGCCTGCCATTCATTTCTGGAAGCATCCTGATTGTGTTAAGAGTCCTCCTCACACTTGTTAGGATCTGAGAATGCCTCTATTTTACAGGAGTGTCTCAGAGAGAACAATATCTCCTAAATATTCCCAGAAGGAGTTGAGATGAGACTGTAAAAGAGAGATCCACTATTGGTACATCCCTTCTTTCTGTTTTTATTCCTCAGATCAGTGATAAGAGCACTCTTCTGGTTTATCAGATTCTTGACTTCAGTTCTGTCCTTAGCTTGGTGGCATTATAAACACCTTCCAGAAGTGCTGTAAGAACTCCCCAAAGCAGTCTGTTTGTCTGTTCTGTCCTGCAGGAAGTAAGCATTGACTGGGTTGAACAGATAAAGGACAAGTGTTCACATATGGTTCCCCATCCCTTGGGCTAGAATATTTACCTGAGTACAGATTTGTATTTTTCCACTGTGTTAATTGTTTTTTAAGCATATGTGTTGAAGTATTTAAGGGTTTTTTCTTGTCAATGCAGGGTATTACCTATCTGGAGAATATTCACTGTGGGCAAAGACCAAAGTTTGGCTACTATAGCCCCAAAAATTACAATGCAGAAGTCTTGTCTGAATGAATTATTGCTTAGGAAATCAATTACATATTCAGGATCTAGAAGTGCTCCTCCTTAATCCCTCACAGACACATTGTGCAATAATATTGTATAGGTAGATCATGCATTTTGGAGTCTAAATTATAGATGGCATCAATGAGGTGATGAACTGCTTGAACTTAGATAGAATCTTTGGCAAACAGAAGTGGCTCCATTCTGGAATTGTGATTTTTTGGGATAGTTGCCATAGCATCTCAGATACAGGAACTCAATTTAACCAGTACAATTTAGTCAGCCATTTAGGACTGGAACAGAATGCTTATATTCTAATTTTACAGAGCCTTTTCAGAAGGAAAAGTACAGTGTCATATTAAAAAACAAAATAACATTTTTCATCTGCTGAAAGAATCTTCAAAGAGAGAATGGACATATTTATTTCCTTTCAAAACCACCAGTTCTAAGAAACAAAAGTAGTTGCAGAAATCAACAAAAAGATGCTGTGCTTAGGCCTCTGAAGTGCTCTTTTTCTAAATAGCAGCTAAGATGAAACTGGTAAGAGGTTTTCCAACTGTGATTATTGACTAAATGTAAAAGAGAAAGCTGAAGTTCACACAAATTTGAGATTTGTTTTAACTTCAGAAAGAGTAAGATTTACACACTGGTCCACTCAGTGCTCAGTAGTTTGATTTCTTTCCTTTTTTTTTTTTTTTTTTGAGTTAATGTTTGGATCATTGGCACATGTAATCTTTTAAGCTTAAGTAAAGATCAGTGTGAAGAACTGAAAGATTTAATGCTCCCTTATTTCTTCAAGCAAGCCAAGTAAAAACATGACTGAATTTGATACAGAAATTCAGTTCTTCCGTTTTAGCAAAACCATTGTTTTAACAATTGTCCTAAACTTAGGGACTAAGGGTGTTTTTCAAGTATCATCTAAGGAACACTCACTTCAATGTCTAGTTTAGAAAGGTTTTTTCTATTAAAATTTCAACATATTGTTCCTCCAATAACTTATTTATCCATTGCAAAGTTCATGGAATCTATATACTTTGGGGGAAAAAACAGGAATATGGTTCAGTACATGTATTTCCTTTTCCTCTTTCTGCTTTCATCTGTCTGTGACTGACATTGCTTCCCATATCTAGCCCCATTATGTATCCTGGAGTTTAAATTTTTCCTTCATATTTGTAAACAGCTTTCATCAGCTTCATTGTATCTGTTAATTTCACTCTCACATCCTTGACTGCATTGTATATTGAATATATTTTTTGCATTGCTAAGAGTTTGCACCCTTAAATGAGATTCTGTGTGTGCAAAAGCACTTGCAAATAATGATGTTATTCCAGTTGTGAATTTTTAATGGAAAGCTGCAAGTACAGTATCACTGAGTTCTGCTACCAAATGTTGTGGCTTGTAGGAGGAGGAAGCTGGGCTCACAGTCTGGAATATACACTGAAAATTTAATTTTTTAAGAGATATGCCTGAGCATATATCATCTATATTCAGAAAACTGACCCCCAGCACTTCCAACTAAAACAAAAATTGTCATGAATGAGGAAATCAGATTCACATATAAACTGCAGAGTATAAACAATCCATATCTGGTAAGCTCTTGAATTGTTTTCCCAATTACTGTGTTGAGTGATGTAAATGGTGTCTCCAGGAGGGTAAGTGCACGGATACACTGCTCTGTGGATTCATTGAAATCAGTGAGATGCCATTTAAAGTACTCTGCTTGACATGGTTGTGAACAGTGAAATGAACAGCCTGTAAAAGGCTTTATTAATTCCTGCCAAATTACATTCAAGGTACTAGGTATTTATTCCTGTTTAAACCAACATGTCCATGAAGTGCAGTTGTTTTCAGTTTCATAAACTTTGAAATTATGCCATGCATGCTAATGCCCTTGAAAAATCCTTCTTTTGGCTCCAAATTCTAAAATGTTCACTTAAAATAATACTCTGTCACAACCTAAGAAAAATGGATGATGTACACTGAAGAAAACTGCAAATAAAAGCAGTTTCTTCCCAGCACAAACTACTTTATTGACAAGATAAAAATACAAACTGCCTTATCCCACTCATATCAGATAAGGCTAAATCCATTACTCCAGTAATAAAATGTTAAGTGCATAAGTACCAGAAGATATAGGCTGTGGAGATGTTATCATATCATGGGGACTCCCGTGCCATTGCTTGTCTCATCAACCTGCTTCATGGGAAATGTCAGAGTGCTTCTGTAGACACATCTGCCATCAGCCAGATAATGAATTGCTTGGGGGAAAAGTGTGCTCGCTTTGCAGGTCTCAGTTTGAAGTCCATCATATAAAAAGATCACCCTGGGAAAAAAAAAAAGAAAAAAAGCTCTCTTAAATTTAGGTGGAATTTCTTGCATTTCAGTTTGTGTCCGTTGCTGTGTGTCTTGGCCACCAGCAAGAGGCATCTGCTTCCGTTCTTTCCCCTTGTTTTTTCCCTCGGGTATTTTTACAAATTACCGGAATCCCCAGAGCCTTCCTTTCTTCAGGCTGAGCAACTCTCCTGGCCCTGGTGCAGGGGCTAAACTGGCAGCACACAGCTCAGCCCTGTCGAGGCTGAGCCCCTCTCAGTTGTGTTAGCTTTTGGAGCTGCAGTGCCTCTGACTTCACACACTGATAGTTTCAGGCTCTTACTGGAGAGAGGAGTGTATGGGAGAGGGGAGCACAGCTGGTCTGGGTATGTGTGCTTTTAGTTTAATAACATAATGTTGAACATGACCTCCAAGTACTATATTCCCGCCATTCAGTTCATCATACATCTCATGAATGGCAAACAATGTAATATAAAATAAACAAGACTTTAAATCGCACTGATGTCTTTGTTTAGACAAGCATTTCAAGTTTACATGCGCTCAGCTATGAAGCACAAGCTTGCAGGCCTTTAAAACTCAGCTTTCTGAGGTCATTGTAAGATTAAAAACAATGTGTTGATGCTTGCAGCAAGTTAGAAGATCTTCGTGTGCATTATTGACCTGAGAGGCAGTGACAGGCTGGGAAATTGAAAAAGAATAAAAACAAATATAAAATTGCAGCCTTGTTGCGGAGTAACAGTGAATCAAGTTTTGCTTGATATATTTTTGTTACACTTTGTCAAAACTTTCAACACCTCAATTACTATTTTACTTTAAATGCTCCCCAGCTCTTTCTTCAAATAGCGTTTTAGTTAAAATTCATTGAGCCGAGGCCATTGCACATTGCCAGCAGAGCCTGAACGGCTTGTGGGCGCAGCTGCAGATGTTTGCCCCACTGAGCAGCCCCAGCAAAGCCTCTGTGGCGAGGCAGGGAGCTGCGGGGAGCCTGGGAGCAGTGCTGGCACCAACACAGTCAGGCACCATCTAGAAGCAAAACACCCAGAACGACACTGCAAAGGCTGACATACTGTGAAAAATTAGCAAATGAACCGGGGAGAAATCAGCCTACCAAGTAGCTTTCCTTTCTCCTCTGCAGATTAGAATGTCAACCAAAAAACGAAGCGAGGCTGCGCTACTTGCGATCATAAAATTTCATTTAAAGCGCACTGCTGTGATTCTGTTTTAGAGAAAAACGGTAGCTTCCCATCAGAAAGGGGATGTGAGACTTCCACAGCTGGAAATCAGTGCTTTCAGCAGAGACAAGAATGCACCTGCCAGTCAGACAGCTCTCCCTCTTGTTCAGCATTTTACCCCTGACAGTAGCTGGGACCAGGTTCAGAGGAGTAAATTTGCAGTGGTCAAACAGGATTATCTGTCATTAGAAAAATGGTCTCTCTAATAGCTAGTAGTAAGAGCTTAGTTTATACTGTGTTAATTCCCCAGGTTTTATGTAGTTTTTGTGGACTACTTTTTTTTCAGCAGTAACAGAAAAATCAACAAATACCAGTAATTGCTCCCAATAAATTTCTCCTGTAAACGTCCACATCTTTACGTAAACCTGCTATTAGTTCAGAGTTTCTACAACATTTAGGTTATGCTTGGGGAAAAAAATCAAGATTTTTGGTTTATTTACTTTTAATCAGAGATTGTAATCCCAGCAGGTGACTAAGCATTTTTAATTTGCTGTGTTAGCAAATAGAAGATTTACTGTGCTTGCTGATAGAAGATAAGACCTGTTAATACACCCTTAATGCTGCTCTGAATGGAATAGCCTACATGAAGCTCAACAGAGTTATTTCCCTTAGGAGAAAAGTATTGTTATAAATCCAGCAATTATGTTGTTTTCATTGTATTTGTACAAATGGAAATGTTATTATTCAATTCATCTAAATGGAAATAAACAGCAAGTCAATTAATTTCTAAAAGTTTCAAGCCTTTTATTAGCAAGTGCTCTGCCTCAAAAATATTTTAAGGATTTATTTTTAGCCACCTTGATGACTGCCATATTTTTGGATGCTTTTCTCTCATGTAAAGTAGATGGCTGCCTTGAAATCCTCACTGCTTAGCACCACAGTGTGTGTATTTTGCCTATTTTGGTTTTGGATGCATCCCTGCTTAAAAGTATCCCATTGTAATGTTTTCCTTACTATTATGGTTCTGCACATCTTCTCTTTACTGTCACATAAGCCCTGCATGCCTTTTGTTCATTCCCAGGCTCCAGTCCTTCCTCAGTTACAGTGCCTTTCTTTGGGTCCCCTTAGATATTTACTTTGCCCTGAGTTATTTATCTCCTTCCTCTGTCCACCTCCTTTTCTTTCCTAGCTGCCTGTGGCCATGTATCCTTTTATTTTGCTGTATTTATAATTTAGAGAAGCAGATTTTTATTAGTGACATTACCAGACAACTTACTTACCTGGTATGTGTTATGTTGGGCAGAGTTTTTTTTTCAGAATATTATGAAGTTTGTTGGTGCTTTCTAAAATATGTCTTCAAAAAAGTAAATTATTAAAATCAGTTTTCATGTAAATGGGATATGTAAAAAATTTGGAAACTAGACTTAAGAAGCTAGATAGATACATGGAATGGTGAATGCATTGTCACACTGAATGCATCCCCACCTACCTTGTTTCTGCAGTTGCAATCCACTGGTGCATCATCACTTTCCAATGCTTCTTTTTAAGACATACTCACAACTCTAGAACATGGTGAAGCAAAATTTTTAGCTGATACAAGAGTAGGTGCCCAAGAGAAAGAGCACAGCAGGAGCCAATATATAGGCTTCTTTCAAACACAGTTGACAAACAGATGATATTAAACCAAAAAAGTTACTTTTTCTTTCCCTTTCCCTTTCTTCCCAATATTTCTGTGAATTAAAAGATGCTGTGTTTCTGTACTACAGCTTTTCCCCTTCTGCTATGCATGCTTCATCTACTTATATGCAAGTCTCTTACAGAACTGCCTTACAAGTTTTGGTAACTTCAAGCAATGAGTTATTTAATAAGCGAAGCCTGTGTTTATTTTTTAACTGTTGTTGACATCAACCAAAAATGAATTTTGAGAGCCCATAAAACTGTGCTTTTTGCATGAAGGCTATTCTTTGCTCCCTGACACGAAAAAAATACCATCACTGTGTTTTTGCTAGTTTTTTGGATGGGGACTAGGTTTGGGAATTCCTTATGTATTCATATTTTCTGAAGTATAGTCTGAATTTCTATTTAAAAACAACAAACTAATATAAATTGAAGCTTAAGTACGGTAACAAAAACTAGATCTCACAGGGTTTTTTGCTTTGATGTGTTGTCTCTCTCCTTTCAGAATCTCTGTACCCACACATCTATCGACAGCACTCTCTGCGGTTTCCTGTGATGTGCCTCTCTGGCCTGACCCTGGTGTGCCCTCTCAGATTTCCCCTGCACTGCCATCAGTGTGCCAGGAAGGACTGTGCCACAATGGAGGGACGTGTCACCCTCTCTCTCTGCCCACTGGGGCCACCTCATTCTGGTGTGACTGCCCCCTGCACTTCACCGGGCGGTTCTGTGAAACAGGTAACGGCGTTCATTTGTTCCCTGTCAGTTATGAAATGAAAGTCTTATTCTGCTTTGGATATGAGAAGGGAGGAAGAGGTATTGATTGTCATATTTCCCTGCTTTTCATCACAGTTACTTTTAGTTAACTGAGGAGCAAATTCATTGAGGTAACTGGAATAATACTTATTTGCGGAGTAAATTAGGTGATATGAGTCAGGCACACTCCTAAGGGTTGCAATTTGAGTTAATGACAAAAACATTGCATTATTTGTGCAAAATTGTAGTGCACCATTTTAATGTATGTTTTTCACTGTATTATTTCTGGGACAGAAGTAAGCTGACTTCCTTAGAAGATTATGTTTTCCATTTCTACAGACTGGGTTTTGTAAATCACTGTGTCAGATCCTTTGTTGGAAAAGGCTTTTCTTTTTCTCTGTAACTCATTTATACTTCTACTACTGTTGCTCATAAAGCACAGATCAATCAAATGAACATAATTGGAATTTGAATAAGAAAATAATTCTTCTATTAATTTTGGTTTCTTTGTAAAATGAATCAAGGCTATAAGGCAAACTGATCAATATTTCTGTTTTGTAATTGTAATTGCTTTTCATTATTGCTTTTCAGAAAGTTCTTTTTAAAGCAAATTTCCTAGCTGGCTTCAAAAACTTTTTAAGCTTTTAAAGTACTCTGGTTTATGAATTGCAGTAGATAATTCTCATGAAGGGTGTTACTGGTTTACAGGAAAAGAACCAAAAAATGTCTAGAATATGGTTATATAACTTTATCATCCTCCTAATGAACTTCCCACAGTATGAAGTAAAAGCAAGTGGAGTTAAGAATGCCTTTGCCAGACTGCTAGTGTATGTGGGCTAGCATCACATTGTATTACTGTCTAAAAATAGGTCATTGCACTCCCTAAATGTGAAAGCAGTCACTGACTGTCAGCTCAAAAAACAAATTGTCACGTTGCTTAGATATCAGAGACTATTTTACCATGTAGCCTTTTCAAGTTTAAAATAAATCATATATTTGCAAATTTTCACTGTTAAAATTGAATCCCATATTTTCTACATATTTAGTCTCTGGGCATACTATTTGCACTTGCCTACAATACATTGCAGATGTGGAAACTGCAACATGAAATAACGAAACTAAAAAAGGGTGTTTCCATAAAACATGAAATAGTTAGTGCTTCAATGAAGTATTTTCAACATTTAAATAAGTTTTTTTTAATTTATTTACGTACATTTCATTTGCCAGAATCTCCTCCTGTGTTCCAAAGAATGCAGTTGGCATCCTTTTTATCAGCATCATCTGTGCTGTTTTGGATGAGGGCACTTTCTCACTGTTTGCAAGGGTTATGCTAGGAGTAGGCAATGTTCAATTTAAGCAGGAATTTGACAGACATCCTGTGATAATAGGCCATATCAGTATGTGTGCATAACCTCTCTGTGGGACCCCACTGGTATCTGATTGCTGCTTTCTTCTGACCTTCCAGCTGATCTGTCACTCCCCAAGGGTCTTCTGTTGATGCCTGGAGAGGCTGACCTAGAACAGAGGCTGGACAGAGTTAAAGAATAAAGTAGATATTTATTAAAAGCCCTTAAAGGATACACCTTGGGCAGCACAAGAGCCTGACCAGGGCTTCACTCAAGATGGACCCAAAATGGTCACAAAATGGACAACCATTCATGAGGTTTCACACTTTTATAAGTTTTGGTCCATTAGCATGTTGGAGTTAATTGTTCAATTCCAGCCTCAGGTTAGGAAATGCCATCCTCTCAGTTTGCTCTCTTCAATTCACCTTTGTTTATGCTTTTTGGGCCCGAGGCTGTAATGGCTGTACTTGGTTGTCAGGCTGGAAAAGGATTGTTTTGTCTAATTACCCTGTGAAGAGAACTTGCAGTCACTTTATATGAAGTTCAGAGTTACGCATCAAGGCAGCACAGGATCTGAAAAATATGAAAGCTAAAACTTAGGGCATCACTATGGTTTCATGTTTTTGATGATAACTGACATGATCTGTGTTTGAATGATATTATCTGGGCTGAGTACTTCAGAGTGCCATAGACTTTAGGGATAGTATCTTCTGTTTCATTGATTGAAAAAAGTATTTTTATGTTGCTCTTTCAAAAATACAGTGTTCAGATTAATTTTCTCCTTTGAAGCTTAGCCAGGGTAGGCCAGTAGAATTCATACATTGGAAAGAGTTGACTGCAAACCACACTTCCAAGGAAATTTGTCTTCCAAGGAAGTTTATCTTAGTTGTGTAAGTGAAGGGGACTTCTTCTCTCTCTCTTTCTGTGATTTTGTTTCAAAAATCATGTGTGAAAATATGACTGAATTATGACTACCCCAAGATCAAATTAAAAGGAGAGGACTCTTGCACTAAGTTGCAGTTGTAACTAAATCTCTGATGGTTAGGACTGACTCTACATAAGGTGCACCAGTAACCATTACATTCAATAAAACAGAATAGAAGCTTTAAAGAAACCCAGAAACAAGCAGCTCCTTTGGAGAACATAACCTCAGCTGTGCAACCATATAATCCTTTTAATGGTCAAACACCCTGTTTCCACGATGTATCTATTTTTTTTCCTAAAAGTGGAAGAGATGCTTTTGCTTTCCTGCACCTTACATGATGTTGAGATAATAACAGAGATTATTATTTCCACATACGTTGTCTGATAGTTCTAGCACTGGAAGAATAACATTTCTTTTTCTTTTTTTTTTTTTTGTGTGGAGAAGATGAATTAAGTTCTCTTTTCACAGAGCTCTGCTTTTACCCTCTAAAACCCCCTTTTCAATACAGGGAACAGCCTCCTCCTTTTTGCTAGTGCTGCTGGGTGAGCCTGGGCTGCTGTATCTGACACGTTCACTGGGGCAGCTGCATCCCAGAGCTCATGCTGTCACATTACATCTTTAGATAGATCAGAATCTGACTTGATGGATCCTGTATTTAGTAGCTGAAAAGTAACTGCAGCTTAGAGTGATCCTATTTAATCCTAAATTTTCAATGAGATTGATAATTTAGTCTAATGAAACCAGAATTTGACCAACTGAGCTATGATTATAAACTTTTGATATTCAGAGACCTGTTCATCAAGAAATCTAGAGAGAGCTCATAAGTACAGGATATAAGAGAATCAGCAATAATTTTATAATTATTTACCATAGACCTCCCAATGGAGAAATAAATTTTCATGTATACAATATAGAAACTTTATGACAGTCAAGGAATTTTTCTCTTGACTCCTTAATGATTTCTGTTTATCTTAATGTGATGTGTTATAACATGCTATTATGTATACCTATACATTTCAGCAATATATTTTCATTAATCATCTTTGTGATCTGCCTTTTACCTACCATTAACTAAATTTCAGCAAGAAAACTCATACACTTACCTTTATTAACAGTGCATGTGGTTTTACAGCCACAGGGCTTTACATACAAACCCTCCGTGGATATCTTAGCTTCACTAGAATGGGTGAATTTGTTGATTAAATGGCTATGGTAGATACACTTCTTTGGTTGCTAACTATTTTTATTACAGTGTATAAGAACACCTACTAGAGGGAGAGCAAGTGAATGTCATTATCAGTTATCTGTTTTAACTTAATGAGTGTTATGAAATGCAAATTCTTGTTTTTATTAATTTGTTCCTTGACTAGTAAGCTCTAACAGGTTGTTCTGCCTTTACAATAAATACATTCAATTCATCATTGTTCCTATGGATATATTAAACCATAGCAGTTTATCTAAATACACTGTGTACTTACTCTAAGCAGATACCTCTGAAATATCTCTAAATGACAGTTTTGGAAAATGGAACTCTATCTCCTTTTTTCTAATGAAATAGAAAAGTATACATACAAATCAGCGTATTTGCCAAATTCAAATTGTTGTTGTCAACACTGGTTATATACCCAAGGCCAAAGTCTGGATCCAGTATAGAGCATGGAAGGGCAACCATCTGAGACCTCAGTTCCTCTGTTCCCTTTAATACTGTTTTCAGTATTTCCATTTTTCTATTTTTTTTTTATTTACAAATTACCAAAGTTAATAGGAAATTAGAAGTTAGTACGAGATGTATTTTAAATCTTTATTAAAATGTGGCATAGAAAATATGTTTGTCGCATAAAATTAATCAGTGACGAGTGCTACATGACTGCTTTCATCCAGTAGAAAGGGAGGATTTTATCAATTGGGTATGAAAGGTAGATAGTGTACTCTGCACTGCCCATTCTTCTTTTTCTTTTCTGTATAAATAAGTTTTTTACTGTAACTTTAAATGTATCATTCTTTCTTAATTAGCAAAGCTGTGTTATCTGCTTCATTGTGAAATTCCCTCACGAGTGAAAAAAACTGCTATTGGCTCTGCTTTAGCCTGAAGCAGATGGTGGTGTATTACTGGAAAGTTCATAGCAATAGTTGGGAATATCACTGTCTTGCATGTGTGAAGATGGTATATCCTTGACTGTTAATTATAAGATTAACATTTTTAAGTCTCCAAAATTTTTAGCATTCCGTAAAAGTTTTATAAATTGTTCAATAAAAAGTGCATTTAAATGTCATGTGTTAAAACCAGAAAATCTGTTGAATTTGATATGTTGCCTGTGTATATTTTGTACATTACTTAAAGGTCAACTCCTTTGACAAAGCTGCAAAAATAGCAGTAAAATGGAAGGCTGTTGCAGGCACTTAGGTTGGAACAGTCACACTAAAGACTTTGCTACATTTGTTCCCCAGGATACACTTGTTGAATTCCTGATTTGTTGAGAAATACTTGATAATATCACCCGGAACATTTGAAGTTTCTTTTACAGATGCTTTTCTAGACGTCGTTCCTAATTTAACATTTCTAGCTTGTGTCATTGATTGCCATAATTCATCTCAGACAAGTATGGGGAGTTTGGTCTTTATGTCTTTGGCTTTGAAAAGGAATGTAGTTGGTCCAATTTATTTTATTTCAGGCATATTTAGAACAATCTCATGTCTCCAGTAGAACTATTTATCTCTTTAATAACATTTATACCGTCTATTTATAATTTAAAACAAGTCTGTGACATTTTCCATCAAAAAGAAAAGTGAGCCAGTGAAAATTACATAAAAAGGTCGAGGAAAGACAATTGCACTTTCATCTCTACATTCAAGTTTCAGTTTGAGGCACCCAGAAAGAAAAAATGGGATGTGGCTACCCCAAAACCTCTGTTTTTCCAGGGTTCAAGGGTTCTTTCATTCATTTTGTCCTCCCTCAAAATGATTCATACCTGGTAAGACTCCGTGAGCAGGGAAAAAATAATGTGTTTAGAGATTTCTGTAAATTCCCAGAGTCATTAATTTGATGTCATTAACCTCAGTTTATGTCTAGACTCATGAGATACCTATTGATATCCCACTGTTGGTATTTGTGTATGTAAACCTTTCAAATGAATTCTCTAGATTTTGGACTAGATTTAAAAAAGTCTAGTATCATTTCCCTTCAGACTTTTTTTTTTTTTAGGAAGTGGGGTTGAAAATCCAGAACACAGTAGGTTAGTTAAGAACAATCAAGGATTTAGCCAGTGGTTAACTTTGTATGCTGGATTTGATACACTAGTTGAGATTATGGCAATTTTCATAGGAAATAGTTAGCCATTGCCACAGTCTGTTCCATTCAATATAGTTCAACAGAAATTTTATTTGGGTGAGCAATGCAAAAAGGAATTATATAAATTTTCTTCTCTGCACTTTCACTTGAGGATATAATTTTGCACTTTGATATCAGACAATGCAAACCTTGTGAAGTGTAACTTGTCAACACTTTGTAATATCCTGTGTCTGTGATTTTAGTAACCATATTAGCTTCACAGTCACCTAGATTTAGCTTATGGTCCTTGCTTTTTTCCTTCCTAGTTCACAAAATTTTGGAGACTTTTTCAAGATATCTGAATTATCTTTAATCTCATGACATCTTGTTCTATCATTTTTATTGTTATGTGGGTTAATTTGCTGAAGTGTTTTTGAAATCAAAGAAAAACAGGATTTTGAGGGGAAAGAAACAGAGTTCACAAGGAAGAGGTGAAGCAATTTTAGACTAATCCTTCTTACGCTCTCTGGACATTTTTGTAGAATTTTGCCACTTCAGAAACAAGTGTCAGTATGAGCTTTCATACAACTTAATATTTCATTTTCATCTAATTTAGATGTTATGTCCCAGATTCAGTGAAGCATGTAAGCTTTACATGTATTTAATTTCAAGAGTGTAAGTAACTTCTGTGATTCATGGAATTGATGTTCAGGATGCAGGTATTCTACTATGTCAGACCCTGATTTAGAATCCCTCCATTCTGTTACTTGTTTGGTCATTCATATGAGCTTATTACTTAAAATCAACCTTCATCTCAAATCCCTCCAGAGAACTTAATGAATTTTTAAAGGGATGTGACAGTTTTCTACGATTGTTAAGACTAAATATGTGATTAAACCTTAATTATACCTAGGGGGATGATAATCAGAGTTTGTTGAGATGTAGAAGAAACTCTTCAAAGCACCAACAAAGTCTTAAAAACTGCTGTCCCAGTGTCTGTAAAGTTATTTATGATTGCAGCTGCCACATACCCACAACCAATGAGATCCATAACAGCTGTAGAGTCTACTGCTATGGCATATAATACAGAGTTCTATGTTATACTGTAGAGCTATAGGGTTCCCTTATTTAGCAGAGATGTAATATATATTTCACAAATCTGTTCTGTGAAATAGATTATGGAGCCTGTTGGGCATAAGTTGTTTGGAGAGATTATGATGAAAAAAGTCAATAATTATAGAAAATTCTTATAGAGTTGTCACTTTTCTAGTACGTCCTCTGTCTGTAATTCACCTCCTTTCACAGTCAGTCGTGAGCCATTTAAAATAAGAAGTATTGAGTTTAAGTTTTGTTTTAAAGTTGCTTATTTTTATATGTATTTTATTAAAAATAAAATAGCTGTAGCATTTTACTATAAGGATTTGCATTTCTAGAAAAAACAATTTATAAAGGCAATAGAAAAATCTATGTCTCCTCATCACATAGACCAGACCTGTGAAATTTTACCATTTCTAGCATTTGGCTCTTGAATCACTGTTTCTTTAGTGTGGGTGAATGAATGTTTTCTAGTCATAATAATTTTTATGAGAATTGTAACAATTTGATAACAATCTCTATTCTGGGCAACAGATAGCAGAAAATGAAATTATGGTGAGTTTACAATTTGCAGGGAACAAGCTTTCTCCCCTTCGTTTTCCACTTGAAAACGTCAATATAAAGTTGGTTCTTTCTAATCTTGCAACGTGTTAGGCTGCAATGTCCCAGTCCTTTGAGTAATTTTTCATTTGAAGGTAGTCATTGTCATGTAAATGGCAAATACTTGGTTTTCTCTTGCTTTACTTCTCCATTTATGGCATTTTCTGGGAAAACTTTCTTTCAGTAACTCCTGAATTGAAGCAATTTGTTCTGTTGTGCTAAATTGCTGATAATCAAGTCATCTGCAAAAATCCTGTGTCTCCCCTGGCAGTTTGGCAATGCTTATTTTCTGAGCTTGACTCATTTGAGTTCTTCCCCAGGAGATACTGTGTTGTGTAATAAAGCAGGTGAGGTATTAAATAATGTTTTTGAGCTTTATTATGTAAGAAAGAGACATAGAAGACTGCGTGTGCTTCAACATCACAGTTAATTTAATAGTTAGTTAGAAATCATCTGTGGTACTGAGTTAGGATAACAGTATGCTTTACTACCTTGACATTTTGATTTCAAGACTGCTGTGATTGAAAACAGAGGGATTTTCATTCCTTCACACGGGGTGTAAGCTGTGGTTCTGCTCCCAGAGCACTCTCAGGAACTTTCAGTTAGCTGAGAGAGGGGCGTGAACATGAGGATACTGGTGAGGCCTCACTTGGAGTATTGCATCCAGTTCTGGGCCCCTCACTTTAGGAGGGACGTCGAGTTACTTGAGCGTGTCCAGAGGAGAGCAACGAAACTAATAAAGGGCTTGGAGCACAAGCCATACAAAGAGCGACTGAGGGAGCTGGGGTTGTTCAGCCTGGAGAAAAGGAGACTCAGGGGTGACCTCATCACTCTCTACAACTTCCTGAAGGGTGCCTGTGGTGAGCTGGGGGTCGGCCTCTCCTGAAGGGTGGCTGTGCTGAGCTGGGGGTCGGCCTCTTTCTCCGGGCGACAACAGACAGAACAAGAGGACACAGTCTCAAGTTGCGTCAAGCTAGATGTAAGTTAGAAGTAAGAAGGAAATACTTCACAGAAAGAGTGGTCAGAAACTGGAATCATTTACCCAGTGAGGTGGTGGAGGCATCATCCCTTGAAGAATTCAAAAAAAGACTGGATGTGGCACTTGCTGCCATGATCTAGTTGAACAGTTAGAACATCGGCTGGACTAGATGATCTTATAGGTCTCTTCCAGTCTTGAAAATTCTGTGATTCTGTGATTCTGTGATTCTCCAGGGACCTCAGTGAAGTGTCCTGCTCAGAGCCATGTCACCTGGCCCTGCCTTCCATGCCACCTCCCAAGGCCAGTGGCCAGTTTGGAGGGATGCTGGCTACTTTCATAATGTGACTAAAGAGAAAATGGCTTTGCTGTTTCCTGGCCTAAGCATAAATTACTGACTCAAGCATGAAACCCCATATTATTTCTAATTAAGAGTGCCTGATACATTCCTTTTCATGCATCTCCATGGAACACTGATGCCTGCATAAAATCTTAAACTGCTGATGTTTAAAGAGGAGGAAAATTTATAACATAGGTATTAGGAAGTTACCATTGTGAGGCTCCTCAAGCCTCCAACCTCCCTCTGAGGAAGAAACTTCTTATATGTAAAATAAAATCTGGGTTTTCTTTCTACCATTGTACTTTCTATATTTTTTTGTAATGACAGTTTGTGGTGATAAAATAGGCAAGTAATTATACAGCAAAAACATGTTAGTGATTTAGCATTTTAGTTACCCAGGAAATCTAGAATTCAGAGGGTGAATTTCCTAGTAGCATGATAAACTTATATGCTTAAATACTATGGATGTAAACCAGTTCTGTGCAGAACATGGAGAGGTTCAAAACTTGCCAGCATGTAGAGTCTCCCTGTGTTTTAGTGGAATTACTGAAAATAGTGAATACATCATCAAACAGTGCAAAGGATTGATACATTGCCCAAACAGATACTCTGTTAGATTCGTAGTTCAAACAATGACTTCCACAAATGAAAAAAATTTTCCTATGTGACTTGTATTTCTCTGCATCAATAATTTTCTTAAATATATTTTTTAGCCCTATACAAGACAAAAATAAAAGTACAGTATTATAAGTAAATAGTAAAAGACACTTCTATATAGAATACTATGGTAAATAAGCAAATATGAAAAAATAAACTCAAGAAAAGAAAAAGACAAGGGCCCTATTAGCTTCTACCGACCAAAATGGAAAACTATAGAATCATCTGACTGCCAAAGCTGTTCTCCATCATGTGGCATTATTCTTAATATTACCTTATGGAAATTGTAAATTAATGGCTTTTTCTTTTTACTCATATGTACAGTTGGCTTCAGCAACTGGTGAATGTCAGCAAAATAAAGAGCAAAACTCAATCAAATATTTATATGAGTAAAATGTGTACAATGTGTGCAGCCACAAGCTTTTTAAGTCCCTTTTAGAGTTTGACAGCAGAAGACAAGACCCTGTTGTACATCCATGTCTTCATGTGCGTTTTCTTGCATTAAAAGGAGCACACTAGTGAGTTTTGGGTTTTATGCAGCACCGTTGCAAAATTTAAAATTTTATCTCTGTAGGTTATTCTGAGGTATAAATTATGGAGTTGTTGTTGTAACAGGAAAAAAAACCACATAAGATGGGAGTGTTCTTACTAAATACATATGTACTTCATCAAATCTCTAGCTAAAAACATTGTAGAATCACTACACAGCCTTCTCTGTTTAGAGATTCTTATACAGGAGTTTTACAGAAACTCCTATTAAATTAATTCTTCCCTTAATATAAAAACATTGTAACCACTCATAAAAAAATATGAATGTAGAGAAAAGGTGCAGAAAATCAAGAATTTCTATGCATTAAAAATAGAGTATGAAGGGACCTCTCATTCTTTGTTCTTTGAGATCCAGAAGACTGCATAATTTTCCTCCTTTAAAGTTGAATTCAGAGAGACTCGAGAGAGAAATTGAGAATATGAAATTAATTTCTGGATGATCAGAACCAGTCTCCCATTTTTCAACATTTCTGGAGACCAACCCGAGTGCCATGGAGAATAAGAGAAAGAATGTCAGCCTGGATTTAAAGCCTGAACATTCCCATGAATAATCCAGCCACTGATGCTTGTGGATCTAAATTTATCCAGAGATGCTGGGAGGCAAAAGATTTAAAAGAAACAGTAACAATAAATTTTGTCAGAACTGAACATTTTGATCCAAAATATTGGCTCAAAATGTGTCTGTTTCAAGGGATATCCTGGGGTTTTGTTTGTTTGTTTGTTTTGCTTTGTTTAGGATTTTAGATCTGTTAAAAAGATTATTAAGCCTTTGGTCCCAGTTAGATGTGCTAAAATGCTGATAACATTTAAGAAAATGAGAGGGGAACAGGATAAAGGAATTACTACTGTGCACTTAACAGCAGGCAGGACAGATTTGTGTGGTTGTGTGATAGGGCAGCTGAACAATGAAAATATTTTTTAAATACAAATCTAGAAAAGGAAAATAAAATGAGCAGTTATAAAGAAAAGTAGTCATTGGCATTGTACTTAGTCCAGCTGAAGTTCTCTTAAAAGGATAAAGAAAAAAATTCTTGGTCACAGGAATGCTAATAAAAGCTCAGAACTCTCTGAGGAAGAAAATTACTGTTTTATATTTTCCTTTTCCACAAACTCTTTCAGCTTGCAGTGTTAATCATCCTGTCTCAGAGCAGGGAATGCCTGCCACTTTGCAGTTCCTGAAAGGAGATTTCAAATGGAGCTTTAGCAACCCCTGCACCTGTTTGCATTTATTGTTGCCTGTGAAAAATACACCACATGTTTGCTGTGTTTCCAGATCCACAACATTCTTCATTCTTTCTTCCGATGGCAGAACTTTGAAATCCTGCTGCTTTGTTACGGTTTCAGAAGCAGTAGATTAATATTTTCCTATTATATTGCTGTAGCTTATTTTTCACATGAACAACTTGCCAAAAACATACAGGACTCTGTGAGTAGTGATGAAGCTTACTTGTAATAATCAATAAGGCCTAGTCACTCTCCATGACATTAAGGTTTTTATAAGTTCTGGCAATATCTTCATTTATCTATGCCACGATTTTTTGCTCATAGCATGGCTATTTTCATTTTCTGTTCTAAAGGGTGTTCCCCTAACAAAAAGCGTCTTTCCCCTAAATATTTGATTCATGAGTCTTTTGGAAAGTTATAATCAATATCTGTCTACTAAAAAACAAAAAGAGAAGGAGAAAAATGCCGAAAGCATCTATGAGAATACTGGGAAATGGCATTAAAAGTAGATTCTTTTTTGAAACCAGAAATGTTTCTTACTGACCCTGACCAATCCTCTCTCTTCTTTCCTTCCTTACTGTTGTGTTACAGAACACATAATACTATATGATATCCTTTTTTATTTTCTGGCATTGTTCTCCCAAATAGCAATAAACCATTTATAGGCTATTGTGTATATTTATAGAAAACACAAGAATCTCTATATTTCAACTTCATAACTGTTTTGTATCTTTTCCTGCCACCATTTGTTGTTTGTTTACTCTCCCTCATTTTTGCTGTAGCTTTTACAGTCTTTTTGACTTGCCAATCTCCCCAGGGCAGTGTGAGCAGAAATAAAAGAAGCTGACTCAGCATCTCCTTTTTTTTGAGCCCCCGTATGAAGAAAGGGACATTTTTATCATCTTCTATTTGACAACTTCTTTGCCACAGAATTACAGAACCTTTAGGGTTTGAAGGAACCTCTGGAGATCATGCAGTCCAACCTTCCTGCCAAAGCAAGGTCACCTGAAGCAGGCAGCCCAGGAACATGCTCAGGTGGGTTTTGAATGTTGCCAGTGAGGGAGATTACCTGACCTCCCTGAGCAGCCTGTTCCAGTGCTCTGCCATTCTCAGTGTGAAGTTCTTCCTCATGCTGAGATGAAACTTCCTGTGTTTTAGTTTGTGGTCATTTCTTCTCATCCTGTCACTGGGCACCACCATAAAGAGCCTGGCACCATCCTCCTGACACCTGCATTTGAGATATTTATATGTATTTTTGGGGTCTCCTCTCAGTCTTTTCTCCTCTGGACTAAACAGGCACGGCTCTTGAAGTCTCTCTTCATAAGAGAGATGCTCCAGACTCCATCTCTGTGACCTCTGCTGGACCTTTCCTGTAGCTCCTGGTCTTGTACTGAGGAGCCCAGAAGCAGACAGAGTAGTCCAGGTACTAAAGCTGAGTCCCTCCTTCTTTTGTAGATTCTTCCATTCAGGTGGAAGTCTCCTTCCTGGTGTGTGGCCACTGTTACAAACTTGAATCAGTCTTTTTCTAATTCAGCTACGTGGAAAACATTTCTGATTTCCAGCCCAGAGCAGTTTAAGGAACTAGTAAAAAATTAAGTTAATTTTACAGATGCAGCAAAGCATTTGTGAGCAGGTCATGTGCCAGCTGCCATGCTGCTTTCAGAGGCAGTCTGGGCCATGCAGCACCCACCTAGAGCAGCATTTCTCTGAACTAACCTGCTCATTTTGCACACCTGTGATAAAGGTGTTCACTGTGGTTGTGGCTACAGGTGTTTGCAGTGCTCCCTGTGGTGGGGAGGGCAGGTCAGCTGAATTGTCAGGTATCCCATTTAATGGGGAATGCAGGTGAGACTAGAAATGAAAGTGAGATTCTTTGCTACTGATGTGTTACTGAATGCTTAGTGGATAAAATGCTTTTCCTTTAAAAACTCCTTCAATATTCTTTTTGGTTTTGTCTGCTATTGACACTTTTTTTTTTTTCTCTATGGTTATCTATAATTGATAATGAAAGTAACTTTGAAAATGAGTAATTTTTTTAGAACTTAATAAACAAAACCTGAATTCAGGTAACTCTTAGTACTATTTCTTGGTACAAATCTGGATGCAATTTCAGAACTAGTAATATTTAGTCCAAGTCCTCCTTTGACTTTTTTCTTAGAAGTCTTTTTATGAAAAGACTTTTAATGTTTCCCTTTCATCATCACTGAATGAAGACTGAACTATGGAGTTTCTTTATTTGTGGAAAGAATGAATGGGTTTGGAAAACATGTGTAGAAAAAAAACTGGGTTTTTTTGGAAAAAGTGAGTTTTCCAGTTAACACTTCACTATGTAGTGTTGTGAGGTCCTATTTACTTCATTTTCTAATCCTGGGATGTCTGATCATGCAAAACATTGGCTTATAAAAGCCAATATACTATCATAGCAAGCAAGGGGCTCAATTTAATTAGCAGCCATTGTGATCTTCTTTTTTTTTAAATGGGAAAAATTCCATGAAGATTGGGAGTTGAAATTTTGTTAACATACACACCACCTAGAGACAATGCTAGGAAATAATTGGAGAATTTGAATAAAAAGCTGAATATGGTCACTGGTACCACATTATTTCAGAAAGTTCATCCAAATAATCGTGTTACAATTTGACACTAGCAATCCCTGTGCTTTATTCATTCTCTCTTTGACCATAAAACCTGTGGCCTGTACTTGTTGTTGTTCTGATGGTTCCATAAGCCATTTTTTGGAAATCTGCAGGAGCTTGTTGCTTATTGTCCTTGTTTTTGTGACCGCTCAACCATCACACATGTGATACAGCAGAGAATAGAATCCACCACCCAACTTAACTTGATGCTGTCTGTCACATCAGAGTTACAATAAGGATAAAGGAAAGGGGGAAAGGATTTAAGAAGGAAGAGTACGTATATTCTGAGAAGAACTGAATCACTCAGAGACCACAAAAATAGTTCTCTTTGGCTATACATAGTGGATTATAAAGCTGAATCAAAGGTAGCAAAGAAAAATACCCTCATGAAATTGGATTATATGAGAAAGAGTTTGACTTGAAAGAGATAAATGTTGGAGATAGATGATGTCCTGTGGCACTGCAGAATTAGCTTCCTGAAGCAAACTGTTCAATTGTTTGGTATTAACAGTAGAAGGGGTACTTGCAGTGACAATGTTCAGTGTAAGGGAAGAAATAGCAAAGCCAAATATTCTGAAAGAAAGGCAAAATGAACTGTCACAAATCAAAGAATGCAACTGTTTCTCAGTCAACAGAGTGGATTTGAGGAAAGAAAGAAAAACCAGATGAAGAAGTGAAAAGAGCATCCTTGCCTCTATCTCCAAGTAAACCTAAAGTAATTTCATAGGTCAAAAACCTATCCATAGGAGCAGTTTAGGCAGACTATGTCAGGACATAAGAAGCAGCTCAATGCATGCTCCATCATAACTGATTTTCCAGCTATAGGTGTATTTTATTTTCTATTGTAGTCTGAAAAATACAGTGCATGACACAGAAACTTTACTTCTAAATAGCATAGGAGACTAAAAATCGAGTTCACCTGTATTCTTGAATTAGCCTCAGACTCATTCTAAGACCTTGGAATTCTGTTCCCTCACTGAATTCTTCCTGCATTTTCACCTGTAGTTTTGTTTTTTGGTTTTGGTTTGGGTTTTTTTGGTTTTTTTTTTTTTTTGGAGGTTTTTTTGTGGGATCGTGATGATGTGGTTCTGCTTGTTAATTAATAATTCACTTGTCCATTCTTTATTCAGACAACTTTTCAAATTTCTAGGGTTGTCTCAAGGAGGTCTTTATTTAAATCCTGTCCTAATCATGGGATGTCTGATAATTCAGATCACTTGCCTTTGAAAGCTAATACAATATCATAAAGAGCAGGAAGCACAGTGAGTTAACAGATGCTGTAATCTGTCAAATAAAACATATTTGACACCAATCACATTTCACAAAGGTTAGTTCTAAATCCATTCTTTTTTCTGCTGAGGATTAGCAGATCACCCAGAGGGAGTCAGTGTTCTTGTAGTCCAAACCACACACTCATTCTGACAGTGCCTGTCAACAGAAACATTAGATTGTGGGTACAGACACTCCTGATCAACAGTTTTAAATCCACTGCCCAGTACCTAAGACCAGCCACACAGGACCTGATTCATTATGTAGTTTCACAGAACACAAGCTTTTAGTTTTGTTTCTCTGGAATTCTCTGGAGCGGTCACATGTATGTCATCAGTGACTTTTTTTCCTTCTTTTTTTTCTCAGAAGAAAATTTCTTTCCTCAAGAATTTTAAAATTTAATACATTATTAGGAAAAAGTAACTTTAGGATTCATTTTCACTGAACAGCTTTTAAATATAAATTTTCTCATATTAGCACTCTCCATATATATCAAGTATCCATAATTCATTCTTGGGAACAAATCCTTTTTTTTATTAATAGAAAATATGCCTGTCTCGTAATTATATAAACTCACTTTCTTCCAGTTTCAATGTAATCAACTGCACAAATAATTTTTTTAACCTTTATCTTGGTGCATCCTTCCTTGATGATTGGCTTACACAAGAGAAAACATCATCTTACAAGTTGGATACACAGCAAATATTCAACATGTTAGAAACCTGTAGAAGCTCTGATATGTAATTTCTCTGGAGAGAAATCTAAATTCAGAGTTTATCTGGTTTGGTATAGATTTCAGACTCTTACAATGAAAGAAAATCTAGATCTCATACTATAAATGTTACTTAACTTGCTTTAATATATATCTGGTTTATGATGCTTTTAAAACTTTACTTATAATAACTTTTTCATGTAATATTCCAGATTATGTTTCCTCATTAGCCTTTTGAATCATACTTTGACCAGATGCTGCATGATTGCTCCATTCTATGCATGTCCTTATGATCAGTGACAGATGGTCATGCTCTGACTTCATCTGAAAAATCACTTGTCTTGAAGCAGTGTGTGAAGAAATCATAAATAATGTGATTTTATTAGCATAGGAATTCACACATTTGGCAGAATTACTGCCATCTGTGTGCATTAATGCAGCATCATGCCTTGTAGATCAGATCTGATTCATGCCCTGCCAAGTTTGAATAGAAATTGAATTTCTCAGTATTTTTCTGCGTAAGACCATGCAGACAGGCCTCTGTATGTCCATCCAATTGCTGGTACCAATTGCTGAATACCAAAAATATGGTATTGTCAACATTATTATATATGACTTCAAGCCAGAGGAATCTGATTATGATAGTATATAAATAAATACAGTAATTTGATTATATGCTATATTCTCCATGTGGATGAGGAGAGGTTTTGCCCCTGACCACCCCAACCAGATCACGTTTCCTTTGACTCACACATCAGGTCCACAGAAAACCATGTAGAAAACTTTGGCAGACATACTGTCCCCATACCATCAGCGGAAAATCAAAGGCTCTCTATGACATCATAGCTTTTAAAGACTTGAACATAGCTTTAAATGTGTATATATTTAGGGTCTGATTGTTTCTTAAAACACGGATGCATGCAGGATTCAAATAGCTGTTTTCTAGAGTTCAAATCCATTCAGCTCCCCTCCTCAGCATTCTGCTATTCCATTTGAATATCTGAGCAATCACAAAACAAAGCAGCTCTATAAATAGACATCCTCCTACAAACATCACAAACAAGTTCACTTGTGTCCATCAGAAAGCCAGAGGACATGCAGTATGAAGGATACTTTTCATGTTATTTACAAAGATATCTCAGTAGGTTTCTGATTCCAGTGAGGTTTTGGTACCTTCCATTGTAGAGAGCTTATTAAAACTGAAATAGAGCAATTAGGCATTAAAGTTGCTCAAAGATTGTTTGCATGTTACCAACTTCACTATTTGTAAATTTGTTTATGTCAAAAAAATTTCTCCCATTCTTTCTTACAGTAAAATTATTGGCAGTTTTGATTTAAAAGGCTAAGTATATAAACTTATTAAAGACCCAGTCACTACTAGGAACTTAATTTAACATTTTCAGCCTATGGAACTGTCTTAAATGAGTGAAAACATGATCCCTCATAGACTTAACACTAAAAGTCACTTGCAGTTTGGCTAGAAAATAGATTTCTGAGCTATGATTGCACTTTTCTTGTCATTTATCTTTACACAAAATTGCCATCTAAGTTGTTGACAGTAATAACGGAAATACATTGTATTGCAAAGTCTTAATGTATCTGTACTATTTCCTAATTTTTTTCTGTCTGTGTTGTAAGAGCTGGTAACAGCTCTCACATATTCTGGTTACAGCTCTCACATATTCTGTTTTGTTCTAGTCTTCTGGTTTCAAAAACTGAAACGATCCAGATATTTGCCAGTACTTTCTGCAGATGTCTCAAAAAGGAATGAAAGGCAAAGCTGTCTGAACTCAGTCCGATAAGATCATTTCCATCTGAATGAAAACTTGTTGTTGAGTAGTCTGTCACTTCAAAATCTCTTAGCCACCACTCTCTGCTATCACTGGAGTATGTGTTCCATTTGAATATTGATACAACAGCTGCAGGCATCTGTTTATATTTCATGAAAGCTGCTGTCATTAGAACTTCAAAAGGTTGAGATAATATTTCTCTGGGGGTTTTTTTTCGTAGCATGGAGTACAACAATTTTGTGGTGTCTCTTGCATGAAAAAAAGTTCAAATAAATCTTCCTACAAAATATACACACTATGTTTGAGTCATTAGGGGAATGTACAAACAGGCAACACATTTTGAAGCATCTAATATGAGGTGATTAATTTCTTTTTTTTCTAATGCATGGTCCAGAAATTATGAGAAAGTTATCTACTATATAATTGAAGTTATGCAGATATTAGAGAAGCAATTTACAGAACTTGCTTTTGACTTATGTATCAGCCCTAGATGAAGTACTGTGTAATAGGGTAATTTTTGCTACAGGAGACTGTTCAGTATTATGTATACAAATTAAACACTTGATGAAGAATTTGCTATATTAAATATGCAAATTAAACTTCAGGAAGACATGTAACTGAATTAGCATTGAGAAGTCCTTGGTATTCTGTGACTTACTTGGAGATTGCTTCAGAGAAAAGCCATGAAAACTTCTGCCCAAGAGAGCAAAAGTCTTTAGCTAAAGTTTGATGAGAAAAGTGTTAATAATAGTCACCAAACTAGGGTAAAATGGAACAGTAAACTTATTCTGCTTTGGTACTATTGATTATGGCCTCCTGGAATGCTTCATTATCAGCCAACTATGCATTGCTTATAAATGCATTAGAGTTTTGGGACAAATCAGTCATTGTTAAAATTGGCAGTTTAGTCCCTAAAGACAGGCAGTGTGCAGAGCCTGGATGTGTGGGTCCCTCAGTAACATCCCTCTTGTACTTCTACTACTTTCCAGATAATTTTTTTACAGACTATAAAGTATCTTATTGATTGAGTTCTGAAAGTTGTAAATGTGATTTATGAGTTATATTTGATTAAAAGTGTGGCTGCTCTAGGGAACACAGGGATTTCTTCCCCCTGGTCTAACACTAAGTAAATCACTTAAAACCATTACCTCAGAGAGCATGCCCTTTAAAAAGACTAGTAAAAATGGAAAGTTGCATTGGAAAACCATATAGGAGAGTTTTATTTTAACCAGAGTGCCAGGCAAAAACGATGCATGAGGATGGGATAACTAAAACACTGCAAACATTACTCACTAGGAGGTAAAGTAATACAGTTTTTCCAGCAATTTTGTAAGTACAGCAGTTTGAAGATAAAGTAAAACTTGACAGCAGGGTAAGTAGCTAAGTTGTCACTACTGCCACTGTCCTTTTAATTATACTTTTATTTGATGTGCAGTGCTATGTATCCTGACAGGAAGGAAACTTTATCTTCTAAAAAAAGAGCAAAATGGGAGAAGATTAGCTTTTAACCAGACAGCCCATTTTCCTGGCTGTTTAGAAGTAAGTATTTGTCTTTCAGATTGTTTACATATGAAAGAAGAGATCTTTACAGGCTTTGGAGTTGCACTGCTTTCAAGTTAGAACCAAGGGAACATAGAGTGAAGATATGTGATGTGTGTTGGTGTCTCTTCTACTAATTAAGATGAGGTGTTTTGTGAGTGGCCACATGACTTATCTCTTGTGGCTGATATCCAGTGAGACTGCAGTCTGTAAGTTTAAAAGAAAAATGTCTCTCTCTTTATCTTCAGCTATAAAATTGGCTAGAAGACTGTGCTTGCTCTACCAATTGATCAAACTAACCTTGCAATGTACTGCAACTTCTTTCCTACATTAATCATTTTCCTAATAAGACTCATTTAGCAAGAAGAATATTTCAAGTCTTTGTATTTCAAGGTGTGAAGGATTCAGGAAAGAAATAATAAACAAGGGTTGAAAAAGCATATTGAAAAATGATTGGATCACTTTTCCCCAGTATGCATTAACTTTCATCTTTTTAATATAGCAATTATATTAGTTGTATCCTTCTTTGACACAAGATGTCAATAGCCGTAGCAAACAGTTACAGAAACCATGTGATGAATTTTTTAAGCATGTGACAAATTATTGCTGAACCTTTAGTCATACATTCCTCTACAGTCTCCCCATGAACATCCTGTCCTCAAATCACTGACAGCTTTACATATTTCTTAGTTCAAACAGTGCAAAAATTAAATTCTTCCTTCTTTTGGATCAAACATGTAATTTGTCATAGCAGTACTTAGCCTGAACTGCTGGATGGACAATATTTAGTCAAACACTAGTGTAAAGTTGCAGACAATACTTTCTTATTTCCTTAGATTCCTGGACTTTCTAATATGTACCATAAAAGAATTACATCACTCTTAAACGTGCTCTTTTGTTCTCCTCACAAAGCTTTGCATTTGAAGTAGGCTCTTGTGCAATGCTATACTGAGCTTTCTCAACAGAGTCTAGAAAATAGCAACAATAATATTTTAAAACACTTCAGCTCTAATTAGTTCATCTATAAAACACCTGTGCTTCCTTATGATAGGTAGAAACCTGTGGTAGCACAATATCACACAATACAAGCCATGGTAACTCAATTTTAGGCATGACTATATATAATATATATATATAAATATTGACCATATGCAGTTACTCAATCTAGCCCCTCTTGCAAAGGTGCAATTGTAAAAGTGAGCTCTAGAGGGTGGGTGATTTTCTTCTCTTCTTAGTTTAAACCTACCAGCAGCTTTAACTAATATTGTCAAATTTCTCAGGGTTGTTTCAAAGCAGAAATGAAGTCCCACAGATTTAGTTTCTCAGGCTTGAATATCCTCTTCTTTTCTGATATTTAGGATTGTATTTGTGATATTAAGCTAAGTCTTCACTAATGCAAACAGAAACTTTTAAGCCTGATACCTTAATTAAAAAAAGACTTAACCAAAACTCTGGAGGAGCCTTCAATTTGATTCATTATTAAACAGCTTAATTTCGATAGTGTAGGGAAGGGGTTGCAGCTACAGGCACTGATTATTTTTTCTCATAGACTCATGCTAATTAGAATTAGTGATGTATTTTACATTAGCTATTTTTATCAAGATTTCAAGACAATGGCTTGAGTTTTATTTAGAACCCAAATGGCTTGAACCATTAAAATTCAATGGCTTGGATTATTATAACAATAGCATGAGTTTTCCAATGTTTTCTACTGCTCCAATATATGAAAAATATGCTCCTCACTGAGTGATAGCTTGCGTATATTTTACTCCTACCGCTCATGCAGTGCCAAAAGACAGGTTTCAATTAATTAAGAATGTACATTGTGTTTTTGTGTATCCATCCTGCCTCTGCAGAGCTCCATGGGTGCTTTGTTCACCATGCTGCACTCTGAGCCAGCTGTAGTCAGTTATGTGCCTGTCAGGCCACTGTCCTGCCTGCCACTGGAAATAGTCAGGGATTGATCTCATCAATTATCCCCTTCCTGTTTCACTGCCTCACCAAAGCTGCAGTCTCAGTTGTTCTGGAGCCTCTGTAAACTTAGTGCTTCTGACTCATGCAGCACTGTGCAGAGCCAGCTTTCTGAATGGATCAGCGCCCATCCAAAAGGGACAGCAGATAGTGCACTTCTTTCCTTCTCTTCCCTTCGTTCTTTGTTGTGCAGGCATTGCAAATCTGGGAAGTAACACAGTTTTAAAATCCTTAAAACTGAGGAGTTTTCTGAAGTAACTGCCCTAATTTACTCTTGCATGTTTGCTTGCTTAACTGCTTGGATACCTTTGTCCTTGTTTGCCACTGGCAGAAAGGATTCACTTGTGTTTGTACCCTAGAAGTGTACAAAAGAAGTGGAAATATTTTTTATAAGACTATTAAGACACTAAAGGAATTTAGGAAATATGAAGGTGCTCAGTCTTAAATCACCACAGGGTTATTTTTCATGGACATTGTAACTAAAAAAAGTGTGAGTAAAGTTATTTATTTACCTGTCTGTCTATACATACTGTTTTCAAATCTGAAAACACAGAAACTGTAAATGTACTTTAGCTGTAACAGTGCAGGACACTGAACATTTCTCCAGAAGAAGTTAGACTTTGATTGCTAAGATTTAGACCAGCTTCTTCTGTCATTGAAACTGTGCTTCTGCTGAAGAGCCTGAGGGAAGGCAGTTGTTAGACAGCAGCACAGAAAACTATAGAAACAGAATGGGATGCAGGTCCAAATCAAGACTTAAAAACCAGGCTCAAACACTGAAAATATTGATCTGATTCTAAATTATTATTCCTTAAGTAACAATAATTTGACAATATTAAATACAGCATGTGTCTATGCAGTCCATTAAAGCTACAGTCAAGCTTGTACCATGGAGAGAGCTGAGTGTGAATCTGGTTTTGCACCAAAGCAGAACATCTGTCGTGATGCCTCGCTGATCATGGACTTTGCTGAAGTCCACACTTTGCAAGGAACTTAATTTTGTTAGAATTTGATACAATCAGTGGAGTATAAGCAATCACTTCATAATTGTCAGCAGGTCCTTTTCTAGTTGCCTTTTCTTGGGAGCACTATAAACAACCAGTAAATCGGGATATAAAAGCATCTGAGCCTGAACTGGCACGTGGAGAGCAAATGGAAGCAGACACAGGAACGCTGCTAGTGCAGATCTGTCCTTACCACCAATGAGGGAGCAGCCTCCCTGCCATGGTGGGGCAGCTGGAACAGCCTGGGAGAGGAGCCAGGCAGATCAGGGTAAATGCTCCTCACAGACAGCCCCAGCCCCTTGGCAGCAGTACTGGTGTGGTGGTGGTGTCTGGGCAATAACGTTTGGAAAGGAGGTGTGACAGGTCAGGGTAGCATTCCCAGCCAGGCAGAGTCCAAAGCTCTGTGTCCCTCAGTGACCAGAGCAGAGCTTCTCTCAGTCACAGAAACAGAGAGGGAATGAACACCTGGCTCTGACTGAGCCGAGTTCCCGAGGCAGATGGCGGCAGGCAGCTGCTCCCCACCTCTCACTCTGGGGGATTCTCCACAAGAATGAAGCTGCTTTTAGCACTGAGAGACAGGATGGGGTTTTTGAGAGTCAACAATATTTAACCCATCCAATGGAGAGTTAAACTCAAAGCTAAAACCAAGAGCTGAGTTGTAATTGTTCTCCAGACAGCAGTGTGTTGTGTTTGAGCCCATTGGGCCATTGCTGAAGGTGTGGCTTTCCTGACTGCCCTGATGTGCAGGACTGACTGCTCTCCATGCGTGTAAACACTTGAGCTGGAACACTGCTTTTCCACTATATGAGGAAGGTTATTCTTATTTAAGAGGATTATTTGGAAATTGTCTAGTGTTTCATGATGCTGAAATGGTAAACTCATATGTGAGTCTTAACTGTTATATTTCATTGGATTTTGTTTAGCCCAGGTCTGCATGTATTTCACACTGGCATTATTTGGATTAGTTTAACACTAAAAATAATAAACCAGGATATTTTATAATGAGCCCTCATTTCATTGAGGCTGCAACATCAGCCTAAGGCAAAAACAACAGAACTTTTTCATTATTACTTTAATGTAACACTCAATAGAAGCAAAGATACAGGAAAACAAGAATTTTTTTATCATCATATACACTTTAAAGACTTGAGATGTACAGAAGGATTAAAAGATAAAGAAAGGTGTGAACATATTTGAGGTTCATGTAAGGGACAACTCTTACATTTCAGATAAAAATTGAAGTTTTTCATTTATAGCAAAAAACACAACTGGGTAATCTCTAAGTGCTTTATCACCACTTTATATAACAAGATTCATAAATGTCACCTTACTTTTAAAATCTCTTTCCCCAATTGCATTTCCCTTTCCCTTTTGTTGTCACTCCTTGTTGTCACTCTAGCCCAGGCTGCCAAATACAGCAGGTTTAGATTATCCCATGGTGATGCAGTTGCTGCTGGGAAATTTTAACTTATTGTCAGTGCCAATCTTCACTTGATAGTGAAGCCCAAACAAAACTGAAGTCTTTCAACCCCTGTGGATCACTGTTCTCTTTCCAGTGGTTGTGCCATTTTTCACTCATGGGCATAGGTCATTTTTCATAAAGTTTCTGTGACATTTCACCTTACAAATATGCCAAAGTTAGCTAGCTGTGCATGACTTCATAAAGGAATCCATTGTCTCACCAGCATTTCCAAATTGCTTTCAGGTAAGAAGAACACAGACTATAATATTGCATGTTTGAAGAAAATTTTCACTCTGTCTGCACAGGCACATTTTAGAGTATGTTCTGAACAGTTGGAAACAGATGGTTAAAGAATAAAATACAGATCCATCACTAATGAAGGGATTTCTAGTGTAAGACGTGGGTATATCAGGTTCTACCATCATGCAGATGAAAGATTTGCTGATCCTGATAAAATTGTAGTGACTCTTTTAGGACTCACGGCCATCAAATGAACCTTGGCAAGCAATTTTTTCACTTGAACTCTTTGGGGAATATGATACAGTAATATTTTTAAACGTTCTCTCACTAAATGTCCCATTTTTATGATGCAAAACTTGGTGCACTTTTGCTTTGGTCACTTGGTGGATAATTTTTTTGACAGAGTTTCTTTTAAAAGAGCTTATTGCAGTAGAACCCCAGCCTTAGATTTCCACTCAAGGAGGAAACTGCCTCATCTCCTAGTAAATGAGGTACCATGAAATATGCTGTAGCTGATTTTGTGATGTGCCTTCTGTTGCCATCACTTAATCATAAAAACTTTGCAGAAGATGAACTTCCTCAACTGCTGTTAATATGTAGAAAAGTTTCTCACTTGAGCAAGAGAAAAATACAACCGTGCAGAGTGCATTCAAAACCTGCTGGCTGTCATAAGGCACCTCAGTGTTTGTCATCACTTGCATATATTTCATATATAAATTGCCATTTTGTTTTCATTATTTATGTATCTGGCCTATGATTTACCCATGAACACTTACAAAGGGAAAAAGTGATATGTATGAAATGTCCATTAAATCTGTCCTTTAAAAGAATGAAAAACGACAGAACTAGTTGCTGTCTTTGGCTTTTCCATAATGTTCTATTTCCACTTGTTTTGTCTTCTGTATCATCAGTTCTGCCTTAGAATGCAATTTTTATTTATTTGGTGGGGTAAAGTGTATTTTATTTATTACAGTGATGAACACTTTGAATTTACCAACACATTTTCTATTGCTTGTGTACTTAGGTGTTGGGTTCCATTTCAGGGGATCTATTAATAATTTGAAAAAAGTACTGATCAAAAATATACACCCTTCTTCAGAAACAAACACAGGTTTTTTTCTGTTGATGGGAACCTATCTATTTGTAACCAGTTGATTTTGCTGACACAATGCAGCCTAATATAACTGTCATGAAAATTGACCAAACATCTAGGTCAAAAAAAGATGAAAAAATAAAAAGAAAATCTATTAGGAGTTTTAAGTGTACCTTCAATAGCTTTTGGCAGTATCTGCAAGCCAAACAGCTAATTCCAATCCTAGCTACTACTTCTCTGGCACAGTCATATACTTATGTGACAGAAATCTGGGCTTCACTGTTAATAGTAAGATTGGTGCACTTAGTGGATTTCTTTAAAAATGGAGAGGAAAGTAATTGTGATGATATTTAAGAAACAGAGCATTCTTAAAATTTATTTATCCTTTGCAATGGCAGGCTGTTTTTCAGGATTGAGGTTTCATGTAGTAAAATTATAAGTTTTCTGCTTCTTTGTGAGTGAGCAGAACACTTTTAACAGGTGCACCATCAATACTAGCATCCTAGTCAATTACTGACAGTAACATTTAAAGCATTTATCTCTAGCACATGGCAAATCTGCCTCCACGCTAACTGATGGATTTAAAATTATTCATGGTACAACTTGTTATGGCGTGATACTGACACTGAATCATAAATTAGATAGCACCACAATTTTTTTAATTGATTTTTATGAAGATCATTGAAAGCTCAGTGATGTCCCTGTTGCCATGTTTTACATGGTTAGTTGGTGTGCAGAAGCAGCTTGAGACTGGGCAGCTCCTGGTGCTGTGTGTGGCAACGGGGGCTCTGCCTCCCTGAAGCATGAACGTGTGGAATTGTCCATGCTGCTCCCCAGCTGCCTCATGTACAACACGGAAATGTCAGTTGTCTGGGCATTCCTCAAAAATTCTCACCCAAGTGATGAATATTGAACTGCGTGGATCCTTAAACATCCCTTCCAACCCCAGCCATTTTATGATTCTAAGTGTGGATGACGATTATTACTTCTGAGGAATAAAAGCCAATTGAGTCTAGCCACACTTAATTCTGTGAATGTCAATTCCCTTGTTTCCCTGTAAATCACTACAGCTAAATCCTAGCATTCTAGAAGCATCTTTTAAACATGAGTCAGATTTTATATGGCCAAATGTCAGAATCTATGTAAAAATTTTCGGGTTTTTTGTCATTTAATGAAATGCTGAACAACTGAAACTGTATTTTTAGTAAATGTGAAATAATGCCCCACTGATATCATGACACGATATCTATCCTACCTTTATGTGTAAGGTAGAAGTAAGAAAATAGAATCAGTCTGGTACAAAATTTATTATACCAAATGTTAGTGGTCAATTTGCATCAATATTCAATGTCATACCTGTAGAGGTTGAACTGCAACATCAGCTGTCCCATAGCAATGACAGAAACTTTCTCACAAAAAGTGATGCCACTAACATTTCTTTATAAAGCACAGAATCCTGGAAAAAAGTGTTGCAATTTATTCCTGTTATTTTATGTGACAGTACACTCACATAAATATAGTACCCTTTTGAATACCTGAAATATAACCAGTGCAAACCTCATCATATTTGAGTGTTTGGTGGGGGTTTTTGGTATGAAAAATTCTGATCCGAATCATTGCAAAATACCTTATGCATGAGAAAGTAAGAACCCTTAAAAAACTAAGTTTAGCAATGATAACCATTGGATTATAATAATATAAAATATAATATAATGCAGAAAAAGCATAAATTAAGTAAAAACAGGACAAAAAGACCACAGAAGCTTCTGGTGAGTGTCTGGTAGGAGTTATTATCATTATTCTTATTTGGGGCTAATGAAGCTATCAAGGGCATCTGGTTCTTTAGAAGTCCATGGTTTCCACATGCCTGCCCAAGGCAATATTTATTTAATGGTTTCTACAAAATTTTAAATCTCCAAAATTTTCTGTTTTCTAAAAGACTGAATGCTTATTTAGCTTTTGGAAGCACGAAATTGAACGCATGAAGTAAATGACATATTTTTAGATATTTTTCAAAGACTTTGTACGCTGTAAGTCTACTGTCTAATTTTTCTCCTAATTTATCCTAATTTAGGATATTATTGTAATCCATGGTGATAAAAGTTGATTCTGCAATGCTCTCATTTGTATGATTAAAATTAGCAAGTTTTACTGTGCACTGAAATGTAATAAAAGGAATCACCATTCACATGATTAGATCTTATTTGAGGGCACAGTAATGAGCAGTTGAAGAACAGTAACATTTTAAGCTACTGCATCTAATTCATAAATGAACATGAATATAATATCAGCATTTCCACTACTTCTAAAATTGTAGCTCATTTGGAAAAAGACTTTCCTTCTGTCATTTTAAAATTAATAAATTCTTAATCTTTCTATGTATGTCCTCTGATATTCTTTTTTCAGATGAGTTAGTTAAACTTCAATTCTTTCATTAGATGGTAATGTTATTGAGAAGAATAAAAATGCAATGAATTGGGGCATGAATTAAATTTCATTTACAGATAGAGAGATGAAGAGTAGATGTGTCTGGATGAATATGAAGGTTTTGACCAGGAATTTCTCCCATGATATCAGAATGCATATTCTGTGAAGAAATAACTCAGGCTTCAGGGCTTTTTTGAGCTCTGACTAAATTTATGCTGGTAGAAACCAGTTTCATAGCAGATGATATTTTCTGTTATTTCTTTTGACATTAGAAATGGTAGTTTGGTAGTTTTTGCTATGCCTATATACTTTTTAGTCATCAAGATTTTTTTTAATTTGCAGTTGGCAACAGTGGAATTTTTTGCTTTCTCTCATTATCCTCAGCAAATGCACTGAAAGTTATAATAGGTTTTTTTGAGTTTTCAGATTCTGAAGATAATTTTTTTTTTTCAGGAAAATAAATCAGTTCTGGAGCTAATGCCTTGTCTGCTACAAAGTGTCCAAAGAACTATTTAATGGAATTCATATTTTCCCACAGGTTTGAGTCGTTTTGCTGTTTCAAAGACGCTGTGTTTAGAGAGGAAAGGAACCCACAGCCTAACTGAAATTATTTGAGATTCTTCTGCTTGTATTCTTCATGTAGTGCAATTAAGCAGTGGGACTTTTTCTTTGTAGGAAATTGTAGATACTAAAAGTTACATCATGGTGTGAGTGACATGACATCTGAGTAACAGGACCAAAGGGACAAGGGGTGGATTTTGTGTAAATTGTCCATTTTCATTAAGTGCTGTGATTATCTTATTTTACTTTTGTATGTGGAACTTTTGTCTTGCTTTGTTTGGTTAGTTCTGTTGATGTGAGTGTAGGTTCTCCGGTGAATGTGGCTTTTTGCTGATAATTCTTATAAATGTGATTCACAGAGGTGATGGGTGGGATGTGTTGGGTTTGCATGGCTAGAAGAGGGGTTACAGGGGAGGCTTATGTGAGAAGCTCCAGAAGCTTCCTCCATGTCCAGCAGAGCCAATGTCAGCTAGCCAAGACTGAGGTGCTGTTGGCAAAGGCTGGCCAATTATAAATTACGGTAGTGCCTCTGTGATAACATATTTAAGAAGAAAAAAAAGGTTATTGCTCAGATGCAATGGTGGCCAGATAAGAGTGGGGTGAGAACACATGAGAGGAACAGCTCTGCAGACACCAAGGTGAGTGCAGAAGGAGGGGCAGGAGATGCTCCAGGTGCCAGAGCTGAGATTCACCTGCAGCCCCTGGTGCAGGCCCTGGTGAGGCAGCTGTGCCCCTCAGCCCATGGAGGCCGTGGGGGTGCACAGATTCACCTGCAGCCCTGGGAGGAGCCCCACACTGGGGCAGGTGGGTGCCTGAGAGGAGGCTGTGACCCCATGGGAGGCCTGAGAGGAGGCTGTGACCCCATGGGAGGCCTGAGAGGAGGCTGTGACCCCATGGGAGGCCTGTGCTGGAGCAGGCTCCTGGCTGGGACCTGTGGACCCATGGAGAGAGGAGCCCATGCTGGAGCAGGTTTCCTAGTGGGATTTGTGACTCCATGGGATATCCACATTGCAGCAGCCTGTCCTCAAAGGGCTGCATCCCATGGAAGAGCAACCCATGTGGCAGAAGTTTGTAGAAGACTGTTGCCTCTGGGAGGGACCATATTGGAGCAGGATTCCTCTCCCTGAGCAGTGGCAGGAACACCTTGTGATGAGCTGACCATAACCCCCATTCCCCCATTCCCTGTCTCCCTGAACCACTGTAAGAGTCTTTTTTTTTTTTTTTTTTTTTTTTTTTTTTTTTTTTTTTTTTTGTAATAGTCTATTAGTATCTTTAATTATCTCATGGGCCTGTTTAGCCCGTGCCAGTGTTTGGTGAGTGATCACTCTGTTGTTATCTCCACTCTTGGACCCTCTGTTACATTTTCTCTCCCCTGTCCAGCTGCAGAGGGGAGTGATAGACAGGTTTTGGTGGATGTCTGGCATCCAGCCAGGGTCGACTCCTTACAAGTAGGTTCAAAGAGCAACACGTATAAATTCATGAGTTAAAGGTTTCTTGGAAGACATTAAGTGCAAAGACAAAACCTTTGTCTTATAAAGTCCACTAGTTGCAAATCATTGAAGGCTGGCAGAATACTTTTCAGAAGAATCACTGTGTACTTGCCATGTTTCTGTCTTCTCTGCGACATCCACTCAGCCCCTTCACAAAAAAAATCCTGAGTTAGGCTATGGCTGCACAACTTCTTTTGACACCAAGATTTCAGTTCAGCTCATATGCAAGTTTCACCTATGTTGCAGCTTGGCTATTTCTAGCCACAAAAATTCGGATCCCTCCTTCATAATTCTCCATTTGGAAATCCCATTTCTGATGTTTCTCTTAGCAGAGCTTTAATCTATGATCTGCAGTGGCTGGTTCCCACCCCTCCCAGGAAAACAGAAGGATTTCTTCTCTAACTGAAGAGAAAAAATTATTAACTTTGTTTGTTGATGAGCACTTTGGGTTTTTGTCTCCTTGACACATAAGCAAAGAAGGATCAACAGGTTTTGGCTCCAGATAACTCCTTGTGTTAGTATGAGAATTGAATTGAAGACCAGACAGTACAATTTTACAGCAGTAGTTTCAGTTTAGTCACAACACTCTCTGTTTCATGGCAGAGTTGTATGTCATAATAGCAGATAAATTCATTTATTGCCAAAGGAGGCCACACAGTTCTTAATATATATGAAAACTTCCCATAGATTAAAAAGCAATTATGTCAGCTTGTAAGACTTAGGTGGTTGGGTAAGGTGCTCGTCTATGTTCATGTTATCATTTCCTCTCTTGTTCCTCTTCTACAGTTTTAAACAAGTCTAACAAAGCCAGCTTGGTCTCTCATCAAGACCAAGCACACTACTGTGTGCTCTTAGCAATGCTAGCATGATTTTAAAATTCATTTTATATTTGGATAGAATTTTGAAAGTTCTACTTATTTCATACAATTTGTTCTTTATAATCATCATGAAACTACTTTCAAAACATTTGCTGCTCAGAAACAAAGCAACATGCACTATATAATGAGGTTCTAAACATTTATTGTTTATTTGTATGCTGTGCAATAAAGAAAAAAAACCCCAAGTTTTCATTGTTTTGGTCCAACATATGAAAAGAGAATAAGTTTATTTTTGTGATATTTCATATTATTAAAAATGGTTGCCCACACTTAGTGGTAGTAGTCACTATCATACATTGCTTTACAGGCTATTTTGTATTTATACTACTGAGTCTGACATAAGTAAGCACAGTAAAAAAACAAGCCAAATGGCAAGTTTCAAATTTTATAAGCATGCATTAAAATAAACGTGAATTTAAATCAGTCTAAACAAGACTGCTCACTCTCTAATAGACATTAGATAATAAAGGTGAAGAGCATTTTAGAGCATTTTACAAAATGACAGATGTTAGTTATTTTGTGCCTTATATCCAAGTTATAAAATAGAAGTGCTATACTAATGGCATGAGGTTTTTTCTCACTTGTTTTTTTACTGTGTGGGAGGCTGTTTGACTTGAGGAAAGTGCGTAGGAGTTTTTGTTTTTTTTTTAAATAAGTGTTTTCATTCATCTTTCTGTTTTAAAAATCTGGAAGTAAGAGCTGACAGTCCAAAACTAATTAAAGTGATTTAGCAGATAAATTAGATTAAAGCTGTGTTGGATCATTTACCTGCAGTTCACCCATTGTGGTACTTTTTAGTAGGTTTGTTACAAAATGAATGTAAAATCCAGAAAAGCAATTACATTTTCCAATATGAAATCCATCACCACTGAGACTGTTAGTGCGAAAATATCTGAGGTGTGTCTACGTGTAAAACATAAATTCAAAGATGAAACCTCAAACAGCACTAAAATGCAAAATGTACTTTTTTAATAATTAGATACCACAAGTTAAAAGGGCAGGGGTTCCTTATGCTGGGACATGTTCTTCTGAGCATATTTTGATTTTATTACTCTTTCAGTGTGTCTTGGGATTGTGTTTATTCCGAAAGAATAATCAGCACTGCTACTGTTCCAAGCTGCATCTGAGCTGTGCTGAATGATAGTTCATTTAAACCTTGTTTCTTCCTTTCATACCAATTTTTCAGCTTTGATTAGAAAAATAAGCAGTTTCCTACATTACTATTTATAGCCTAGCCGATATTAGAAAGGCAGATGAGGAATGTGTATTTAAAAGTAGCAGTAAATATGATTGCAGAATTGTTTTATTCTCTGCTTTCATGTAGGTTTTTTTTCATGTACCAGAGATATTGTGTGGCATTAGTGGCAAAGCTGTGACATTGTAAGGTTATTTTGTAATTGCTTATTAGATTGGGAAAAAAACTTTAGAAAATTGATATTACAGTAGTGCATGTAGTTCTCAAAATGAAACTTAATTCTAGTCCTGCCAATGGCTTTAAATAATATTTCCCATCCTAAGGTACCATGTCCTACCAGGAAGGAATTGTTAGTAACTGTGCTTTGCTTTATAAGAGCAGAGCCTGGAAGGGGCTCCTCTCTGCACAGCTCAGGTCCATAGTTTTTGGAGGTAAAGAATTAAAAGTGTTACTTGAGCTATGCTTGTGAACCAAAAATTGGCTATTGTAAGCTCTTAGTGCAACTTCTAGCTATTCTTTGCTTACACCAGTGATGCATTTAAAATGTTGTGGTTTTTTGGTTTTTTTTAATGGCTCTCAGAAATATTATCTGCCTCCTTTATTTTTCCTTTTCAATACCTCACATTGCATTTTGCCAGGCCTGTCATTCTTAATGACTTTTTAGATTTTGTTGGAGGAAAAAAACCAGTTGGTATATAAAGCGGACTGTCAAGACAGTGATACCTCAATTAATTCTAATCTAGAAATTCTTGTTTTCAATTCTGTTACCTCAGACATTTCAGAGGTTTTTAGAAATTCTTGCATTTACCAGTCAATGAAGATTTTGAAAGTTTGCTGTTCAGCCTTATTACCCTAGGCAGATCTATACTTCCCAGCTATTGTTTTCAATATCCAAGGCTGACCAAGAAGCTTCACCTTCTCTTCAGAATTATTGATAGTTGATTTCTATAAAATGACAACAACCTGAATTGCAATGCTTTCTAGAGGGCCTGAAAGTATTTTTCCTGGAACACTGTTGTGGTTTAAGGAGCCCAGGAGGCAGCTCAATCCAGTACAGCTGTTCTCTCCCTCCCTCCCTCCCATGGGATGGGGAAGAGAAATGGAAGGTGGAAGTGAGGAACACTGTTTTCATCACAAAAACAAATATAGCACCACACAGCTATGCTTTTATCACAGCTAAAAACAGTGCAGTCATGCCATTGAAATTTACTGTGGAACCTCTGAGATTTAAAACTGAAGAAATAACTTAATAAGTAACAACAAGAAGAAAAGTACTGAACTTCATTAAGTAGCTCTTGACATTATAATTAATGCAGCAAAAGACTGGCCTATTCAACAATTAATTCTGTTCCAGACTATTGGTTAATTTTAGCTATACAAAAGGAAATTTTCTCTCTTTATATTTTGATAGTATGCTCTAATGTCTTAGGTAATTGAAATAAGCTATTGCAAAATGGTAGATAAACTGCTATTTATTAGGTGTGAGCCACAGGCCAGTGATAAATGGAACAAAGTAAAAAATAGCCATCTGTAAAAGATTAGTTATTTTGCTGTCAGTACATCAGACTGTAGGTTTATTTTGCTAGGTGCCAGTTATACTGTATTACATAGTTAGAAATATTTGAGTTTCAAACCTTTTCTTCTAATAAACTCCTGCTGCAGTGCAGACATCAGTGCTTTTGAATTAAAAAAAAAATTGCTGACCAGCCCTCTTGCATATCATGTCCTTTGTCAGCAGCTCTAAGGTCAGAAACAGAAATATACCAGCTGGGAACCTGGAAGGGTTTTTAGCTTCCCAATAGTGAGGGCAGCAGACTTTCTAGCTCCAATACTTTGGGATTCCTGGCATCACACAATCCTGATGAACATCTTGCCTCACATATTTCTGTCTGCCTTAGTAGGCAGCTGACAGAAAGACTATCAAAGGTAAATTTGAAATTGATATCAAACCTGAGGTGAAATATTAATCTCTCAGTTTTGGAATGGGTGAGAATATATGTTCTGGGATTATCATGGATAGAAGAGAAGACAGTCAGAAGTGTTTACTTTGAAGAGAAAGGCATCACTTTCATTTGTTTCCTTATTCTAATACATCAAGGATATCCTTGAGAAGCTGCTATGTGGAAAGATGTCCTAGTCAAATAACTTATAACAATGAACTTCTAAAGCATTTCTGTCTAAATATGGAAAGTAAATTAATATATTTCATATAAATTCTTATGGTTAGTTCCAGTCTCTCTTTAATATTTATATTAAAATATTCCATTCTCTCTTTAATGTTGGAATGTACTGGATGGATTTATGCCTGTATTTCCTATCTAAACTTTTGGTCTGAAAATTTCCATTTTTAAGACAAGAATGAAAAAAAAATGCAGACTATTTTATCTGCTCCTGGTTGATGGAAGTAGCATATATAAAAATGTGCAGTGTGACAAAGTAATAAATAAAGCAGAAAAAAATAAAAATTTACAAGTAAAAAGTTAGTACTTCCACAATGTGTTCCATGGATAGTTTTTAAGCTTTGCTGAAGAAATACCTTCTTCAGCTGTGAGGAAAAAAAATTAGGAGTTAGGGTTTTCCCTTCTAATTTCAATTTGGAACAATAAAACCAAAATTAGATGGTTGCTGGGACCTAGTACTTTGAGATTATTACCATCAAAAACTCACCAAGACTTTCGCAAACTTGAGACAGGTGGTTCTACAGGAATAAGAAATAATATCCAATTACTTTCTTGCAGACATTCATTAGTCTCTGGAGCAAGTAGACCATAATCTGTAAACTCCTGGATGATCTGATGGGTGTCCAGAAGTGTAGGGTTTCCTTCCTCAGACCTGGAGACCAGGGCATTTGCAGATTTCTGGATACTAATTAAGGAGTTGGACCTAGTGGACAGCACAGACTCCAAATTCTTCCTGTTCTGTGTTGGGTTGTTGGGGAAACAGGAGGACAGCCCAGTGTAGGTCACTTTTTAGGATGGGTGTGAGGGGTGAAAGCCTGTCTGAGGACTTTTTAAAGTCATGTTTTAAATGTAATTGTCATTTCTCCCTTTTCTTTATTAGTCAGTTGTCCTTCTAGCTGGGAGCACGATTCCTTCACATGGTGTAAATCAGTTCTTAAGCATCTCTTATCTAAAACATGCTTCTGTCCTGTGAGTTCAGCTGTTATATTTACCAGCAGCAAAGTGTGCTGGTGCACATTATTATGACAGTCTTTTTTCTCAGACCATCCACAGATATTAGTACTAATGTGAGGAAGAGAATTTTGGCAAAGCAGCAGAAGGGGTCATCCATTTTTCAAATGTATTCTTAGTTTACTTTGGCCTCACTAACAAAATATGTAGAATTTCCTAAATCTTATAAAAGAATGACTATTTATCTCCCATCCTTTTCATTATCAAGTTGCAGGGAAGACTGTCCTGATTTTATATTACATTAAAATCTTAAATTTTAAGTTCATTGTCTGTTCCACAAAGAGTTCCGTATCAGCTTTGCAGTGCTGTACTTTTTTTGTAATTGCTACTCAACTGTTCAACAGACAGTTTTCTGTCTCATAACAGAAAACTGCTAAAATTATCACTTTTTCTCCCTAAAAATAAAGTGAAAATCATCCCACTCCATAAGAAAATCATTGACATCAATGAAAGAAATAGTCAGTTTGAGGATCTATGACAGAATATGACATACTATTTTAAAATAGATATTTATTTGAAAATAAGATACCACAAGATGAATTCCTTAGCTCAATAATAAAACAACAGAAAAAAATCAGGCAATTTTTAAATAGTACCTTTGTGTTTTCATAATGAAGCTAGGTATACTTGAGATCTACTGCTGCTTCATACCTTGCTTAAGAAATTCTCTTTTACATGGTGTTGAGGAACAAGGATTACTTTAGTCCTTGAAAAATATCTCTGTATTTGTCTTGTTGCCTGTAAGACATGATTATTCACCTCCTGGAGTCATTTCCTTGTAGAAATATCCATGTACACAAGAAATTGTTTCTTAAGTATTGGCAAATGCTGGAAAATAACTTGTCATTTGCTTTCCATCGTTTGTGTCATTTCAATCAGTGCATTTTCCAAACTATATTCTAGTGTTGTAGCTTGGACACCTGGACTTGAATTGTTATCAAGCAGAAGTCTTGTTTATCTTGAAATTAATGTATTTTAAATCTGCAGTAAGCCACGGAGAAAAGGAAATATTTTGTGTGCAGATACTTTTCTGTAGGATAAAATTATCTCTGTCCTTTCACTGACCGCCTCGCTATTCGTTTAAGTTCAACAACCTGCTGGAGTAGGTCTACTTACACCAATGAAAAGAGGGCAATAGTAGTGCTAAAATCTAATTCTGTACAGTTAAACAAAAGGAAGGTTTTGGCACGTGATGAAATCAATAGACGTGGTATTCTGCACCAAATAGAAAAAGAGTACCAGAAGTGATTTTGAGACAAGATGTTTTTGTCTGGAGCAACCATTTTTCAGATTCCCAAGTAAAGCTAGAGTTGAAGGGGTATTTTGCTGCTTTTTCAGACAGAACCCCAAAATACAAAAGAAATCTTTGCCTAAAATTATCCTGCATGGAACAGAAACCACTAACTCACTCCCTGTATAGATCTGTTCTCCTAAGAAAATAAAGGCTGCAAAAAGATCTGTTCAAAACTGGTGGCTTTCTTCACAGGCCTTTCATTACCTTTGGGAATCAATCTGGGCATGCATTTTTGGTCAAGAAGAATGGAAAGGGGGAAAAAATGGCATTGGAAATGTCGTGTCTGCCCCTTCCTCCCCAGGAAGGATTGCACTGGCCCAAGAGGCAGCAGCCATGGGAAGGCAGTTAGCGTCTTGTCTGCTGCTCAGTCACTTCTGCTTTAATAAAATCATACAATCAGCAAAATCAGCAAATGGTTTGGGTTGAAGAGTTGTGTATAAGCCTGATTGAACTCCCCCTAAAAAAAAAAAAAAAGGCAGGAATATTTTTAAGTAGAACAGGTTGCTCAAAGCCCTGCCTAAAAATCCACGCCAGAGTTGGCACAGACAAGGCAATGTACGGATATATTGAAGAGGTTCTCTCCTTGCTTCACCTACGTCCACAGTAAAGGCTTGCTAACACTCTCACATCAAATCAATGGAAGAAAAGCAAGCAGATGAACTGAAAGCTTTAATTCTGAACATCCATCTCATCTGGAACTTCTACCAGTTATGCTTTGGAAGTGGGAGAATGAGGATTCTACAGTTAAAGACTATAGCCGAGATAAAACATAACATGTCAGAGTATTACAATTTGGCTGAGTAAGGCTGCTGAAAACTTAGGAATTATGGAAGTTAATTCCTTTTCAATTGTCCACCTCATTGTTTTAATCCAGATAAGTTTGCTTACTTGATTGTAATATTCTTTAGGAATTTCATGTGACTGAACTGGCTTGTGCACCCACAATGCTGAGCCCCAACTAAAATACTTTGAAATTAGTGCTGTTGGGATTAAGCAAACATAAATATTTGTAAATGAACATGCTTCCCCCAATTGCTGTCTTGTAATTGCCAAGAAAACAATCAAAGTTACTACAATTCCAATTTTCTATTATTGTTTCATTGTTCTTAAATATTAACACAGTAAATATATTAAAAATCAATTGGAAAATAGTTTTCTAAGACCAACAGTGCATCTGTTGCAGTGTAAATGTTTGAAGTGATCATTATATGTAAGTGTTACTTCTAGCTTTATAATTCCTAAATAATGTAACAGTGATAAATGTTAGGAAATAAAGGAAAGTAATAGGCAAGCTGTCTATATAGATAATTCTCAATTTTTTTATATTTTGCATTTTAGGCTAAAAATAAAAAAAAATTGCATTAGCAAAACTGGGAACAGAAAGCTACTGTTTTTTTAATCCTCAAAGGAAAGGGCAAACAGAGGGAAATTTCTGGTTTTCTAATCCATTCTCTGTTACTAATTTAATTTTTTTATTACTTTAACCCTTAGGTATCCATTTTTGCCTGTTATTTGTTGATTTTTTCCTACCAAGCCCTTGAGTTAGCTACATGATTCCCAAAGGAAGCCGTAGGAAGATGTTAATATAATTAAGAGATGGAGAAAAAATTGCTTTCAAATTCCCATTTTTTTTTTCTCCCTGAACCTGTGAAAATAAGTTCAGATTAAAACTCTGATTAGATTTACACAATTCTTTAAACTGTGTACCTCTATAGCTAAATAATAATAGGAAAGTCCTATCAAAATCTCATCAAAATCTCCCAGGAAAGTAATAAAAACCTGTTGCGTACACAATGTAGCAATACAGAAACTGTGTTATTTACATGAGCACATTAAATTTAGTGTTCTTGAAACTACAGCTTGTGTTTCACTTTTAATATTGATCATCTAATATCTGGTGGCAACCATATGACAAATTAGTCTGCAATGTTATCCAGATGGAAGATTCCTCTTCAACTGACTAAGTATGACACACATTGAAAAAAATCTGAATATTTTTTCCAAATTAAACCTTTATAGCCAATTACTCTTCAAGTATTTCTAAGATCCTTTGGGATAGGAATGTTTATTTATGTGTTCAAGCACCATTGCAGAGAATAAAATTAAACTTAGATTGCAGAGATAAAATTAAAGTGGCTGAAAACACATTGATAGCCCATAAAATAAAACAAAAAAGGCCTTGGAATTTTGATAAGCATAAGAATTATAACATACAATTCAAATATGTACACATTTATCTGAGACTCACTGCAAACCAATAGAAAATTAAGCCATTTGACCCATTCATTTGTGGAACCAAAAAGTGCTCATTACAATGATGATCTCTAGTACATCAACTTGTTATGAAAAGTATGAGTTTTCAAAAATATTATGACAGCTGCCTCTTTTCCCACTGAAAACCAATACTTTATTTCATTTTCTTCTTTTATCAGTTCATTAGATGTAAATCAAAACTGTGAAAGCTCATGTTCAAGTAGATCTTCTGTGATATTTTACAGAACAAATATATTTTTGAGGGAACTTCAAAAGATTTTTACAAGTCTTGCTTCATTAAATTTTGCCATAATATGTGTCACAGCGACCTTCAAAGCAACCAGCATTTCAGCACCAAATGTAGCAGTGCAATATGACAGCTTCAGTTTAAATTATGGTTTCATATTAAGAATCTGTCTTAGACTTTTTTCCCCATAATTGGGAAAGATAGAAATATTTAAATTAAGATATAAAGGACATTCATTTCCCTCCTGGATGGGGTGCTTTTTAAAAATAGATAAAACTCTGGTGTTTTTGCAGGAAGATCATATTTCCTGTCAAATATATTCAGCTTGAAAAAATATTAGATAATAGCTTCCCAATTTCCTCCATGTCAAATTCAGGAAAAGAGAAGCACTTATGCATCATTTTGAATGCAGGTGGTAAAACGCATCTGATTAGGTACAAGTATCAATTAAGAACATTCTTTCCGCTTCGAAATCCAATGCACTTAGGAGAAAAGTAATAAATTTTGGAGATGAAGCTAATCAAACAGAAAAAGACAAATCACTGTGTTGTTTTCAAAACTATGAAAAAACAGGCAGTAAGAGGCTAATTCTGTTTGTGGATTTGGGGTAACAATAACTAGATTGTTTGGGATTTTTTTCAACACAAAACATCTTCATTACTTTTTATCTTTATGTGGAGGTGTCATTTCTATTTTCACAAAATCTTGAGTTGAATAGGAATTAATAATTTTTTTGTCTTTTTCATGTCAGTCTGTTGTAGTTGCTGACACATCTGGACTTTACATGTCTATGCAACATCCAGAAAAATTTACAGAACTTAATAATTACACAGCACATCTCACCTGGACATTTATAATGTTTCTTGCCCATTAACTGAATAAAATTCTTCTTATTCGGAGACAGATAATTTTCATCCTTTCACACAGACACAGTAGTTGACTAAATTTTCTTCTTCTATAAATTAATGCAGGTATAACTTCGCTGCTGTAAAACAACTGAGGGTATTGGGAAAAAAAAATTATTCCTCCTTCGTAAAATGTGAGATTGGAAGAGGAATATTGTGAGCTACAAAATAGGAACATGAAAATATTTATTTCTTTGTTTTGTTCCTTTGTTTATGTCTTTGTTTTGTGCTTTTTCACAAAGCATGTTAACATCAAACTGATTTACTATGATCTTGTTTTTTCAGACATGCAGCTAACTCTTCAAATTCTTTGTACTTAAGGAATGCTAAAACTATCAACAATTTTTTTTCTTGAAATAAATCTAATAACATATTTGCATTGAGTTGATCTGCTTATTGAAATACAGCTGTCAAAGGAGATGGGTACCTCTAGGCACTAGGTGATGACAATTGCTATATGCTTCAGATACCTAGGGAATCATTAATTTCCTTTATGTTAAATGGTCTGCATCTCTCTTAGTTTCTGTCATGCAGTCTTAGCAGTGGTACACAGAGCAGAACAAGTCACACAAAAATCACAAGCCAGATCAAGCCATGAGGGCATCTAGCTCAATATCCTGTCTCAGAGAAAAAACAGTCACTCTTTAAAATGGATATATAACACAGGACAACAGAGATTTTTCCCCAAGTGCATTACTTCAGCTTCCACCAATCAACGAGAATAAGGTTTCCTGACCTGTGGTTCCATTGTATTTGCTAGTCTGGTGGATTAGTTTCCCTTGTTCTTAATTTTTCATTATTTTTATATACTTTTGACCTACATAATATCTTTTGGCAAAAAATTACCCCAAACATTCTGCAAAAAGTTAATAAGAATTTCCTTTTGTTTTGCAAGCCTGTGACCTGATAGTAACAATAATTGAGTAATTGAATTCCCTTACCTGCTGTGTTCCAAGACATGGAGCTGCCATTTCTTACTCACATTTTCCTTTGCATGTTGAATAGGCTTGTTCTGTTTCTCCATCTGGAAGCAAGGCCATCCCTTTGATCATCCCTATTTCTGTTCTGTGTTTCATTGTACCTGTGCAGATGCATGCTTGCTGAATATCTTCTGCTTTATTTTCCTAATTTTTTTAAGTCTTTTCTTCTATTACTGTTCCACTTGTATGGCAGTTTCTTTCAATGAAAATGAATTGATGTCCTGCTCTAAGGATTGCTTATATGACCCACTGCCCTTAGTGCTTTTCTCTTGAGTCTTCAAATTAAATGTACTGTCTTTCTGCCATTCAAAGGCCCTAGCAGTCTGCAAAGTAGGAGATTAAGTCAGTGATCTGATTTCAGACCTCCCAGTTGGCAGCAGAGAGCTTTATCAAAAAGGCACCAGGCCGGCCTGATAGAGGAAGACTTGTGCATTTTATTTTGTAAGGATTTTGTGCTTTGTTATGCTCGAGTTCAGTTACAGCAGGCAGGAGACTTTTGTGCATTGAGACAAATGAATGAAAGCAGCAAGGGTAAGATTTATTTTGTTTCATATTTTATTGTCTTGAAAGAGCTGAACTCAGCTAATCAGTTATTTCATAGGAAATGGTTACTGTATTTCTGTACTGGTGTAGGTGCGTGTGATGCTTTATGAAACACCCAAGTCAGATTTCATGTGCACCAGACATAATCCCTAGGAATTTTCTGAATCATATTTATTTCACTTTGATTTTCTTCACACCATGAACATAAGATAAAAGAATGCATTACTCTAAGGTGGTTAAATCTGGTTGCCTGGGATATTCTGTGAGCATGATATTGATAGAACAGATCATGCATTCATCAGACCCTTCATATTGATTCTTAACTGACTTTCTGCCTGCTGGGAACACCTCCATTCTTGATAATATGGAAAAGGTTTGCTGCACTGCTTGTAAAAGTTTTTATCACCTGTGCTTCTATTACAGTCTCTGAGTGATGGAAAAGAAGAACAAGCACAGAATTTGTCCATAGATTTCAGAAGATGTTTACCATTGTAATTGAAAGATACAAAAAGCAAATTCAGAGTTTAATCCCCTGACTAAATATTCTGATGTCCTGTTCAGTTCACATGTTTAACATTTCAACTCAAAACTACTGTACTAATTTGGTTTTGCCTAAAGAAAATCCTTCTGCAGGTTGTCTATCTCTGATACATAAGCAACAAAAATGAGAATTATTAATCTGCCTTCAGATATTGCTGGCATACATGTTTACACCTAAACTATTGACTCTCAAGTCCTTTTATAGCAAATAGAGAGAACTAGGCAGGTTTAAATCATGAGGATGATTTGGGTGAGGATAATCACATCCTAGGATTACTTATTTACTTTAATTATTAAAGAGGACCATGGACTTGTCTACAATCTACCCTGTAGATTGTAGACAAGCTTAGTCAGATGTTTGATCTGATTTTCCTATCAGAAGATGTATGCATTTCTTCTCTTGCTAGGATTTTGTGATGTTAAAAGTCTTTCTTGGTTCTCATTTGAATTTATTTAGTGATGGTTGGTGCAGTTGATGACTCTTAATGTCTTCAGGACTGAAAAATATATTTTAAAAAGAATTCAACAGAATAAAATCAAATTCAAGCTAAGCCAGTCTTGTAATAAAAAGTGAAGAATGCAAAGGGAAAATAAGATGTAGGAGTGGAAACAGATTTATTCCATTTTAGTAGCAGTAGAAAATTATATCCTTCCCCTTACTCCTCTTTATTTTCTGACTAAGACAAAATCAGGTAGGACATAATAGAAGCTTACTGGTGTTTCTCAACTTTTTCTTGTTTTACTGTGTTATTGTGAAAATTTTCATAAATAATATCCCATCTAATATATTTATTTCAGTAGAAAATTTGAGTCTTCCATTAAATTGTTAAAGTAGAAGTCTTAGTAATATGTGTTTGTCAGGTAATTCAGACCCCACTCTCTGGTCTCTCTTGCAAATTTTTTCTCTGGAATTGTTTGTAATCTTTTTTATCCTTAAAATGTGAGAAATTTTCTCTTTCTTCCTGCATCCAAGTTAATTGTTTTGAGAACCCCTTAGGCTGCATGTACTCACTTGGAGACCATTGCCTCAGTGGAAGAGAGTCCTTGTGATCAGAGACAGAGGTGACAGTGTCAGATAGTGGACCCAGGGTGGAATTAGGTTCTTCTTGTTAGCCTGTCCTGTGAAATATATTAAATACTAAATTATTTATTGCCAGCAATCATCTTAAAATATGAAGAACTGTAAATATTGCTAGGAAGCAGTACTAAAATACTGTCCTGATGTGGTAGAGAATTAGCTCATTGTAGTTCAGCAGATGCTCTTCTTTGGATCTGATGTGTGCAGCCATGGTCAGTGCTTCATGGCACTTTAATTTCTGCTAATTAAGAGTTTAGTAGAATGAGGGAAGTGGAAAAATTTTGCCCAGACTGGCAGCTTTGCCTATAGTGTTCTCTCAGTGTACTGTATCACAGACGTAGGTTTTAGGTTCTTAATACACAGACTCAATCTGTTTTCTCCCACTTAGACCCTCCATCCAAGCAGAAGACTAATCCCTGTGCTCTCAATGACCTCTTTACTGATGTTGCAGACTTGCAGCAGATTGCAGCTGTGGTACAGCTGTGGGGCAGAGAATGACTGTTAGGGATCAGCAGGCTGATGGCCTGCACACCGTAGGGAAGAGGATGTGCTCTGCATCTTGGCATTTCTGGATGGCTTTTTTTTTTTTGCCAGGTATGCATTTGTTTCTGATGCAGTTGCTGTATTTGCTGTGTCTCTTCTGCTGATTTCTGAGAGGACTTCACAGCGCTGGTGATGGAGGCCTAGGCTGCTCTGGGCACAGCCCTGCAGATGTAGGCAGGACTGCTGAAATAGAATCTTTTCTCAGTAGTTTTGACTATACATCAATGCAAAGACTTCTCTGGATGGAAGGCGCTGGATCCCCTGGAAAGTTTTAAATCCTTAGGGGAGATCCCTCTTTTGAAGGGAGCTATCCTTCCTAAAGGAGTAATGATATTGTCCTTCCTTTCAAGATTGCCCAGAGAGACCATGATCTCTTCCCCTCCTCATTCTTCTCCCCCTTCCCTTCACCTAGCTGAAAGAAACTGCACAGATGAATTTTAATTTAGAATATAAATTGTGGACAGCTACTCTCCAAATTGACCAGTTGGGATTTTTTTAACTACCTAATAAAAGACATTTTAATAGCTTTGTTGCTCAATGTACCACTACATTGTGAGTACTGAACTACACTGAGATTTCTAAAGGCACTGCACTTCAAGAATAATTATTAAGGTTGAGTGCACAGAACCTCCCTGTGAAGGATAACAGAATCACCAATTTTTGAGGGTGGAAGGGAACATCATCTTGAGACCATCAAGTCCAACCCCCTGCTCAAGCAGAGCAGAATCACCTAGCACAGGTTTCCCACAACCATGCACAGTCTGGTTTTGAAAATCGCCAGGAACTGAGACCTGACAAACCCCTCTGGGTAACCACTCTCAGAGTGAAACAGAGTTCCCATGTGTTCAGGTGTAATTTCTTGGGTTTTGATTTGTTCCCTTTGCTATCAAGTGCACTGCTGAGAGAAAATTGGCCCCCTCTTTGTCACCCCCGTGTGTTTACAGATCCACCTGTAACATGTGTTAAGATCCACCTGAGCTGTTTGCTCTGCAGCCTTAGGAGTCCTGGCTCTCTCAGCCTTTCCTCACGTGAAAGAGAACCCAGCCCTTAATCCTGTTTGTGGCCTTGCACTACGCTGCTAGACCTCCTAGTACTGTTTCTCTTGAAAGTATGAATATAATTAGGAAAAAAACACTCATAATCATGTAGGTCTGCTTCTGATTTGCAATGCCACTGACCTTTTTTGCATCTCATATCTTTTTCCACTTTCTCCAACAATCCTGACTTTTCCAGACCTATGATTTAGAAACGTAACTAGTCATTGCTGTTTTTCTTTTGCTGTCAGGGTGTGGTGTTTTTTAATGACTGTCCTTCCACATGTGCTTATTTAGCTAGGCCTTTCAATTTGTCCTTTTTTTCTTAAGTCAGTTAAAAACAGCAGAGCATAAACAGTGGTCAGATTCACAAACAAAAAATTAATAAAGTGAATACAATTTTTTTTGTAGTGCTAGTCCTGCCTGTGTGTAATCATCATTCACAGATCCATTGTATATTTTTAGTTCATTAAACTAAAAATTTCTTTGCAAAAATATTACCTGAACTCAAAAAAAATTTTTTTGATGCTTATTCCTTATTCATATCCCTGGTGATCAGTCTGGGAAATCTTCAAGGTATTTTGCTTAAATAGGTTTCTTGGGGCATTGGGAAGACATTCTGCCTAACCTCAATTAGTTTTAGCTTATTTTTTCTTGCATTCATGATACTATTATCATGTCTAAAGGGTAAAAAATAACCCAAAAGCCATAATGACTAAAGTAATGAATGCAATAAACATTGTAAATGTTAAGCCTTCACACTTAAAAATTTTCTCTTAACAATTATTCATTTCCAGACTAATGTAGTGGAAAAATGCATATTCTGCCCAATGGCATTCTCTTTATAATTTCAAACCCCACAAATTTGAGTATTCTGAAAAAGAAGAAAAACTGGGTTTGCCGTCTAGAAATAACAATTAAAAGCACTTCACAGACATGTCAAAGGACAAAAGTTGTGTACTGACACATCTGTAAAGAAAATTTATGACACTCTTTTTAACTTGCATCTTCTAGCATTAGTCTCTCCTATAATGGTCTTTTCACATCTGGTAATAAGCAGATGCTAGAACTTTTTCATTTTTTATGTATTTGATTTGAATGTTTGAAATTAAAGAAATTTATATACATGCTCAGCAAATAATATAGTTGATGATGCTATTCACAGGTATAAAAAAATGGATCTCTCTAAAGTGCCTGCATTTTATAACTTTATTTTGTAATAAATTAATAAAATTATCTTTTTGTTGTTCATTTCAGACATAGCACTGTTTTTTCCATCCTTCACTGGAAATTCTTATTTGGAGCTACCTTCTCTGACATCTGTATCTGATACCAGGACTGCATCTGGGCAGGAAACAAGCAATGTGACAACTCTGTACTTGACAGTGAAAACAACTGCTCTAAATGGCACAATTCTTTACAGTGAGTACCAAAGATACTTGAAGCTAAGTATCCGTTTTAGCTCCTTCAGGTCTTTATTAACTTTAGTGTACATCAGCTGGCATTTCATCTTCAACAGCAAAATGAGTCATTAAAATGCAGTAGAAGCCTTTTGGTATTCTAATGCATGCTGCATTATAGGATTTGAACCATTGTTCCTTGTGTTCCTCTGGAAAGTTCTTTAATTTATGAGTCATTGAGCAAAACATAATTTTCAAGAGAAAATGCTGCTTCCTGAAAAAAAAGAACACAGTAAGCATATGACTTTAGTTGTAAGTTTTACTGCTTTAAAATACAAATGTTGAAGAAGTTTTGAACAACTTATAGAGAAACAACTTCTCTGTAGTTGGATTGAGTCTCGCTTTTTATAATTGTGATCTTGGTTCCAAATTCTTGATTTATAGAACTATCTTAGGTTCTGCAGTTTTGCCATATTTTGAAGCACTTACTGTGATTTCACACTTCAGAGAATTCCTTTGTGATCCCCAGAGAGTATACGTGCAGACTTGGATTTTTGCCTGTTAATACTACATAAAAAAGTTTCTTCTTGCCTGCATATTTCATTCCTCAATATATGGCGTAAACTTCTGAGACAGAAGTACACTTTTCACGAGTCAGCAAGAAAAAATAGACTTCTCTGCCAGTTGAGTATTTCATTATATATTTTATCTTGCAATTTCTTGCAAATGGAAAACATGGAAAGTGAGGTGATTTCTTCCCAAGAAGAGCTGGAAAATATGATTATTTGATAGATTTACTCCACAAAGACAAAATCAGTAGGAGCATTTTCAGTTCACTGCAACTTCCTAGAGTTACTCTACACAAGAAATGTTGTTGATCTAGCATGAATAATTCTGATTAAATTTTTTTGCATTTATATTAATCTGGTAGTAGTATATGTGAATTCATCTGAACTATGTACATATTTATAAGGCAGGGTTAAAAGTAATATAAGCTTTGTGGCATTATTTAATTATGCCTTTTTTTATTATCTGTACTAGATATTTTTTAGATGTGAAACACTCTAGCCCCAAACTGAAAATTAATATTTACTTCTTTCCAAAATGGCATTTTAAGTCCTTGTATTTTAAATCTGGGCTGTTGCTGCAGCTGCCTAAGCTACAGTACTGCAAAATTTGCCAAGAATCATGGATAAGTGGTGATGTTGCAGTTCTTTATATCAAAATGTTTTATACTTGTTAGTTATTTCAATTTCAAGAGGAGTTATTTGCCCTTGAAGAAGAATTCAATGAAGATTATTGGAAGTATTTTGAATATATTTGGCATTTAGTGATTTTGTTTGCTTCATCACTGCAGAGTAATTTGGCGCCAGCCAAAGTTAATCTTGCTATCTACACATAAGCCCTGAGTAAGCATCTCTGTGAACCAAAAATCTCAAAGAACTCCAAACCAAAGAGAAGAAAAAGAGGAATATTCTCTCTGCTAGACTCAGGAGGAACTTGGGAGGAAGTGGTGTTTTTGGAAGCTAAAAGAGTCGCGTTTGTTCAGCCTGGAGAAGAGAAGGCTCTGGAGACACCACGTTCCTGTCTTTAAGTATTAAATGGGTGCTCTAAGAAATATGGGGTTAAACTTCTTAATTTCCTGTTGCAACAGGACATGGGGTAATGTTTTTAAACCAAAAATCACTAAAAGAGTGTAAATGTAGACTAGATGTAAAGATTTTTTTTACAATGAGGGGAGCAGGGTACTGGAATGGACTGTCTAGAGAGGTGGTCAATTCCTCATCCCTGGAATCATCCAAGTCAGGTTTGAGAAGACTCTGAGCAACCTGCTCAGGTTGAAGACGTCCCTGCTCATTGCTAGTGGTGAACTAGATGACCAATTCAAATGACTCTACGTATTTTCTTTTCTAGATAATGTGCTCATTTTGCATCTAACCTAATTAGATATTTAAACCTAATATAACCTGTTCAGCTATTAGTTCATACCGTCTATGGAAAATTGTTAACATGGTATTTTTCAGGTGTTTGGAGAGATTTTGTTACAGCAGTATTTGAGGACTTCACATTCTTTAGAATATAAATGTTTCCACTTTCTGGAATGATAGAATGACATTAGTGGAGAACCCCAACATTTTTACCTTTCCAGTTATCCATATTGAGACTTCCATGGGCTGTGTCACAGCTCACTTCTTATCCCTCCAAAAAGGAGCCAGTGTGGATCAGGATTAGTGGAACGAGTTCAGCCCTCACCCTAAAATTGAGCTGGGGTAGCTCCAGCAACTCGGGATAATATTTGTACATTTTCTCAGACTGAAAACTCACCTTTTCTTCACAGGTTCTCAGTACCATGTCATACTTGCATTTTCATTCCCTGTGTTACCCCTAAAATGGAATTTTAACTGATTTGCAATATTCCACTCTTTTAGCGACCAGTAGGGTTTCTTTTATGGTTAGATTTCTGTTAAGCTAAATAAATAGATAAGTAAATAAGGAAAACTTTGGATCTCTTCCTGGCTGTGGAACAGAGACACAGAAAATAATGGACAACTTATCAGAATTCTTGTAGAATTCTGGTAAGTCATCCATTACTTTCTGTGTCTTATTATCAGAATTCTTTTAGAACTCTGACACTGTGTTAAACATTAGATAGATCTTTGCTTTTCATTTCCACTTTAACGATCTCTGCTCCTCCTTCTTTAACACCAATTACTTTTCCTTGTTTTTACTCTTTCTTTTTTTTGTTCTGTGTGTCCCTGATAATTAGATTAATTTCCAAATATTGCAAATGATTCTTATAATGGTTCAGATCAATATTCTTATTTGGTTTTACATGAATGTAAAATAAAAAATTATATAAATGCATAAATAAAAATCTTTCCAGTGTTTTATGAATGAACTCCATGTGCGTATACAGGTAATTGAGAATTTAATTATTTCTGAACACTCTTCTGTCAAATAAATATCCTTTGTGAGTTCCCTCATATGCTTTCTCTGTACTTCCTTCATCCCCATTTTTTCTCCCCGCTCTGTCTTTCATTTTCACTTCCAACTACTACAAAAGTGAAGCTGCTGCTGTCAGCTCTTCTGCTTTTAATAGTAGCACAATTCCTGCCTTTTCTCTGCTTTTTTGAAACTGTGTGACCATCAAACATCCCAGGAAGGAATCATCAGTAGAAAGCCAACTTGAGGCTATTGCACTCACTAGGTACAAGAATCACACACTTCTAAGGGTTCATGTTCCCAACATTTTCAGATTCTGTTAATTTATGCATGTTTGCAATGGTTTAATCATTATGGTTACAATTAGCTTCACATATTCATAAAGCAAAAACCTTTCTATTTGTCAAAATAACTTTTTAGAATAGAAAAATCATTACAGTGATCTGCTTCTTTCAGATGTACTTTACTAGAAAATTGTTACACATTTTTGATTAGTTTTTTTAAATTAATCCAACTTCAGATTACACATTTTACAAACACACCTGTTTTTACCAGGTGGTGGTGAGGTTACATCTGTTTTTCTGGCAGATAATTAGTAGACATTTAATTACAGAGAGAAGTCTCAGACAAGATGCTACTGATACACAAATGAATTTGAATCAGAAAGTATGCATAAGAAGACTATTTAAGCCAAAATCATAAGGATAATATAAAAGAATTGAAACTTGCATCTGTCTTTACCTAGTACATTAGCCAGTGAAGAACAAAAAAGATTTGTGCCTTCTTCACTTTTTCATGTCAACATGCCTTTAAATAAAAAGAACAGAACACTGAAATATCAATGCATTATTTTAATACCTTGTAGCAGTTAGTGCAATTATATATGTGCAAATATATATTAGACAAATAAAATAAATATAGACAATACAGCAAATAAGGTTGCTTATAGGCTAACCAAGAGGCAGAAGATGAGAACCATTACATGTGCTAGGCATGCCACTTTAGTAAATCATATCGTGCCATTGTTAAAAAATAAATCCTATTTGGTGCCTTTATTAGCAAGAATTTTATCAATGGTTAGTTGAAATTAACAAGTACTAAGGACTTGTAGAGGCTTCCAAAAATAGGTTTTCTGTTAAAAAAAAAGGGAAAAGAGGATGTCATAGAAGTCTATGTATGATTTATAGAAAATTACTATACATATATCTGTCTTAATACAAAGAAAAATGCATTTACATAGTTAATAATGACATTTTCCCTAATTATTTCAGTATGTACTCAAGAAATACATACATTAAAGAGTGTTAACAGTAAATGGACTAAAACTCTCTGGAATTTTTGCTGCTGTGTTATGTGTAAATTGTTGATAGAATGGGACAATTACATTTGTGCCAATAAAGATTAGACATCATTGTGAGAAGATTTGTTTGTTGACTACAGAATGCATTCATAAAATTTCTATTCTATTCCTTAATTATTTTATTTGTTAGCATGATTAAATTTCATCAACACGTCAAAGCAAATTGTGATATTTAACCACAAAGCAAAATAAATTGCTAGCAACGATAAAAACCTGATACAGTTGTAAAGTTTTACTTCATCATTTTCATTTTTAAGAGAGTCAGCATAATGCTGCTCACAATCCCTTCAAGGGTAGATTGTTTAGCTTCTGCTGTATATGGTAGCCTATAACTTCTGACAATTGGATTCCATGTTTATAGCATTCCTAAAGGACAACAGCTCCCTTTCCATAAGTTGGGCTCATAAATTATTTCCTTTTTTCTCAGAAGCTCTGTTCCCCATATCTTCCCATATTGCCCTTACCCTTAAGAAACTAAATAGAGGCCATTCAGACATTTTAGTTGTAGTCTCTTTGTCTTTATTTCAGCTCTTATTTTCATGTAGAGCACTTCACAGTATCCTTCCTGTGTCAAAATTGATTTTCTGTCTTAATAAAGCTAATCCCATATTTTAATGGGACTTCAAATCTGTCTTTTAGATAGGCAATCATTTAAGCTCAATGGCCATTTGCTTGTTGACATACTGATGTACAAAAATTACCTTCCAGCTCACAGTTTCCTGTGAAAGGATGATTGCTGAGATTCTTTTGCTGGAACCCTCACATAACCTCTACTGAGGTCAAGATGATTTACCCCTAATATCCAACAAGGTTTTTAACTCAGATATTTCCCAATCTCTGTCTCTTCCCAGAACCTGTCTGTTTTGCTTATGACTCGAGCTTTTCCTATGAAGGTAATTTCCATCATATGCACTAGGTAGTGTATGCTCTTTCACATTGACAGAACAAAATTCTGTGACTCCTCATGTTCACTGTAGAAAGATTTAAAGGACTGTCCTTTCAAAGGATTTCATACCACCTAGCAAATAATGTGAAGAATGCTGTTAGTCACCTGTAAGTGTGACTTAAAAGTGCTCCCTAGACTGAAGTTCAAGCAGCAACACTCACTGAAGTTTCAAGAAGTAATGCTGCCTTTGAGAGAGCTGTCCCAGATTTTTTACTTTACTGGTAATAATGAGGACTTTCTTCCAGGTTTTTACTAGTGGATAGACAGACAGAGTCATTGGGAGAGGGGAAACAAGCTGCTCATCTGTAGCTTCACTTTTTCAAGACGTTATATACATGCATATATACATCCACTTCATTCTCTCTGAATCAATGTGACTTACAGACCTACTTACTGGTAGAAATTGGAAATGCCAGGAATGGCATGTGGCATGTACAGGGAGGGGAGAAAACTAGGAAACAAATAGTACAATATATGCATATATCACTTGTATGATGGTTAAAAAGCAGTGCAATTGTGCAATATATTTTGAAAGAGAATTGTCAGACTACTGTAGAAGGAAATTGTAAAAGCCAAAGGCATGAAATCCAGTCAAATTAAAATAGCTTTGGAGTTAATTAGGTATTCAGAATACAAAATATATCTAAGCATAAAAGACTTTAGTAGGTCATCAGGATTTGTAACAGGCTGAAGAAATGCAATGTTGACTAGAAAGCTGCTCTCAAGGAGGGAGTTTACATTGTGAACTGTTTCTGCTAGGAACTATGCAAAAGGAAATGATCAGACAGTTGCAAGCACTGTTGTCTCTCTCTGATCTAAAAGATCATTTTTTGCTCTTTGTTTTGTCTCCAAAATAAAGTCGATTTCTTTTTTTTTTTTTTTTACAAATTATTATGTTTTTTAAGTCCCCATAATGCCCTCATTCTTTTTACCTTTCTGAATAAAAACAATAAAGCGTGTTCTGACCTGTGGCCCCCTGCAGCAGCTCCAGGCCTGGGAGCTCCTACCCAGAGCTGAAGCCCAGCCCAGATCCCAGCCCTTGTGACCCACTCTGGGGGACTCCTGCTCGTGGCTCATGGGCAGAGCCACCCAAACCCAGGCACTCCACAGCTCAGGGTCCCCCAAATGCCAGCGTGAGATTTCTCCCCGTCCAACACCCATGCCAGCACCCAGGCCTCCTATTCAGAGGCAGTGGTGCATCAAACAATACATGCAGTATTTTCAATTTCCTGACCCAGTTAGTGAGTCTTTTTTACTTCAGTTAAACATAGCAAAATACAGTGAAATAAACAGATTAACATTTTAACGATTTGTCTTAAAGGCGAATAAAAATTGCAAACAGGAACTGTCTTACCTTTTATGAAAAGAAAATTCAAAGGACAAATTCACCTAATAGCATTTGAAATTGTAGGTGTCAGTCCTTTTTTTTTTTAGAAGAGCCTTGTATCATTCATCACTTAAATATAAATATTTTGCTGTCATTTTTACAATGTATAATATATTATTTAGTGGAAGTGAACTTAAGCATATTTTTCATTCATATTTTTAATAGTTCAAGTACCAGTATGTTTGATGTTTTGTAAATAATTTTTCTTCTCTTCAAGTCTGAAATACACTGTTAATTGGGAAAGGTGAATTTTTCATAATCTTTAAATCTATTATAAGAGCTGTCCTCTTATAGTTTTTGTTTTCTATCATTTATTTGAAAAGCTGAATGAATGTGAATTTCTTTTTATATTGTCACCTTCGTTGCCTTAACAATACTGCTGGATATAGAGAGAAGTTCAGTTCATGAAAGATCTCTGTGAGATCGATGCCACTGCAGTGGCAAGTAAATTTTTTCTTTTAGTTATTTTCTTTTACTTTTAACTGTTAGCTAAATACAGAGATTACAGTTTGATTTTTTTCCTCAGAGTCACTCAAGAAGAGTCCCCAGGGTCACCTAGGCATCGTGTCTGATGATGGTGTTCCAGTTGTGTGATTGATTTAGTTCTGTGAGGTCCTACACTTCCAGCAGTGTGACTGTCGCCTTTTTTGTTTTCAAAGCTGGTGAAAGAAATTTTGGAGAACAGTTTCTTCACTTGTATCTCGTGGAGGGAAGACCAACAGTTCGCTTAGGCTGTGGAAACTCTCAGAACATTCTGACTGTGTCCCTGAACCAATCTGTCAGCAAGGGTGCGCTCGTCCCTATCACAGTGAGGTAAGAACTGGGTTACACTAAAAGAGTTTTAGTCATCTATATTGAGCAATAAAATGTAATTTTTTTTTTGACAATAAAAGGGCAAGTCAAAGGGGAAAGCAAATTTGGAAACCTTTTTTTGTAAAGTTGAAAATATAATTCAATTTTAATTCTCCTTGGTTGAAAATACATTTTAGTTCACACAGATTACTTCAGTCCTTTGGAGAACTTGTGAATCATTCAAAGTCTTCAAAGTCCAGATACATTTACAGATTCAGATTATTTCAGTTTGAGAACTGAAACAGTTTAAACATAATTTTTGAAATTACAAATGGGGGTCTCATATTTTATGGTTATGAATTAACATGTTGAATAAATTATATTTGTCATCACATTTTAGTGCTAAATATAAGAATAATCTATTGTTTAAGATAAATTAAAAATGGGCATGCTAACAACATCTTACATTACAGGGTGTACTTGATGATTTTAAAAGCTTTATCCAAACAACTACAATTCTAAAAGTTGTCATATCTACATTTGCCACTGTACTGTCAGGGTTATACAAGTGGCTAATCACTGCTGTCACTTTTCATCTTGTACAAATGATAGTTCTGAAAATGGTTCATTTATCATTTTGAGATGGATATTGATATCATGCTTTGGTAATTAACTAACTCTTTTCCAGTCATGGAATTTCATATGTGCAAGCTAGGTAAGAAGTAAAACAGAAATAATATAAATTTTTTTGTTATGTTTATATTAGTAATGTTAAATAATGGTAAAGTATTCAATTTTCACTTCAGAAATGTTTAGAAATAATTCTCACCCATATAAAGTATCATATTACTGTGATTAGGATAACATTTTTTTACATCGTTTAAGTATTCTTAAGGATTAATTGCTGCACCAGAACTGTGAACATTTGTGCTGTGAGGGAATGTAATGCACAAATTATGAAATTAAAGGAAGCCTTGGCTAGGACTGTTTTTGCTGTTAGAGGATGGTATGTGAAGGAAACTGCTGTGAAAGTTACCATGAAACATGCATGTTAGACTTCTCAAAATTGCCTTTTTCTATCAAAAAAGAAAAATCAAAGCAAAATCTGAATGGTTTTGTGTTTTTCTTCTGAGCTGTTTCTCTGTGATGTAAATGTTGATCAATTCTGAAATGACAGGGGTTTGTTGATCTCATATAGAGTAGATTGATAAGGGGAGAAGAGAATGTTCAGCATGTCAGTCTATTTTCTTAGATTGTATGCTTAACCCATCTGCCCTACCACTTCTTTTAGAAACAAATTTGTTAGAACATAAATCCTTTTTTCAATATACAGAAAGCTAATAGGAGCTGCCATTTAAGAAACTGTTTCACTTCTATCTTCTATTTCTCTTCATCCACAGGTCTCTACATTACTTTTTTCCTACATTTAAAATGGGGATTTTTTCCTCTTATGTTTAGTATTAACATCTAGTATTAATGGAACAAAGTCACATAGCATACATTCAAATCTTATTAGCTGGCAGTGTATTTATTTTAGGATTTTTGTACAGATTGTAAAAGCACATAAAATTTACAAAGAAAAGCATATCAATTCCCCTCCTTTTGACCTAGCAGATATTTTTTCTCTCCAAAAATACTTGATAGAGTTATACAGCTCAATACAAATAAACTATTGTAAGTTTGTTTTTTAATCTCAGAGGCTTCTCTTGTATGAGACATTGGTCAGATAATTATCTGCGTTGTCTTTGCTTCATACATTTAAGCCATTAAAATGCCATACTGATTTTAAAGCCTAATAATATTGTAGCAACAAATGCAGCTAAACGAAAATTTAAAAATTGATTCTAGGTATAGAGTTCAAGTTCACACTGAAAATTTTATTTCCTTCTTTTTCTACCTTAATATTAACACCTCTGTATTTATGGCCTCATTCTTCTTGTTGTTACACTAAAAAATACTATCAGTTCAATTTACACATTTCCTTTGTTTACTAGAATTTTATACTGCTACCTTTGAAACAGTGACATCCTAAATAACTTGCAAGGTGTGATTGTAGACTGCGACTAGTAGGGATTTACATGAATTTGAGTTTATGGGCTTGGCCTCCAAAATGACTTGTGATTATTCTTGTGAGTCCTTCTAAAATGTAGAGAGAGCAGTATATCCTTCACCAAGGAGCAATAAAATTGTAATCCTTCAGCAGTCATCCTTAACCTCTGTCAAAGGAAAAAGCAAACTTGACAAGGCTGTTGTAGCCTCCCAAGCTCTTGAATATAAAATATAAATCCATGACAAACTGTTGATTTGTGTTCTCAGAGGCTGTTGTAGATAGATAATTCTATCTGTATGCTTTACCTGCAAAATTGTGTGGGGTTTTTTTCCCTATAGTGCAGAAAAAGAGTCAAAGAGCAGAATAAATGATAATTTTTGTTACTGTTTCAAAGCTCTCTAACAAGGGAACAAAATATTTGCTATATTTGATTTTGAATTAGTTTGGAAGATAATAAGATAATATTTGACAGTTATTCTGGTTTTGGATGCTACTATGACTGCAGTGGTTAAGCACCACAGCTAACACATCCAATATCTATAGAAACAGACTTTCTCCTTTTCAAACTTATTCTTTTTAATCCACATGTGCAAGAAACGAATACATTCCCATAGTTTAGAGCTATTGCTTTCCTTAAACTGTATGATTAGTTTCCTTAGACATGGCCATTTTCTCAAACCTGATGAAGATTAAATGAGTTTTAAATGTTCAGTCATTGTCTTTATGATACTTGTGAAATGGCAGCTTTATAGAATAAAGTCAATAAAGCTCTGATTGCTTACTTTTTTGCCTTGCCTAAAGAAAATAGAAACCTGTTTCAATGTAGTTTCATTTGTGTTTCTATTTCTGTTTATTTTAGGATGATTTGATTACTGGTTTGAAAATGTGCATTCATTTGAGTGTAATTTTTTATGATTTCATGATTGAGAATGTATTGGTCTTTTCAGTTAAAGCTTTGAACACATACTTGAAATGTAGTTTGGATTGGTTTTATGGATTTGTTCTTTAAAGTTATTCAAAGAACATTAATCCAAACAAATTTCATTCCATGAGTACGTTCTGAAATGCATTTGCCTGATGTAAAATTTGCTCTACTTTGTGGTTAAAGTGATATTACTGTCATGGGGGCAAATGATGTTTCTTCAATTCAGTGGTTGAAAGAAGGTAAATTTAACAAAGAGATTGAAATACTCAGGTCATCAGGATTTTGATTTATCTAGATAGTAAGGTGGATTGGCACTTTAAGAATATAAGTACTGATATTTTTTAGACATCTTAGATTCTTGTTTTTAAATGATATTTTTGTCTGTTCTGCACAGTGATGCGATACAGCGGGTCCTTTTCTGCTTAGGAGATTCCAAGCAAGCATTAATTAAAATCTTCCCTGTATGTGACAACATCACTCTTCAATCTTATTCACCTGCAGAGCTTTCAGAATTTTACTCTGGAATTTAATGGACATAGTGCCCATCCCCACAGAGCTATAGCATGTTATTGGGTACATTTACATTTCATGTATCTTCCAAGTGAACATGTTGAAAGCAGTTGTTTCCAGTTTTCTGTCACACTTTAATCAGTAGTATGGATGTGAGCATTTACTCATGGCTGAGAAGGGCACCTTTAGCTGTCCTTAAAAGGGTTTATTTGTTAAATACATTATCCAGTTAATTTGGCCAAGTATCACCCAGACCATGCAGTGTACAGAAGCTGCTGAAGTTTATTATTTGGTCTTCCAGCTTCAAAAGCAGATGGCACATTCTGAACTGTGAAAGTCCTCAGCATGTTTTTGTACCTCCACATGGAAACTTTGGCAAGGTGTCATGTATTAAGTACTAGTTACATGATTATATTATCAGTGTCCATGATTTCCCCACTTCTACTTCCTCACTTTCCACAGAGGAAAGAAAATCATTGCTTGAACTATTCTACAAAGTTTTTCCATGCATGTGCATTCTGAAAATGTGTTTCTAAAAAAATATGTAAATCACAATCCATATGATATGTTGTCTCATTTTCAGTCATGTTGTTTACCTATTTCATTTCATTACTTCAGAGATATATAAGTTTTCATACATAGTAGTGCATATTTTTATTATTATTTACAGGTGTTGGGTATCCTGCATAGTGTGAAAGTATTACTTAAAAGTAAATTAAATCAATAAACCAAAAAAAAACCCCAAACTCAATTATCTGATGTCTTGCTATTGCTTCCAATATTACCAGTTACCAAGAAATATAGGATATTTTTTTGATGATTTGGAAACATCTGAGCAGCAGGTTTTGTATCTCAGCAAGTATATAGTGTAGCCTAGGTTTTGTACATGCCATACTGATTTCCAACATAATTAATTATGTTATGAATAAGAAATGGAAAGGTGATTTGGTAAATGACAACAATGTGCAATATCACTGTCATCTTATCACACCTCATCTTTTCAAAATTATTTGAAGATTAACAGTGAAAGCAGTCTTGGATAGATTTTTAAAATTGTATTTTTATTTTATGAATGTATAATATTGTTAAGGAAAATGCATTTAGATGTGGTTTTAACAAGGAATGTTTTACACACTCTATATCTTAATTTTGAATTTTAAGTCTGCATGTAGATAAGTTATACCTATGTTGTGGTGCATCGAACTGGAAATGCTGTATGATATTACTCAATTTTGAAGAAAATTTGTGATTACGTCTAGAAGGGCATATATACAACTGCATAAATTTATGTTTACTGCATTTTCTATAGCAATCGAAAATTTCATAAAATCATCACATTTTCCACTGTAAGGTAGGAATGCTTTTGCCCTGTACACCTATGCATTGCTTGTCCCCTGAAAGCTTTGATCCGTTTCATTAATTGAGCTGTTACAGTTTTGCACAAGAAATCACCACATCTATTTAGTCTTAAAAATAGTCCCATAAGAGATGCATTAAATCAAGCTAATGAATACAAATTCTTGTATGTGTAATTAAAATTTGAAATAAAAATTTGGAACATTGGAATCAGCTGGTTAAATAATTCCATGTGGCATGTTATCTGGAATAAGTCAAATAAGAAAATGGATTCTCATAAAGAATATAGAAAAGGTTACCTTTTGTGTTTGTTTCAATTTCAGCTTTTGTGTATGAACAGAACATTCAGTGTGTTTAGAAATATAGGCCACTTTCTGAAACTTTTTTTTCCCTTTCATTTATCAGCAGTATGCAATATTTCATCAGTGATCTGTCAAAGCCAACAAACCAACTGCTATGGCTGTTCAAGCTCATTAGCTACTGACTTGAAGAACAGATGTTTGAATTCCTGTACCCTTCATGCTCTGGGTTTATGCTAGATTTCCTTGCATTAACTGCCCTTAGAGGAATGACCCAAGAGCACAGAAGGACAGAGTCAAGTGATTCCTTAGGCTGGAAGGGCTCTCTGCAGGTCCTTCCGACATTCCTACTCAAGCCAGCTGTCCTGGTTTCAGCTGGGGTTGAATTTTCTTCTCAGTGCCTTGTATAGTGCTGTGTTTTGCATTCAGTATGAGGATTAGGTTAATAACACATTAATGCTATGGTTGCTGCTAATTCATGTTTATAATAAGTCAAGGGCTTGTTTTTGTGTCTCATACTCTGCCTGTAAGGAAGTACACAAAAAAATCATTAACTGGCTTTGGATGGCTTATTGCAAAGTGGCTCACCACAGACCAGTTTGCAGTACATGGTGTCAAAATATTTTCATCTTCCAATTCATGCTGTCTTTATACATTTATCTCAGATGAAAAGGCTATGTCACAAAATAAGTGATATCTGCTGTGTTTTCCTACGGACAAATTACAGAGTTGCATTAAATGTCGTTTGAGCTCCTGCAAGGGCGTGTACTCCAAAAGCTAAAACTACTGACCAAAACCAATGCATTAAAGAGGGTTTGAGGTTCTCTTGCTAGGTGTGAGTCTTCTTCAGTCTTTTTCAAAGCTGTTCATATCTATATAAATGTTAGAGTGTGAACTGAATTAGCAGTTCAGTAATAGAGAGTGGCATCAGGCATCCAGAGCTCCATACTGAACTGAGCTCTGGGTCACAGCTCGAGTGCTGTGACCTACCTGGAACCATAGAAACAACAGGGAAAAGCAATTTATATTTACCATATTTTAAAGATAAAGCTTTGAAAAAATATGAGGCTGTTGATTACTTACATTATTTAAGAAAAATGCTGGTGAGTCATATTTATTCCATCTGACCTCACCTACTTTCATGTAAGGTATTAATCTAAAGGAGTTTGTGTAAGTAAATGGATTTATGGCAAAATTTAAAAATTAATGCAGTACTCAGACATTTATTGCTCACTAGCAATTTTTGACACTTAACTGAAAACTGACAGTTTGTCTCTAGGTTACTTCCCTGAGTGGTCAGTGTTAAATGGTAAACAAGCTGAAAAAGTAGAAAAATTGGTTTGAAAAATACTCTTTATTTATTTCTCACAATATTTCATCCCATTGATAAACCCTTTTTTCTGTTACAGTTACTGCAGCTTCAAACCTACATAAAGCTCAAAATTTTGTTGTTGTTAAATCTTAATGATAAAATAAATATATTTTGTAAATGTCTCTAGTATCAGAGAAAATAATACTGGAAAGTATTATTTGGAAAGTCCTGTTAGCAGGGCACACCTCCAATCTGTTGAACACAGAATTTGAAAAATTAAATTTTGTTGGAAGTATTATGTATTTAAATTTTATGCTAAATCAGGCATTCTGTTAAATCAAATTCTGTTTGGGGCAAATGCTGACTTTAGCATAGATGCATTGAATAGATGCTCCAATCATGAACTTAAAATTGACATTGTGAATTCCTGTTTACACTTCAATATCCTGAAAAAAAAGAAAGCATAATTTAATCTCTATTCCTGAAGGTATCTACTGGAATTTAAACTTTTTAATTGATAGAATAAGAGATGCTAGAGATGACTGTATTTGCTATAGGAAAAAGGATAGCTTTTATTTTTAACCATATTATCTGTTTTAAGAATGTAACATATTTCATTTGAATTTCCAATGTTGCTAAAGGGTGTTCGTATTTATTAGTCAGTTCAACTTAGCATAATAAAGCAAAATCAAGCAGCACAGAAAAAATGCACTAACCTTGACAGTATTTTATTTTGGATTGTGTTTACCATTGTAGGATGAATTAACTCATCCTAAAAGATGCTGATAGGCATAACTCCCTCACAGCTATGCAGAATAATCCACCATTCACCACAAAGACTTGAATATTTAACTTTCCATTAATTTGCAAGAAATATAAAAAAAGATTTTATGATGGAGAGCAAAACAATTTCATAGTTCTGAAGAAAATTCTGTCATGTCAGTGGTCATTTTGACAGGAGTCCAACTTTATATTTTATGTACTGACTGTCCCAGTGAGAGTGCCTGTATAGACTAGTGGTAGAATGGAAAGGTTTTTTTTGATCTTTCCTGTGTTTAAGGTGCATTCCTGCCCAACTATTATATTGTTCTCCCACCATTCTCCCTCTCTAATGTAGAGGACCAGACTTGAAAATAATTATGAAGGTTGATTTTATCAGGTTGGAGCAATGTTTTTATTATGTCCATTTTTTCCTAGGATTAGCCAAACACTTCAGTAATACCCTTCATACTCAAACTCTGAATTTCGTTGATTCCAGTGATTTACTTTAAAAAATTCCTCTTGAACCAAGTGGTTCAAGACAGAATATTTACTTTGTAATTTTTCCTACACAAGTGGTAAAATGAAAAGGACTAATGAGGAATGCTTAAAAACCTTGTCATATCAATTTTAACATTTTTAAACAGAGTCAGATGTTTAATGACCATGGTAATCTCCAATGTATGTTGATTATTTCATTGTTAAGCATATTACAGATACGTTAGTAATTAGATTTGTGAATAGATTGTTAGGTTTTCATGCTATAACTTTCAAAAGCATGACTAAAGTATTGTATAATTCAGAAAATTCTAAAACCTCACTGTTTATCAGACCCTTTTATCAAACATGACAAAATAATAGCTAGTGTAATTTTCAGAATAACCAGAAAAATTCATTTTCCAAAGGAAGTTGTAAGATTAATAATCACATTAAGGAAACAGTTTCAATGTGCTATTGACAATTGCAGTAATTATTTATTACTTTCTTAGTGAGTGATGCTGTTAACAGCAGTTATTTCTCTATGAGATTTTACTGAATCTCTATGCCATAATTTATCAGGTCTTCTAAAGACAGTGAGTTGTGAATTCACCAGAATTAAAGTATACATTATAAAGCATAATGAATGCACATTTCTTTATCTTCTACTTTTAGATTTGGCTATGTGTTATCATTTTAAAATTCCAATATCCAAAGAATCTCTGAGTTTCTGCAAAAAAACTAGGAAGAATAAAGTTCTAATAGTCTGTATAACCCAATTTCCATTTTCTGGATACATCTGCTTTGAAAATTATATTATTTGCCCTTCAGCAGTGTTGCAGATAAATCATATGTAAGAGATATACCATGGAAATTCTAAACTGCATTTAACCTAAATTTCCAAAATTTACTAAGTTCTTTAAAAGCCTCCTTTTCTGTATTAAAGGAGACACCGTTTTAATGGTGCAGACTGGTACACAGCCTTGTTTTCTCTGTGTGCTGAATAAGCATTGCTCTCCAGGTACTGCTGATGTCATTGCTTACTCACTGTGGTTTCTCTACACAGACAGTGATCTCATGTGTTTCACTTTTCCATCTTCTTGGGCCTGAGTCAGGCTGGGTGAAAAGCAAGCATTTCAGAATATTTGGCTGCTCCCGCTGCTCCAGGGAGGAAGTGGGATGCATGGCCCTTCTGATCTGCTTGCAAGGACTAACAGTTATTTCACATACAGGCTAGAGAGAAGGGATTTCAGTAGTGCTGATGGGACACCAGGCATTGTGCATGAAACAGTGCAGATATCATTGACATGAAGGAAAAAAAGGAGTCGCTGGATTACAGAAGGAATAACAAAATAATAAAATTGGGTAATAAAGGCAATATGATACATTGTTAAATATTTTTATCATTTCAGTATTTTATTTTTTATTTCTAATGTATATAAATTCTCTAAAATTCATCATCTATGTCCAGTCACCCAATGATTTACACAGAGTACTTTTCAGACAGCAGTTTGTTTTCCATTGGTTTGGCACAGCACATGGAGCAATAGCATTAGAGTATAGAGCCAAATATCTTATGAAGGTGGTATGTTGCCTTCTTCCTAAGTGAGATGGTAGTTTACACTGTTGTATTTGAGAGTTCTGAAGAGCTGAACAACAATATAAAACTGTGAAGAGCAAGCAGTTTTTTAATTTTCTTCGTCTAACCTGTTGTTCTGTATGTGGAAGATCAATACAGAAATAAAATTGGTTCAGTGTGCTTGTAACAATTGGCAATTCTCTTCAGGTTTGCCTTAGCTGAGAGCAATAGGAAGTACTATTTGCTCTGTAGGTATTGAAAATCAGTAGAAAATAAAAAATAAAAAAATAAAAATCAGCCAGCCTGTATATGAATGTCCAAAAAAGCAGTGGTAGAGAGAAGGGCAAGAAAATGTATCTCTCAACAAGCGAGTTTGGCTCCCTTTGATTCATCTCATGAGCACCACTAAGCACAGAGGAGTCAGAAGGCAGAGCTCCACAAACAATGAAACAGGCAGTGAAGTCGTGCAGTCCAGACTGCCGTGGGATTACCCTGAATTTTCTCCTGTTTGCTGAGAAGAGAGCAGTTCTTCTTGGTCCAGGTGGCCAGCTCCTAGCTCAGCAGCAAATTTTCGATATGCTTTCAAAAAGTTTGGTTAATCTTAGCTTGTTGCTTAGTTCGTACAACTCCAAAGTGGGAATACTATTTACCTATCTCCAAAACATTCAAAAGACTAAATTTTCTGAGGCAAAGAATTTTAAAAATGTGACATTGAGCTTCTGATACACGATTTGTACTTTTCACTATACTCAGTTCATCTCTGTGACCAGAAATTTTCACAATTTTCAGGTGTCCTGGGGATTGCTGTTTCATATATTTCATTGGATAACCTTTTTCATGGGGTCTTAGGGAAAGAAGAAATAGAGATAGTTATTATTTAATTGTAATAGCTATAATCTTATTTTTTTCTAAATTCTTGCTTTCTACATAAATTTCAGGTAGATTTTTAATATATACTTTTCACATAGGCAGAGAAGAAAGAACAAAACAGGACATCAGACAGCTCTTTGTTTAAAAAATAGCCAGTTTAGGCCAAGTTCTGCATACCAGCAGTAAGAAAATTTGGTGCTGGAAATTGAGTCACTTGATTAAAGAGAATATTCAATAAAATTCATGCACACATTTATTAAATAGTCCTCCTTGATAGTTGTGAAAGAGAGAGTGGAAAAAAGAGACAGATGTCAACCTCATCTTTCTGAGAGAGAAACATCAACTGCATCTTTCTGAGAGTCTGCAAGAAACTCATTTGTGGAACATATCACAGGAAGGAAATCTTTTCTCTTCTTTTAACTGAAGTGCCCCCATTCCATAGGGAATTTATATTTTGGTATCAATAATTCAGGTGGGAGAAGTTATTTTATTTATCTCTCCACCACTTTGATTGCCACTATCATTAGTTTGTTCTTCGAAGCACACATTAATCTGGATTTTTCTTAGACTGTAAAGTGTCTTGGAAACTTTCTTCTCTGCTTGCTCACCATTTTGTACCCCTTACCTCCTGTCCCTTTTTACCTTTGTTGATCTATTTTCTATAGAGTTAGTGATGCTGCTGTTACATCTGTGATCAGCGTCATCCAAAGATGCTTTGTCATTTTTTGACCATTACTTGACTATTTAATATTTTAGCAAAGTGCTGCAGAGGTTATAGAAAGGAGGTGTACAGAGTGTAGGTGCCCAGGCCCTGGCAGTGGGGCTGCAGGAGGTGGGTATTTCCTGAAAGAAAATCTCTGGGACCCCCAGAGATCCCACACTGGACGAGGGGGAAGGTGTGAGAGGCAAGGAGCAGCAGAGAGGAGCTTTTACATACTGGACTGTACTCCCCATCCTCCTCCTGCCCCGTTTGAGTATGGGAGATACAGAAGTTGGGAATGGAGCTAAGCTGAGCCTGGAAAAAAGGGGGTTAGGGAGCAGGGGGTTAATTTTTCTCTTTGTTTCTTACCATCCAAACCTATTTAATGGCAAATAAATTGAATAAATTTTCCCCATGTTGTCTCAGGGTCTCTCGCTGGTCAGTGACCCTGAGATAGGTCAGAAAGTCTCTTTTCCCAGCTCGGTGCTCAAAGAAGGAGTCACAGCTCTTCAGTTCTTGGCCTCGAGGTTGTTTATTGTTCCTTATCTATAAAATATTTTCTCCTGTCCTGCCAAGGTCCATCCAGCAAGACAGTCCAAAGCACTCTGCCTGCCCCCAGGGTGGTGTTATGTCTTTATACTAAAAATTATGCATACAATGTTTACAATTACTTTCCAATACCTATCACCTATGTTACACAGTGATCTTCTACTCTAAACCAATCCAAAAGTGCCAACATCACAGCAGAAGATGGAAGCCAAGAAGAAGAAGAAGGAGAAAGGCTGGACACGCCCAGTATCTTTCATCTTGCCCCCTGACCCCCCATTCTAAAAGCCCCAAAATCTACTTTTTCACCCGTGATAAATTCACTATCATTCTACTTAAACTGTTGTGGCTTGCAGATCTTCATATAAGGTTGGTAATTTGCTCCACGGGTCATAATCAAAACCACAGGCACCTTGGGCTCTGTGCCAGGGTCTCTGAGCCCCCTGGCAGGGGTCTGGGCTGCTCAGGACAGCCAGAGAAATGTCCTGGCTTCTGACATCATGTGAGTCCTGTGATGGTAATTAGTAAGTGATCTCCCTGTCTTTATCTTGGCCCAGGAATTTCATCATTGTGCTTCCCTACACTCACTGTCAGGCTGAGAGGGAGGGGAGAGAGAGCAGCTGGGTGAGCAGCTGGCAGCTGATGGAGGTCAACTCACCACAGAAGGAGCAGGGAAGTGATACTGAACATGATTTTCCTGCATCCCTTCCATGTGTAATTGTGCAGGCAAAATTTTTGTAACAGATACGTGACCTCTTCTGTTTAATTGAATTATAAGTAGTGCTGTCTTGTGCTGGATAAGGCTGTATTCTGTTGTCCAACACAATGTAAATATGAGTATATTGGAGAATTCTTGTAGTCACATGGTGAGTGTTAGCATACAGTGAACATAGAAGAGTAATTATTGTCTCACACTGCTGGTGCTGTGGCCTTTCCAGAGGTGTGAAAAATATCTGCTGCATTAGAGAGTATTTCCAGATAAAGTAACTGTCTCACAGATTTTCTGTGCTTTGATATAAAACAGCAAAAAATTATGTAATGCCAAATCTGCTTTTGAGCTCACACTTAAAATGAACTATATTAAACAGACATGTCACTGTTAGAGGTTTGGAGTACATTAAAAAAAATTATTATTCCAGTTGTGGACTGCCTTTTCTGGAGGCTTTGCTCAAGTGCAGTATCACATGTTTGCTGTACATTTCCCTGTTTGGGAAAATGGTGTTTTTATGGCACCAGCTCACACCTGTGCCTTGGGATATCTGTCTCTCTGGCTTTTCTTCCGCAGCTTCCATGCAATTTGCAGCACTGCTCTGCTGTTTGTAGCAACAGTGGATGTGACTTCTACTGCACTGAGGGGGTTTAGTGAGAACACCAGGAGCTGGGGATCTATACATTGTCACAGAAATTGTTTTATCCCCCCTACGGTTCGCATTGTCTTGTCAGAGCTGCCAGCACCTAGCAGACCAATAGTAATGAAAGATGTGAATGTGAGAGCTGCAGTGCAGCATGCTGTGTTGCTACTAAATTACTCAGCAGCCGTTCAAAACACCTTCAGAAAATGCATTTTCTCTTGATTTGAATACATTTTATGTAAATCTGACATGTGGTTTGGCCCCTGGGTTTTGTTCCCAACACTGTCAGAAACAATCTTCTACAACCTCTTTTGTTCATCCATCTGGAAAATAACAGGATTATGCTTGCCTGCCTTCTGGGGCAGGTATAAGTTTTGCTCAACAGCAAATGTTGTGAAAAACACAAACCTAAACAGCAGTCTGTGCCTGACATAAGCCAAGGTATGTTCTGACCAATTTTTTCCTTAGCTGAAGAGTACTCATCCTCAACCAGCCAAAGAGGGAGGTATTGATTAGTAAGACTGAGTTTTTCCTTCACTTTTAACAGAAAAGAACACATTGATTTGTTTTAATTGATTTATTTCAATCAAATACTTAAACCTGCAATCTTTCAAGATTTCTTAATTTGTTTCATGGAGGTAGTGCATCTGGAACTTTTACTGCTTTTTAAATGACATTTCTTCAGTTCTCATGTGGAGAAGCTGGCACACAAGCAGTTTTACTGGAAATTTAAGGTGAGGATATATGAGGAAAAAAAGGGTCAAGTTAACATGTGAATGGAGTTTGCTGATTGCTTGTCGCAGAAAATAATATCAGCAGCAGCCTATGCCAAATGTACATCCGTAGTTTTCAATTTTAGAACCCAGTGTGGTGATACTGAGGTTGATGTGGTATTGTTGGTCTTGCTAAGTACTCAGTCTCCACTCCAATATAATTTCATCTGTTTCCTTTTAAACACTTTAACCTTCAAATTTAACCAGAAAGTTTTTGGCTTTCCTTCTTTCTTTCTTTCTTTCTTTCTTTCTTTCTTTCTTTCTTTCTTTCTTTCTTTCTTTCTTTCTTTCTTTCTTTCTTTCTTTCTTTCTTTCTTTCTTTCTTTCTTTCTTTCTTTCTTTCTTTCTTTCTTTCTTTCTTTCTTTCTTTCTTTCTTTTTCTTTCTTTCTTTCCTCTTCTGCCACTTCCTTCCTTCCTTCCGCCACTTCCTTCTGCCACTTCCTTCCTTCCTTTCTTTCTTTTCTATTTTTTCCAGAACAAAACCCCCATATTTAATAATTGTGGAGGTCTCTATTTAATGATAAAGAAACCCTGTTAGTATGGCCATTTCCTGAGTCTCAAATAAAAATTGCAAAGAGTCTAAGAATGCTAAAAAAGTGATCCTATAGTACTAAGGTATTCACACCTTCCAATACAAGAGCATTCATTCATATTGAATAGTAAATGGCCCTCTATTATTGCATATATTATATTTCATATAAGGTATTTTCAGACAATATACATCTGTAATATTTTATTTTCCTGTGAGTATTACACTCATCAGCATCTTACAACTTTTGGAATTAATATCTCTTATTAAAGCCCTCTTTGTTCAGGAAGATAATGTCAGTCTCACTAAGCAGGCAGTTAAACAGAAGAGTGATTAACTTGGTTTGATTAGTTGTGAACTGCTGTAGAAGTTCTGCTTAACGGATGAAAAAATTATCTTTTGAGGGATTTGGTAATTTTATTTTTAGTCAGTTCAGATCACTAGTTACACTCCCTGAAAAAGTTCTTCAATTGGGCACCATTCTTTTTGGTAGCAACCCAAGGTAGTTTCATATTGACTAAAACTGCCCCTTATTAACAGTAGATTAAATATGAAATATTTTACCACTCAAGCAACTATGGCAATTGGATCCAAAGAGAGGCCTAGATCTTGGAAATTCCTTTCATTCTTACTCTGAGGAGTTAATGCAAAGAGAAATATTATTCAATGTATCCAATACTGTCATAATTAGTTCATATCATTGCTTTGTGATTTAAAGCAATTACACAATTTGTCCATACAATTTTATTGTAGCTGATTATGTTTTCTGACAGGTTGACAGCAAGATTGTGAGATTTTTTGGTAGCTTTTATCTCCTTGGTCATGGAGTATTATAGTAGTGAATGCTGAACATGCATTTTTCTCTCATTTAGAATTCTTGCTATGATATTTTGTGTTTTTTTCTTTTGTATTTTTTCTTTTTAAACTACTAAAAGTCTGCTGCCATTTTTCTCAGTTTTGAGCAGGAAGACAGTGAAGTACACCAAAGGTTGAGTACTGAGACAACCAAAGGGCCAAAACATTTACAGCTACATTGGGTGGGAAATGAAGTGGCACAGAATTGTTCAGTTTAAATGCAAGATGAGCTGCAAGAAGCTAGTGTATATCTCATCTCACCTTACACAAGTTCTTGAACTAAACAGGAAACAATATTTTGTGACCTGCAACTTTCACAGCATAGTACTCCTGCATCTTCAAATGATGAAATAAATTACATTGCCTAATAAGTGGGAAAACTTTATGTACATATTCTATAATTTTAAACTATCATTGTATACCTTTAAACCAAAAGTGGACAAAAATTCAAATATTTTATTCTTCCAAACTACATATTGAGTTGTTGAAATATTTTACATGTCAGTAGCTGAGACTATCCCTGCTCATTTTAATCCCAGATAGCTGAAGATGGTTTTCTATGGGCTCCGAAGAACGTGTCCTATAAAAAAGCAGTGCCTTAAATCATTACCATGGATAGAAGATTTCAAAATCTTCACTTGATCAAAGATGAGAATTCAATACTTTGCTTAATAAGCTTTTTCCTCTTTCCTTTTCAGTTTTCCCCTCTAGAAATAATAATATTCTCTTTTTATGTCAGTGTAGTTTGTATCTGATTCAAGCCAAATAAGGTCTGTTCCTTCCCTACCTGCCCTAACTGTTGCATCAATATTCAGCAGTGACAATAGAGGACAAACACAGAACTTCCTTTGCTCCCTCAACCCTTCCTGAATAAGAAAGCATGATGAAAGGAAGACAGGGAAAATAAAAAAAAATCAGTACTTGCGAAGTAGATTTTCCATAACTGATTCCCCACGCAATTTATTCTGCTTATCTAATTATGTGCTGCACATATTATAATTGAATCATCAGCAGGTATCCTGCCTTTCATATGTCAGGCACAGGTGTCTGGGGTTTTTTCTTCCTTCCTGAACAGTAGTCTATTTTGGTTGGAGGTTTTATTCGTTTGGTTGCTTGCTTGGTTTGGTTTTTTGTTTGTTTGTTTGCTTGTTTTTGTTTTGGTTTTGAGGTTTTGTTTTTTATTTTTGTTTGGGTTTTTTTGGTTTTGGTTTTGTTTTTTAATTTGGAAAAACAGTGCAATAATGATTAATGAAAACAGTGGTAGAATTAGCTGACCTAATCCTGCTCACCCTATCTTCCTGCCAGCTGTCTTCCTCTGGCACACAAATGAGAGGCAGATGCACAGCAGGCGAAGTTTTCCAGGTTCATCATTAAGCAAATCACTTAATATTGACTGAAAACAGGCAACTATTTGACTGCTGCAATTTAATAAGTGTGATAGGTATGTTCTTTAAAATCAATTTCTGTTCAGTTTAATTCATCCTAATTTCTAGCAACTTCACATGAGATCAATGAAAGCATGACAATCACAGAACCTGCACTCATTACCTTACATATTTGGCATTCTTTGGGCAACATCTTGGGCACGTCTCTTCATCTCCTTCAGGTCTTTCCCTGTGATACAAGATTTACAGAGATCTTTTTATTGTAAAATTCATTATTGATCACAGGGTTCTGAGGTACATAGATGAAGACTAAAATAATTTCTAAAAATAACTTATGTTGGATAGGTAAAGCTCTTTTCTAAAATGCACTGCCGTTCAGATAGGACATTCCTTTCAAGGCTCTTGTAACACCCTCATATCAAGATCAGCTAAGTGGGCAGAAAATTTGTTGGTGAGCATTGCATTGTCTATCTGGCAGTCATTTATCCATGGCTTCCCTCAGTGCTCACTGTGAGCCAAAGAAATAATTAAGTTTCTCACTGGGTCCTTCAGAGGAAAAGAATCTTCCAGCACGACCTCCTAGGGTTTGCCTCAGAGGCATGTCTGAAGTACAGCCCATGAATGCTCTTCTGAACACGTTAGAAATGGTTTTGCTACACACAATTTTCATAAATTATTCCCTTTTTCCTTTTCTATTTAAATTTGAAGGACAAGTTTGTTCTCCAGACCTTGCAAGTATCTGATCTATAGGCCGGGATATGTTGATATATTTAGTTTGATCATTTTTTAATAAGCTTGGTTTGTTCTTGGTATTTTGGAGTTTGAAGATTTAAAGAATGATTTGAAATGAAAGACACTCTCTTTATTTCATTCTAAAGCAAGACTTCTTGTTTTACAATCTATTTGTTGGAACTCAACTACTGTTCAGTATTGAATCCACTGAACCAAAAGACACCTATGATGTGATCCTGTTGCCGTCCATTTTTCTAGAGTCCAATACTCTTTTACCTATTGCAGTAAAAAACACAAACAAACCCCATAAAATAACCTTTGTTAAGGGATAGCTGTGAAGGGTTCAGCTATTATCATGAATACAAACATACAGAAGACAGCAAGAGGCAATGGCCAGGACCTGGAACGTGGGAAGTTCCTCCTGACATAAGGAAGAGCTTCTTTGCCGCAAGGATTGGATTGCTGAGCACTGGAGCAGAGTGCCCAGGGAGACTGTGGGCATTTTCTCCTTCTGTGGAGATTCTCAAAAGCTATCCAGATGCAAACACAAGAAACGTGCTCCAGGGCACCCTGCTGCAGCAGGGAGGTTGGAACAGAAAACCTCCATTGGCCCCTTCTAACCCTGCCCGTTCAGGGATTCCGTGTGAAGTGTGAAAATCAGTGTATAACTTTGGCTTTATGGTGGCCCATAGTAGAAGAGTGTCTGCTCTTAACACCCTGTCAGGACTGTTAGGTGTTAAGAGTACCTAAAACTTTTCTGTCCAGGCTCATTCAGGCAACTTCAGCAGTTTGTTTATTTTTATTGTTGATTGCAGAGCCTGCCAAACATTCTCAGGTGGTGAACATTACAAATAAGCTGGTGGGGAGCAGGAGAGTGTATGAGCCAGGCCTGGATCACACACTATGGAGTTCCCTACCTTTCAGGATAATAAACACCAACTCTCCCAGTCTGCAGGGATTCCCACTCTGCAAACACTGATATAAAATGCTTTTCATTACGGCTAACACTATAAAGAAGATACTATAACTGGTAACTGGTAAACCCCGGTTGCGCATGATTTCATTTGTTCCTAATTAGAGCTTAATCTTAAGTTAATTTTTGTCAGTTAGAAATGTTAATTCTGATAAATTGATACATTTTTCAGAATCTTGACCTAAAGTATCTACATGGTTAATACAACCAGGCATCTCTCAGAAATGAAATAGTTAATCACAGGGTAGTTTTGTAGTGAAATAATTTCTAATATTTCCAAATGCAATATGTGTGTAGCTGCATTTATAATATACTAAGTGGAAAATTGGGTATCAAAATCAAGAAATAAAGAGCCTCATCTGTAAGCAAAACCTGATTTTACATACACAGCAACAGGCATTGTGGTGCTTGTTTACACTTCCACAATTCCCTTAATGACTTACATTCATAAAATTTCATCTTGTTGAAAGGCCTATGTAAAATTTTGACTATCTATGAAGAAATGTGGCCCATTTCACATCATAGAAGATTGCTTTTTTTCCATGAACACCTCATACTTTTTGCTTCTACAATCTGATGAAAATAATCTATCTTGTTTAAAAAAAATCCAAAAACCTTCCTAAAATATGATGTGTGAATACGCATTTACATCTACAAACTAAATGTATTATATTTACCTTGCTTTTTTTTTTTTTTTTTTTTTTTTTTTTTTTTTTTGCAGTTTATATTTACGAATCTTGCGCAGTATTCATTTTCCAAATAATACATTTCAGGTCAAATATATCACTAAACAAAGTGAACAAAAAAAGTAGGAGAGACATTTCTAATACACTAGGAAATATACGTCTGGCTATTTAGGTAGGTTCTGCTGAAGCACATCCAAATGACATTATAAACTATATTATGCCTTTTGATATTCAAATAGGCAATAAGCATCCTGTACATTCATGTATGTTTAAGATTGCAGCTAAAATGTGTATAAATGTACCACCATAAAGCAGTCTCTTTTTTCTTTAAAAATAGTTGGTTATAGCTTAGCAAAATGTCCTTAGCTGTTCATGTTGGATGCTCTGATTTAGATAGGTTCAAGTACAAAATACACATGAAATTATTATGAGAATCCTAATTTCTTTGACAGAGCAGTTCTAAAGCTCATACTTTTGTTCTGATGGAGGAAAATGCAGCATATGTGTTATCAAAAGCAGACTGCAACAAAACACTTAATGAGTCTGGTCCAGATAAAGATGAGTACAGAACTTTAATCAGTTTACATGACAAGAGTAAGCTTCAAGTTCTGTGCAATTCTGTATTTATGAAAGTATTCTGAAATCAGAAGTCTGCTGTGTTCTGTTCCTATTCAAAGCAATAAGTATCTGTCAAAAACCAATTTTTTTTATAGTGTAATGAACTGGTTACATTGTGTGGCCATTAGGCTTCACAAATCAATAAATCTTAATTCTGGCAAGTGGGAGTGTTATTTAAGGTTTCTGCCTTGTATTATTGACTTCAGGTGAATTGTTCATGCTTTGTGAAAGTAGATTTGTAAGATGACCAGCGCCTTTAGCAATGATGCCTCTCATTTCTCCAAAAATCAGTTATTCTTACCTGTGCTGAAGACGTCCTGAAGGGATTATGATGGCAAGGCCTTACTTTCTTTCTTACTGATGGTGTCAAAGGGGGGACAAAAGTTGGTGAAGATTGGAGATGAAGAGATAACTCTCTTAAGTAGTGTTATGGCTTAATATGAAAGATCAATTATTCATTTCCAGTTTTATCTGGGTTACAAATGGTGCATTACCCTTCTCTGCAGTTTCCATGGCCCTTTGCTTGTGACAGCATAAGTAATGCTTAGCACAAATAATATGTTAGTGCTAATTCTTGTCGTAAATAGAAAACTTTTATTTGGCAATAATATGTTTGTACCTTCTATTCTTAAGCAATACAGTGGAGAACTAAATGTCCTGTTTTAAGAAGTTACCTTTAGCTATGTATGCCCTGACTCACTTTCTCTTGCCATATTTACAGTTGATCTTAATGTGGTTCAACTGAATTAGGCATTCATAGACCATTATTGAAGAGTTGAGCAGAGGATATAGTTGTTTCAGCAGTTGTGGCTGAATTATAACAGAGATTAAGTGTCTGCCTGTTGCTTTTTTTCCTACTGGGATGCTTCTGAGAATGTCACCAGAAGGGACCAAGAAGAGGCTGTTTAAATATCACTATGAGAAGCTGGCACATAAAGTTTGCCTGAGTCATAATTTCAGAAATGTGACAATAGCTCCAAGGTCCAAAGGCTAAAGGTTACAAAGGATCAAAAGACATAAGCCTTAAAAAGTCTGAAAGGAAAATACTTTTTTTTTTTTCCAATTGATACTTATATGTGTAAAACTGAAATACAGCAGGATGTCTCTTGGTCCTGAGTATTAATACCAGCCACTACCTCAGGATTTGCACTAGTTGGTAATAGAAGGTCTTTATTCTCCAGTCTACCCAGGATTTCCTGTACTAGTATATAAATTGTTCCTTCTCTTGGTGTTCAAATTGAAGAGTCACTTTCTCATTAACCACATTACTTAACTTATTTTTCTCTTAGTTTTCCCATGTAGAGGGGAGGTAACAGTTCATTTTGGACCATCAGAGTATGCAAAAGAAAATTAATTAGTGCTGGCTGGTAGAAGTGATATATGTTACTGATCATTGTATTTCTACTGTCTGTAATAGGGAAGAAAAGATCCTCAACAGGAGATCATTGTAGTATTGCAATTATCTGTACAGCACTGCATTGATAGAGCTTTATTCACATGCCAAGTGGCTTCCTAATTTTCATTCATGGGATCAGACTTATGTAAGACAATAGATGGAAGACTGTATCTGAAGATGGTTGAACATAATAATTCCGATGCTCCAGTGCACTGCCAAGCTGTTGCCAGCTCCAGAAGAGTCTCTCTGCTCTGGGAGTGAGAGCCCTCCTTGGGGAAGGCGAGACGTAATTTGAAGACTGCCCACTATGGCTCTCTTCAAACACTTTTTTAATGTTTTTTTGTGGTATTTTCTTGGTGAGGTGTTAGGATAATTGAATTCTCAGCATTTGTATGATTTTACCTTTTCTTTCCTTGATGTCTTGAGGGGAACTTACCCCCCTCAAAATATGGGGTTTTGAGTATGTTATTTTCCTTTATTCTTCTCTTTGGTTCTGGTTTAACCATTCTAAAAAGCACAACTTTTGCATACATAAGTTGTGTATGCATAAGAAACATTCTTAAACGTTGGTTGTTGTCAGAAATGCGTATATATGTCTTTTCTTCAAACTTTGTATCTCATATCACTTCACATGAGAACATTGCTTCTAAATGTACATAAACTGTTCTCTTATTTCTCTTTATTTTCACCTATTCATATCCATGAGATTCACTTACCTGATAGATAGATAAATGGCATAAAAATAGTTTTAAGAATGTAGACAGGTTTTGAAATTTGAAGTTTTATCAAGAGCTCTTTTCATAGTTTTCCTAGGCTTACAACAGTGTTTAGTTGCTCACCAAGAGGTAATACTGAATATTTTTTATATGAAGTTATACTCTGCTTCTACTGATACTAATGTTTTCTTAAACAGAAACACAATCCAAACACATGATCCTTTTCAGTGTGTTCATAATCACTCTACTTACAAGTGATCTTGTAATTTAAGAGAAGGAAATGCTTGATAGTCATCAGAGTGGTTTGATAGGGGTCACATTTCACTTGAGACTAAAAGACCTCTGAGTTGGTCTTTTTAGGGTATTTTTTTAGGATAATCTTGTAATTAGCATTCATACATTCCATGCCATCAAATTTTATTTATTATTTAGCAGAAGTCTTCCAACTTCTTCCAGTCTTCCTCGGTGTCATATTGCATCATTGCACTTAAAGACTATTTTGGCTTTATTGAAATCAATTCCCTAGTATCACCTATTGCCCCTAGACAATTTTTCCCATTTCTCAGAGACAAAGGGATATTACTTTTGAGGTAATAGGTCAGCATAGCCATTTTGTTTGCTGGAATTATTTCATCTCCATTTAAGGGAAGAACTATCCAAAACTTATTATCTAATGACTCTTCATAAAAAGGGGTTTTCTAATTTCACACCAGCATATTGTTTCAGTGAGGGTTATAGCTGAATTTTCATGTCTTACATATTTTGTACTAGCTGTTGCATACGCTTTAGCTGGAGGCTTTTTACCGAAAGAGGAAGGCCAGGTTTCTTTTCTGACATTACATAATTTTTAATAACATTGCTTGAATGCAATTACATCTATATTAAAAATCAGTGAATTAGAGTAGTGAGAGTACAGAGTAAGAATGAGCTGTGCAAAAGACCACAAGCACCTTCCTTAAGGAGTGTTCATCTCTGTAATGCCAAAGAATAGAAGAGTAGAAGTCTTTCTCTTTGATATAATGTAGACTCAAGGAGAAGGTAAAGGTAACCATAACAAAAATTAAAAAGCCTTGTTCGGGAGCAGCAAATACCCAGTTGGTACATGAACCTGAGGCAATGCATTCAGAAGCAGGAGAAAGCAACTGTATTCAGTCTTGAAGGTGCATTACTGGGTTTAGAAACACAGGGTATTTATCAGCAGTGAAATCTCAATGAATTCATCTAGCAGACATAAAAAGCCCACACTATGCGCTATGAAGCCTTATGATCCAACAGACATAAATACAAGTACAGTATACATTCTGTATTCTTCTATATACAAACTTGTTGTCCTGAAACTCAAATTAGAACACAAGGTTTTTGTAGGACTTGGTGCGTTCTGCCAGGATCAATTTTGTAACAATCTGTTCTTCCAATACTGTCATGATCATGAACAGCAATAATGACTATGGTAATGATTATAATAAAAGTTCAATTTTGTTGTAACTTCAAAACTCTGCCTAAATGTTAGTGCTAATTATTCCAGTATCTTTATGTTATTCCCATTCTTGCATGTGTGAAATGGAGATGGCACAGTCCATCAGTTGGCTGTCACAGCAAAGTGATGCATTGTGTTTACACCAGTAAAGTCCCCGTGAAGTCAATGGAATTTCAAAGATATGATTAAAAGCAGAATTTATACTTTCCTTTAAAGATCCTTTCTGGGAACACACATCTTTTAAGTCATGATTCATAAAAAATATATGTTGAAGAAAAGCATTCCATTGAAATAAATGATCCTTGGGTGTATGCTGCTGTAGTGTGCTTGGCAATGTATGCATTAGAAAGAGTCCCATTAGCCAGTCTACTAAAGGATCATAAACTTGACTGTTGGACTAGCAGAGCTGGAGTAAATGAAGCATAAACCAAGCTAAGTAGAACGTAACATAAACAGCATCTCTTTCACCTAATGTAGGTATTACCATCTTCAGCTACTAATATGCTTATACAAAAACATTGAGTTTGAGGTTTTTTTAGATTCTGTATAATGTATGAACAAAACTGTATACCAACATTAAGCAAAGAAATTGCATCTTCTGTGCAAAGTAAGTAGTATTTGGGAAGGTAAAGGGTATTTGTTTTCCTTATTTTCTTCAATTCTTCTAGTACCCCCATAGCAAAAAGAGAAAAGAGGTTCTTTTTTCTAAGCACATGTAGTGAGTGAAAAAACAAGGGGAAGTGGCTTCAATCTGAAAGAAGGCAGGTGTAGATTAGATACAAGGTAAAAATTCTTCACTATGACTGGTGGTGAGGCACTGGAGGATGCCCAGACAATTCATGGATGCCCTATCTGTAGAAGTGTTCAAGGCCAGGTTGAAGGCAGTTTTGAGCAACCTCATCTACTGGAAGTGCCGTGGCAGTGAGATTGGATTTAGATGATCTGTAAGGTCACTTCCAACCCAACTCAATCTATGAATCTATGATTCTATGATAAAAAGATATTGTTTGACTTCCTCAGATTGGAAAGGCCCCCTAAGCATTATTGATTTCAGCTCCCTGCTCCTTACAATACTACTTAAAATTAAACTACACACTTAAGAGTGTCATCCAGAGGCTCCTTGAACTCTGACACTTTGGTGCCATGACCACTCTCCTGGGGAACCTGTTCCAGTGACTGACCACCCTCTCAGTGAAATAACTTTTCCTAATGTTCTATCTGAATTTCCCTTGATGCAGCTCAGCTCATTCCATTTCCTTGTGTCCTATTGCTGGTCTCCAGAGAGAGAGCAGGATCTCCCATTACACTATTTCCCTTGAGAATGAGGTCACACTTCAGCTTTCTTTTCTCCGAGATGAACAAACCAAGTGACCTCAGACACTCATTTAAGTCTTGCCATCGAGGCCTTTCACCATCTTAGTCAGTCTCCTTTGAGCACTGTAATACTTTGCAGCCTTCTTTTACTGAGACCCCTCAAAACTGCATGCAGTACTTGAGATGTGTCTGCTCCACTACAGTGGAGAGTGAGACAATCACTTCCCTCAGCTGGCTCACAATGCTGTGCCTAATGCACCCCAAGTTGTCCCCTTTGGCTGCCAGAGTACACTGGTGGCTCGTATTTGACTTGCCATGAATTCAAACCCTCAGATTTCTCTCATACAGAGTGGTTCTCCGGCCTCTCATCCCACAGTTTGTTTACATAACCACAATTCCAGGTGAAGACTCTGGCACTTGCTCTTGTTAAATTTCATGTAGCTGGTGCTTGCCCAACTGTCTGGTCTATCCCGATCTCTCTGTAAAACCTCTCTGCCCCTGAAGGAGTCCACAGCTCCTCCTAGTGTAATCAGCAAATTCACTTTAATGTGTATTTAATTTCTGTGTCCAAATCTTTTATAAAAATCTTGAAGAACCCTGGCCCTAAAGCTGAGCCCTGAGGAGCCCAGTGGCAACTGGCTGCCAGCATGATGCAAACCCATTTAATACCTCTCTGAGCCAACTGCTCAGCCAATGTGTTATGGATTTCTCTGTGCTCTGTACATTTTATCCAGAAGGATACTCGGGGAAAAAGTACTGGAAACTTTGCTATAATCCAAATGTACCACATCTACTCTCTTTTCTTGGTGGCTGACCTGGTGCTAAAAGGAGATGAAGTTGGTTAAGCAAAACTTTTTCCTCATGAGCCCATGCTATCTGTGGCCAGTGAGGGTGCTGTCTTTCAGATGATTTGCAATAATTGCCAGAACAAGCTCGTCCCTAATTCTATCAGTCACTGAAGTGAGACTGATAGACCTGTAATTTACAGGGCCTTCCTTCTTTCCCTACTTGAAAACTGGAACAATATTTGCCAGCTTCCAGTCAACTGGGGCTTCTCCAGACTCCCAAGATCATTGACAACTAATGAAGAGAGATCCTGTGATGACACTGTCCATATCTTTCAGTACTCTGGGATGAGTCCCATCAGGGCCCAGAGATTTATGTACATACAGCTGTAGCAGCAAATTTCAAAAAATTTCAGGGTCAGCTGGAGTTTATAATTCCCTAATGTATTCCCAAAGTTCACACACCTCTTTTTGTGTGTGGTTTGTTTTATTTTTCCCAAAGAAATGGCCATCAAGGGACTCCTGCAAGACACTTCAGGAGTCAAAGTAATTTGGGGTTTTCCATCTACCTTATTTTCATCTACTCTTCTCCTTGGTCTCCTTTTCTCTTTCCTTCTCTGAACACTTTTACTATTTGGTCCCTTTGCAGCAACTAGAAAACCTGAAAATTGATGTCGAATTGCTGGAGGTTATGAAATATGTTTCATTGATTTCAAATAAAATGTCAGACATAAAATGCAGCATTCGTTTTTATAATTGTCACTTCTGAGGGTTGCAATTGAAGTTGGTAAGAAATACCAAAATTTGACCTTACTGAAATAGAAGATGATAAAGAGACATGACAACATTTCCATGGAAGAAGTATGCTAAAGTTAATTTTTGGGAAGTGAAGGTATGGTTTTTAAAGCAATTGGCTTTTTAGAAATATATTTTTAAGGGGATAAAAGGTAGTAAGTGCAAGAATTTTGGAAAAGTATGAAGAGATTATTAAAACTGCAAGGCACAGTACATATTGTCACGCTTGTGAATTGAATATGCCCAGTCAAAAGTAAAATCACCATTCTTGAAAAATCACCTGTAATACTTGACAGTTGGTTAGTTGTTCCCTTGACAACTGCTCTGGTAAATCAAGGGTGGAAATGAAGCTGCTATTTCAGCGTTTTGCAGGACCCTTTTATTTTATGTCTTTAATATCAATACTTTTTTAGTAAAGGGATTTTTGTGGGGATTTTTTTCCTATGTTGTACTGTTAAGCTGGGCTAGTATTTTTCAGAGTGTAGGGAGAAAAATACCAAGTAGTTCTAATTGTAGTCCTCCAACTGTGGCATTATAAAATGGACAGTGGTGTTGCTAGTTTCGAATAATTTTTCAGAAGACCAGAAGCCCTGCACTGATAGCAGTGTGAGGTCTTTGTTCAGAAACAGTTTTACCATGATTATTTAGCTTGTGTAGAAACAAAAGTTCTCTTTATAATGCTTGGAGTGATTTATACCTGCTGATATGACACTTTAATTTTGCTATATTTCTCCTTAATCTGTTAGAAATATGGCTGCACCTTCAGCATTGTATAGAAAATATAATCACTATAAACTAAACTTTCTGAAGTATGTTTACATAACCATGAATGCACCATTTTTACATTATTACATTGCATATTTATACTGCATAAAAACAGTTAAAAGTCTTCCAGAAGTTCCAGTCTCTGGACCTATTCTCATCCATATTGTCAAATATGTAATCAGTTTAAGATGCTTTACTATGTTTCCCTTGATATAACTGGAAGCTGAAGCAATCATGCTATCAATTAGAGCTTAAGTCAGTCTTTCCAATTATTAGAAGAGACATTAGTAGGGATTTTGCATTAATGCTTTCTACTGTGCTCCTTTAGTGCCACCTGGTGACTAGCTAGAAAGGGAAAAAAAGTATTATTTTATTTCCAACTGGAGAAATCTATGATAATTTAAGCTAAAACATTTACTTGAGCAAGATCATACCAGATTTAGAGGTGCCCCAATCTTGGGTATCTTAAGAGGATTTATTTGACTACCAGTTCCAGACCTAAAGTAATCAATGAGTCATGAGTGTGTGAGGTACACATTGCACTTTGTTGGAAATCCAGTGTTCATGCACATAATTAATCAACATGCAACTATTAATGACACAGTCTATAACCACTGTTGTGCACCTGTTGAGGTTTCATGAGTCTTTTGCAAAAAAAAATAGTTAATCCTTTGTGATTCTTGTTCTTAACTTTATATAAAATCCACAGCAACTATAAAAAAAATCATGATTTTCTAAGCCTAGAGCAAATAGGAAGGCTGAACATCTCATTTCAAATTTGTGGAAATAAATATTTGAATTCATCAGGCCTATATCTTAGCATCTCCAGGAACAGGCTTCACATGGCTCCAGACCGGTTAGATTATTGTGGATAACCTTGCCCATATGTCCCCCACATATACACATTTCCTATAACTACTTCTCACACACCCAATTCTTTACTTCCCTGTGAGTCCTTTTTATATTGTTGTGAGTGTGATATGAATGAATCACAATTCTCCTGCCGGACAAAATCATACTGCAATAGGAATCGTGTTGCATTGTCTCCTGTCACTGTCTCTGGAGGGAAAAATAGGCTGGCTTTAAGTGCAGCCAGAATATGCCACTGAGATGCAAGGCAGATGGACTGAAATGCCTTCAGCATCCAAACGAGTGTAAAAGCACCACTGAACTAAAAATACTTCAAAATTTAAAGATGTCAGTGATTAGCCACTTTCATCTCAGGTGTTCTTAATGTGAGGTCACTATCTCATAATATGAGGTTAATTAGAAAAATAAAGAAAAAATGTCAAGAGAATAAATCATCAGTTTAATTTTCTCTTTTCTAATGGATTTCAATCTTCTGTGAGATGTGTGAAATAATACAAGTGCATTTATTCAACTGCAAGATTAAGACAGATTTAAACATAGATTATAAGAAAACTATAACCAGGTTATAGAGCAACATTGATGGTATTTTAGTTCAAGTAATTTCTGTGACAGAATATTTCAAGTCCCTTCTTTTTTCCACCATTGTTTTTAAAAAATAATATTATTACATTTTGCATGTGTCTATGTTGCAGCACATTCTGGAATTAAATGCTATAATAAAGACAGAGATAGCATTTTGGTCTAACAGCCATTTTTTCATATTGTATAATATTCTAAGAAATCTGTCTTTTGGACTATAATTTTCCATGCTCTGTCTCTTTCTAAAAGCTATTCTAGGCATATTTAAGTAATCTAGCAAATTCAAACAGTCCTAATCCTGTAGTAACATAAGCATGAAAAATATCCATTTTGTTCACATTTCAAATGACAGGTTTTCCTTCCTATGACAAGACAGAGAAAAATTGCAAGTATTAATTCATTGGAAATCTTTACAGAGAAAGAAGCAAATGCTGAAGAAAACAGTGGTAGCATGCATGGAGTGCATTCCTAACCTGCACTCCAGAATACAGGGCAGTAGGTTCCTGCTTGTAGCCTCTGCTTTTATTCTCACAACTCAGTCACAAATCTATTGGCAGACATCAAACAAATCTGTTCTGCTCTTTGAGATTTCATTGCTGCATATTAGGAAAAAAGCAAAACACCTTTATGGCCTTTATGAACTTAGGATCTAATGATCAAAATCACTGTACAATAAACTGTTGTTTATGGATACTGAGAGGTTTTATTTGGATTTTCCTTTTTTTTTTCCTCATATATTTATTTAAAGACAGAATGGATTAGCAGGTATGTCTGAGTAGGGATGATTATTATCTGTGTTATTATCTAAATGAATTATGATACTTGGGCTTGTCTAAAAAAGGATTTCTAAAGTAAAGAACTTGTCAGTATTAAACAGTCTTTAAGGCTTATTTTAGTTGCACCTACGTTTAATTTTCCACTTTTTTCCTACAGTAAAGGACCAAAACAATATGTGTAGAAAACAGTGAGAATGTGTGTGGACCAGGCATTTGCAATGGAAGTTTACTATGCTGAGTGGATGGCTAATTGCTTGAAGATGGTCACACTGACACAGACCTCAATGTTCTTTGATTTTTCATTAGATGAGCATTCCTATTAATTAATTTTGCCACTTCACTTAAACCTTTGTTCTTTTTGCATTGGACCATTGTAACATGTGGTAGAAGATGTTATTTAGAAAAGGAAACATGCAGACTTCAGAAATCTTTCTGAAAATAAGGGACAAGGCAAGGACAGAGGGTGGGCTTTGATACGAGTGTGTTAAGTCTCTACTACTTATCCACTCAGAGTAGAAAGCATCAAGAAAAGGCTATGAGTTTGTTTCCCCCAAGAGAGAATCTTAAATGACCTGATTTTCTATTATCTGAGAAAGTTATCTTTATACTCTCTGACTTACTGAGACAATTCCCAGCAACTGAAATATGAGTAGGAATAATAAATCAAATTCAAAGAATATTTTATATTTCAAGAATTGGTTGGAAAACAGAACAGTGGAGCATTTTCTCAAGAATTGTCCTTATTTCAAGTACCTAAAAGGAAATCACCAACTATCTGTCAATATATCCATTGTTTATTAAGGAGAAACTTCTGTTTACTGAATTCATTATTTAAAATGAAATTGTGCAAATCAGATGGTCTTCAAAACAGCAGGCACTGTTTCTAGCTCTCTATATTTAAAATCAAAATATTATGCTAGCATTATACTTTTCAAGAAGGAATGCAATTGAAAAATACCTTAACAACAGGACTCTTTTTAGCCTAAAATTATAAATAAAAATGAGTGTTTTTCAAACTCATTTAAAGAGTCTAGGGGTCTAGATCACATTGCAGAGGGTGGTAATAGAAAAATGCCATTCAAGTATCTCAGTTTTTTTAAAGACAGATTCAAAAATAAGGAATGTGTTTCATACTTACAAGGTAGAAATAATTTAGCACATTTCAACCCCATGCATTGGAGTACAGTGAAAAGTCAATGAATTAGTATTGACTGATTTAGCTGTGAACCAGCAGTGATATAACCATTGGAAAGGTGGGATTTATTAATCTGTAAGCATCAGCTGCTGATGTGGATGTTCTGGCTATAGGGTGAGTGAGTAAATGCACTGGTTTTGTGCTATTCACTCAGAAATCACTGCAGTGAATTTCTAAATATTCGTTGGGGCCTATAATATACAATACTATATCCATTTATGTCAATACAATGTTCCCAGCAACTCAGAGGTGAAAACTGAGATTTCATAATGAATCTACAGAGAGAAGGATGAAATAGTAAAACTTTAGAAACAGAAGCAGAGGCACAAAACTCAAGGCATAACCTGGAATAAATCACCAGGTAGTGATATATAAAAAGGTAACATTTGAGACTATGGTACATCTTGATGTGTTTTCTCCAGGAGTAAATTTGTCCTTATCAATGCTGAAGTAATTTCTATGATTAATAATGCTTCTAATGTACAGATCATAATGGGCTTTACAATTTTTAACTTTTTCATGTGTATATTGCATAACATAAAAATTCATCTCTCCCAACAAAGAACAATTTCTGAGATTCCTATTATTGTCCTTTACCATTTATTCAGCTAAAAGAAATGGAAAATTTGGTAGCCCATATAAATATGTTAATTTTTTTTCAGAAACTTTTTTAAAGTTCGTTTTGTAGCATTTGTGAAATATTACATAAAAATGTAACATTGTTGTTAGATGCCGTACCCCAGAAACCTAATTATGGTGATTTGGCTGAAATTCTCCGTGTTTTATTGAATTTTCAGAAGTATTTACTACAAAAATTCCCTTAACCTTACATTCTTCTTTATCTCTGAGGCTCAGTACCAGAGTTTGCACTAACACAGTTTCCAAGAAGTGATAACTGCCTCGCAGTGTAATTTTTCTGCTCAGAGGTATGCAGCCTTTCATTTCTTATTCCATTTATGTTCCCTCTGTAGGTCAGAAAAAGAAATTTCAACCCAGGCTGTTCAGCATCATTCAACGTTGATGTCACTTGTCCAACAATCTTCTATACTAGAGAGATTGTATGTCAACCACAGTTAGCACTTAAAATTTATCAATACTCACTTAAATATTTAAAGATTTTTTCTTCTTTTCTCTGTATATACTTCAAACACTAGTCAAGAATAGCAAGAAAGGAAACAGAAGAGGGATGTTAGTTGATGAAACTTGCATCTTTTGTCTCCTGGGTAATTCAATAGCCATGAAACTGAGATTAATAGTGTCCAAAGATTTTCATACTTTATGGAAGTATGGACATCTCTTTCACCTTTCCTTTGCCGTGTGAGGTTTGAATACTCCGTGACCAACAGGATAAGCAGCAATGGGATCTTCTGTTTCCTTACAGCTACATGTTGCCTGTGGGCAGTCCTGAAGGTTACTGCATGATTGAAGTGGCTGCAGATGGAAACCCCCCTGTACAGCACAGACTTTCCTTCTCACATCGAGCATCTCAGGTGAGTCTGCAAAACATCAAAACATAGCTATTTGCTTTGAACATTTCTTCAGCATATGCACTACAGTTATTTTCAAAGGAGAATGGGTATATTCTAACTTCTTCTAAAGGAGGAAATATAATTCCTCTTCAGATATCATAACTTTCTTTCTAATAGGTGTTTTTGCATCCAGCAACCACAACATATCCATTAATTTCTTCTTTTATTTGACTCTAAAGCCTCTATTCCTGCTGCACAAAGTCCATAAAAAGGACATGGATGCTATGAGAGTTTAAAAAAAGTGTATTAGCAGTGTCATTTACCTAAGGCCAAGGGGTTATTAGAAACAATTCAGATATTATTAAGCAGTAATTCTAGTTACTTTTTAGTTGCAAGCTACACTGTCTAGTGGAGGACAGTTATGAATCATCAGTGATTTATTTTGGTTTCAGTATTTTTGCTAGGACTTGGCTTCTGAATAATATTGTGAAAATATCTGTCTCCATTTTGAAATTGGTATCAGAAGACTCGTTCTGAATGGACAAGAGGCCAGCTTCCCCAAATCTTGAATTTTTCATTTATTCTTTCTCTTCATTTTATTGCCTTTTTAATGCATTCTCTCGTCACAGGATTATTTCTGCATGAAACATTTTTAAACATTTTTAGACAAGAATTTGAGCTGTGATTGACAGCTTGCTTTATAAGTTTGTTCACTAGAAGACAGGTCAGTTATCTACAGAGATGCTATTCTTGATGTGCATCTCACAGTACGCACTGCTGGTTTGTAACAGAATTTTTTCCCTTGCGTGGTATGAAGTATGAATTTCAAATCCTCATGACCAACTGTTACACTTTACAGATCTGCTCCTAATCTCCCAGAACCTCTATTTACAAAGTACTCAATCAAAGAAAGAATAAAAGACATTTCTTATCTGTAAGAGGTCTAATGAATGTCTTCCCATTATTGCCCAAGATAATCCTTTACACTACTCAGGCTAAAAGTGAAGAAGGATATTTTCAAATTAGTATTTGAAAAGTTAAACATAAGTATTACATAATTTATTTATATAATGCTATATTAGACCTTTTATGTTATTAATAAGACTTTCACGAATTCTTTCTTTGTGCCCCCTTAAAATATATTCTGGTTCAGTCAGTTAAATTCAGAGCAGGACCTTTATAGAAAGAATGTGTATTATGGTGTACTAACATGAGCTTGAACATCAAGTACATTATGATAGAATCCAGTGATGCTAGAAACTGAGCAAAGCCTACTGAAGTTGCTCTGTGATACACTGGATCTGCCCCTAAGGTTAGTGCTTTTGTAAAATAAGCCAAATAATAAAGGAGATTGCTTTGCCAGAGGAGTGTTAAAAACACTGCTCTTAATCACAGAGACTTTGTCATGCAGTCCAATGCTTTGCTTAATTCTTGAAAGAGATTCACGAGCAGAGAGAAAATGTTTGCAAACACTACTTACAAATCTTGTCTATCACTGCGGTGTTTCATAGCTTTGTTTGAAAGGGGATAAAGTCAAGTGATCTGAAACTAATTCAACAAGTGCAGAGCCAATGTCTTTGAATTCCTTCGGTATGAAAAATCTGATTTAATTTTATCCATGCTCTAAAGGAAGTAGGTGTTTTTCTTTTTCACTTCAGAATGAAAGACGCTGAGTAGAAGAATATCTGGCAGTATTCACATTCATTCTATCACAGAATTGCACTTGAAATTGTCAGCAACACAGCTCCAGGACTGTAAAAAGTAATACTGAAAACAACAAAGCAAAAATCATATGGATGTGTGAATTCCAGATAAATCAATGGGATGTTTTCCTCCTGTTTCTATTTCTTTACAGGTGTCTGAATATGACAGTGAATGGCCTCTTCACTATAAGTTACCCTCTCACACGTTTTACATATGCTGTAATAATTTCTGATTCCATTGGTGGATTCTTTCTTGACTTGAGGGGGCTAGGTGTCACCCTCTTTCTGGACTAATGGTATTGTACAAATAAATGCATCATTGTGTGATGCAAGTATAGTTTTTTTCAATTCCTAAGAATTGGCAGGCACTTAGCAAATGAACTCAGGAATGATCTAGTCTCATGAATTCCAGATCTCTCTCAGAATTCCAGAAAGTCAGAAATTAGTTTGAGGAGTGGAATTCAGAGTGTTAAATGAGCCACAGATCATTTATATGTGATGATTAAGGGCTTGAATCCTAGGTCAGGCAACAGAGGAATTGCCATAGTGAGCACTAACATGATTTGGTCAGACTCTGTGTGAAAAAGTTGTGATTGTTTCTTTGCACCTTTATAAGGATGTTCTAGGCTTTTGGAAATTTGAAAATTTCCTTTTTTTCCCCCTTGGGCTTCAGTATAGCAGTCTGTTTTCTGTCATTCGTTAAAAAAACTAAAATATTTTTTCTGTATTCCCCTTATCTTGAGATCCCATAGGTCCCAGGTCCTAAAGGAAATGTCTTCAAGTCTACAGCTTCTCCTGTGTTCCTGCACCAAACTTCAGCCATGAATGTTCAACTCATCATATAGGATGAGGGTATCTATGTAAAAAACTTTCCATGTTCACTGTCATTAAGGCTGAGAATTCCAATTTGTGTTTTGTGGAATGTATGTTGTCTTATTTGAAAATATGAGAACAAATTAAACCACCCTCTTTGTAAGGATTATTCAAAAAGAAAAAAAAAGCGAATATTTTCTAAAATAATCACTTCAGAAAGCATCAGAGTTTTTTCCCATCTTCCAGTAATGATTATTTCCTTTATCAGTATCTATTGTTCTTTCATTGTTCACAATAACATCACAAATCACATTTTTTTTTCTGACAAGTCTCTTTTTGTTTCTGCAGATCAACTTTGGATCAATCTTCCTTGGAAAGGTTCCTGTTCGTGAGGAGGTTCATCGATGTGCTGGGCAGATATATGGCTATAAAGGATGCATTAGGGATTTTCAAGTCAACCACAAAGAGTTGTTCATCATAGATGAGGCTCTTGAAGGAAGGAATGTTGAGAACTGCAATGTTCCAATATGTGATTATCATCCATGTCACAATGGGGGGACCTGCACTAGGTAAGAGGCATTTATTTATCCATTTTATCATTCATTCCTGATGAAAAATTACTATCATTTTCTCTGTAATGAAATAATCACCAATCTTTTGTCCTGATAATTTCAAATAGAAAATGTGGCATCTTCATGCCAGCCAGAGAGATGTTTCACTTTATTTGCTTGCATGAAAAGTGATATAAAATATAATGACATTGTCTACATGGATATATATTTTGTTGAAGCCAGAATTCCTTTGCAACCAACTAGATCAGTACTCCTACAAGACTAAATCTGAACCTTTCTATAGACAGTTTGGACAGAAGGCACATAAGAGGTCATTCTTTTTCCTAAGAACTCCATCTCTTACTCAGTTGTGTATCCTCACACATCTTCATGGTGTGTTCCTGAGCACAAATGTTCATCATCATGCTATGGAAACACTAACAAGTGACTTTCCTGTTCACCTTCAGCATATGGGAAGAGATATTGTCAAAGAACCTTTGAAAGCTAAGGTGCATCACGCTGAAAGAGGAAATGGAGTCTGAGACAGACATGAGTTAAAAGAACAGAGGATGATGGTTCAGTTGAATGATGGTTCAGTAGGAGCACAGTAACTTTTTAAGCCATAGCAACTTGATCATTATCTAAGGAACTCAGCATTTAGAAACACATATCTGTTTAGAAATTATAGAATTTATGAAGTAACTGCCAAATTATTAAAAAATTGTACTTCAGGGCAAATGCTGAACAGAACAATTTAAAGTTCTTTTGATGTTCTGAGCCACTGTGTGTTTCTTAGATTGAGGAGATCTTGAACAAATTTTTGAGGGACTTCTCTGCCTCTTGATTGATATGAACACACAAAATATACGAAACAGGTCTTTGATCTCTAAGTCTTGTTTGACTAGAGCACATATGAAAGCAAGGCAGTTTTATGAGAACACACAATTTGCCTACCAGTCTGATGAAACTGAGTGTGTACTTTGGAGTAATGAATCTCTTTTTTTCTCTGTTGGTTTTTACTGTATCTCTGCCACTCTACTGCTTGGCCTGTCAGCTGCCATTATGGAATACTGTTTCGTTTGAATTTGTGTCCTGAATAATTCATGAGGATTGGATTTATTTCCTGCCTTTCTGCTTTCCAGCTGCTGGCCTGGGCCCTTTTCAGAAATGTTTTTGTTTTGAATTAGGTCACTTCTCCTCTGCCCAGAGGCTTCATGGAAGACTGGGCATGTGCAAACCAGGGATTAGTGGCTGTTCAGTAGCACAGTTCTCATGATTTTCTACAACAGCCAACTGATTTTCAGGGATCACCTTCTCCAAACCCAAGAATTATTCAATCTTATAAGCAGGAAATGAACTGTCAGCAAGCCTGAACAGATTAATTAGATGCTTCCGACAAAACTCAAACCTTAAAAAGAAGTATACAAGAGATAGAAACATGTCCAGGTGATCTGGGCAGAATACAGAGAAAAAATACAGCTCCACAGATATGGAGCTGGAAAGCCAAAGCCCTTCTGGAGATTAATCTGGCAGGGACGGGCAGAGCAAAGCCAAAAGCTTCTACAAGGATGTCAGCAGCACAAGGAAGACCTAGGAAAATGTAGGCTTGCTGCTGAATGGGGAAAAATCCTGGTGACAAAGGATTCAGGAGACTCAAGTGCCTTCTTTGCCTTAGTCTTTATGGATAACTGGGCTCCAGGAATCCTATTCCTCTCCTGTAGGAGAAAGTCTGAAGAAAGGAAGATTTACGCTTGGTGGATGATAATCAGACTAGAGAGTTTTTAAATCAACTGGACATATATCTGTGGCACCTGATGGTATTCACACATGAGAGTGATGAGGGAGCTATCCGGTGTCATAGCAAGATTTTTGCCAGGTGTTTCAATTACAATGCTTAATGGCAAAAAAAAAAAAAAAAAAAAAAAAAAAAAAAAAAAAAAAAGTACAGTTTTCATTGCATTTAATTCTTCAGGTGCTTGTTAGTGGGTTTGCTTCTAAAAGACCATGAAGTATTACGTAGCAAATATCTCTGTCATGTTTTTTTAAGAAAGACTGGAGTTTGTCAACTCATATTGCTGAGTATAGACAGGTGTGTTTCTAAGAAACATTTTTTACAATTGTTCTGAAAAGATATTTACTTGCCTTTTCTCATCATTAGAGGAAAAAAATACTACTGTAGTGTTCAACCCATTAATTACAATGATTATGCAAAAGAAATTTATTTGAAAGGGAAAAAAATATTCTTTGTCATTTTAGTAAAACAAGACAGGGATTAGAATGTACCTAGTGCTCAGATGCAGAACTTCAGGGTGCAGCTGACCCCTCATTCTGGTCATTGGTTGTATCAGGTGTTCCTCTGGCATTTGTCAGGGCAAGACTTTGCACCAGGCAGGGCATCAGGGCAGACCCAGCCCTTGGGCTTTGGGGATATCTCTGGGTATAGTGACATGCTGAGGCAGGACTGGGACATCAGTCCACTGGTAGAGGATCAGGATCAAGCTCAGAACGGGGAACAAGGGCCAGACACAGCCCTAAATTTTCTAGGCGGGGCAATGGTGACAGGAAAACAGAGCTTCAGCATGTGTAATGGTGACTTGGGAAGGCAGACAATGGAACTCCAAATGTGCCTCATTTCCTCTTTCTTACCCGCTGTTTGATACCCTGAGCATGATGCCGTGTGGTCTGGGATATCACCTGGGTCAGCTGGGGTAAACTGTGTCTCCTTCCAACTCCTTGTGCTGCCCCAGCCTCTGCACCGGTGTCATGGGGTGAGGAGCAGAAAGGCCTTGATTGTGTTATCAACCCAATGTTCAGCACAAATGTAAAATACAGCTCCCCACCAGTACAATATTAACTCTATCCCAGCCAAAGCCTGCACAATAGACCAAAAACCATTGGTTTCAAAAGTGTTTTAACATATGTTTCATCAGATGAATGTTTCAATGGAAATCTACATTTTTAATTCTTTACGTAGTCATTATGTATTAGATTTAAAACCAAAACAGTCTAACTATTTAAGTGCTCTACTCCTTTAAAAAACACTTTTCCAAGTTCCCTAGCTCTTTTACAGCACTTTATGCTAAGGTAGAATTCCAGATTAATTTCATAGGGGGAAAAACGGCAACTATTCCATAAATTTAAGGGTTGATGCCACATAGTTCTATGGAATTCAAACCTCGTTGGATTTGGATGTGTTTGAAATGGGCATGGAAAGATTAACCTAGGAAGCTCTTAATATTCTGTGTGGCCCCCTGATCATATGAGCCAGATGTTGCAAACCAAGCTTAGTGTTAATTAAGAAGACACATCTGTGTGTGGGAAATAAACTCACAAAATTACCTCACCAATGATTTGACAATTATGTCAGCCACTACACTAGTAGCAGTTGATTAATGCATTTGTTTTAAATTTTATAAAGACTCAAAAAATGTAAACATACACAAGCTTAGCTTTTATAATGTAGGATACAATCTCAAAGTTAATTGCTCCCACAAACAATCATGTTTGCAGTGTCTCAAACTATTCTCACAGTGATTATTCCTACTGTTGTTATTCCCCATGTATTGATGCAGCAGATGGGTCCATTAATGTTAATCAATTAACCAAGACTGAAAAATCAAACTCAATTAGCAATAAATTTCAATAGAGAGACACTTCTCTTCAGATTTCGACTGCCATGTACGCTGTAATCAACAAAAATATATAAGGAATTTAAATTTTCAATTTTCATCTCCTGATAATATAAGAGGTACCTTCCTAGATATGTAGGTCTCATTTGAATAGAACTTTTTTATCTATAAATACAGAAATACATATTTTAAAGCATACTTCAGAAACTGTCTGTTTTCTGCATTCTGGGAAATCATGCAATTCCTCTTTAGCCTTTAAGAACAGATTACTAAATGAAAATTTTCATCCAAACTCTTTTCTAAAGTTCATCTGATATTTTGAATGCCTTTTAGAAAAAAAAAAAAAAAAAACAAAGGAGAATGAATTCAGGATTAGGTTAGCTTGTAAGAACAAGATAATTTTATAGTTGAACTTGGTTAAGTGACAGACTATCTTATGATGTAGATGCTGAGGAGACCAGATGAAGGGATTTAACAAATTTTTTGGTGTCCTTCTAGTATATATCCTGAATATTAATTAAACAGTAGAAAGGGTAATTATGAATGTGAATTTTTAGGAGAAAAAAGAAATACCTTTAACTGTAGACCTTGGAGACACTAAAATGTTCTTTGTAAACTTTTTTACATCTCCTTTTTCATTTCAAAGGCTAGTCCTGGTGATCCTTTTCCAGCCATGTGCCAAAAATGCATTTGTGCTTGCTTATGCCCATAAGCCAAAACTGTGTGTTATGGTAGGATTAATCTAAAGATATGCTTGTATGCCTTTATTAATTATTTTCTCACATTTTTAGCACAGAGGTGCAGTCTGCTTCCAGCTTGAAAAATCTGGTTTGTGTGGTTTTTGACCTAAAGATAGAATTGTTACCCTAGAATATGCAGATTCCTTCAAACTAAGGACCACTGAAGCATTTCTCCAAAACTAGCAAGAGTATGGCAGGTCAAATCTTTAGAATTGCTCATGGATTTTCTTTCACTGCTTTAGTTGTAGGTGGTTTTGGGTAAGAAGGTACCAGTCAGTCATAAATAATGGAATTTATCATATATCAATAAGCTTTTTATAGATGTGTTTTGTAGATTAAGAGACTCAGGCCAACATATTAGCTAGAATATCAGTTTTTTGGGGTTTTTTATCAATCTAAATCCTAGTTAACATCCATATTAAGTTCAGAATTCATAGTTTAAGTTCCATCATATTCAGGTTTTGCAAAAAGATAAACCAAAGGGATTAAAATTCATCTTCGTTGATCTTCAAATGAAGAAAAATTCCGGATGGGAGCTGTTTACCCTCACAACTTTTCAGAAATTACAACACATGCAGTTATGCATGCTGATCTGTATGAAGAAGATAAACTACTACCTTTTAAAGGGATGATTTTTAGGCAGATCTCTCAATACCAAAGATGCTTACATTCTACAAGTCCAGAAATGGATGTTGGGATGATGAAAATGGTGGTAATGATGTTGATGATGATTCATGCTTACACATACCATTATTTAGGAAGACTAGTTGGGAGACTTGATTTTTTGGGGTCCTGCTCTTTTTATGAGATTAGATTTTATAGTGGGAGTTTGGTACTTAAGAGATTCACATTTGGAAATCTATTACTTTTTTCTATTACTCATTTAAAATTTTATTTTGAAGAATAAAATAATTAATTTAAATTTATATCCAAGCTGTTTTCTTTTTCTGGAAGAGAGATTGTTCATCCTTTTTGGTTTCTCATGATCTTTAGAAAAATTAATGCCATTCTTATCAAGAAAAAAAATAGTTTTGAGGAGGCTGAAAGATAATTCCATAATGATCAAAATTCCTGTTGGATGTGTGTTTGTTGCATCATATTCTCACAAGAAAATCAAATAAGCAGAAGAAAAAATTTCATTTCTAGTTTTCCTAACGCTAAGTGTTAAGAGGTAGAGAATTCATTTACCTAGGCTGATCTTTCTGGTAGAAGGAATTAATTTGGCTTAAGTCCCATGTAAAAACCCTGCACATTGATTTTCTGGAAAAAATCTTCATTTCTCCTACATTAGTTTTCCTTAAATAAGAACAGAATGCTAAAATTTAATGCCTTCTAGCCCTTGAAGATTAGACAGTAAATTGTTCTAATCTACAATTTTGTTAGGATATCTGTTTCAAGACTGAATTAATTGAACCAGGTGTGTCTCAGTCTTTGCATCAGAAATAGATTCCCATTTTATCATATTGAATTTCTTGGGCATCTCAGATTATAGTAGCGTGGAGGAAAGATTTGACAAAGAAATCAAAGCCATATTCCATTAAGCTGACAGCATTAAGTGATGATGTTTTAGATTTTAAACAAAACATCTGTAAGACCTCAGGAAAGTTTATGATGATAACGTATGGGAACACAGCAAAATATAGAATCATAAATTTTGTTGGATATACTAGTATTGAGCTGTTATTCTTTTCAAATAAGCATATTTAAAATATGGAACTTCTTTACTAGTGATTAAAATGAGGTACTCTCTTCAGAATTTGTTTGCTTCAGAACATAATTTTATCTTAGAAATATTGTTGTAATAACAAATTCTGGCAATTGAAAAATAATCGAAACAAGCAAGTTAGAAAAAGTGATATTCAACCCATAAAGCATTCTGCTTCTAATTTAGGGGATTCTGTTAAAAATGTTTGTGGGAAAATCAATTTTTTATGTTCTCAGATCCACAGATTTAGCATCTGATTAGTGTGAAAAGCGGCACACTGAAAATAGTGCACGTAAGAAAATCAAGGATCAAAAATATATAGGGCTTCAAATTCCTGACTCTTTAGATAATGTGCAGGCTGTGCACAAAATTTTTTATATATCATGTTATATATCATCTCTATTGAATTTTACTTAAATCAGAGAAGCTGCCATTGCTAAAATTTTACTGGGGTTATTGAAATACCAGTAAATGCCATTATTATACCAGTCATCTTGGAATGTTCCTACTGAATGCCTAGAAATTCTATGTAGCATTATATCTGCGAATTACAGCAGAACCAAATCAGCATTTCTGATAGCTTTAATTCCTGAAGGGGTATCTAGTTTGCAGCTTTAAAATACAACAGAGCAGCAAAATTAATGAAATACTTTTCCAAGGCAAGTGAGATGTTTAAGTATATGTAGAAATACTGAAAACACTATTCATACAAATTTCTCCAATTGGAGAAGTAGCGTGCAGAATCTTAGCTAGAATTTCACTTTACTATTAATACTGACAAATAGTAGAGCTCAGACTGTTTGCTATAAGGTATATCATGTAATATATGTATGAAAACTGACTAGTGTGTCATATTCATTGAACTAATGGTTTTCCAAAATTCCACATAGATAATCCTTTCATCAAAGGTTTTTCCGAGGACCCAAGCTCAGAGAGTGGTGATGAACAGTTACACTCATGTGTCAGCCTGTCACTAGTGAGGTTTCCCAACTCTGTGTTGGGCCCAGTCCTTTTTAATATCTGTATTGATGATCTGGATGAGGGGATGGTGTGCACCCTCAGTAAATTCACAGACAGCTTCAAGCTGGGTGGGAGAGTTGACAAACTGAGGTCAGGAAGGCTGTGCAGAACTGGACAGGCCGGATCCATGGGCCAAGGCCGATTTTGTGAGGTTCAATAACACCAAGAGTCAGGTCCAACACTTGGGTCACAACAACCCCTTGCAGAGCTCCAGGCTTGAAACAGAATGGCTGGAAAACTGCTTGGAAGAAACGCCCTGGGCATGCTGGTTGACAGCAGCTGAACATGAGCCAGGGTGGGCCCAGGTGGCCCAGAAGGCCAATGGCATCCTGGCCTGCACCAGCAATAGTGTGGCCAGCAGGGGCCCAGGGCAGTGATTGTCCCCCTGTACTCAGCACGGGTGAGGCCACACCTCAAATCCTGTGTGCAGTTTTGAGCCTTCCTCATGAGAAAGACACTCTGAGGTGCTGGAGTGTGTCCAGAGAAGGGCAGTGGAGGTGGAGTTCCAGCCTGGAGAAAATTAGTCTCAGTGGGGACCTTATTGCTCTGTACAACAACATGAAAGTAGGTTGTAACAAGGTGAGTGTTTCCCTCTTCTCCCAATTAATAAGTGACAGAACTAGAGGAAATTGGCCTTAGGTTGCAGCAGGGGAGATTTAGGTTAGGTATTAAGGGGAAAAATTAATCAAAAAGTTTATATATATGAACACACTGCCCAGGAAAGTGGTCAAACCACCAGATAATCTGCAGTGTCTGTAATACTTGTCAGAACATTTCTTCCTTTGCTGCTGACCTAACATGCACACCTACTTACTAGTTATAGATTTCTACACTTCAAACACTGAAAATTACAGAGAACCACTAGTGTAGTTAATGGAGGTTGAATGGGTTAGAATTTCATTGCTCTGAAACCTTGCTTGGGAGGTTATCATTGAAGGAAAACAATGAGGCTTATCAGAGGTCACAGAACACGTTTTGATTATGCTTTAGAGAAGCTTTCTTTGCCTTTGGTATCTTTTTAGCTTCTAGGAACATGCTTAGTATTCAAATAGAATTTGAGAAGTCTGGATATGAAGTATCATCTTGATATAGAAGGTTATCATGACACCAGATTTGGTTTTGTACTTTATTTTTTTCTCAGAAAGCACTTGTTTAAGTTTGCCTTTTAGAAATATAAAAAAATGTTTTATTTTGTTTTGTTTTGTTGTTTTTTTTTTAATGAGAAACCATGGGGTTTGGATTTAATAAAACTAGCCAACTTTGTGATCATCTAAAAAGATAAATATACATAGTGGTACCATGATAGTCACGAAAATCTCATGCTCCACGTGTATGCATATAATGAATTTAGATTAAGTGTCTTTTAAGTAGCCAAACCTAGCTAAAAGACAGCTTTTAGGAAGCAGAAAGACAGAAATAGAGGAGACATTCTGCCAAAGATCCGTAAGTGTCCAGCTGACTATTCAAAGGCAAAGGTAACTAGTACTTCAGTTTTTTCTCAGAGTCCATTGGAATAGGCCAATACCTGAGGTGCTTATACTGTCTTCCCCACAGCTGGCTCCATCCAGTTGTATCAGGTCTTGCATGTTGTGAAATAGAGACCTTTTATTTTATTATTTTTACTAAGGAAAATTTATAGAAGTTATGTATTACTCTGAAGTGAAGGGGAACATAGAAGATCAATATGTTATTTTATTCTCAAAACATCCAGAGATTACCTGGTGTCTTGATAGAAAATTAGTACATCGCTCTTCAGGAAAGACTGTCGTGGATAAAAAATATGTATGAAACAACCACTTTTGAAGACTGGTTTTCTGAAATCTATATCTTTGGAAATATAGGAAATATAGAAATATAGTAAAAGGACTCTAGAACCACAAAAATCCTTTTGTCCTTTACCAGGACCTCTCTCAGGTTACTTCACAGTAGAAGAGGCCAGAACAAGACCTGGGTCATTTGTTCCCTCCATAATTAGTGGAGATGTCTAGCATTGTTGTGGAACAATACAAATCACTACATCACTGCTCCCTGAAAGCTGATTTCATTACCATGATGATAATATGGGATATATATTTCATTTATATGATGTCATAGTCATATGAGTTTTTGGACATCCCACCCATGTCTGTACATGAAGCACAAACATGTTTACATGTAGAGTACTTTAATGAATACTTTACTTTGCTATGTACCTAAAAGAACACATTTGCTTCACACTCATGAATAGGTTGTAATACTAAATGAGATCAGTTTCTAAAAAATTCCAGTGGGAGTGGGCACCTCAGGAATGCTGCAAGGTGAAAATCTCAGATGGAAACCAGTTACTCAGAGGCAGAAGTTTTGTTTTAATAGTTATTGAAGCTGCCAGTCGTAAGGGCTCCACTGGCAAGCTGGCCCAGCCAATGGCTGGGGTGTGATGGTGAGTCTTTGCTCTAGAGAGACAGCAGACACCTTCTTTACTGACCTAGTAGTGGGTGCCTGCAGTGATCAGATCAAAACTGGTGCCCTGTGACATTCTGAGTGTCTGGCCAAGTTCAACCAGCTGCTGGGAATTGAGGAGGAGCTCGGCAGCAAGGCTCGCTTTGCTGGCAGGAACGTTCAGGAGCCCTAATGTGCACTAAGTGTGGATGAGTCACCTTTGTTCTGGTTCAGCACTCTTCATCAACTCAGACCACGATTATCACTGATCACTTCAATTACTGTTATTTACATGGCAGTTACATTATCACTGATCACTTCAATGACTGTTATTTACATTGGAGTTCTCTTTCTACCTTCCCCAGCAAATTTTCTCGGGATTGCAGAGGGATGTGTAAACCTTCGGTTTCAGAAGCTCTGGTCATGACATCACTTTTCTGTTTCCAAACAGCCTTTGAAGCTACTAATAGAATGTGAAGTTTCATTATTGAGGCACCAGGTCATGAGCTTGCTGTAATCATGAGGAATTTGTGAGGTGTGTAATAAATATCTGTGTGAAAACGCAGGTAGAAACACATGTGGATATGTATACACTCAAACAAATTATATGCTGACCATAACTGTGCAATATGTGTTGTTCCATTCTCCAAAATCATCCTGTCTTCATTGTACTTTTGGGGTTTACAGTAGATTTTTGGGGAGGGTGCTAAGGGTAATTTTTAAAATTTTGTATCTCACCCCAATTGCAAAGACAAGGACACTGAGAAAATAGGTAAAATCCCAAAAAGACACATGAAATGGAGTACATTAGGAATGAATTCTATCAATTAAATATAAATGAACAGCATTTGTTCAAGATGCGAGTGCTGTCCTGTAAATAAAATACTTTTTTTCTATATTTCTCAGTGACAATCTTAGCAATTAGAAACATAGAATAATTGAGATTGGTAAAGACCTCCAAAATCATCTAATCCAACCTTTGACCAATCTCCACCTTGCCAACCAGATCATAGGACTAAGTGCCATCTCCAGTTATTTCCTGAGCACTGATAGGGGTGGTGACTCTATCACTTCCCTAGGCTGCCTATTCCAGTGCTTTACCACCTTTCTATTCAGTGACAAAATTCTTCCTGACATCCTACTTGAACCTCTCCTGACATAGCTTTAGGCCATCTCCTCTGGTCCTGTCACTTGCTACCTGTGAGATGAGCCTGACCCCCACCTTTCTGCAGCCTCCTCTCCTCAGGGAGTTGAAGGGAGGAATAAGGTCTCCCTGAGACTCCATTTCTCCAGGGTGAGCAACCCCAGCTACCACAGCTGCTCTTCCTATGATTTACTCTCTAGACCAATTCTTCAGCAGCTCAGCCGTCCTTCTCTGGACACACTCCAGCACCTCGATGTCCTTCTTGTACTGAGGGAGGGCCCAGCACTCAAGATGCAGCCCCACCAGTGCCAAGTACAGGGAGACAATCATTGTCCTGGTCCTGCTGGCCACACTGTTGCTGATACAGGCCAGGATGCTATTGGCTTTTTTGGTCACCTGGGCACACTGCTAGCTCCTATTCACAGCTTAAATTTAATTATTTTTTTTTCTTCTGGATTATTCATATAATGGGGTCTGGAAAAGATCAAGGAAAATACACAGAAATAAGCTAGAGAATGGTATATCATCAATAACAGAGATTTTCAATCTAAACAAATTCTTCACAGCAAAGGGGTTTGAGTTACAAATGGCTGGCATTTTGAGCTCAAGTCTTAAAATAAAACATGAAGACTACTATCTGTAGCCTGAATAATATGCATTAATTATTCTGTTTTGCAGTACAACATAATATGTTAGCATGATTGTATTTCAGTTGTCAGATATGCCCAATAATTCATTAATTTTTCCATTCTGTAAACCATTTCCAGAAATATTGCATAATATGTCTAGGTTGGAGCCTAAGCATGGTAGTTCATTAACCCAGGCTTAAGCACTTTCCTGGATACCTTCAGGGATTAATTATGGACATCATATCTTACCAAAATATTCAGAGATTGATTTAAATCCCAAAATTCGCACTAAGCTCATTTTCATCATGTTATCATTTTGTGCAAGCCAGATTTTTTTCCTTTGCATTCATTAGCATTCAGGATATTGTTACATGGATCAGAGTCACTACCTGGAAAAAAATACTAATGTAGTGGAGAGAACAAACTGTTTAGAAAAACCTAGGGTAAATTGAACTGAAAATCATTTGCAGTTAAGAACCATTAACAAATAAATTGTGTATTGTAAAGGGGATTACCTTTTTTAAACTCTTTTAACCTTTTTCTCAAGTAGATTTCATGGAGAAATTAAAGTGAAAATTTGCCAAATGGTTGGAATCTCCCACTCTGCTCCTTCAGGCACGCAGTCCATAAGATGGTTTTACTCCAAATTTTATGGTACATTTAGAGCTCTTAATTTAATTAATTCCTTTTTCCTCTCAGGTCATGCCTAATACAATGTATTCTCCTATTATCCAAAAAATGGTATTAAAAAACAACAACAACAACAATAACAACAAATCATCCCTGGTGATTAATGCCAAGCCTCTAAATTAGTCAGAAGGTCTAAATGCCCCCACTCCCTAGTTTGGAGAATGCACAGAAAGAGTTCCAAACCATTTCCTTTTCCTGATGCTTTCTCTAGGTTTCTGATTCAGGCAGCGCAATTCTTATACCCTCATCTTCCCCAGGGTGAAATTTGCCTACTTAAGATTCACTTAAACTGTGAAGCACAGCTGAAGTGGGACACAGGACACAGTAAACAGCTCGTTGCTTTGTCACTGCTCCGGGGATGATAGAGCAAGAATGCAACATATAAACATGCAGTAAGTTCAAAGTAGCCACTCATATTTAAAATCCTGCTGCAGTCTTTGAGTATCATTATTATTTCCCTGCTTTAAAGAACAATGAGGTAGACAAACTGTTTCACAGATATCTATTTAATTGTTAGGCATTAAAATTCTTGGAGTGGACAAACATTTTTAACATTGAAATGTTACTTTAGCATGTATGCTTAAACTGCAATAAAAAGACAAAGCAATCAGGAGCATATTTTGTTAGCTTTACAAGTGTTGAAACTCAGCATCCAGATTTATTAGGTGGTAGTTATGCCGGCTAAAAATTCAAGACTGAATTCTAACATTGGTTTTCAGCTTCAGCAAATGCTCTCTGGGTCCTGCTGTGTTTCACTTAATAGCAAGGACGAGTGAATTCCAGCTGTAGGAGAGCATGTTTTACATAGAAGCTACTGCAAGGCAAGAGTCAATACTGAGATGGAGCAGGATTCAATATCTGGACACTTTATTTATGGACAGTTGCTTGTTTGTGTTCAATCAGCTTTTTAAAGCTAGGGCGATGATTTAAGAGCAGATGTAGAGTTATAACACTCAGTTTTAAAATGAGAGGATGTTTGTTTTGTACTTTGATAGTAAAATGCTGTGATTTAATATGAACAAGATGGCATTTGTGGTTAGGAACTAATCTTGCTAGATGCAGAATATGTAAAAAATGGTAATTGAAATGAATATATCTTTTTTGTTTTTTTTAATCTGCCTACTAATTTAGTTAAACCATCAATTTTTTTTAATGGATAAATATTTGAGTAGTAGCAAAACCAGTTGGGTATTGTTATATCTGTATAATATGTATATAGGAGAAAATACATTTATATTCAAAGTGTATTCATAGGCAAATTGGTATACATGCTTATATATTGATGTTGTTTATCAGTATGCTTTTGCCCATATTTTTGGGTGGGCTTTCTTTAGTATGAATTGGGCAGTTCGTAATTCCTGGATGTTTAGATTGACAAGCATTTTCTGTAAGCTAGACTTGATAATATGTGTTTTTAGTAACTTGGGCAATATATATGTATTTCTCATATGCTTGACAATGATTGCATATGTGTTCTATCAAGCTACACTGCAAAGCCAGGTACACGTGCAATTAGCTTTCCTTAGATCAGAACACTGCAACCTGAGCCACAAACCCAAAAAAACAGAGCGTCACAAGGCCACTCACCACAGAATGCTCCAACTTACAAAAATCAAATTAAAAACAAAATGAGAAACATTGGGTTTGTGTCAAATCTCATCTTTATGCTCTGGAGACATTTGATTATACAATTATACACTGTCCAAGGGCCTGCGTATGCAAAATAACACTTTTCTCCAGGAAAAAAAAAAAAAAAAAAAAAAAAAAATCAACAAACCAAATCTTAAGTAAATGGATGCTTCATAAACTGCTTTTCTTTGCCAGGAAAATCCTCCAATCCTTGGATGTGCAAAATCCTTATTACCATATTTTGTTCTGCTGCCTCTTGAGTAAAACGCTGCTGCGTGTCTCTGGGCTGGTTTTAGGCTTTCAGCAGGCTGTGGGAGAGAAGCGCTGTGGGCTGCTGCCACCTACAGCTCCAGTGTCACTGGCTCCCTGCCGGAGAAATGGAGCCGGCACTGAAGCCCCTCTGGACAAAAAGCAGTAGATCACAGACCTGAGCTGAAGGAAGACACTGCAGAGCTGGTAGTAATTGGGTTTAGCCAGCTCTTCCTGACATTTAAATAAAACTGGGGGTACAGAGAAAGCAAATCCCCCAGTAGCACATTCAAGCAATTTGCTTCTCATAAAAGCATCTTCCTACTGGCAGTAGCTTGAAGAAATAAATTTCATAGAGAGGAGAAAAAAAACTCAGCTTCTGACAAACCTTGTGTCAGTTAACATTTGAAATGCTCTGAGATTTACCAGAAAGAAGGAAAGGAAAAAAAAATATTATACTCTCTTGGGGTATATTTAGTCACTGTGATATGTGTGTTGCAAATATTTTAAGATGCTTAGAATGTTGTCCCCTATAACTTCCATCCCTTCTCCCCTTGCATTTATATATCTCCAGCTGTTAAAAAGAAAAACAAAAAAAATCACACTCTAGATTAAGACCTCAGGAGAGAAGGAATAATAGTGCCCAGTGGTGTGCCATTTTCTGTGACTGCTCCAACACTTACTGTTCTGAGCTTTATTGCAGTATTTTTTCAATAAGGAAAATATAGGATTTCTTCCGTCTAGATATTATTCTGTTCTGCTTAACCTAGTAAATATTGGCATGACAAGATCTGTGTGTATGGGAAAGATGGGAAATTGCTGCTTGTTTCCATTCAAGTATATCTTCTTTTTTTGCTACTACTGTGGTATCTGAGGGTTTTTTCCCTGGGCTCTCCTGATTTCATTTCACTTTCCATGCAACAACGAAGAAGAATGCTCTGTGTGGACCAATCAGACTGCTTCACTCCCATAAAGGGAGATGCAGATAGTCCCAGTGAGATGTAGCAAATTATGTACTTTAATAGAAATGCTGTGTTCATGGAAGTATTCTTTCATAGTGAGGTGTGTAAGCACATAGGCAAGAGCCTGCACAGCACTGCTACTTTATTTTCATTTGCAGTGCAGAAAACAGACTCGTTAATCTTGTGTTCATAATATTGAAATTAGGCTTGAGACCTGGTTTTCATTTCTGAAAGCAGAATGGGCATAAGAATAAACTGCAGGAACACATTATGTTATTTAAAAAATAAAATCCACATATTCCAGCTGTGCTTCATCCTCCAGCCTGCTTTTTGTTTGAACTTATGCCTGCAATCAGCATTTCTTGAGAAAAATTATCTTCCTTTTAACAGAAATTATGCACTGATATCTGAGTCACAGAGGATGATATTCTTTCAGGCAGCATGTCCAATTATCTTTCTTGACAGAGGATGTTAAGAGCATATTCCTCTCTGTCTAAATACTCTATTAGTTAATAATTAGTAATTGTACAATTCTGTGTTTACATATAAAGGAGATTCATCTTCTGATGCAGGATTGGGATGTAACACTGCCAGCTGAAAAATGAGAAAAATAGAATTTTGTTCTGGTTTTACATCTGAGATTACACCATTTGAGAGTACTGAGATTTCCTTGCCTTATGTGGAGTTACTCTGATTTATATTACTGAAATGAAAATCTAATCAAGCACCACAGCTGCATACATTCAACAGTTTTTGTTCACACAGAATAACTTTGGATTGTATTGATCTGCATGGAGGTAAATCTGAAAAACAGTGTCTCAATTAGAACCTAGTAAAAGTTCTTAAGTCTTAAGGCATTTTTTGCATTGCCATTTTTGCATTGCCATTGATCACCCTCAGAAATCAATGAAGAACCTGCAGTCAAAATCATAGATAAAAATGTCTTGAACTTCTAAAGTGGTTTCTGTGGATAGAAGGTAAAGAGTTGGGGTAGAGTGGGATACTACCAAAACCACTGCTGTCCTGTTGATTAAAAATTTGTCCAAATTTAATTATTCCTTTCAGAGTACAGCCATCTAGAAGATAAAAGAAAGGGTGGTACAACAAGAGAAGGGAAAAAAAAAGGCAATAAAGTAAAAATTGACTGCTAGGTTAATTCTCTGTAGGACAGAATTTGCTGTGGTGTCACTAGCTTGCTGCTACCGCTATGCATGGTCATACCAGTGGATGTCAACTTAGTGAAACCAGGAAAAAGAGAAATCCACTTGCCTCCCACTTCTGGAACAAAGAAAAGGGCAAAACCTGTTCTACCTCTAGTGATGGCAGTCATAGTTAAATGTATGTGTTGCTGAGAAGTCTGAGAATTCATCCTTTGGAAAAAAGAAGTCTTTTCACCATGAGATGACACTGCAACCCTTACTGCAGAGAGGCTAAGGGACCCATGCAGGCCTGATGAATAACAGCAGGGATAGGCTGTAAGCTGTAAATTAATATCAGGCCACTTCTCTCACATCTGTCTTTCAATATTTTAGACATTAACATGTATGTAATGCAGCTGAAGTACAATGCTTTGATGTGCTCCTTAGAGCCCACTCTTAGCTGAATGCATACTAGCTCATGCTTAAGGAATCCAGCAATTTTGTGCTCCAGCTTAAAATGGCTTCTGAATAAATGCAGTGCCAAGAGGACAATTGCAAATAAACATTCCCAGGCCTCTCTATTTAAGAATGAACACATAGAGGAGTACAGAATTGGCCCATTTTCCCAATCTGACTTAATAATTTAATAATGATGATTTAATCAATATTATGTCCCAGAGCTACATCAATATGCACAAGAATCCAGCACCTCAAGGATATGTTACCGAGAGGAGACTTACTTGATTCAATTATTTATAATGATAGAGTGTCAATAATCCTGATTTTTTAAATTAATTATTAACATTTTTCCCTCTTCACTATCTTCCTACTTTCTAGAAGGAGTTAATTATTACAAAGCTTTCAGCTATTACAGCGATCTTTACACAGAGAGTTGATATAATGATAGCATTCCTGAAGTGTTACAACACTCTTCCTAGAAGAATTTTCCAATTAAAGCATTTAAATATAGGAAGTTAATTTCCTTCCCACTCTGCTTACTTGGGCAAAGAAATATATATTAACAAATTAAATAGTTTTGTTTGGCTCAGTTTTATCCTACAGAGGCAACAGTGAGGGTTTTTTCTTTCACTTGAGAACATTTTACCTTTTCCTACAACAGTCACCATAGCTACTGGCAAATAGCATTATGTTTGCCTGATTTTCTCTGGTTTGACTACAGTTCTTTTTCAAGGAAAAAAAATAATGTGGCTTGATAGTTTTCAGAGAACAGAAATCTTATATAATAACCAATTAGTTCTGTCTGAAAAGTCAGAGCCTCTGAAAAAGGGAGGGCTCTACTTTACAGAGAATGTCACTGTGAACCTTTGCATCTGGTTTTAGACACCTGAATGCTTCAAAGATTTTCTCCTATTAAGTGCTTTCATCTATGTTTGACTCAGTTGGAAACAAATTTGCCACAGTACAATATTAATAATTATTCGGATGTCAACATTTGCAATTTTTTCTGTCTCCACCTATTTTCTCAATTTAGACAAAATTTAAGTTGTCTCAGACAGTAATTCAGATTGCTTGCTTTCAACAATTTTCTAGCTCCAAGTGGTGCGCAAAATTAGCTGATACTTTCATTTTGACTTATGGATTTTCCTAAATGCGTAAGTGCAACAATCTGTGCATGTTCAGAATTATGTAGCATAAGAAGCTAGATGCAGGTTATACTGGAAGTTCTTTTTCTACCTTCAAATTTTGACAGGTATTCTTCACAGAGAAAAGCTGCTTAATTGATGTGGTTTTAATTGGGATAAAAGTATTTATTGATTTATTTATGGTGTATAATTGTTGATTTATTCACGAGTGACAATTAGTGAACTAAGAATTCAGGATCAGTATCAGCAATGCGACTGATAAACCACAGTATCAGACACTGCAGAATGTTAATAAACACCTAAAAATTTCTATTAAACTTTCTGTAAATTATTTATACACACACGCGCACACAGGGCGTGCACACCCAGTCCCTCACAGGCGGAGTGGATTTTGCAAACACTGTGAAATGTGGGTCTGCCACATCCAGACCTTCCTGTGGAGATGTGGATGCTGAGCATGTTGGGACAAGGGGAAATGTCCTTAATCCTCAGTAGAGTATGTTTAGATTAGATATTGAGAAAAAATTCTTTACTGTGAGAGTGGTGAGGCCCTGAAAGAGAGAAGTTGTGGGTGTCCCACCCCTGAAAGTCTTCAAGGCCAGGCTGGATGGAGCTCTGATCAACCTGGGCTAGCGAAAGGTCACTTTAAGGTCCAACCCAGGTCATTCTATGATTCTAAATCCTTCTCTGGAAGTACTTTTCTGCCTATTTGACTGTTAAACATAGGTGAATTATTGGCTTGGTCTAGCTGTGTAACTTCCACAGAATTCACAGATTTCACAGAATCACTAGGTTGGAAGAGACATTCAAGATCATCAAGTCTACCCATACCCTAAATGCTCAACTAAACCATGGCACCAAGTGCCACATCCAGTCTGTTTTTAAACACATCCAGGGATGGTGACTCCATCACCTCCCTGGGCAGGCCATTCCAGAACTTTATCAACCTTTCTGTAAAAAACTTTTTCCTAATATCCAACCTATATTTCCCTAGATGCAGCTTGAGACTGTGTCCTCTGGTTCTGCCAGTTGCTGCCTGGTGAAAGAGCCCAATCCCACCTGACTACAACCACCCTTCAGGAAGCTGTAGAGAATGATAACAGCCTGCTCAAGTCAAAAAAAGAGAATTCCCACCCTTTTTGATGGTGTAGTGAGGGAATCAATGTATTGGCAGGTTATGTGCACGATACAAAACATCAGAAGCAAGGCATCTTGGTAGTATTGGATTTAGTTTTGAAGTACTATCTTGCTGATTGGACAACTATTAAAAAAAAGACAAAAGAAGAATTGCACTTAACAATCAATAGAGGAGCTGCAAAAATTGTTTATGGGCATTGAAATGAGTATGTACAGGATCAAGTTTTATGAAGGAATCTGCTCATCAGAGCCTGTTGTTTAAAAATAACTTTTTGAAGGTGATTTTTAAAAAGAACTCTATAGCATCACATATAGCGTAACAGTGTAATAAACTACCACAAGAAAGACCAGAGAAACATAGTCTGACATATCAAATTATGTATGTAGAGCTGCAGAAAGCATGCAGAAAACGATAATTTAACATTTCTAAGACAAACTGTACCCAAATACACTTGCATAAGCATTATTATTTAAGGTATCTGTCATATTTGTTTTGCCAATTAGGTACACACATAGAGTTCAAAAAGAAAGGTGTCACATAAACTTGCCCTTGTCTGGTATAAATTTCCAGTTCTAGATGAACTCATTCAAAGCTCTGACAGATAATGCTGGCAGTGCCTGTTCAAGCTGTCTGTTCCACTTCTGTGTTGGATGCAGGAATATATGCCTGCATCTCATCACCCAGTTTGGCACTTTAGTGCAAGCCAGGTGGATTTGTATTAAGGTACTGAGCTGTGAAGAGAAGCAACTGAACCATGGTTGCCCATTCTGTCCTACAGATTGTCCTGAGGTGGTGCTGCCTCCAATAGGGGATGGTACTGACACTGAGGGGTTGAGACTCCTGGCCAATTTGACTGATAATGAAGTACATGAAAGCCAGAGATCGGAGAAGCAGAACAGTAATTTACCTTCCCTTGTAGTTGTTGGGGATTTTTGCTAGATTTAGCAGAGTTTTTTGTTAAGGCTTTTTTTATTATTGTTTTTTTGTTTATCTATAGCATATCCCGTAAAATATTTTCAGTCCTTTTAGCTGTTCCAACATGAATTTGTGTTTTCTGGCACATTTGCAGCAAGAAGGTATTGACAGGTAATATTTGCAGTCAGTGAAACTCACCAATGTACCTCTGTCTTTCCTGAGATGGAGCAGTGTCACTCTTCTCTCGAGGCAGTGGTATAGCCAAGGGTTTAACCTTCTGATGATGCATCACATTTCATTCTTCTTTTAGACCTAGGTTAATACAATTCAGCATTGCATTTAAAAGCTGAGGTTTTGTGTCTGCTAAGAAATACTGCACCTGGCTTGCTGGTTTTCCTCCTTTCTGACAATAATTTTTAATTATTTTCATGTAAAATGTGAAGAAGGGTGTCATAGGTGTATGGTCTGGTATTCTTTCATATAATGTGAAAGATGCAGAGTAACAGATATGAAATTAAATACTGTTCTAATCTACATATTTGTGGTGTTCCACTTCTGAGAGGAAGGGAGCACTCGAGATTTGTGAATACCCATGGTTGAAAAGGAACAACAAATGCCAGAGGGCCAAAAAAAAGACCTTACAAAGTTTTATAAATAAATTATATACATCATGGGTATTGGAATAAGTTAGTCCCTTATATTCTAGTAGTAATAGAAATAAAAGAATTTTTTAAAAAGAGGGAAGACAGAGACAGAGTAAAGGATATCACTGGTCCAGCATCAATCTGGCCAACAAGGTGTCCACAGTCCAGGGGGTGCCACCAGGGCTTTTTACAGGTAAGTTTTCCCCTACCCTGAGGCTACATTTCTCACATTCCATGCAACTGAGTTATTATGCATTCATTCTTCTACACCTAGCAGGAATGCTATTGACTAGACCAGGTTGCTCAGAGCCCCATTCAACCTGGCCTTAAACACTTCTTGGGATGGGGTATCCACAGACAACATATTTCAGTGCTTCACCATCCTCTGAGTAAGGAATCTCTTGCTAACATCTAATCTAAACCTGCCCTTTTTCAGTTTAGAACCATTGCCCCTTGTCCTTGTCACTATGTGCCCATATAAAAAGACCCTTCCCCTCCTTTTCATAGGTCCTCTTAATGTACAGGAAGGCCACAGTGAGGCCTCCCCAAAGCCTTTTCTTCTCCAGGCTGAACAATGTCAACTCTCTCAGCCTGTCTTTGTAGGAGAAATATTCTCCTCTGGTTGTCTTTGTGGCCTCCTCTGGATCCACTCTAACAGGTCATGTTTTTCTTGTGCTGAGGACCCGAGACTTAGATGCAGTAATCCTGAGGGCAGAGGGGAGGAGAATCCCCTCCCTTGACCTGCTGGCCACTCCTCTTTTGATGCAGCCCAGGATGCCATTGACCTTCTGGGCTGTAACCACTGTTGGCTCCTGTCCAGCTTTTCATCCATGAGAACCCCCAAGTCCTTCTCCACTGGTCTGTTCACATGCAGCTCTTCTCCCAGGCTGTACTCATGTCTGGAATCACCCCAACCCAGGTGCAGCGCCTTGCACTTGGCCTAGTTGAACTTCATGAGGTTCCCAGTTCTCTCTGTGTCACTGATGGAGACACTGAAGAGCAGCAGTCCCAAGCAGAGCCCTGAGGGACACTGCTCCTCACCAGCTCCACTTTGACACAGAGCCATGGGCCACAGCTCCAATGTGAACATCCAGGTTATCCACAGACTCTGGTGGCATCTATCTAGCTAGTCCCTACCTACTAAACAGTTCATGCACCAAATCAATTCCTCTCCAATTTGTAGATAAGGATGATCTCAAAGACCTTACAGAAGTCTAAATAGATGTCATCTGTCAGCCTTCCCTTGGCAACTGTTGCTATCACTCTGCCATGGAAGGCCACCCAATTGGCCAGGCACTATTTGCCCTTAGTAAAGGCATCCTGGTCACCTTGGGTCACCTCCTTGTCTTTTCTGTGCCAAGAATATTCTAAATATTCTTTGAAACTATGGATAAGATAGATATAATGTTAAATAATTTCTACCATTGTTTTGAAACATTAATGAGATTTTTTTTTAATATAGTCATCAAGGATTCATGGCACTGCATATAGTATGCATTTATAAATATGTAGAACAAGGTCAAACTTTAGCTTGGGACCCAAGGATAATAAAACAGAAAAGAAATAATAAAGTAAAAATGAAGTTGGACATTCAGGTTTTAACTGGCACATCTAAGTTTATAGAAAGAAGTGCCATACCCTTTCTGTAGAAGCAGCAATATGATAAGAATAATAATTTTTTGGCAGTTGCAGCTATGCAGTAAATGTCTTCCTGAGTTTCTTGTGGAGAATATTTTTTCCTTTAAAAGCCCAGAGGGAAAGACATATCATATAGCAGAAATATGTCAAGGAGGAATTATCTGGAAACTATTAGAAAGACCAAGCTGCAGTGTTTGAAGAAGATCAATGTTAAAGAAATAATACTTTTTCAAGCATGTTGCAAAATTTTAAAAGCTGAAAAAGTTTTTAAAAACTTAGAATCTAATTAGTGAGAGGTAAGATAGATGTGGGTTGTTGTCATATGCATTTGCATAAAAATAATTGGAAGTCATGTTACCAGCTGCAACATTTAAAAGAACATAGCGCTAAAACATGAAGGTTGAATCAGCTTCTCTGGGGCTGATGGGAGAAGATGCTGAAATATGACAAGCCAGCATAACAGATAAGAAGGAATGGTCTCAGACAAATTATGATTAATTAGGGTAAAACATAAACTGAAGCCCTTGGGAAACTGAAATATTTGTTTCCTTCATAATTTAGAAGCACTCTGAATATACTTCTTAAGACTAGACAAGGCATTGAGAGTTGGAGGTACCTATACCATTCACTCTTACCTTGAGTTTACCAACTGCAGCAAAACAGGTTTCAAAATTTAGAACTGGTAAATGAAATGTTGCGAGGAATGTTGCCATCAATATGTGTTTTTTCACCAGCCAAGGTCAGAGATCAGTTCTAGCAAAATCTTTCTAGACTGTTCAGACTAGGTCAAGTAAAGTCAAAATATTCCTTTATCTCGGCTGAAAGTAGCTAAACGTTAACCCCAGGCTGCAAACACATTTTTATTTTGTAGATGCCAGTTTATTAGACCCTGCATAATGTAGTTGAATTCTTGAGGCTATATTTTCTTCACAGCAACTTGCTTGAAATGTCTGTGGAACTACTAAGAGACCATAGGAAAAACAAATTTTGATTGATGCAGTTTTCTGAATCAACTGGCTACTGCAAAAAGAAATCAATGTTATTAATTCAAGATCTCCCAGTGCCCCAGAGGATTGTGTTGTAGGAGAGAAGCAGGATTAGAGTCTGAAATGGTCTGGAGAGGGTTATACAGTGGAGCCTTTTTATTCCTCTCAAAGGACCTGGAGCCTGTGGAAACAATTTCACATCATTACTTGCACCACTGATAGTTGTGGCATTTTTACCTTGTGTTCTGCTTGTTAATTACAGATGAGAAGTGCCAGTTTTGAGGGAGTATTTGATGGTGAGAAGAACATAATAATGCATATTCCACTTGAGAAATCCTAACCAGGGGTTGTAATTCTTGACAGCTCTTGGTAGAGAAAAAGGGCTGTTTTTTATCATTTGCTAATTTGTCTTGAAAGTGTAAATGTTTTGGCAAGCTGGGAATCAACTAATAACAGAAAGTTATTGCTTGACTCTCTGTCCTGCAGAATGAAGTTTTTTACACTCTGCTGATCATTTCTTATTTATTTTTCTTTATTTTTCATTGGCTTTATTATCTCAGAGTAGGGCTGAGCCTGATACAGTGAAAATCAGATTAGAAACAGTTCTCTTAATCTGATTCAGTTTTCATTAAAATCCTTTAAATAATACATTAGTACACATTACATCTGACATACCTGAAGGTGTGACACTGATCCTGTTCTGACCTGCTCAACTTATGTGCACACTTGGTAATTCCATCATGCTTTAACTCAATATAAATTGGACTTCTGCTGCAACAATCATAAATGTTCTTAATGCCTTCTTGAGTTCTTATGTAGCCTTCATGCTACCAGTTTTGCTCTAAATGGTTTCTGCCTCAAGGATGATGATAAAATCATTCTTAACAGCTTCCTTAAAATTTAATTTTTATATTAGAAAAATAAATTTTCTTCAATTCAGGTCTATATACTTTGTTTCCAAGGAAGCCTCCGGAATATGTGGAAAAAATTAGACACTGCATTTTTAAAGCTGCGTTTATAAATGTGTTTACCTAAACAGACATTGTGGTTTGCAATACTATGTCAGTGAAGGATCTTAATGAGTTCCAAATTACCTAAAAAGGGGAAGCAGAGGAACAGAAAAACAACTTTCTTTTAGAATGAAAAGTTATATGAGAGTATGAGAGGTGCAGGTATTCCGTGGGCATATTGTGTTTTGCAGGGAAACTGTCAAAACTCTTAAGCTATGTGATGCTGGTTTAGTGCTCAAATATGAAACCTCTTCAGAAGACCCAAGTGGCAAAGAATCATTATTGTTGATTCAGCAAGGAACACTCATCTCCTTAATTCACTTCTGGTTAAATATCTTTGTATGATGCTAAGGGACATGGCAATTTTCTTTCGAATGAGAACTTGGGCATGAGTCTTAGTTGTTTTAGTTGCAAAACTTTTAGAAATTTGCTATAGATTTGCTAGAGTCAAAAATACTTACGGCAGATTTATATATGAGTAACCTACTGTCTGAAAAACAAGAGAGATTGTTGCAGTTCTGCTTGCACACCCAAATAAATTATCATTTCCTGTCCAAATATTCAGTCCTCATTCAGCCACTATTGTTTTCCTTCCTAAAAAAATCCACCCTTCAATGGTAAAGAAATGGATCCTTAGAGATATTTTTCAATTTGATTTATTATCTTCAAGAATTGTGCTTTGGTGTTCAAAACCTTGTCATGGTGAGCTTCACACATTAGTAAGGCACACAGTCACTTTATTATACAGAATACAGTCAGAATACAATTTATGACCAAATTTGTATCCCCATCTCAAGTTCTTAAAAGTTACTTTTTTGTTTGTTTATTCAGTTGGGGTTTTTGTTGGGTTTTGTTGGGGTTTTTCTAAATTAAACACACTAATTAAAGGAGTTTAAATGGAACCTTTGAGAAGTGTCATTTGTTGTATTGGAGCTTTTTTCCCAAATACAGCAAAGCCTCTTAGCCAGATAGAAGTTGCTGAAGTCTTCTCTTCTGAATGGGTTTGAAGAGTTTCTTCTCTTTCGAGGTAGTAGTAAAAGTTTTTGTTTTTTGTTTTTTTTTTTTTTTTTTGTTTTTTGGTGGGTTTTTTTGTTTGTTTTTTTTTTTTGTTTTGTTTTGTTTTTTGTAACTGGCTGTGATCATCTTCCTTTGAGCATCAGCTGAGGGGAATAACTTTTTTTCAAATACACAAATAATTTCTTTACCATCAGCAGCTGTGTTTAGTGATTCTGAATTCCTGGCAGCCTTTTGCAGAAAAGATAATCTTCTTTTCTCTAGAGGACAGAGTAGCTTCATCCAGATAGATATAGCAACCATTTCAAAAGGGGAAAATTTTACATGGAATTCTCTATAAAACTTTTATAGATTTCAGCCTCACTGAAAAACTAGATTTTCAGAAAGAAAAATTAAATAATGCCAGTTTGTACTTCACAAAATTAATAAAAATTAATCTTAATTAGAAGCCATTTAGAAAAAAAAATGTGGATGTGGGTTTGTGTATGTACTTATTTCAACAGAAATATCCTTTCAACTTGTTGAATTCAGCAAAAATTGCATCAACAAGGAATTCTTTCTGAGATAATAGAAGGAAGGGGAAATGGAGAAGAGCAAGCTCTGTTCATAGGTCTATATCCACATGCATGGAAACAGAGATGCCAGAAGCCATTTGATTCTGTTATAATTAGAACAGTTTTGTCTATATTGTAGGAAAGTTTTATCAACCTTTCTGAAAACAAAAATGGATAATCACAGTATTAAGGGTCAGAATATGTTGAAAAATGCTACAATAAATAAATACAGGTTAAATTCCTCTTTGCATATGAAAAGATGTTCATACCCTCATTAGACAGATAGATACCCTCATTAGCCTGATGGGACCCTCAAACTTAGGTTCTTTAGTGTTAAAGATTACGTATAAGATCAGTTATTAATTTATGCACACACTTGTAGTGAAAATTTTTCTTGTGGTGTTGTTACTTTTTGACAGAATGATCAGGCTCTGTAGTTTAAATTTACAGTCTACAGGTTAATTCAGATTTTATGTGGTGGCCAAAAGAGAACATTTCAATATAGTTGTGTTTTTTGCACATGATGAATTTGCTAAATAATACAAATTTGCAACAAAGATTTATCATCTCTGATCCTGGATTATTCAATAGATTATTTAATGCCTGTTACAGTATATACTGAAGAAACTGAAATTCAATAAGTCACTGTATGATCTTTAAACAGAACCTTCTCTTCTGTTTTTCTTTTCCCTATTCCTCCACTCCTAAACAAAGCAATCCCTGTGGGGGAGGAGTATTCAGGAGAACAAGCTGGGATGTAAACTGTGAGCTACTGAAAATGGTTCATTGTCTGTAGTACCATGACAGAACGGAAGATATGAGGAAATAAAAATATAAAGATCCACATAAATAGCAAGTTCTTTGTTCTACGCATTTGCATTAGTATTGCTTCCTTCTTAACCTTTATTCTGTTTGCAGGTTTCCTGCTTCCTTTAGAGAAACATTTTTAAGGGATTCCCTCTTGTGAAATAGCAAGAATTATATTACTTTTTTTTTAAATAGTTGTAACTTTTTGCATCTCTTGTATAAGCAACCAAGCAGTTAAGTGTACACAATTAGCCTTAAAGGGAACCATGGCAAGTACAATATGGACAGCTTCAAAAAGTTTTTCAGAGGGTAATGTCATTACACTCTTTAATGTCCTCTGTACTATACCAAATATTCTGGCAACCCTTTTAGGCAAGGTTTAGGTGTTACAGCTTTATGTTGGATTTTGTTGTTTGGGATTTTTTAGGGAAGAGATCCACTTTTAACCAGATTGTACTGGCTAACCCATAAGTCTTCTGAGAACCTTGTGCATGATGGCATTTTGAAATCCTAATTATAGAAACTCAAATATATTGGAGAGGAGGCAACAGTACAATTTGAAAAAGAAAAATCTTGTATTGGACTAGGTACTTGCCATTTTCTTATAATTAAATATGGAGTATCATTTTAACTGAAATATTCAACACTAAGTGTTGAGATGATGGAGTCATTTGTGCACCTATGAACACCGCTGAGCCTGGTACCCACCTTCTTTGCACTGAGCCACATATTGACTCTGCATTTCACCCCCTTTGAAAGGCAATTGTGAACATCTCAGTTTTGACTTGGATTAATAAATAGTGCAATGGACAGCGGCTTAGGCATTGCACTGCTTCATAGAAAGCACAAGCAAAAGAATGAAGGCATTTCTTCCACCTTCGTTCTACATTAGAATCACTCAGGCTGTCTGTACCACAGCTCTGTGTACCTTTACACTATGGATTTGTTCTCTTACTTTTTGCTGCCATCTAGTGCATTTTATAGCTTATAGTTGAGCTAAACTTGAAATGCTTGTAAAAGGGGACACACCATTCAAAATGTTGAGATTTATCATTAAAATGGAGAAGAAATATTGTGTACTTATTTTCTTTCTCACTGTAAAGACTTTTTCCCTGCATAAAATAGCTCTTTCTATATGCTGGATAATCTCCTCGGCATTATTCAGTTTTTTTGACCCTGCATCATTTGCCTCATCTGAAAGATTCCTTTCAATACTTTGCAGCTTAGATCAATCTGTGATCTATGCAATCTTTCAGGTGTTAGGTATACATTTATGAATATTCCTTTAATCTTCCTGTAGAATACAAAATAATATAACTTGGACTATTTGATAAGCATAAAATGCTGGGGAAATAGAACATTCTGAAATTACAAGCATTCAGTTCAGTAGCTGGGTGTTAGAGATTCTGAAAAACATATCTTGCTTGACATTTGTTTGCAAGACACAGCAAGTCTGAAAATTTGATTATGAATTCCAGTTCGCCAACTGACAAGTAAGCATTTTCAGCCTTGAAAATGCTCAAAATGCAGCAAATATCCTTCACTGTCCATTTGGCCTGATCTAATGTCATTTCACCTGTGTAAGCAACTTCCATTTGACTGACTGCTGTAATTATTAATAGCTAAAATCTTTCTTGAAATTAAAGTAATTTTCTGTCAGGTTGCCAGCGTTCTTGATTTTTCCTTATAGCTGTCTTAATAAGGTGAGAAATGAGCAATAAAATATACCCTGAAATTATAATTTGCTTTGTATCACATTATTAGCTAAGGTACTCCTGGTGCACATTGTCCAGGGAGGTTTGGATTCTCCATCCCTGGAGATTACACAAAAATCTTCTGGACGTGGTCCTGGGGAAATGGCTGTAGGTGACTCTGAGCAGAGGGGTTGGACTGGCCTCTGAAGGTTCCTTCCAACCTCAAACATTCTCAGATTCTCTAATCTTTGAACATTAAATCTGCTTCTGGTACAGTATTGGTTCCCCTACGTTTTAAGGAATCTGAATCTGACAGCTGCTTTTGTTAAGTGTATTATTATGTTTTAGTAGCAGTCTAATAATTTTAAACATTTGATAATGGCTGGTACTTCTATTAAAGGATTTCATAAAGGTGCCTTTTTCATACTTAAAAAAAATTTGGAGATAAGCTTAGTATGACTTAGTCACAAATGTCTATGGATATTTCAGAAAAGTAACAAGTGTGGGGTGAAGGAAAATAGGATGAAGATAATTGATTTTAATCTTGTTTGCTTGATATTGCTAAGCAAAAGGATTGCATTGCTTTAGGGTCCCCTCTTGACAGAAATGCATTTTACCATTAAGACAATGCCTGCTACTCCAGGAGTTAAGAGGAAAGGGAATTCCTTTCTGGTAAACTGTGTGAACGCTGATGTCAGCAATATCTTTATGCTGACTGAAAAACAGACTCCCAGACTTGCAGAGAGTCTCTAATTTCTACCAACACAGCTTTTGAATCTAAGGGTGTCCAAAGGACAGTAAAACTATATATGAGATTAGCACCACCCCTAAATCTTTCCCTTGATTTTACAAGGTCTGAAATAGCATTCAGTAAGACAAACATGGTGGTTACTCCAGCTTTTTCTAGATGTTTGCAAATGAAACAAAGAAATTTGAGAAGTGGAGCAACAGGAAGTCCTTTATTCTTTAACAACTTCTTATAATGCATTACAGATTGGCAGGAAAAACATAACACTAGTATGCTGCAAAATGATGCTTCTTTGCATTAAGATCAGAGAAGAAGGGTGAAGCAGCATAGTGTAGAAGACAACATCTGAGACATTTAGATGAAGAAAAAATGGACAGTTTAAAATACAAAAGCGGCATAATTTTAACATCTCATGCATTATTAAATAGCCTATGATTCTGGTGTTACATTATGCCTCTGCTATTTTAGGAATTGCATAAAAAGCTGTGCAGTATTATTTCAATAAAGCTTTTATGTAACTGTATAAAATTGCAGTATATTACTGCAAATGTACAGAGCATTATTGCAGTGAAGTACATTAAGATAATGCCAAACCAAGGGCATCATAATATATGTAATAAATTCTATATAGTAGTTTTGCCTTACTGTATTAGCATAAGAGCATTATTTTATTTAGATGACCACAGAGTTTACATTACAGACAGTTGCCAGAATCATAAATGTTGTAAATTGCCATAACACAATCCTGAAACCTGACTGATGAAGGTTCTCAATTGTGCTGCCTTGTACTTTGGCCTACTGCTGTGGATACCAAAGTCAGAAGCAGTCAGTTGCACTCTAATACCAAATTGCAAAAGCACAAAGCATTTGTAACATGCTGGGCAGACTTTCAGTTGCTAAATTCATTCATTCCACATTTGTATCTACAATGAAATTACCAGACTTTAACTTTTCAATCATTTGAGCACCAGGAATTAATGTTGCAGGTCATCGTCTAGAGGTACAAACCCTTTTGGGATGTGGAAGAGATGCAAAAAAATGCTCAGCAGTATGAACTCTACTAAGGAATCTGTGGGTGAAGTATGTCACTCCTGCTTGCACACAGATTTGAGGAGTGGGATATGAATTCCTGCATCTTTCCAGACTACAGAGAAAGAAGCACATGCATTGTAAAAGCCAACAAGCTATTGACATATTCAGACTTCCTGTTTATGTCACTGAGAGCCACATAATTCAGCAACTGCTCAAAGAGAGCCATTACTGTGGTGTTCAGACATTATATTGTCCAATATGAATATTTCTGTGTGTTAAATACCTGTTATAACAGGACCCAATCCTCAATGGTTTCACAAGGCACTGCCTGAGTGATTATTAACCTACAATGCTAACACATTTTCATGGACTCATCACTTCAGATTCAGGGGGGAAGGGCCATGTTTTTGTTGGCTTTTATTTTTTTAATCTGGAAAAGGAGAAAGAAAATGAAGGTATAAAGATAATATTTAGCAATTTTAAGAGTCTGTTACAAGGTGGATTTGCTATTATGGCACATACCATCTCAGAGTTTTAAGGATGGAATTAAGTGGGCATGGAACCAATAGCCTTCATGTGGACTCAACAGAAAAACTGGAGTGAAGTAGATAGAAGTGTGACATTTCCATACAAACTGCAATGATTTCAGTTGACTTTACAGTCTTTCACATGTAATTTTCTGTCAGCTTTGAGAATCTGAAAACAGACTTGGTAAACCAATTTCTTCCAGCAGCATTTTTACTTTGAATTTACCCAACTAAGGCTCTTGAAAGATGAACTCTGGTATCATTTCAGGGGGTGACCATTTTTATTCCACTGGCTGGGTGGTCAATCTTTATTTGCAAGTTATTTTTATAGAGGTTTTGCTATCATCTGCATTCAGGAATTATGGCATTTTTCAAACAACTACCCTTGTGTTTTTTGGGTTTTTTTCTTTTTATGACTGACAGCTATTCAAAAAGCAGTGGATGAGAATCTTTTCTTAAGATGTTACATCCAGTACATCATCATGTATAACCTTATGTTAATCTGCTTGGGTTTCTAATAAGGTTGCATGTCTGCTTGTAATAGTGATACCTGTCGACTACTTATTGTCCTTTTTGTCCTTTCTGATCTGACCTAGATATCAGCAGTGGCTTGAAGTTAAAAGTCTCAGACTGTTGGAGAGTTGCATTTGATTTTTTTGTAAGCAGGACTATCTTGTTCTATGCAAGGTTATTTTTTTAAAAAGGTTTCTCAAAATAACTCCAGTTCACATTCTTTTAGGGGAAAAAAAATGTATTTCTGCTGAAACAAGAGTTTATTGTGGCAAAATGAGCAGACACATCAAAGCTAGAAAAGCTTGTGCATGAACTTCAATGAAGAGAATACTATTTTAAGGAGAAGTTTTCTGGGAATGTGGGAACGTACTTAGAACTCAGGCAGGCTTATAGAGAATGTTCTGAAGCCATTATCACACCACTGGTGTTTGGCTAGTTTGGCTGGCATTAAGGCCATTTTCAGCAATCTAATGAAGGCAAGTCATACATCCATTTGCATGAAAATAACTTTAATAAGTTTCCCTTACAAAACATTAGGAATGCTACAATATTACTGGTTTTGCTTCTGAAAGCTTGCATTTATGATCCTGGCTTTGAACACAAATGCAAAAGTAATCATAGTAATTTTCTTAATTCAGAATAAAAAGGGTCATTTTTCATTCAGTAATTTTCAGCTTTTCATTCCGAACAGAAATCTTTCCTTGTTGAAAGACAATAAAATAATGTTTCTCTCCAGCCAGTGCACTAAGATTCTGAAACTAAGGCCAAGAAGTAAATGTTGCTAAATGGAAGAAGAAATATTTGTTCATTCCACTGAGTCACTAGTGTTGGATGGTCTGTGAGCAAACAAAAGTTGTTAAAATTGAATTTGTTTTAAATATTCAGTAAGGGCTCATCTGGATCATAGTTCCACAGTGCTTCATGCTGATCTTCTCAATGCACCCAGAAAAACAAAATTATACCGGTTTCATGGCTGAAGAGCCTTACCATTGAGAAAAACCCTGTCTTCCCTTAGGTGAAAAATTATTCAGATTCAAAGTTGTGTTTAGCCTCTAACCTGAATTCCTTTACTACCAAAAAATTTCATATGGGGTTTTCTTAACTCAAGTTGGCAGCGATAGCAGAGGGATCTCATCAGGTTGCTCAGCAGGTGGCATGTTGTACTGAAGCTATTGCTGTCTTAAGTATTCTCTTTTGTGGAAACATCTGAGAGATTTGCCCAAGGTCTGAAATTCTGGGCAAGAGCAAGTATTTTTTCCCATACAGCTTGTAGCACATTCTAATCCTGCTTCATCTTCAGCATCAATACAGCAGGACTTATCAGAAAGTGAACATTAATGAGCTCAGAAGCATTTATTAAAAAATGACCAGCAGTCATCCAGTTTTTGGCAGCTTCATTCTTTGCATTCTTACCAGTTTTCAAAAGTAATTTTCACTGGCAACTTCCCACCAGAAGGAATGACACATATCACAGTCATCAGAACAAGAGACTCTTCTGCCTATAGAAAATTTTTAACACTGAATGTATTGCTACTGACACTTTGAGAGTAGACAGCAAAAATTCTGTGTAAAATGTTAGCAATTTTGTCTGCCTTGGCAGCTCTATTAGCTGATTTCTAGGAAAAAAATGACATGATAGATGAAAATGTACATATACAAAATTCCAGGTGAATGTCACGTTTTCTTATCATCATTTTCAAGCTTAACTGAAAATAATGTCTTCCTTAATATTCCAGAAATGGCCAATGGCCCTTTACAATTAGGCTATGTTTGTAACCTCACCTTCTCTGCACAACAGCTCTTTGAGATAAATTGCTTTAATCTGCCTTGAATGGAAACACAATCAGAAACAGGCATAATATTATTTTATTTACTATTTACTTCAAAGCATCTTAGATGATACTTAGCAGATTTGTAAAACAGGCAGGCCATGTCATAATAAGAACAACTTAATTTTCACTGCTTTTACTATACAGAAAAATGGCCTTTTCTTAACTTGATTTAATTCATTATTGAGTCACTGGGCCATGAGTTGGTGACCATGATCTCCCCTCACTGGAATTACCATCTAATCAATCAGAGATGATTCAGCACAGTTCCTGAGTTGATTTTCCTTGTACCCCTAAATTCCGCATTCTTTGTGTCCATTATGAGTGATAAATTCTTCTCCCCCGATCTTGTTAACCTCTCCCTAGGTCTGAGCTAGTCCCCAGACAATAGTACTTTTCTCTTATCTCAAGTTGCCATTGTGGTGTTTTGATAACAGTCCCAGTTCCAGGTTTCCAGAGAGGCCTGTTCAAGGGCGCTTCGGTGGTCACAGCTTTCCTTGGCATCCCCCCACTCAGGCAGGAGCGCTTTTCCCATGGGCTGTGAGGGGATCTCTGCATCCCCATGGACTGCATGGATTCCAGGGGGACAGTTTGGTTCACCATGGTCCTCAGAGGAATGGCTTGCAGAGGAATCTCAGCTCCAATGCTTGGAGCACCTCCTCCCCTTCTTTTTCCTTGGTGTCACCATGTTGTTTTCCCTCATGTGTCCTCATTTCCTCCTCTTCTCTGACGGGGAGAAAATCTGCTCCCCACAGGTACCATTGCCAACAAGCTTCACCAGTTCAAAGATTCTTGCAGGATCCCACAGCAGCAAGAGTTTGATCTCATCTAAGTTCCATGTTGGGGATAATAAATGTGATAAATAAATGTGTATGGAAAATTATTAAAAAGTAAATCATACTGAGAAGTAAAACACAGTAAAAGAAGGGAAGATCTTAACTGTCCAAATAGAAGGGTGGGCTCTCAACCAGCAACTACCCTTCAGAAAAGGTTCTGGACCTTTATAGGTTCTAATATTCTCAGAAACAATTTCTGAATAGTCAATTAAATGGACCATCTCTGTGCTCAGTAACAATTATGAAAGTAAAGAGCAAATCCTTACAAGGTAAGGGGAGAAAGTGTCATGATGCATAAATATTAATTGATAAGGCTCCATTACTTCTCATTAATTTTGTCATTTTATTCTCAAAAAGACTAGTGATAAGGTTAAAAGAAAAGAAGATAGAAGGATGATGGAAGAAATGGAATTTTTCCAGATTACTTTCAAGTTTTCTGATGTGGAAAAGGGATGTTTGAAGAGTGACAGGTCTACAACATCAGGAGAGACATAAGAAAGCAAACAGACATTAATTATTTGCCTTCTAATGGAAAAATTTGTGTACATCATGTAACAAAGGAGATAAAAATTAAGAGAGAGAAGAGGTAGATGATAAATATGTCATACATGAGCAGTGGAATAATGCAGCACAATGCAGATGTTGACATAGGTTTATAAAGTGGTCAGACATGTTCACATAGGAATATCTCTTAAGGACTGTCTCTTAATCTCTGTCTCAAGATGTCCTTTGCTGCGGGTCATGGGATGATGAATGTCACATAATGTTGCATTAAAACTTTCCTTTCTTGTGAGATGTGCACTGTCAGAGACAGGATAATGGTATCCCTTAACTGGATGCAGCCTTCCTTCCTTGTGGTCCGTTTTGTTCCTGGATTTCAAGGACTACACCAGGAAAAGCAAAAACGTCTCCACAGATTTCCAGCCCAGGGGAGCTGCTCAGACCCCTCAGTTGCACTTCTGTATTCATAGGACTTATTCAAAGTTCTATGGGAATGCTCTTGAGATTTGTACAGATTCATGGGGAGTGGGTTTTCTGCATTTACCATCACAGAACCTGGGCAAGGAGTCTGCTGTGGACCAGCAGGAACACATTCAAAGTTGAGTATGAAAATCTTTAGGGATAGGCATCATTTCTACTATCTATTTCTTGATTAAATGTGTTGCAGTCTGGTTGTCACACAAATCTTGACCTACTAGTGAACTCACTCTGACAAATGTCTGTTGTTATCAAAACGCAAAAGAATTGCTGGAAGTTAATGTCCCTTGCAAAGTCCAGATTTTCCAGTCTTTGGGCCAGATCATTTGTCATTGAGTACCTAGCCAAACGCAAACTTCTGTAGAGTGCCTGTATTGCAGTTCTTGACAACTTCCACATTTGGAAGTTGTCGCTTGCTCAGTGGGGTGGGTTCACCCTGGCCAACACATAACCCCCAGCCGAGTTACTCACTCACCTGCAGAGTGATGGGGTAAATGGAAAGACAAAAACAAGAAAACAAACTGGTGTGTTGAAATAAAGACAGTTTAATAAATTAAGAGAATCAAAGGACAAAACCAAATTATGCAGAAGCAATCATTTATCCCCTACAGACCCATGCCCAGCCAGTCTCCAAGCAGCAGCGACTTAGGAAAGATGAGCCCCCAGGTTTCACTGCTGAGCACAGTCCCTTAGAGTATGGGAGCAGTTCAGGTCAGCTGTCCTGACTGAGTCCCTTCCCACCTTCTTGCCCACTCCCAGCCTGCTCAGAGTGAGAAAACATAAAACCTTATGCTGTGCAAGCACTGCTTGCAGTAGATAAACACTGAGGCCTTAACACTGTTTCAGTTTCAAATCCACAATACAGCACCACACCTTCTGCTTTGCAGAAAATTAACTCTTTCCAATACAGCTAGCTGGAATAAATGTTGAGAGCCTGATGCTCTCTTACGCCTCTTTTCACCTCTTTTATCTTTGCTGCTCATAATAGTGCAAAATTGGAAACATTCCCAGTGTAGTAAAAGAGAAAAATGGTATGTGCTTCTGCTACCCTGTACTGTTGCAGGGTAGAAGACATAGTCACTGTGCTGGGCCACAGGTCAGTTCTTTGAAGCAAAAATATTCCATTTCAGGAATTCATGCCACGTAAGCTTAAAGGGAGTATAGCTTTGCCTGCCTGAAGGAAGGGTTCTGAGTTTCTCTGGTGAATTGGTAAGACATGTCAGAAAAGTTCTTTTTCACATCTCATAAAGCAAAGCATGTGCGATACTGCCTCACCAGCCACAACTCACGCTGGGAGATCACTGCTTTTCATTGACAGGTCAGAGCACAGCTGTGCATCCTGAGAGCCTCTGTGAACGTTGAGTGTTAATTTCTTCTGGGACAATGGGAAGGGAAATTTTGATTTTTTTTTTTTGGCATCAGATTGGCTGCAATAAATTGTGTTAGGGGGCTTTTTCACAGGGTCTCTGGTGTGCATTGACAAAGCTCTGCTGTTGCACTATGACAGGTGGTAGTAATGTGCTGAGGTTACACTCTTGTCTTCAGACAAGGCTGCATTTCCTGGCAGGCAGGAGACCACAGTGACTGCAGAGCAAAGTATTCGTTGAAATTATGATGAATGAGGGATGAAGGTTGTTAATAGCTTGGGTAGTAAGAGGATGATGCCTTTTCTCCAGGATACTTAACCTTCATGAAATAGGACATAATACTATTTCAGGCACTGCCTGCAAGTGTTTAAGAGTGAGAGTGCACATTAGTGGCCATCCCCTGGCAGGTGGTGACGTAGGAGGAAGGAGTGATTAATGTACTTTTTGTGATCCTGTGTGATTTATGCTCGTGATTCATAGATGAATTCATGGTTCTAGTGCTCTTTTCATCTTACTGAATCACACTGTCATAGCTATATATACAAAAATATTTGATAAATAGCAAATAGAGTGCTAAAGGAGCTTCAAAAATCTGACTTTCTTGTCTTCCCTAAAATTTGAGATTTATAGAGTCCTGTTTTAAATGGATTAGCTTGCCTGTTTGGGGCATAGCTGCACCACTGTGGAGATAAAGGTGACCCTTAGATAAAGTGGACAAATATATCAATATCTTTCTTGCTGTTGCATATATTATATACTTTTTTAAGCCATGTCAACTATTTGTAATGTATCTTTCACTTATAACTTCTATTTGTACAGCTTCAAGTATTCTTTGATTATTAAAATCACTCCATATTTATTTTTTTCTGGTTTTAGCATTTATTACAGATAATTCCACTGTGCATGAGCTTGTCTTTAACAGTAACAATGTAATGAATACCATATATAGGTAGTGTGCTGTACAGTACTGCTTTTTACAATAAAAAACTTAACCTTCCCTAAAACATCTGAAGCTGCATGGTTTTTTCTCTGCACAAGTGATGCTGCCACAGCCACTACCTGTGGAGCTGAACAATTGCAGCAGCAGAAAATCTTACCATAGAAACACACGAGCTATGAATCACTCCATTCCTCCACCACTGCAATTTCCAGTCTCACAGAAAGTGCAGGAACACAGGAAGCACATAAATGATACCTTGGCACAAACACTGCTTTAGATAGTACTAGAAGACATAGAATGATATCACACACAGAAAATACGCTTAAGGGTAGGTAGCCATATGAGTTACAGGAATTTCTGACAGAAATTATCTTGTGCACTGTAAAGTCTTGGAGGACGCAGGCCAACAACTGCAACACAAACTGTTCTTACTTTGCTTTCTCCACAATTATCATGCAGATTCAATCCCAATGGAAATATCCTCTGTTCAGCTGCATTAGCACAGAGGATAACCCTCTGCCAGAGATCCCCATCCCACAAACATCATTGTGAGATAATTTTTACTTCAGCTTAACAAATGAAAATATGATTAATATTAACATATTTTAAAATGGTTCAGTTACCCTTCTCTTTACACCTTTAAAAAGAAATCATAGTGCAGGTGCAATAGAAAAGGGAGATTATAAAGGAATTTTCTCATCATGTTATAGAAGATAGTAGTTAACTCCAGTGTTGATCTTATGTTTGAAATAATTCAGCAGAAAATAATAAACACAAGTGTTTATAATCAACTGTGGTTTATATCAGTTCTAGTCAAAGACCTCTTAAAGAGCTTATCTCACAGATGATACAATGTCAAACTGAATTATTTATATTAGTGGTTATGATACTCCACTACTACTTTGATCATATATAAAATGTTCTAAGTGAATGTTTACAAAGTTAGGATTTCACACATTTAATTTAAAACATTTTAAAAGAAAGCAAATAATAAACTTTATTTGGTTGATGATATTATTTAATTTACTGCTTTTCTACCGCTGAATGCCCATCAATTTAGTACAGAAGTTATATATGGCAGAGTATACAGTTCAATGGTAGCTGTGCCTCAGTAGAACTTCCCACCTCCTAGCACCCTTTTCTTCAATATCCAATACACAACAAAATGCAATTATTAACTCTGCAGACAAATCTAATATTTCTTATTTTGATTTTGGAGTAATTTTATTTGTATTGCATCCTGATTTGTCACATAACAGTATATTTCGTAATATTAACTTTTCAGAATTACATGACCTTGAGTAAAGCAAGAACTTTTTTTCTTTTTGCAAAGAGAAGAAGTACATGCACCAAAAAAATCAGCTCTTTTACCAGCTTCTATAGCTCCTAAGTGGTTTCATGGAGATCTATCATTGTCTGCATTAAAGCATCTGCCAGGATAATGATCCTCATGAAACCAGTCTACTGGTTCAGGCAAGCTGAACATTCACACCGTGGTCTGACCCCGCCACACGTTAAACAATGTTGTGCTGGAATCTCAGTTACAGGTGGGAGTTTCAGGACAAGCATTCTTTGATGTGAAAGTTACTCAGATGTGGTAGGACCTTGACTCCAGGGAACTACCTTCCAGTTCTGAATGTCTTAAAAAGGCTGTAGAAAACCTCTGCACATCAGAAAATGGAATCAGCTAACAAAGAAAATATTTTCATCTTTGAGTTGTGTAATTCATTTGGATAGCACAGATGACACTTGTATTTTTAAATTTTTGCACTTGTAAAATAAGAATGCTACGTAACCTGATATTCTATCAAGTTTTCAGGATTCTAGGGAAATTTATGGTACAGGTCTGAATTAATTTTTGGACTGCAGGCCCTGCTTTAGATTAGCCTTTAAGTATCCAAGTGTCTTGGAAATTTTCTGGGAGCATTTTTCACCTTCTCTTTAGAAATTAGGAATATTGAAGCCAGCAGTGGAAACATGAAAGTGTCTGTTGTTCTGAACCAGAAATAATCAGTATAACCAGAATAATTGGTATAATCTGCTCCTACCTTTGAAGAGGCATGTAACAGAAACTGGGAGAACTGATGTTTAGCTTGTACTCTGGGTTTACTTTTTGTGAATAAATCTTTAATATTAAAGCAAAGCAGTACCAAAGTAGAGAATGGAATTCCAGTTCACCTTCTCTCAACTGAGAATTTAAATTAAATTTCTAATTTTAATTATGCCTATTTGTGTTACAGTGTGTGAAAAGCTCTGATTTTCAAGATCACCTGTTTTCAGTAGTGCTGTCACAATTCGGTCAAGTGAACCCAAAGCTTGGGAAAAACCCAAGCACCTACTGTAATTGCTAAATCATTCTGCAACCACAGATTGTTTCTATCACAGCCTGAGGTGCTAGTTGCCCTTATTAGCTGTAATGTGCATTTCACTTATAGGGACATTGATATCAATGGATAGGAAGGAAGAGAAGGAAGGAATTTCTTCATTAATATTTCAGCCAATATGGCTTTGCAATGTATTTGTTAGAAATTGACTAAAGGAAGTAAACACGAAGGGTTAAAATTAATTCTTTCCTCTTGCTCCATTAGAGCTCTGTCTTCTTTTTTAAAATCCTTTATTTTATTTTTTTTAATAGGGCGTTCTTACTTCCTTTATGTGGTAACTTCAAAACAAATGTGACCACAAGGCATCACAGTTCATCCTCTGCTTGTTTCTATGGATACATAGCAGACATCCCTACAGAGTAAAATAAAGAGATTTTGGTTGCAGAAAAGGCACAACTATGGTAGTTTTCATGAAGATAGAATGAGTAGCAATATCTATACATGTTAGCAAACTGAAAAAAGCACTATTTTCCTTGAAGACTTAGCAGCCAGAGTGAAACATCCCATCATGTGTTCACTGCAGGTGGTAGCAGTGCTAATTAGAATAAAGTCAAATATGTCTAAATCTACTTCCATGATCTCTTCATTTTGCTATGTAGACACAGACACATTGCAACTTTATGGCAAAAATATGGATACACTTTTCAAATCACCATCCTTGCTACTGAATCAGAAGTGTTTTTGTCAGAAGAGTACAGCATGTATTAGAGGTTGAAGCACCACTCACTCCACCCAGCAGTGAAAAGCAGTATCTTTTCTGAATATATATCTCTGAATGTATATCTATCTTTTCTGAATACATATCTCTGAATGTAAAATATTCAGACACTAGAATGAGACAGTGTAATATCAGATTGTTACCAGCAATTGCTCCAGTATTTTCATTTTACATGGACAGATCATACTGATGCACACTGGAAAATAAAAAGTTTTCAGAAGGTGTAAAGAAACTCATTTATCTTTAAAAGTCAATATTGACACAGGCCCTGCCCTGGTGAATCCTAATTATAGACACTCTATATCCAGAAAATAGCATGAAATCTTTTCTCTGCTTTATTGACAAAACTACTCTAAAATCCTCTATGATTAAATGCAGATCATTACATATGCTTTCTTGATTCGGGTTATTTTAGTTATTGATTTATAATTTCAAGTGTCTTATTTAAAAGAACTGCTCATTTCCATTCCCCAAAAATTTGCAAGGTTAGATAGCCAATAAAGCCAGACTGACAGAATAACTTCCTGTTATTTTTCTATATAAGTGTAAAGAAATGGGTCAGCATCATGGTATCAAGAGAAACTGAGTTGTTTCTCTGAAGGGAATGTGGAAGTGAAGAACAGTACTGCTAATGATGTCATGATGCAACTGTTTCCCTCTATTGTATATTCTCCTGTCATTTACTTTTTCAAGATAATGATTTAGCTTTTGCTGCAAGTAAGTCAGATGACCTGACTCATCTGACCTCTTGCGTACAAGCTAGAGAGAGACTAATCCCATAGCACTTAAAGACAGGTCTGTTTGAGAAAATGGTACACAAATGGCCTTTGTAACATTTATAAAGATCAGCTGCGAATCAGACTTCCTCTGTGGCACTTTGGATCAGTTTCACAGTGTCACCAACTGTGCTAATCCTCAGCAATGGGACAACTGTAACAGCTACAGTTCTTGAACATTTCAAAAATACCAACACTCAGTTTTATAGTATTTGATTTTTACAGTTTTTAGGGCATTTTATATCCTTCCTAAGTCATAGCCATCATCCGGAATGTGTGAAATTCAGAGCTGAGGCAGCAATCAAAGTAAAAGGTCAACCTACAAGATGGAACAACCCAAGCTATTCATAGAAAGTGTATTGTAACAAAATTGAAAGCACACAGTGATGGCTAACTTTTCACTTCAGACAATATTTTGTAGTTCTAGTACTCAGTACTTCTTTTGTCCTTCTCATGTTCAATTAGTTGTGTAAGCTTAAGCAATTACTCTTTGTAAAAGCTTCATGCACTCTCCTATACATTACCTTTCATTTTAGTAGGAGGAAACTGACAGAGCGGTCAAGGTTTGGTCCTTCATACACACTTACTTTTCCAGCTGCTTTTTACTTTCAGTTTTTTGTGACCTACCTTTGATGCCATTTAAATAAATAACTTAGATTGAATTTATTGTAGAAATTTGGTTACAGCCATGGGCAAATGGAATCTATGAAGTTGTCCTTAACCTCCTACACTTTAGTTAAAGTATAAACAAGAGTCCTATGATGCAGGAATTTCTCACTCCTTTTGAGAGCTGGTGGTACTCCAGACAAAGGATGAACAAGAAAACAGCATTGAGGCTTTCTTTTCCTCTTTTATTCCCAACACAAGAAGAAAATATCTGAACTACACAGGGAAGAAAGTGAATCTCAAAGAGATAAGAGAGACAGACAGGGGAAAGATACCCAGGAGCTTTAAGAGATGGGGTTTTTTTTGTTGTTGTTTTTTGGGAACTAAAGAAAAATGCTATACTGTTTTTGTGGGAAGTCTTTCTACTACACTCAGCACAGGTTACAGTGCCCGATGCACTGGTTGCAGGCCAATTTTTACTAGTCTTGTTCTAAGTAACACAAAGGTCTAGGGTGTTTAGGGTTTTTTTCTTTCTCTGGATTACAGCGTCACACATTCCATGCTTACAGTGTAATTAGGTAGATCTGCAGTAATGAAACGCCACTGTTGGGCTGAGATAAGATTTAACTCTAGACTTTATGTACCAGTACATGTGAGGTGATTCCTGAAAACCAATGTTCTTCAAACATGACCTACCAATTCAGCCACGTTGTGTGACTGATGATGTGCTAGTCTGAAGGTTGTAAAAAGCTATTTGGGAAATGTCCAGAGTTTTATTTAAAACTCTAGGACTTATCTGTATTAGAGTTAAAGCCCTGGACAGTCTAAGAAACTACAGATTGAAAAGGCTCAGAGATTTCAATTACCTTCTGAGGCAAAGAAATCACCTTGGTCATTGGCAAGGAAACTTACATTATCTAGTTTACACTATCCAAAGAATTTTGGCTAATCTACCATCTTTTGTAAGCAATAAATCTGTAGAATATATGGCAAATGCAATTGCTTGTGTCATTCATATATCACCTCAATCAATATAATATAATAGAATAAGGTCTAGATTATAGAAATAGAAGTTAATGGAAATTAACTGAGCCTACAACATTGCTAGGATTTCATGTCTTAGAGGCTGTAGTTTGGTATGCTGCATAGATAGTAATAAATTTCATTTGAGGTTGAAAAAAGTAGGTTTTTTGAAAAAACATTATATATAATAAATATTTTGAAAAATATTTTCTGTTGACAAATGACTTTTAGTTGTAGCTCAAATACTCTTTCAAAACATGTGTAAAAGTCCAGGCAGTGTTCTGCAGTGCTATTTTTAGTGATTAGATAAGTGGTGCATTTCTAATATGTTAACTATCATGACATGTACAAGTATATTTTCTAATGTACATTAGTATATGTTATTATGGAATCAAATATTCTGTGATGCACAGTCAGAAGAAAGAAGGGGTTACATTTCACTGGCCCCTGGGCAAACACAGATGCTAGTCTGCAAATGCCTACTAGGTTGAAACATGATTTATGTGGAGGAATATTATCTTCCCCTTCCTTAACTTAAAGAATCAGGAGGGGAAAAAAAGCTCCTAAAGCCCATGGGTAGACAACTAATAGGATTTAAATATTAAAAACTATGTAAAAGATTTACAGGCAAAGTGGAAAGATACAACTTTCTCATAAGGGCTAGAATATTGTTGTGAAAGTATGACTCCTAGTCATTCCCTACCATGGAAAAGCACAATCCATGGGGACTTGCTCTTTCTAAGTTGTGGCTCTTGATCCACCTTGTGGCTCTCTTAGCTGTTCAGAGAAAAAGCCAAGAACATGCCCAGTTTTGTGTTTTCATTAAGAAATGAAAAAGCAATGTACAAATGTTCTTTTGGCACTTACTGAGAAAAATTAGTTGAAGATTTAATGTGGAAAAATGAACCATCGAAGGAAGATTCTATTCAGGTTTTCCTCTATGAAGTTCATTCCTTTAGAATTTCTCTCCTGTGGTGTTTTTAGGATAACTAGAAAAAGGAATATCCAAAGTGAATAGTAATGGTTTTGTCAGCTCAGAGCAGCTGTGGTTTACCTGGTCACTTGCAATGTCAACTTTTCATAGAGCCTTTAGTAATTGCTGTTTTCTTTCATAGCTTAGAATATATTATATATGTTTATAAACATGAATTCTAATCTGTAAATATTACACTGTGTTATGTGCATATGGAAAAAATATCTCCATTTTGTTGAGCTAGAAACAGAAATCTCAGAGGCTGGGTTGAAACTAGGACATGAGGAGGTACCTAGGATTGAAGAGAAGGCTCTAAATTTGAATTACTAGGGGGTATAAGGAATTAGTTGAACAGGGAAGATTACCATAGGAAGGTGATGATGCCCTGCAAATTCAAAGCTTAACTTGCCCTTTTATGTCAGCTCTTAAGAGATTTGTGTCTTCCAGCCTTGTACATAGACCAGGCTTAAAAGAAAGTGCTGATGATCAAGCCCTTGTGATTCAAAATGTTTTTAAAACAGAAAAGGTAATGGTGCTAAATAGACATGAAAGAGGTGCTGAGCCACTGATTATTAAAGTTGCAAACTGCTAGAACTAATGACAACATCATCAAGAATTGGTTATGGAACATTCTTTCTGTAAGTTGAATTCAGAATGGAATAGCTTTCATCTATGGAAGTTCACAATAATAAATACATAAATAAAAAACCTCCTTTAGAAACAGGAAAAGAAATTAGTAAGAAACTGATAAAGAGAGAAAAGCATAATGACCGCCTAGATTTGCACTATAGTTTTTTCCTCTTTCCAAGGTAGACAGTTCTGGATTTAGAATATAGCCATCATAGTTCAAAGTTATTTTGTTGTGTGCTTAAAGTAAATGCTGTTGTTTTACAAACTTTTAAAGATTTTGCCCTGCAATTTTGTTGCCCGTCTCCTCATGATTACTCTAGGAAACTACAGCTGGTCTGTAATGAGGCTGAAACCTTGGAAAATACTGTCATGTAGTTCTGCAACCTATAAATTAATCTAAAATTGAAGTACTTAGTGGTTTTGTGCTTAAAGATGTTTTAAATTTCTAATAGAAATTAATAATTGTATACAATGCAAGTTTAGTGGAAGCAGGGCAACAAGCAGTATGGTGCAGGCCAATGTTCAGTGTCACTGCTTTGGATATGGTGTTCTCAAGTCCTACTGCAAATAGTAGATATATGGAAGCAAATGCTGTTTAGAGCCCTAGGGACTGCTGAGAGCAATTGGAAATCTTCTGTCATGAGGAATTATGATAGATTTTTGAAGGACAAACAGAATTTAGGCTGCATATGATTTCAGTAAGATGTGGAGATCTGTCTTCAACTTCATGCTGCTGAAAATATTTATATGCTTCCCTGGACGTGTTTCATATAGTCCAAATATTTTATTTATCAAAACCATAGCCTTTCAGCTTTAAAAAAAGTCATGTTTATAAATACATTTATCATATGTCAACATCTATTGACTATTTTTCGCATAAACACAAGGAAGGACAAAATGTAAATTTAACTGAAAAGACTGAGACTGGGGAAAGGAGTAATGTCAGAGCTAATTACAGCCCTTGCACTGGATCCAGCCTGACAGATCATTATTTCTCTTCCTAGATGTGGGCAGGGAATGGATTTCTGCCCAGATAGATTGGTTTTACCAAGCGTTACTTGCTGTTCTTTTTCTGAGGAATCCTTAACCATCTGTCATTAAGTGTTACACGTGTAGAAGTGCTTGATACCACAATTGTGCATCTTCTTGTGGCAGGAATGGGCATAACTGACATCTTACCAGGCAGAACTTTTGATGCATCATACATTTTAATGGATTTGTATCCTTCATGGGATGGTTATGGAATCCTGCATGTTGACCAATTGAGTGGAAAATGGAGTCTAAAGAGTGCTTATTAAAGACCCCAGAATAGGCTTCATGATCCTGAAAAGTTAGTGCTGTGTTAGTAAGTTCAAGTAGTAAATTGCAAAATAAATTACAGCCATTCTGAACTCCTGAAAATAATGGCATTTTTGAAGGTCTGAAATAGATAATCTGCCAATAAGCAAGACTTTCTCTTCCTTCATCATTTCCTTAAATCAAATTCTGTCCTTCTTAAATCACAGCTAAATCAAACTGCAGGAAACTTTCTACAGTTTAGATATTGTTTAAAGAGTGTGTTCTTGCTCAAGGAAACACATATGCTTAATGGTAAGATAGAGCAGATGCTCATTTCTCTCTGACTGGTATGGATAAACCTTTATTTGGGTCCTACAAATTAATTTGCTGCTAGAGTTGAATCATTTTGTACACAATGGTCTTTTTTTCCTGTGTTGACAAAGGAAAGCAAAGTGTTGGAACCTTTTTGCCCCTCGTGTTCTTCTTTTGAAGTGGGATTTTAACCTTTCCACTCCAATATTTGAATCTAAATCAAATAATTCAGAAGCATCATTTAAAAGTAAGGGCCTGTTTAGTCTGTGATAGAACCTGTATAACTCTAAGTCTGTCCCAAAGAAAATTTTAAGCCAAATAGTTCCTTCATGAGTACCCCCAGCCAATCTCAAAACATTTCCTGATGAGTTTTCTAAACCAACTTAATTCACACATTATTTGGCCTTGGTTTAAAGAGAGCCTTCATATAAAGAAAAGCAGTTTAGCAAATTGTGCTGGGTTGAGCATGGCTGGGTACCAGGTGCCCACCAGAGCTGCTCTATCCTCCTTAGCTGAACAAGGGAGAGAAGATATAATGAAAGGCTCATGGATCAGGCTGTCATGGGCAAAACAGGCTTAACCTGGAGAAAAAAATAATTTATTGCCAATCTAAACAGAGTAGGGCAAAGAGAAAATAAAACCAAATCTTAAATCACCTTCCTTTCACCCCTTCTTTTTTTCTGGCCTCAACTTCATTCCCAAGTTCTCTGCCTCCACCCACACAGTGGCACAGGGCAGTGGGGAATGTGGGTTGCAGTCATTTCATCACAAGTGTCTGCTGCTCCCTCCTCCTCAATGTGAGGGCTCCTCACTCTTCTCCTGCTCCAGTGTGGGATTCCTCCTGCAGGAAAGAGTCTTTTATGAACTTCTTCAGTGTGGGAAGGCCTATGGGCTGCAGTACTTCAGAACTGCTCCAGTGTGTGTCCCAGGGCACAGGGACACAAGTCCTGGCAGCAAACCTGTTTGAGCATGGCTCCTCTCTCCACGGGGCCATGGCCCTGCCAGGATCCTGCTCCAGCACAGGCTGCTGCCAGGGCTTTCTTTCTACTTAACAACATTGTCCCAGAGGCACTGCAATGGCTGCTGATGGACTTGGCCTTGGCCAGGGGCAGGTCCATCTCACAGCCACCTGGCATTGGCTCTGTTGAACATGAGGGAAGCTTTGGCAGCTTCCCACAGAAGCCACCCCTGTAGGTCCCTGCCACTGCCAAAATCTGATCACACAGACCCAATACAAAAATACTCTCAGTGAAAGGCAAAGCAAATTAAAGTGAACTGACAGAACTTGCAGAATAATGCTCCCAGGCAGAGGGGAAAATGATTCAAAACAGTAAAGATAACAAAATCATTCAGAGCTAGACAAGATACCGTAATTGAGGAAACCTGAGTGAAAAGTACTAAAGCAGCATGAAACCTGAATTGATTTTGGGAGCTGTATAATAGAAGGAAAGATTGGCAGATATATCAAATACTAAAACACACCTGCTGTGCACAAGGAAGAAACACCTCCTTTATATATTGTCCTTTGATATTTTTTAAGATTATTGATGAGATAAGGTTATCCTTCTGGCTGCAGAGAGCTTTTGTGGATTTGTCTGTTACACAAAGCTTTCAAAGGGAGATTGTAATTGCCTTTACATTATGCTGGTGTTTTCTGGAAAGCAATTTAATGAATCTTTGCATGAAACATAATTCAACTTAAGGCTTAAACCAAAAATGTATGATGGCCCTTTCATTTTCCAGTAATTTAAAACAAAAGAGTGCTACAAAAACATAATAGTAACAATTTAAATATAAACTGAAGTACATCTACTACTTATTGACTGAAGGAGTGGTTCCCTCCAACTTCCATAGCTTTGTTACAGATAATATAATGAAGGCACTAAAAGAATCCATGTCATTAAATATTGAACCCATTGTGACACACACTGCAACCACAGAATCATGGAATGCTTTGTGTTAGAAGGGACCTTAAAATCATTATTAATGGGTGTTGAGTGTGCTTCCTTTCAGGGAACCCCTCTTGCATAAAACTACATAAAGGGCATTTGCTCTCATTGTACTCCCACTTTAGAAATGGAAAAAGCACAGAAATATGGAAAATTATATCCTGCTTTGGGCAAACAAAACACTGCCAGTAGAGTACAGATGATGGCTGTGACACACTGTGAAAAGGGATTATAAACTTTCCTTTCAAAAACAGAATTGATTTAAGTCAAAAGCAGGGGTTTAACTGTGACTTGATTACTAATGTAACACAATCCAGTCTCCTCTGTATTGTGCTATATTTTAAATAAATAAATTACCATAACCTGGGTTGGTATCCCAAAGCTGTCAATATTATAGAAAACTTTGATTTCATTGAATCAGATCACTGATGTAGCATTGATTCAAGGAGAGAAATTGTATTACTGAATTACCAATACCGTGTCATATCATGCAAATATTTCTTGGTGACTTTCTTTCCAATCTAATCTCTAAACCAAAGATCAGAGGAATATAACATGGGAAATGGTAATACAAAATATGTCCCTTACCATTTCAGAGGACTTTAAGAATGTCAGGGAATAGTTCATTTTCCCTCCACATTTTTTCCCCTCCATTTTTTTTCCCTGTATCATAATCCTGGAGGCATGAGGTGATGGTGCTCTAGAAACACCCCTCTTGTCTTTTTCACTCCTTTTCATCACTATTTCTATCTTTTCTCCCATTTGCTTTCACTGTTTGTGTCTTTCTTATTTCATATGATTCTGAATAGTTAGGGGTTGTTTGGGGTTTTTTTCTCTATTGACTCCTGGAGTTTGTCAGTGCTCTCATGTAAAATCTGGAGGGATTTTTTGTGTGTAACATATACCATGGCTGCGTGATTTTCTTTTGACGGCTTATAAATCTGCATCCACGTTAGTAGGTAATGTAGTTCAATGGGCACAGATTTTCAGGTCAAGTCAATTAGTGCTGAGGACCCAATATTCCCATTATTCATGTTTCAAGAAGCTTTGACTCACACTAGACCTGGTCTGGGTCTGAATGCCAAGTCCATACAGCTGAAGCAACCTGACCTGTAAGACAATCTTCTGGTGCAGGTTAATCCAAACAAATTAGTTCATGTACTCTAGAGACACAATGTGGAACAAGGCATTTCAACAGGGGCCAAACAGGAGATTTTCTGCAAAACCATGCTCTGGATCTGAAATCAAACACTAATATAACATATTAGTCATATAACACATTTCCACAGAACACTCCAAATTTGTTTCTTGTTCTGCAGCTTCAAAATTCTGGTATTTTCTTCAGCTTATATATGTAATTACCCAATAAGTTTTTCTTGGAGACATTCACAGGTGTACAACACCGACAAAAGATATTACTGTTCTGATTTTCTGCCCTTTTTCATTTGCTTCTTGCATTTATAAAGGGTAGCGGGCCATCATAATTGTGAAATCTACCTGGGAGAAGTTCTTGGCCATTTGAGCAGTATGTGTTTCTTGCACCTGAGATTAATTCAGTAGAATATGGGAGATCTTGTCCAGTTACAGCGTGCTTTGAAAAAGAATAAGTTATCTGGGGCTTTGTATACTATTTTTGTGAAATGGATGTGATTATTTTCTTTCTCTGTGGTTAGCTTGAAAGTTATACTTTCAAGTTTTATATTATTTTGTAGAACTTTTTAAAAACTGTTTTCTTTGCCTTATCAGGAATCACTATTTTTTGTTATTAGAATCTTACAGCACCAATGGTGAAATGTCATAACATTGCTCATTTTGAAAAACATAAACTACTCACCATTTGTTATGAAACCTGATATTTTTAATCTTCTCCACAATACCAAAAGTAAGACTATAAAAAGTAATGGCAAATGTTTTCATATACAGGTCATTAAAAGAATGTATGAATTTTTTTTTCTTTAAAGGTGCAGACTAAAGTATGTGTCTTATGGCAGTCAGCAGCGATGATCCACCTTTTCTTCTATAAAAAACTGAATACATTTGATAACTAAAAATCATCACCCACAATTTTAGATTTCCAGGAATAATTCAGTTTATTAATGCTTTTTTAATTAGCTGAACTATGTAATGTTGATATTAAAATCCTGAAAGCAGGATTCTCAGTACTGCACAAATACCAGTAGCTCATTTAGATTCCTCTCATGCAGTCTGCAGCAGATCTATAAATAGAATAGGCTACACACAGGAATTTATTATTGCAGCTGATAGCAATTTTCTTTTGCAAAGGTGTCTGGAGGCATTATTCATGAGGTTCATTCTGGTAGACGCTCAAGCTGAGATCCTCACTCCCCAGCTCTGCGGGTGGTCAGTTTAGGAACACACTAATCAACTGCTCTGAGCAAGGACTGTCACAAGACTTACTTATTTCCCTCTTTTAAAAAATACAGGAGGTCTTTCAGATCCAGATTATTTTCTTTAACCTGATTGCGCGGCTATTATAAGCAGATAATGAATTTTTACAAATCACATGTATTTGAAATTTTATCAGTGCTCATCCTAATGATTACGCTATTATTGGAAAACCACCATGAGTGTGATTTGATACAACATGCACCATGTCTTCTGCATTTATACCCAAAGGCACATGTGACCTTTTCCAGTAAAAGGCAGATATGTTTCTGTTCAATACTGAGGATGCACGTGAATACTAAACAACCATATGAATTGACCTATCTAGCTGTCATCTATGTTCAGCCATAATATAAGGGGAAAATCAAATAAGACCTTTTGTGAAATTATATTTATGATAAGTCATAGATGGGAATGTCTTGCACTCTTTTGTTATCCTATCTGCTTTGGTTTTCCTACCATAGTTGTCGTTGTGCTATCTTTGAGTACTATAAAAAAATTGGTACAACCAGAATATGCACATTTCTAAATGTCGGTTTTGTCTGGTTACAGCTTGTTTTTATCCTTGCCTATTCTAATATTCTTTCTATGACTGAGAATATAACTTATATTATAGCAGAGATTTACCTGCTTATTCTGTTTCAAGTTCAACATAATCCCTATTGCAGGTGTTCATATTTCAGGATTTTCTGCATCCTACCGTATACATACAAGCTGTATGTAGTAACTGAATATACAAATGATGTTTCCATTTGAAAAATAAACTAGTAACTTTCATTTTTTGTTCTCACGTTTTCATTTTTTTAGACATAATAGAAGACCTGTTCTTCTGTAGCAGTTATTTTGACTACGCTATGAAAGATGCAGCACAAACAACTAGTGAGACATTAGAAAAGTCACATCTCTCACCAGCAAAAGAAATAAAAATAAAAATTTAAAATTAAACCCAAAAGAAACTGTCATCTCCAGTTCTAGTAAGGCGTTCTGGCATGTCTAATGCCAGGAACACTAGCAAAAGCAGAGATCTATTACAACTATAAGTCTGATGTCACAGATTTTCTCTAAGTGTAAATCCTATTCTGCTTGTTTTAAATGCATTTTGGTACTTACACTTTTTTTGTTTGTTTGTTGTAATTTAAATTTGTCAGCGATGAAGAAAATTGGTATTGTGAATGCCCTAAACTCTACACTGGAAAACTCTGCCAGTTTGCAACTTGTGATGAAAATCCATGTGGAAGTGGTGCTACATGTTTTCCAAAGTCCAGGCGAGATGCTGTTTGCTTGTGTCCATATGGAAGGTCTGGCATCCTCTGCAGTGATGGTAAGAAACGTTTTCTTCGTGCATTGGTCATAGTTTCTATCATTCATAGAAGCCGTGGTAAGAAACGTCTCAAAGGTTTTGAAGGTAAAACACTGAAAGTCACAACCTCCCCAAAAACACAGCCCAGAGCCCAGTCACACACAAAGAATGGCTAAGCTGATCACCCTTCCCATGTGTGGCTTCATTAAAGTTCCAGCCAGAGAAAGGCAGACAGAGGGATCAAAGAAGCTGAGAGTTTACTCAGAGAAGCTGGGAAATACCTGGTAGCATTTGATGTTTTAGTAAATCACCTGGAGAAAAACTGAGAGATTCAAGTGAGAGCTCCTTTGGAGAAATTGATTTCTGCTGCAGTTTGGTTTTTCATCTGCTTACAGAAGCATTACTTTGTACATTTTGCTATTAAAGCAGTGTAAAAATAATACTTTCTGGATTGTAAAAATACCACCACATACCATAATGTGACTAATTGTTCAGGTCAAAAAGAAGGACAATTTAAAATTTACTAAGTGCTTTGCTGTGAAACAGGAGACAGGATAAAGTGAAAATAATAAAGCAAAGGAAATAGGTCATTTTGATTAACATTGTCAAAGGAAGGGCTTTTATTCCTTGAGCATTGATTATAATGATTGTTCTAGGTCAGGAATTCCTGTGTGTGAACATCCAAGGAATTCTTTCCTCTAACAGTGAATGCAGCAAGAAGTAATGATTGAAAAACCTACATATAGAAAATAATCACTGATTCTGAGCTTATTTAGTGGTGCACATGAAGTGCCTTTTCAAATAAGTATTAAACAATGATCAGGTTGGTTTTTGTCATATCATATACATATTTAAATCTTATTTAAAATTTTTTTTCCAAAATTTTCAGTAGATGAACATTTATGTTTTATCTGCTTTCATCTAACCATGATACTTGATAGCAAATAGTAAAAGTGAATATATGAAATATGTATGATAATTTCCTGATAACCTTTCCTAGTTTACAGTAGAAATACACGGGGACTTCATTTGCTGCATCTCTAGTCATCCAAGCTGCATTTCTTTGTTCCTTCTCAATTCCTCATTCTTTAAAATGAGGCTCCAGAGCTGATTCAAGGTGCTATATTCAAGGTCTGATAATGCCACTGCTTTATACAGTGGTGCCTGACATTTTTCTGTCTTACTCTCTGCCCTTACTTAACCCATCTCTGTTTTGTTTCCCATTCTGTTTTCTTTCATGTGTACACTGACATATTCATGAAAGTGCTTATTAAAATTTCCAACACCTCTTCCTTTGAAAGCTGATGGTGAGGTCAGAGCCCATTGTCCTGTATTTAAGGCAAGGACTGTTTCTGTAATCTGCCCCAATTTACATCTGTCAACACTGAGTATCATCTCATGTTTTTTCCCTGTAGCTGTTCAATGAGGCTCTTCTGCAGATCTTTGTATTTAATTGTCTCTAAACTGCGAGACTACATAAAAATTGAGAGCCTAAATTGAGTGAAACTACAGAAATTCATTAGTTTGATTGGTCTACAAAACTAGAGTCTTTGAAAGCACAGAAAGGTAAAACTGTCTGGACCATCACTATAAACAAGCAAAATGGGAAAGAACACTCAGCTTTGCAGGACATAAATCTAAGGTAATCAGCTGACAACATAAGAAACTAATTTTTGAATATGAAAAATTATTTTATTGAACCATATCTTGACAATTTAGAAGGAATAGAAATAACCTGAGCACAGGCAGAAGTCTTAAAATGAGTTGCAAGAGGCCCCTTTATCACATTTCCTGAAACTAAGAAGGGAGAAAGAGAGCCACAATGCAGTGGAGGCTGGATGTATCCTTATGGCTAGCCCCAGCAGCACCAAAGCCATACTTCTGGGAGATATTTGAAGATAATGATAGATTGCCTAATTAAAATGATAGAACAATTTAAATTATTTTAGAAGCAGAAGGCAAACTTAATTGTTTACTATGACAAAATGTGTATCCCAGATAATAAATTTAATAGAAAGAAATGATCCATAAAAATTAAGGCATAGAAGTGCAGATTTTAAATTAATCATCTTTTGTTTAAGATACACAATAATATTGTCTCTACTATTCAGATTGCAACCTAATGCTTGACACTTTATGTCTGAAACACTAAAGAAAAGCTTTTTATCAAAATGTTTATCAAATAATAGTTGGTTTTCATCAACACAGAACAAGTGAGATGTCACAGTGATTATTTGATAAAATGAATATAACTAATGTACCAAATAGAATTGCAATTTCATTCCAGCTTGGCTGCTCCTAACAATAGAGATTATTTGCAAAAGACACAGTAAGGATTAATAAAGATGTGGACAGAGCCATAAAGGAGCCCACAGATACAGATCTTCCTCCTGTCAGAGCTCCAATTGCCATCTGTTAAGGGTTAGAAATCATGCTAAGAACAACAGCAATATATTATATTACATTAAAAGAAAATTATATTCTAAAACTATACTAAAGAAAGAGAAAGGAGACATCAGAAGGCTAGAAAGGAATGATAATAAAATCTTGTGACTGACCAGAGAGTCTGACACAGCTGGACTGGGATTGGTCATTAAGTAAAAACAATCCACATGAGACCAATCAAAGATGCACCTGTTGTCTGTTTGTAAACCATTTCCACACCATCAGATAGTTATTGCTTACGTGTCTTTTCTGAGGTTTCTCAGCTCCTTAGGAGAAAAATCCTAGTGAAAGGATTTTCAAAAAATATGTCAGTGACAGTAAGGAAAAGTTATAATAAAAGTATTGTCACTATTAAATGGAAAAAAAAAAAAAAACAGAAATAGAAAAAAATAAGAAAAAACCAAATTGTGACAAGCTAAAAGTGCATAATTTTATGTGAAATGCATAACACTCAAAAAGTGAAGAAAATTATAGGACAATTGTAAATATGACAAATGAGGCAAAAATGTAAGGACAGACAGCAGCTTCTGTTAGACAAATGTATATAAATATGGAAAAATAGACAAGGTCTGGGACTAACAAGCACTTTTCTTACATTTCTGAATCGGAGCCTACTGCTGTCTAAGCAGGCTGGTGACCATGGCTCTGAGTTTATTTGTTATGCTATGCTTGTTTCAGACATCAATGAAACCTTCCAAAAGCATGTCCATTTTTCCAAACATACACAACAAGATGCATTATCTCTCACTACACATTTTTCTTGCTTTTATCATTAGATAACCATGTTATTTTGACTGCAAGTTGACCATTATACATTGAAATGTCTCTCAGGAACCCACACAGCTACAGCATAATGGGCCAAAGGGAGGGGGAATGTTAATATAAAACAGAAGAGAGTACAGGCCACATTCAGGATCAGGGGGAGGACATGGCCAGACAAGCATTGTGATCTATTAGCACGTACCTGGCCCTTATGTCTCTGTATCCCTCTATTTTCCTCACTCATTCCTCCCCAAATCACCTAATTTTCTCTTTTAGACCCCCATAAGTCCCGTGCTATTCCAAAATGCTCTTCACCTGCATCTCGTAATGTGTCCCATACCCCGTGGTAGTTACATCCCTCTGTCCAAAGGGTGACCCACTGTTGACTCATCATGGGGAGTGTCACACCTTGCCACGAGGGCTGGGGGTATCCCTGGGAGGGATTGGGCAAGGTGTTCCTTCCTCTGAACCCTTATTTTGGGTCCTGTCTGCTGTTGTGGTCTGTGCTCTGGGATTATGGAGATGGATCTGTGATGGGATAGGAGTGGGACTCGACCGTTGAATTGCAGAGTTAAATGCCTCTGTTAAATCCCTCCAGCTTGGCTGGGGGGTTGGGGTGAAGGGAAGGAGAGGAGAGCACCATCTATACCCAACACTTTGGAAAAGAGACTATGAGACTAGAGCCTATGTCTGCATGGGCAGATTGACTAATTCCCCCAAGTGACTTTGCATCTTTAAACTGCAGATAAAGGGATCTATATAATTTAAATTGAGTCCAGTTATTGAGCTCTGGTGTCTCAGTAGATTTGTGTGAAAGCAGCCTGCATCCAAGCCCTTAGTTTGACAAATTTCCTTTCATATTTAAATTAGCAAAAAGTTGCTTGCATTTTTTTTTTTGCACACTATATATCTCCTTCAGTGTTTAGTATCACAGACTTGATTAGAGTTGTTAAATTGCTACCGTCTCTGTAATCAGCCTTTATTTCTTTTTTTCTATTTTTTTTACACTTCTATCTAAGCACAGAATGGAGACGTTTCCTGGTTCGTACAGGAGATTGATACAGTAAAATATAAAATCACAATGTTTGAAATATCTGAGTGTAAGAAATTTTGCTATATAAGATGCAGAATTCCTAAATCATGAATATCAGTGTATCATTGTACTGTGGGATGGTAATGGCCTCCTAAATGCAAGTGAAGCAGGAATGGTTCATTGGCCAGGACTGGAAATGTACACCTGATGTTGTTGGCAATATGTTGCACAAGAAATGGGGCTCTTTTGGGGAGATGTTGGTCATAACATGAGGCCTTTTGAGCCAAGAATCAAGAGCAAGCACTTTGTAAGTACAAATGCAGATTTAAAGGGAGAAGGACTTCAAAGGCATGTGCATTGATAAAATGAGTAATTGTGTCATTTGCAGTGTTTTAGACCAAACTTCAGTGGTTTGGTTTCACATATGTTCACATATGTGACAACATGAAGCAGAGTCCTAACTGTGATGCTGTATTTAGCAAACACACCCTGGAAAGGGTCATTCACAGCAATCTGTAAGGTTCTTCCTTGAAACATTTCTGAGCAGCACTTATGGTAATGTTTCACAGCCTCAAGAATTCCAGCAGGTTTTCTGTGGGATGTATTCCCCCGTGTATAAAATTAATTTCAAAGTGTTAAAGTGGGAATAGTCACTTGCTTCGAGTTCTGTAGAGTGAAAATCAGCCTGCAAGCAAGTTTCTGTGCAGCTATGTTTGGCACACAATGTCACCTTCAGAGTTGTTTGGGTCTGCAGACTGAGTTGTGCAGTTTGGTGGCAGCAGATGCCCAAAGGGAATTTCCTCAGCTAAAAAATCTGCAGGGTTGCTCTTCTTACTGTTTAAGAGAATTTATTTTCTCAGTTATTTTGTTTTCACTGGGCCTTTATTTCCCCCACACCTCCAATGTGATGAATGTCATAAAGATTGTAAAACACACATACAGGCACACTCACACACTATTAATGTCACTGCTGTACTGGCAGTTTTTCAGAATCATAGTTTCATCTCTGAGCAGTGAAGTCACTTTTATTATTTCAAATTTCAGTTCCCAGAGTAAAACTGATGACTCCATGATTACTGATGCCACAAGACAGACAAAAGGATTCCATAAGTCCTGGAAGTGGGGAGGGAAATTCATACACCTGAATGACCCATTAAGTGGATCACTAACTCTTGATACAACAGCTTTACAGACATCAGGAGTATTTTACTACCATGTTGCACCCTCAGCTGGCACTGCAGCAGCCTGCATCTCTAGCACCCCTTATCATTTCCTCCTTGGACATCCCAGAGGTTCCAGTGAGCAAAGTGGGTTTGCGTGGCAAGCTTCCCCTGCAGCCCATGGTGGAGACCACGGTGAGGCAGCTGTCCCATCCAGCCTTGGAGCCCACAGTGGAGAAGATATCTACCTGCAGGCCATGGAGGATCCCAGGCTGTGACCCCATGGGATGCCTGTACCACAGCAGGGCCTGGCAGGACCTGTGGACCCATGGAGAGAAGAGCCCACACTGGAGCAGTTTGATGGCAGGACTTCTGACCCTGTGGGAAACCCATGCTGTGAAGAACTGTAGCCCATAGAAAGGACTCGTTGGAAAAGCTCATGGAGGACTGTCTCCCATGGCAGGGACCCCATACTGGAATGGGGGAAGAGTATGAATAGTTCTTTCACTGAGGGGGAGGGAATGGCAGAGGCCTCATCCACAAGCCATGTGCCCCATCACCTTTTGCCAGTTGTGGGGGAGGAGGTAGAGAATTCAGAAGTGAAGTTCAGCCTCTTTGTTAAGATCTTTTTTCAAAGTATAGTTGATTTTTTCTAACTCCCATTTTTTGTACTCAGCTCTGATGAGATATACAATATTAGGGAAGTAAGTAGTCAACCATATTGATGCATTTATATAATGGGATAATTTGTCATTATTTGTTTGTGAGTCAATGGGACATATCATTCGTTATTACTTGTTCAATACTGGGAATGCAGAAAAGCAGAATGATGAACGACATAGAACTGACAGGGAGACATGGGACAAGATCAAGGACAAAAAGTTGATAAAAGACTTTAGAACTCTGTCAGAGCAATGAGTATTTTAGTCACAGTGTTAATTTGGAGTGTGCGAGCAAGGCTCATAATCAAAGTTGTTGGGACACATCTCTGTTCTTTACCACTTCAGACTGTGCACTGCAAGAGCAAAGTAGAAATCAGTTTGGATGATGTCCAGACTGGAAAAGAAAAATAACCCAATGAAGACAGCTGTGCCCTCTGCTAATTCAACCAGCCTCAAACATTTTACAAATACTATTTAGAAGGACTGTGTTCCAAGGAAAAGATTATGCAATATTCTGCAGTCTTGGCTCCATAGCTTTATAATGAAAAGGTAGATAATAAAAAGAAAGGTGGAGATTTTTTTTCACATGATTTTGCCAACCATGGCATTTTTCATACAGAATTATTACTTTTCTTTCAATTTTTAAGTTAAAAATATGTACAACTATGGTAAACTAGTCTGCATTAAAATCAAATTAATGAAGGTCTTTGCATGAAATGAATCTCAAACACTGATGCACATATACTGATGACCTTTCACTTTTTTATGTGATTGGATAAAGATCTCTTGACAAACAATACTTGGTGTAGACAAGAAACATGATTAAAAATGTTCTATAAAGTCTATAAGTGGCAGTTCAGAGACAGAAGAAATATGAATAGCTGTCAAGCTAAATAGATTGAGTTAGCCAGAAATACAAGCTTTTGACTCATTACTAGTTAACATTTCTAAATACATTTTACTCTCCAGCATAGGGAGGACTATTTGCAAACGTGTGCCTACCTGCTAAGGATAGAGTGGTTAATTAGAAACTGCATCTGACTTCTACCAGGTGTGAGAAACTTCTTCAGCACAGCCGAGAAAACTGTGAATACGTAAACCAAAATAGTGTGTCACAGTTTCCATTAAAAGTGCCCACGGGACTCCTACTGCCTTAAAAAGTATTATTTCCCTTCAGGCCTACATGCCTGATGGAGATATAGCTCCATATGGTGCTCATGCAATCCCTCTCCAGCTTCCTTGTAAGCCCTCTTTAGGCGCTGGGAGGCTGCTAGAGGTCTCCCCAGAGCTGCTCTTCTCCAGGCTGAACAGCCCCAGCTCTTCAGACTCTTCCATGTCTTCACAGGAAAGGTGTTACAGCCCTGTGATCGACTTAGTGACCTCCTCTGGACTTGTCCCCAGGTCTGTGGCTTCCTTGCATTGGAGGCCCTTTGTCAATCTTTAATCCAACTTTATATGGAACACTGGGAGGAGCAAGTAGAAAGGCAAGAAAATAACTCCCCGCTTAAAATGCTCCAAGGAAACAGCTGAGACAATGGCATATCTCATCCTGGGCATAAAGAATTGTCCCCCGTTGGGAATAACTTATAGGACTAGACTCTTCAGTGATCTCTGCCAGAAAACCAAAGTACCTGGCTCTGTGAAAGTACATGAGAGAATTTGCTTTTCCCATTATAAATCAAAGCAGGAAAAAACAATAAACACAAAGGACTCCTTTATTTTAAAATCTTCTTGTCTCTTAAATATTTTGTGGCGTATTAAAGACACACTAAAACATAAAGACACAAAAAAAGAGGGGAAAAGAAAGGAAAAAAGAAGGGAAGAATACTTTGCATCAAAGGAGCAGTCTGTGTGTCATATTTTTCTGAATTAGCAAAAATACAGAATTTGAGACTCCTTCAGTCATGTTCAAGTAATCTAAGGAAATATGGGTGGATTAAAACTAACATGAGATTTAAATATGGGGGAGTTGTGTTGTGCCTCCAATTCAGTCCATGACTCACCGAGGTCTGAGGCTTGAGGTTGTGTTCAGACTCATTTACAGTGTCCTGCTAATTAGGACAAAACCACTGTTTCCTATTTTCTGGCTCCCATCTAAGATCAAGAGCAAGGCATAATGTGCCACATGTGTGGAGTAGTGCTCAATAAATGGGACAGTGCACTCTGTACTGCTGCAAATTCCAAGTCTGTGCCAGAAAAGATTTGCCATGCCTGTATCTGCACTTTTTCTCAGATTCAGGTATCAAGGAATTCCTGCCACATCACTGCCAATATGGAAGCTTTCCCAGGCTGAAAATTTAGAAACAGATTCCACACTCTAGAGGTGGTGATGGCATTTTCACAATTACATGATATTGTTTCTCCCTCCCTGTAAGCATTTAGGTGCTTAGATGTACTTAGGCTAATATAGATTTACCTGGGGAGTTTTATAATCCTTCAGTAGCGTTTCCCCATCTGGTTTGTGCCTGGGGCAGATTTGTATTCCTTCCTCCCCCAGTCCCTCACACTGCCTACGTTAATAAAGCTGTGTCCAGTCACGTTTGGGGCGCAGGTTGGTTGGAGGTAACTGCTCAAATCTTTTAAACCTAGTCCCAGACCCAGTCTTTCAGGATTAAGCTGTCATTCCTGTTTCTCCTGTTTTTACTGATCCATATTGTCAATACAAGCACTATGTGATCTCTGAGCATCAGCTCCAGGAGCTGACTACAGCAGTCTGGGTTCTGGGTGCCAGCCCTAGGAGCCATGTGGGTACTCAGCACCAGTGCTCTGTTTTCTGTACAGACAGGTACAGCCTTGATTTTATTTGCAATTCATGTGGGTCCTGTTCACTGTGCTGCAAATTCATACTTTTATGATGCTTCTTTCTCTTATGTCTTCTACCTGTGAAGAATTATCATTCCATAACCTCGTCAGCACATTCTTGTACTCGCTTTCACTCAAATGCCTGTCAGAGATGGCATTTCCTTTAACAGGAAAATTTCTTTCTGTATTTTCTTTTGTCTGTCCGAGCCCTGATTAAATTTAACTGTTATTTGTAGCAATGTTACCTAGACTCCAGCAGATGGCAGTAGTTGCCAATGATTCATTTTTTAAAATAAGTCTGTTGAACCTTTTGCCCTAACCCTGAGTTTATTCTTTTTTTTTTTTTTTTTTTTTTTAATCCAGCTATTACTATTACTCAACCAAGTTTCAGTGGCACAGATGTCTTTGGATATACCTCATTCCTAGCTTATTCTACAATCCCAAATATCACCTTCTACTATGAATTTCGCTTGAAATTTCAGTTGGCAAACCACCACTCAGCTTTACAAGATAACCTGATTTTTTTCACTGGACAGAAGGGCCAAGGTAGGCTTTATTTGTATCACTTATCCTTACAAGCTGTTAATTCTTATTGAACAAGTAGGAGAAAAAATATGCACAGATTTCTCTTGATTCTATTTAAGATAAAATGTCATTAGTGGGAAAATAATCTCTTCAAAACTGTATTGTTTTGTAAAGACAGAGAAATCTAACAGGTTGTAGAAATGTTTCTTTTTATTAAAGAGAAATATAATTGCTTCCAGTAATTGAAGTCAACAATTAATCTGAGGTAGTGTATTTCTGAACAAAATAGATGGAAACCTGAAGGCCAAGGTTCCCTTTTTTCAGTTGTTAACATAAATTTCATTATTGATCATTGAACTCTGTGTTATTCACATAAAATAGGAGACCCTCAACCCTGAGATCTCTCAATGCAAGTTAACCCAAGCTAGCTACGAGTAAGTTGAGTTAAAGTCTGTGTAGCAAAGCATTCAATTTGGTCTGATTAACACAGCTGAGAAGCAGGTCATGTAAATCTACTTAGAGTATTTGTACTAAGAGTTTAACAATACTTAAGGTATCTCTCCTCAGCAGCCCTTTGTGGCAGCCTGCATGGCATCAGCATGGCATGGGTAACACCACCTGTGCTCTGCCCGTCTCAGCATTACTCCAAACAGAAGCCAAAATACTAATGAAAGTTGAGAAAAAGTTTATATAATTTGATGCAGACATAAGCCAGTAATAGATACTTCATGAGAAGGAAAATTTTTTTTTCTCTTAATCATTTCTGCAATTGGAGCATGACCTAGCTTTGGGGTTTGGAGCTGTCCTATGGAATTGTTGAAGCCTGGAAGGGAGGTTGAATGATGTGTCTTATGTCTAAACCTATCACAGCAGGAGAGTCATTTAGGTGTGCTAGTAGAAGTCTCTACTACTTTAGTAGATATTTTACCATATCTGAAACATCACACAAGTTTTGCAGATATGGCCCTTGACCTACAGGGACCCTACACTTATGCTGAACAGTATCAGAAAATTAATGCTTCAGAAAGATGAAGTAGGGGACAAATTATTATTTGGTGTTTTAAGATACTGAGGTCCCAAAATGCATTATTAAAAATCAATTTTGGGGAGACATTATGTATTTACATATATATCTAACAAAACAATTGCAGTATATCACATCAGTAGGATACAGGGGATACCTCATTTGCTAGGTTAATACATTTGATATTTTCTTAGGTCTTTCCTTCTATTAAATTTCCTAAACTCCTATACCCTCTGAGGCTTCTTCCCCTTTCTCCTTGTGGCAGACTTGCAGGAGTGAGACTGTTAGTGTATTGCAATGCAAAAGAAAACTTGTTAGTGTAGAACAGCTCAGCAGTTTATCTATGATATAATTAAGTCTGCTACTTTTCATTTGCAAACATCCTGTCAAATTTAGCTAGTGCAGCTCAGCAGCACTTTAGTGTGCCATGAGACCCTGGTACTTAATTTATCAGGTTGATTACCCAAATTAGCCTAACACAGATCAGTATTAACCACTCTGAATGGATTTAAACTCAAAACTTAAAGCCTGGCTTTTTATTACTTTGCATACCATTTGTGTGTGTGAGCACTGTGGTACAGCAGTCAGGTGTTTCTGCATCCCCGTGTCAAACAACGGGTGGGCAGCAGCACAGCTGCCAAGGGCAAGGCTCAAGAAACACAGAACAATGAGGTGATGGTAAAGTGCTGTTGATAATTCGTGATTTTCTCCTTAGTTTAAATGGTTGGGGAGACTGAGCACCCCATATTTTAACAACAAAAGCAGTTTCTTACCAAGTGAATGTCACTTATTTCACAAAGACGCTCTTGTTTTAACAATTTACTGAGTGTTGAGCAGTAGCACTCTCAATGGAAGAAACATGAGGGTTTTCCCAGCCAGTGACCTTCCAGTAAGGAAGCACTTTTTAATACTTAATTTGAATTTTCCCCTTTCTCCATTTCATCCAATTTCTTGTAGGTTAAGATTCTCTTGCAGCACTCCACCTGATTCCCCTCCAATGTTGTCTCTGCCCAAACCACAGGCATCGATTTCATAGCTAACCTCTTGTGAGTTACTATAAAATTCTGTCCCAATACATAGCTAAAGTTTAAAGCTCTCTCATTTATGCACACTATTAACATTATTTTATTCTACCCCAGCCCTGACAGAGTTCAAGCCCAGGGATAAGACCTTGAGCAACTCAGTCTAGTGAATGGTATCCCTGCCCATGGCAGTGGGTGTTGGGACTAGATAATCTTTAGGGTTCCTTCCAACCTTTCAACAGCCTATGATGCTATGGTTATCTTCACTATCAAGTCAGTTTTGTAGACTACTGACACTGCTACATTGCATATAAACTTTAATTCTGAAAAGCATTTTAAAAACCCAAAAAGCCTTTTAAATAACAGTTTGTCTTTAATGTGCTTCCTCTAGTTTTGTCAGTCAAATGACATAAGTACATTGTAGACACTGCTGATAACTTTAGTAAAGGTTTTTTAATAAGAATTGCTATTTTCAGTTTGGAAGTCCTTCACTGGTAATGTGCCAGTGTAACTGAAAGCAATGGGATTTCATTCAGTTTATGAATAAATCATGAACAAATCATTGTAATAAAAAATGAATAGTGTTTGTGTTCCATACAACTGAATGTAGCTGCACACTTTCTATAGAGGCAGTGGATTTATATTCTTTGGAATAAGGATTTACTTTTCTTTTTTCTATAGATTCCCATTGCATCCGAATAATAACTCTATAGAAAAAACAAACTTCTGCATAGAAAAAGCACAGTATGCCCCAGATTCATTTCCAGCATATGAGATAAGGGGAATATGGCAGTTTTGGCTGTGAAGCAGCTGTGTGCAGAGCTTCAGTGAGAGGACAATATAAGTAGCATCGTTTCCTGGGGAAAAGCCTACTTTATCCTCTGCAAATGAAGAAAATTTCCCATGCATTTGAGACAGGGGCATCAAAACACACATTTCAAATGAGGGCCACCATGTGACACTGGAGAAACAAATAGGGAGACCTTCCCTGAAACAAATACAAAACAATGCAGCCTTATGAAAACAGAAGAAAATATCAAATAAAATACCATGTATGGGCATGAAATTGAGCACTGAATTGCTTGAATTCACAGGAGAGTTGTAAAAAGAAATGGATGGCTTTGAATTTCAATTCAGGTCATCCTATGGCACACGTGAGAACATTCTTCACTTTCACCATTGCTTGTATCCTGTTTCTTTTACCATAAACAAAGAAAAGTGGGGTTGATAAAAAAAAAAAAAAAAAAAAAAAAAAACAAAAAAAAACACAAGTTGATCAGGTTTTCTCTAAACACTGGTGGTTCCTTCCTTGCCTGCATGAGGAGAGAGACTGAAAGCTCTTTAAAGATGACAGTGTAAAAATGTGTTTATTTTGCATGACCAGGTCCAGAAATTGAACTCTTACTCATGGACTTTATGTCAGACTTAAAATACTTCAAATTATATTTTACACTGTAGTTATTAAAAGCACAAACAACACTTGTAGCATGCAGGCCTAAATGTAAAGAAATTAAAGTATTTACTGCAAACTTTAAAATCAATCAGTTCTAACCTGAAAGTTAAGAAGGCTTAAAGAATTAAAGCACTCGACTGACTGAGGAAATTCCATCAATGAACATCCTAGAGCTGCCTCAATCAAGGGCAAGTGCAATAAAATCTCCAGGTGCTGTTGAGTCAAGGGCAGCTGAAGGAGCTTGAGAGAAGGTGCTGAAGCTTCTCCAGAGCCATGTCCCTGTTATTCCCCTTGCCTCAGAGCAGCAGGTGTCCTCTGATTTTGAGGCTCATGAAGTACCTTTAATGAAAGCTGAAAGCATCCTGGAACTAAGTCAGGGGCCTATTCTCACCTGCAACTTGAAATTTCAAATTTTTTTTTTTTTTTTTTTTTTTAGATTTTGAAGGAAGTTGAAAATTTATCTTAAATACAAAATAATACTAGAAAGAGTATTACAAGTCAAACAGAGATTATTAGAAATATATAGTAAACTCATAAGCTTCCTGGCTATTATTTTGCTAAACTGCTAATTTTTCAGTATATTTTACACACTGGTGTTCACTAAATCCTGGAATAAGTAGCTACCCTTCTTTTGTTTTTTCAGGTCTGAATGGAGATGATTTCTTGGAGTTAGGCCTCCGTAATGGGAGAGTGGTATATAGCTACAACCTAGGTTCTGGCACAGCAACAATCATTAGCAAACCACTTGATCTGAGACTCAATGTTCATGTCATCCATCTTGGCAGAAATCTCCAGAAAGGCTGGCTGAAGGTAAAAAAGAAGAATATCCTTAAGCTAGCCTTTAGATGAAAGTGTTCTCTGTGTTTTTTCAAATTTTACATGGAAAATTAAATTTTTTTTTGTTCTTCCCTATAAAGCTGGGACGATTTTCTTCACTAGGATTTCCTAAATACAGGCAAATCCCTTTTTTGTAACAAGTGTTAATGTTTCATTGAAAGGTGGATGATCAGAAGAACAAAACTGTCACTTCTCCTGGGAGGCTGGTTGGACTTAACGTCTTCAGTCAGTTTTATTTAGGAGGCTATCGCGAGTACACTCCAGAGCTCCTGCCAAAGGGACCCCGATTTCAGAATGGCTTTCAAGGTAAAGATTGCACCATTTTCAATTCCTTTTATTACATTCATCAGATTGTATGTCTTTCTTTCATAAGCAGCTGAAACAATCTCTGTCTTCTCAGGAAACAAACTAGAGTCTCCTTGGCTGAATTTCCTGTGGCTTTTTCATTATTTCACTCTGATAACTAAGAAACTAAGATAAGATGATGCAAAAAGAGGCATTGCTAAATAATTTTAATATTTTCCAATTCTGCTAAATTGGAAGTTTTCCATTGTACTGTTTGCCATGTAATCTCTTTTTATGTGTCCCTGTTCTACATCGTAGCTTCAAAATTACTTCTTTTCTCTGAAGTAGTTTAGAATCTGCTTCCACTGTGACTGGCAGTGCTAGTTTGGGTAATAGATTTCACACTGAAAACTTTTTACTGAAATAAATCAGATTTTTTTTTCCTGGCATTATGACCTCGGTATCAAGGCAGGACTTAGCTAATTCCTTTTTACAAATAATTATCAAGCAGATAATAATTTTTACCTCAAAACTGATATTGAAGCTTTATTAATCTGTTTTCAACTCCTACCAGATCAGCAATGAAGCAAAGAACTTGTTCATAACACTTTATTTTTGTTCTTGACTTCCAAAGAAACAATGTTCTTGATATTTACAAGGTAAAGTTTAAATTACTTTTAAGTACTGGAAAGCCTTTCAAATGAAAAGAAAACATTTTGCAATAGTAAAACAGAGTTTGAGTTCTCAGTAATGAAACTGAGGGTATGTTATGAAAGTCAAGCATAGCAGTAAAACTCACTTAAATGCACTAAAACACTGCATTTCCATTAAGCCCATGTACCTGTTTTAATTCCAGCCATTACTTCACTTTTTTTTCCTACACTGAATTTTCCTCAAATTCAATTTCATATTGTAATTTTTCAGTGAACTTCTCAGTCAGAATGTCATATGAATTAGCATCTCCTCTGTCTCTGTCTTTTTAGCAAGCATGGATTGTATAGTTATACCTTTCATAGCCTCTAAGCACCTTGCAAATTGGCCTATCATAAAACATAATGTCTTTCTGACTGTTTTCAGAGGGTCAATATCTGTGAAGTACTTTTGGCATTTTTATAGACATGCTAGTGTTTAGGGGTGACTAACAGGAATCTCTAGTGCTTTACTTAAGCACAAATATTTTCAGTTTTCCAGATTCCTCATGTTACAAATGTATTGTAAGGACCAAATTTCTACAAATTCAATATTTTCAATAATTTTTTAGAAACCACAAAGTTCATATACTTTTAGTTACCACACTATTTATTGATTTTTTAAATGCTTTTTAAAAAGAAGTATTACTGCAAAATTTTGGGAAACGTGTAGCACATAAACAGTTTTCTCTTTGTCCCTAGGATTTACAGTATTAAGACTCTTATATTTGCTAATTAATTCCATGCTCCTGTTCCCAGCAGCAGCTTGTCTCTGTTCTCCAGAGCACAGTGACTTCCAAGGAATCTGCACTTTCTTATGATCAATTTCCTCCAATGTTTTCTTACCTAGTCAGCATCTCATTTGTTTTTCTAGCTCAGAAATCTCCCCAGTTTCAGTTCGCAGGATCTTCAGGATAAAAAATAAACCTCCATGGATTTTTTTTTTCCAGAGTGGGAACTGAAATACCACTATGAGAGAAGAAAATGTTGAACTATTTTACTTCAGCCAAATTGCAGCTGTAGGGATCTCACAGAAACTCTGGAAGTACCAGCCAAGATAAATTTATCTAGGACATAGTTGATTAAACCCCTCAGAGTTTTGGAACCCTGCTGTTGGCTCCTTTTAAAGACATGATTTATTAAAACCATTTTGCTTCTAATACCAGAGTGTACCTCTCCTTTTGTAAGAGATCACTGCTGGATGAAGAAACATTGAGACCAGCCTCACTGCTGCAGACTAAATGTCCCCAGTGTCAGTGTGCAATAATTTAGGATTTTTACTCTGTACAACTGCAGTTTCAGACCATTTCTTCCCTGACCTGCCTGCCTTTAGCACTTGTTCAAGACATTTCCACAGAGAAGGAGGAAACTGAACACAAATGTTTTCAATAAATTGTTGTTTAATAATCAAAAGTTGTGGAATTTTTAATTTAGGAAATCAGCACCTAGGGGTGATTCTTTTGAAAGGCTGAGGATGTTTGATGGCACTGTAAGCAATTTGCAAAATTTCATTCAGTCCCTATGAGAAGCTGGAAACTGGCAAAGGTAGAGCTCAGATGAAGCAGCCAAGTTCATGTGGACTTTGAGGCTCTTTGCACTTTATCTGAATTTGAGGTTCCTTGGAGGCTTACTGGAGCTTTTTGTAAATGGGATTGTTTACTTTAGTGTTCAGCTTTTTTTCCATTTCCTATAACAGTGTAACTAAGGGACCTTGAGAGTTTTCTGAGTACACTGCAGATGCTCTAAAAATTCAAATGTGAGGTTTAGGTAGCTGAAAGTCTTGTGGCCAAAGAGACTCAGCCTGGTCATTAATGGACAATCTGAAAAGGGAGCATGAAACCAACTGACTCCTGTTCAAAGGTCTGCACAACTCAGCACTATGACTCAGCTACACAAAATGAGACGGAGAATTATTTGGGAAAAGCTGGAAATTACAGCTGAATTTCCAGCCCTTCCATCTCTGAAAGAGGCAGAGAGAAATCTGGTGTCAGGGACAAAAGAGGGAGAGTTCTGATGTTTCATGCTCTGTGCTACCATGACTGCAGGATTCAGTCTCCAGCCATCAATGCAACTGATGGAGAGCCAGGGCTTGCATCTAGAAATAAGTGAGGAGCAGAGAAAGAGAAGCAACTGATTGTTCCTGTGGTCCTGTTCCTAGGCAGGATGTAGCATGGCTATAGAAGTAATCTGTTTGACAGCAAATATTATTAAAAGGAGGAGTAAATAGACTAAAGAAACTCTTACCACAAAGCTGAATTGTTGAAGAACCTCTTTCATGCTGAAAGAGCCATCTCTTCACATAAATTATTTTGCAAAGTAAATAAAATTGCAGGTAATGCAATCACTTTTTAAAAATAGAATAAACCCAGAACACAGTTGAGTTCCAAATAGATACAAATATAGCCTTTCAGTCAAAGTTTAAACTCATAATAAGCTAGAATACATTACAAGCCTGCCAAGGTTGAGACTACTTATCTTTATGTTCCTGCACCACTGATGTCACAGAGGAAAGTGAGTTCTGCACTGGCTTTTAGTCAGTGCTTATGATTCACACAGGCACCTCTGGGTGTTTGGGTCACAGCTCTGAGGAGACCTGAGTAGTCACTGTCAGGGCCATTCTTGAAACCAGCACTCACAAACAGCAAAGAAAGACAGAGGAAAAGAAAGCATTTAAGGATAGGTAGGATTTAAGAAATCAGTCAATTCAGCACTGCATTCAGATACAATATATTTATCAGTGTGTCTATTTCTGTCAGTTCTCTTGCTGCACTTATAGTACATATTGAAAATGCCTGCTTTATGTACTTTTTAGCCAAATTAGCACCAAGTGCTTACAAGTGGGCAAGGGATCCTAGCAAGAAGTTACAGAAAAAATTCTTTGTGCGATAAGGATATATGAGAAAAAACAAACCAAAAGTAAAGCTGAAGTGAAGTAATATATTATATGGTAATCCCTCAAGTTTGCTTAATCCATTCTTAGTGGCTCTTTAGTGGTTTACAAGCTCTGCTTAACTGGGGTGAAAGCTATAAAATAAATTGATGGTAAAAAAGGACAATAATAGAAAGGCCTAGGTGTGGTCTAAGAAGCCACAATTCAAAAAATTGCAAAAAAAGGGTAGTATACAATCTGTGAGTGTACAGTCTTGGTGTCTGATTTCTGTTTACTTGCATAAAACTGATGTTCAGAATCACGCCAAGTTTAACTCACAAAGTTGGGAACTTCGAGTTCCTCTTGCAAACTTGGCTGTGTCAGGAAACCTCTCCATTATTCAGAATAGTTGGCAGTCTGTCGTTAAAAGGGGCCCAGAATTGGCAGAGCTAAGGAGATTCAGGTCAGAAACAAGGCACATTCATCAGCTGATCCCTCTGCAGACTGTTGTGTAGTGCTCGCTACAACAGGCTCAAATTGCTGCTCTGACTCATTAAATAAAAGATTCAGTTTAACTTAGCTGGGCCAAAACACTCTTGTACCTTTTCAATGCTTTGTTTACCAGTGCTCAAGAATTGTTCCTAACCTCGATGGCACAGTTAAACTGTGCCTGGTGCACTCAAACTAGTCATCAACACAAATGCCAGTTTATTTTCCATGATGACCTGAAAGTCCTTGGGGACTCACTGTGCTTTCCATTGTTTACGCAGAGCTGTGGCTGCTTTTTCTTAGCACTCCAGCGAGACCCAGGAGAACAGAACATGCTTTATCTGCTACTGATAAAGAGATGAAACATTAGTTAGGGTTTACCAAGCAGAAGGTGGCCTAAAAAACAACCCTGTAAAAAGCAAAGAGGCAATAATACAAAGATTGCAAATAATCATCAAACTAGGTTATTTTTAATGACTTATTAAGAGTTTCTGAATAAACAGTTATGTGTCAATGTAGACAGAGCTACAAAATGTATGAAATATGGAAAAAGCCTATGAAAGCTACTTCCACTATCATAAAACTGTGGTTAAAATAGTTATCTTGCTTGTAGATAGTACTTATATTTTGTTTTAAATAATTATATAACTATAAAAAATCACATTGTATATTCATTGGGTCTTTCAGATGCAAGTCTACTTCTTTTGTGATTTCAGTGAATCATGCAAAAACTCATGTTAAGTGATGCTTTTAAAATCAGTGTAATGATTACTTGCCATCTCCATATCATAACTTTTCCCTGCTTCTCATATTAAGCAGAGAGCCTCTGATATGCACTGCTGAATTCCAACTCTTCTTGTGATTTCAGGCAGTGTAGGAATTCACTACATCTCAACTAAATTTTATAAATCGTGTTTAGAAAGCTCTGGGCATTTTCAAATACATTTATGTACTAGTTTAACTAATGTGGTTTAAAACCTGATTTTAGTTTGAAATTGTATATATATTTATGTATAGATCTGGATGACATTTCAAAAATGTTTAAGGCCACCTTTAAGTGTGACTATGCATCACTTGGATGCTGGGGTACATTTTGAAAGGTCATTTAGGATTTGATCCCAGAAAAATGTTATATAAAAGTATATGGCATCACCTTCAGTTTTGCAGTATAGAAATAAGCACATGGGGCCATAAACATGATCGAGAACTACTGGTGACTTCAGGCTGACCCATAGGGCAGACTAGCCTGTGACACCACCAGGCAGAGCAAAGTGTCTCCAGAGGGGCAGTCCCTGGAAAGCTCACAGGCTGAGCAGGAGCTCCTGGGTGGGAGCAAGCAGGGAACACCTCTGCTTCACTCAGAAGCTCCTCCTTTCACTTGGGATACCAATGGATTATGACATTAAAAGAAAATCACAGCATAGATCCAGGCACTGGCACTCGATCATCTTTACAAAACATCTTTACAAATAAATTATTACAATATTCCCTAACAAATATTTATGACAATTATTGTTTTCCTAAACAATTCTTTACTGTGTTCAGGGACTTAGAATAATCTTTGGATCATTTCCCAGCGGCAGTCTGCATGCAGCTGTACTCTTTTGTAAAGTAATAAAAGTTTGACAATAAAATTGTGACCATGCCAGGTCACTTGGCCGCAGGACCGAGCAATAGACCCAGAAGTGTTTACCTTACAAGTATATGTTAATTTTTTAAATTATTTTCTGAGATTAAGGGCCTGAAGAAGCAATCTACCTCGACCTAAAAATGCCATGTGTGACATGATCTGCATGTACCAAGGACTGCAGCATTCACTTGAGAAGGGAAGAATTTGAGTCATTACCTAAAGGAGTCCTTTTTCAGCCTATGGAAATTCAAGTCCACATTCCTTACTTACATTATATTCTTTGATGCCTTCTGGATTCTATTATATTTTATATTAAGTAGATTTCTTGCTGTCCTTCTCTCTTTTTTTTTCTTGGGTTTTGGGGGCTTTAGTGGGTTGATTGGTTGGTTTTTTGGTGTTTTATATTTTGTTGGGATTTGTGACTGTTTTTATCTGATATAGACACATTCCTGTAAGAGCGTGAGTGTGTAAACACAAAATTGCATCTAGTCACTGACTTTATATTCTGTCTCTTCCTTAAGAAATTATTTCTTTTGTTTTACCCACCATTAAATGAAGGACTTCTGATCATCCACTCATTTGCCTGAGCAGAAAGCATGTGGCCTACCTTTATCTCCTGTAGATGGTATGGTTGCCCATTCACTGAAGATATTCTGGAGGAACCCGCTCACTGAGGCTTGACACTGTCCTATTGTTCAGTTTTGCCATTCACTATCTGTTTTAAACTTAATTTCTTTCTCTCTTTCTACTTTTGAGGGTGCATTTTTGATGTTCAAGTTCGGACCAGCCTTAATAAAGGATTTAAATCACCAGGAACCCCAGAAGGACACCCCAATTCTGGTCGCAGTGTTGGACAATGTAAAGATTCCCCATGCAGTTTAATAAAATGCAGAAATGGTGGCAAGTGCATAGAAAGTGGCTCTACTGTTTAGTAAGTAAATATTTATATATATATTTATGTATATGTTTTTAGACACAGCATAGACTGTCCCTAGACTAATAACTGTGGTAATTTATTGTGTTCATAACAGAATGAGGAAGGAAGGAAGGAAGGAAGGAAGGAAGGAAGGAAGGAAGGAAGGAAGGAAGGAAGGAAGGAAGGAAGGAAGGAAGGAAGGAAGGAAGGAAGGAAGGAAGGAAGGAAGGAAGGAAGGAAGGAAGGAAGGAAGGAAGGAAGGAAGGAAGGAAGGAAGGAAGGAAGGAAGGAAGGAAGGAAGGAAGGAAGGAAGGAAGGAAGGAAGGAAGGAAGGAAGGAAGGTAATGAAAGTTCATTCAGTTAGACAAACACATTAATATTAAAATAATGTTAGAACCATTTCTGGGGAATATTTTTAAGAAATTCCATGGGCTGGTTGTGCTCCACTAAATCACTGGCATCCAGACTTACTGGAAAATGCATGGGAAGAATTAGATGTGTGACCCTTTTTTTAAAATTAAATGAGCAGCTGGAATAGCAGAGAAAAAGTAATAAAGAGGAGAGCTTGACTGTGTTAATGTCCAAATGTGACTGATGGGGCAAAAAATAGGCAATGTCTGTTACCTGGGAATTATTATTTTCCATTAAAAAACCCCTTGTGGAATAAACCACCGACTGTCCAACATTAGAAAGTTCTGAGCCAGTTTAAACTGTAGGAGCTCCAGACATTGTTCAAAGTCTGTCAGCTCATCTCTAAGCTGCTCACCTGGCTGATCTGTGGGATGAGAGGAGGTGACCAGGAGAGGTTGCCCAAAAGATGAGTCTCTGGTCTTTCATGCCTTGTCTCTCAGTGTAGAGGGAGCTGAGTGCCCAGGCTGTAGGCACAGAAGGAGGAAGCTCATTTGCAGTTCCAAATTGCTATTGAGTGTCAACACTTCCATTGTAATGAATTTTTTTTTCACTTTGTAACGCAGCTGTAAAACCTTTGCTGATGAGGATTTTTTATTTTAGAAGTATCTGCCAAGATTAATTGTGCTTGCTTCCCCTTATGTGCTTTCACATGTGCTCATTTATTTCCACATATTTGCATAAATTTCTTAAAAAGGGAAAAGTGCTGATTTAAAACTTGGTAAGATACTGACTGGAAACATTGCAGACAGCAAGACAGATTTGAATGAGAAAAAAGGCTTTGCACTGGGGAGCCTCTGTATGCTGCTTCTTAAAAGAACAAAAACCTTCCTTTCTGTGTGCTATGAAGAAAAACATTTGCATATCTGTCAAACCAAAAACAATCTACTAACTCTGTACTGGAGAGAGAATTATATGGTAATTGGTTTTCTGCCTGTGACACAAATCTTCACCTGTAAGAAAACGTGTACAAAAAAACTGCTTCTAAAGCTACTAAACTGTACTCATATTTGGAAAACTGACCCCAAGATTAGCACACTGATTGCTACCCATTCCCCTTATGAGTGTATTTATATTCTCCTAAATACAGTAATGAAGGAAATGCTTTAAAAATATAATTTGTTCTCTGATTCTTGCACTGCTGCATGTCACAACTGTTGCCCTTTGCAGGATCCTCCCAGAGCTGTTAAACCCTTGACATTTGTTCTTTCTGAGGACCAAGAAAGGATAATGGTCGTCTTTCCCCTTATGAGCATATAAGAAGCAACACAAAACCAAAATTGCAAGACAAAAGAAGCATAAATGTGGGCTGAAACGTCCCACTCCCATCCATCCACCCACCTCAATCCTTGCTTCAGCAATTTATTCAGCTGTGCTAAGTCACCTTCATGTCCATAAGGTGAACCACCACCAGCAGCATACAGAGCCCATTTGGAAAGTAGGTGGCAGGCTAGAATGGCAGCTGGTGACAGGAGAACATAGCAAGCTTGGTATTAAAGACAAAGTTCTTTTTCATCATTACAGTTTGTATTCCAGATTAGTTTAGGGATTATTCTAAAATTTCTGGGGCATTGAGGGAAGGGGGAAGGAAGGTGTAATTTGGTTTTTCTGGTGGTTTGTTTGTTTGCATTTAATTTATAGTGACCTACTACTGAATTCTCTTCCTGTCCCCATATCTCAGGACAGCTAGCTCTTCACACACCAGGTACATATGCATGCATGTACCAGTAATGGCCACTTTTTCCTCTCACAGAAAAAATGAAGCATTGCCAAAGAGATGTGGATGCAACTTACATCTAATTTCTGTCAAAGTGCAGTAGCTGTCAATATTGTCTCAATATATTTTCTCAAAGGGAACTTCTTTCTATTTTCAAATCATCTGTGTTCCTTTGAAGAGCAGAGTCCTTGAGGGAACTGGATTTGTGTTCAAATATTTTCTCTGCTGAAATGAGATCTCTCCAGAGGTTTTGGTTGCTGTTTTGAGCTATTTTTATGTCTTGCTTTCACCACCCTGCCAGAAAGTGTGCAGTGCTGTTAAGCTGTAGATTCAGTTGCTATAGGGATAATGCTTTGATTTAAATAGAAACAGAAATATGCAGCATTAATCTTTACATTCTGGCCAGCAACAAGGCACAACTGCCGCATTTTAAAAAAACAAAGGGGAATTACTGGAATAATAAAATGAAGAATATAATTTTCAAGGGACAATAATATCCACTATTATTTGTGATGCAAAATTATGGAAAATAGAAAATTTCATGTAACAAGATTGTCTGTTAGGTGTTATGGCTACTTCTTGTTGGTGAAGTAAGAAAAAAATGTATCTTGTGTGCTATTTGAACAGAACATCAGACAAAATGGAGAGGATTCAATCTGCTGAATGTGAGCATGCAGTGCCACTTTAGACCCCTCTGGGTATATGTTTGGCCATCAGCTGTGGCTTCAGAAGAACTTGGGACTTGAATAAGTTTTCTGTCATATCTCCAAGCCTCAATGTGGATTTCTCAGTATTCTGTAGCTTTCAAAGAGAACAGCCACTCAGGTTTCAGAAATTAAATCATACCCCATATGTGTGGGGTGGCTCACAAAAGGAGCTTCTCTAGTCTCATTATTCGGCCAGATTCAACTGAAATAAATTGGCAGTGCAAGGACAGAATCAATATGGAACACAAGGGCATAAGTCTCATACTCTGTAAGGAAAAAGACATTTCTCTGTTTAATAATCATGGTTTAAAACAATACAAGGTTCTGTTTTGAGGGGTGAATTTGCTATCTAAAATCTTTAATCCAATTTGCCTTATTTAATAGGACACTTTTGCAGCATTCCATGGTTCTCTTTGTTTAAATACAGCTGATTCTCTTCCAATCTTGTTTTCTTCAGGCTCCATCCTTATCTTCTAGCCTGAAGATAGATTGTTTTTTGTTAATGCTCTGGTTTTCCACTGTGTGAATTTGAAACCACTCTTATTTAGAAATTTCCTTCCTTGCTCAGAATCTTTCCACTACAAAAAAATTCAATAACTGTATCCAGAAATCTCCAGTGGATTGGGCAGCTTGATGGGGCTAATACATGCCAATATGGATTTCAGATGTCCTGCACTATCTGAAATTCTTAAATGATGCTGAAATATGTTTCAGTTCCTCCTGAAGAAGTGTTTGGAGGTCACACAAGATACCCTAGGGAGTTTCAGATGTCACTAAACATCTGCCTAATCTCAGCTGGTCTCACTAATTTGATAAATTAATTAAGCTTCTGATCTCCATTGAGTATATGCCCATCTTGCATATAGAATCCTAAATTCAGGTGTCAGAATGTGCAGACCTGAACATCTCCTTTTCTGCTATGAGATTGCTTGTTTGATTTGATACCACATTTGCATAGCTATGGGAAATTCCATGTTTGTTACCATTGAGAATGACTTTTTCAATGAAATATTTTCCATATTTAATGGAAGAATGTTTTTTGTTTTGTTTCAGACCTAAGTTATCTTTCCAATTCTTCACTAATCCTTTAGGATCTTTAGTTATTTCACTATAAAGTTCAAGAAAGTTTGAACAGGATTCTGTGCAATAACACACACACTTCTTACATATTTTATGTGTAAGATTACTTTTCATTACTTTTTTTTATTGTTGCCTGAATTTTGATAAAAAATTTTGGGTTTGGTTCATAATCAACAGTGACATACACTTGTCATCCTTGCTTATGTAAAAACTGTGTTATTAGCTTGAGAGCTAATTTTGCCTTTGGTAAGGAACTTTGAACCTGAATAAACCATTCTATGAATACTGCATGACACTTTTAAGCATTTTTCAAGAAGCAAAAAAGAAAATGCCATTAAATTAATTCATCCTTGAGCTTTCTAAATACAAATATTTCAGAACTTGCAGTAGTATTTGAATTTCCGAAATTTAAAATGAGTTTGTTTTGCTTCCTGAACTGACTGACTTTGTCCCGTACTTACTCTGAAATGCATTCTGTTGAGATTCCTTGGCAATACCAGGTGATTCAAGATTATACAATTTGTTTTGACACAAAATCATTGACATTTTGACACAAAATCCAAGTTGTATTTGAAAGCCTTTCTATCCTTTCCCACCTGAAAGTATGCTTTAGAAAAGAAGAAAAAAGAAAAAAGACATTTTGGCAGTTCCTCTTGAGATACTGGTATCTCTAGTATAGAAAAATTAATTTAATCCATGTTCTTCAAGAAGCCTGAAAATAGGAAAGTATCTGGCAGTGACATTGTCTCCTAAGACACATAAACTCAGTGTCTCCAGGTGAGGTGAATGTGTAGAATTCTATTAGAGTCAGTGGAGATCCAGGCCTTTCCAGTTGTCTAAACACTGGCATTCCAATGGCACAGGTCGTGGGACACTTTTCTGGTCTTCATAGGAGCACAGAAATGGAGCACTCCAGAGGAGCACAAGTCTTCTGCAGCTCTTCTGCTGGCTCACACCTCTCTCAGACACACCATGGATCAGAAGGCAAATATCATTTGTCAGTGCTGAGGCCACTGAATGCAGGAGTTTATCATTAGGGCCATGCATGTGCTGGTTTGTGGGGTGGATGGGGCTCCAGGTCCCGTGTCTGTTCCTGCTCAATCCCCACTGATTGATTGATTAGTAGCTGAGTTCAGTTACTTGAGGATCCCATTGCTTATACTTGAGCATTCTGTCAGATCTCTGTCAGAAACTTGCCTCCCTGGCCAACAGCTGCCTCTCTCATGTACTTCTAGGGCCACTGGGAGCCAGCTGGGCAGCTGATGTAACATCAAAATAGCTGCCTTCATCTCAGAGTGAATCTCACCTGTTATACCTAAAGAAATACAAGAAGCATCTGGATGATGCTCTTACTCATACAATTTACTTTTAGGTAGTTCTGCAAGGAGCAGGGAGTTGGACTCAAAGATCCCTATGAGTCCCTTGCAACTTGAGGTATTTTGTGGTTCTGAATAGGTCTTTAAATCCCTGAGTCAAGTCACTAGTGCAAGTTATTGAGCTCTCCTGGTCTGGAAAAACAAGCAACCAAAATCAGGAAGACATAGAGAAAACTAGACCAGCATGGCAGGCTGTATGATGGAAAATTTCTAAAACACTTCCTCTTCCACATCTCTCTAAAGATTAGGAAATTTTGCATCTAACTTCTCAACAGCAGTCCAGCTACCTTAGGTGTGTTAAATGGGCTTCATTTGGTGATAGATCATTGCTACTGTAGGCCAGCAAACAGGTTCAGCTCTGTGCAAATAATTTTAAATTAATTTAAAAACCTGACTTCTGTTAGATCGTAAGAGACAAGATTTAAAATAAATTTAAAGACATAAGCAGACATAAGCCAGAGAAAGGGGAAGAAGCCTCATGTGCAATGCCCAAGAGCAGCAGCACCAGCTCCAGCAGCTCCCTCATGGCACAAGGAAGGGGCACTGCTGTTTGCACTCAGGGAGTTAAATCACATCCCCTTCTCAGCAGCTTTCATCCATCAAAACATAACATTTATAGCTGAGACACAAAGCATCCTGATGCTGACTTTGATGAATTGAGGTGCTTTTGCTTTTGCAAGGTCCTGTCCTCTTTTCCCCTTCATTCCAAATGTCTGTTTATCACTCTGAAGGGTTTGTTTGCTGTGCTTTGTTTACATGTTGTCTGATCTGAAGGTTTGGTAAAACAGCAGTTTCACAAGCTCCTCATTATGTTTTATGCAGAAGCAGTGGGCTGATTAATGGAGGATGTGCAAATCAGTCAGTGCAAAGACAAATTCAAGAGTTTGCACAAAGCAAAAAACCAAACAAACATGGACCAATCAAAACCCAATCAAAATATGAGTTTTCATTCTTAGCCTTGAGAGAGAAAACTTCCAGTGAAAAAATCCATAAATGTTTTTATTCAGGGAAATAATTTTTTAATAATAAAGAGATACAAAATACTAGAATAAAAATAGGTCTAAATATGTAATTTTAACTCTTTAGTAAGGAGGCCATTTTAAACATCAATGCCAAGTGTATTCTGTATTTAACAATTTCTATAGAATTCATACTAATTTTAAATTTATAAGCTAGTGTGACATTTTTGGGTTTGTTTCACAGCCTGGATGAAAGAAAGGCATAAAGTGTAGCAGACAATAACAAGTTCAATGATTCAGTCAGTTTAGAAAGTTTACATTTGGTATAGGATTACAATCATAGATATATGAAACCCAGATCACCACCTCTTTCATGGCCATACCTACCATCCTCTTTTCCATCAAGTGCTTCAACAAACCTACATCTGTTATGCCAGTTATAAGAATTTAGAAAATTGCCAATGACTAAGTGAAAGGCAGTTGCTGACAGACTCAAATTTTAGTAGCTAAAATTTGTAACTGTTAGCAATTCCCTTATGCTAGTTTTATTTTTATGACTGTTTTTTGCTGCTTACCTTTCCCTTTTAATGCCCACTTTAACTTCTCCTGGTTTGTGAAACCAAGGCCTTTTAGAATTATTTGTAGAGCAAAACAAACATATGAAAGCTACAAGCCTATTTTTTTTTAAATAGATGCTAATATTGTGATGCTACTATTCAAGATGAAGTATTTCCTATTATGTATTTTTCTTTTATAATAAAATTAACATATCAAGTAGTTAAATGAGGAACTTGGTTACTACCCTTTTCTTGTAAACCATTTTGATTCAGGTTATTGAATATAGGTATCCAAATTTGAAAATCTCTTGATTAGATTGCTACTGACACGTTGATTTCTTCTGATAATGCTGTTGCATGCTTTCCCTTCATTTACCCTCCACAGCTGTGACTGCCTCCCTGGATGGAAAGGTGCCTTTTGCACAGAAACTGTGTCAGTGTGTGATCCTGAGCATGATCCTCCACACCTGTGCCAGCAAGGCAGTACCTGTGTGCCGCTGCCTGGTGGCTACACATGTCACTGTCCTCTTGGGACAACTGGGACCTACTGTGAACAAGGTATGTCAAATGCACAGTACATTGTACACATAGTTAGGTGATGTAAAACCACAGCATTTTGCAATATATCAGTTAAATGGGACATAGAGACACAAAATACAAAATAGATTTAAGAAAGTGATGTTCCTTTCTGTTGGAAAAAGTAATTTAAAGCAATGAATTATTAGATATTGTTTCCTTACTTTGCTTATTTTTAATGCCATTTTTTCCTTCAATTTTTTCAAATCAATCAACCAAGCTCACAAGCATGATTTGTCAGGCACCAAGGGGACAGGAAGCATTGCAGAGCAATGTTATAGTGCTTAATTCAATTCCCAAGCTCATCATAATGAAGTATGATGGGAAATACACTTGAGATCACAGTAGAGGGAAGCATCTGGGACCTTATCCAATTTCTACTGATCCTAATGGAGAGATTCCTGTTGAATTCACAGTCTGTTGGGTAGGAATGCACTGATAATGATGACAAGAGATGCAAACATCACTGTAAAAATCCACAAGTGATTATTCTCCCTGGCTTTTTTTCAACATGCCACCCTCAAAATATGTCCTCAGTTTGCAGGTTTTGCATTTCTTACCCTCATGTAAAGGAATCCTTTATCTGTTTTCTTCTCTGAGAGACTGTGCAAATATTCAACTATGTGGACACACAGATGTTGCAAGCTCAGGGACTTTTCCTGAAAGTGCCTGAAGTGATTGCTGAGCGTAAGAAGGTCCACACCCTCTATTCCACAGTCCTTAGATTCGTGTTAATTTTGTACAAGCTTTTGTTTTGCTGTTGAGAAGCTTTCTGTAAAACTTTTGGAGAACTCCAGTTACTGTTAAATAGCTGCCTTTCCAAACTGCCTGTCAAGGTCCAGCTCTCTTGTTGTGTGAGTTTGAAGCACCAAACTGACAAGCTGAACTGCGTTTGACCTGATTTGCAGTCCTCCTCACCCTGTAGATGGATAGTTCTTAAATCCCATTACATGTGGAATTGGTAGGCTCAAATAAAAAAGAATATAGCTTCTGGAAAGTTACTGTTGAATTCCTTATTCCAAGTAAAATGTGCTTGCTTTATTGCCTCTGCTGCAACAGCTGTTCAAGGCTCTTTATATGAACTTTTCAATTTTGAATTCTCATTTCAAGTAAGATTTTCAAAAGTAATGCCATCTGGATTCAGGACACTGATCATCAGGATATGTCCTATACACAAAGCAGGTAATTAATCAGGTAAACAGTCCTGTGTTCTGGTTCCAGAATACATTTGGGTCTTCTTATGATGGCCAAATTATCAGTACAGAACTTATATTGGAGCAAGAGAAAATTGTATTTCTTAAAGATTGTCTTTCTTGCAGTAATTCTTCACCTGATAAAGACATTAGAGGGTTCCTCTCTGTTTTATTTAAAAGCTTTCCTTTTCTGAATAGGTACTGTGGATCCTGACCAAACTCTGTGCCCTGTATTTCACCTTACTCTGTGGCAGAATAATGAATTATCATGAGATTTTTCAAAGAGCAGTTTGCACTTTTAGTGGATGGCAAATTGCTAAAAAACAGCTGCTTATCAAGATTGAATATCTCATCTCTGGATTAATGGTGGTTATTGGAGCCAAAGGAAAAAGAGACAGAGAGCAATGAACAGCCCAAGGGACTGGGAGAAACAAAGGGTAATTAAAGGATGAAGACTAATGAATGTACCGGCAGGAAGGAAAAAAGTGTAAGAAGACAAAAGAGATTTATGAGGCAAGAAAAGCATAGAGTAGAATTACAAAGGGTAAGAACAAACAGGGTTTACCAGACAATAGCAACTGGTAAAGACAGCACAACAGTAGGGATTGCACAGGAACAGGTTAGGTGAAGCAAGAAAATGGGGCAATAGGGGTAGAACCACAATAATAAACAAGAGCACTCTGAACACACCTATTAAGGGTACTCAGGCTAAATCATCAATAAACAAGCATTAACTTGTTTGGCAAACACTAAAAATGTTTGAGGTTCTTTATTAACCATGTACATGAGAGAGGAGACTTGAAGGCCTATGAGCAGATGAGGATGATGCCCATCTTCACTGTAATGGTCTTGCTTAGAGCATCTACTCAAGCCACCAAGGATGCAATGGCTGTCAGCACAGAGATAGGGTGTATTATGGTTAAGCTTTAGATGTCAGAGCTCCACTAGCAAGTGTTCAGTGGTTGGAAAGCTTAGAACAAGACTAAGCACAGGGAGAGAAAGTTCTGTTAAAGAACACAGTTTTCATGGCACACTTACGGCCTGAGAGTCACAGGACTCACTTGAATATCTCCCAGTGACCATTGCCAATAGGTAAATTGAGCAATACTCTCAGGAGGTTGCAGAAAGGCCTGTATTATTTCATGTGTTTTAGAGGAAATAGAAGAAATAAACCCGCTTGACAAAGAGAAGGTAGCAATTTCAATTACTCTTAATTTCTATTGGCTGTTCACAACAAATTCATATTCAGGAAGTAGTGCAGTGATATTTTGTAGGCCGAAATGCTGAGAGCAAATATTTCACTGTATATTTCAACCTGACAAAGCAAGTACCAGGACTTGCTTTTCTCAGAGAAAGATCAAGAGGTTCAGCAGGTAGACAGTACCCTGGTGACGGACAAATAGGAAGATGCCTGTGAAATTTAAGACCAGTTTTGGGAAGGCAAGCATCCATAATGAGCACTAAGAAAGAAGGACAGGGCTGTAAATTAGATCAGAATGGGCCCAAGAAATAAAGCCTTGTCATGCAAGGCAGAGTAATGCATTTGTTCAACTACTTAAAACTCCACTTCTTGGGTGCACTGTGTTGTCCAAACTCATTAACACTCATAAAACAAGAGTGTTACATTTAGAAAGGTAACACTGATGTAAACAAACAAAAATGTTATTAATTTATACCTCCAGAAACAAAAGTGATTTAAATGAAATGGGAAGGAAATAGAAGATTCATGGAGGAGTCTATTTTGCTTGGTGTTAGCATTGCCATTTGGACTCAAACCACTTCCAAGACTCTTTGTGACACATGAAGCAACGAATCTTGTTCCACTGGTTTGAAAAGGTCACAGCTGTGACAGCAACACAGCAAAGCCAGCCCAGCTCCTGAGGTGCATAAATGGCATCCAAATATTGCCATGATCTGGCCCAGCATTAATTCTTAGTTAGCAGTCTCATAACCACAAGGATTGGAAATATGGGGAAGTAGTTTATCTAGGGTTTTTTTAAAAATTGTTATGTTTTCCATGACACCAAAACATGATGCTAATAAAATCTTTGAGTCATTTGACTTAAAGTTTGCAACTAAAGCACCAGACAATTATAACTTTTCTTCTGATTAAGAAGATTCAGCCCGCAGCAGCATAATAATTTACTTATTTCAAGAACACACATTATTCAAACCAACAAGAGTTTCCAGTAATTTGTCTGGGGAGTGTCCTGCATGGCTTTGCAGGCCAAATTCCAGCATATTCCGTTTGTGCCAATGAACACCTTTGTAATTAGAGCTCTCAAAGGGCTTCTGAAGAGGGAGAAGTCTCTAAGGACCTGTTTTTTCAGTTCCCCTGCAAGTGTATAGTAGACCTGTTGGTTTCACTGTGATTATTACTGTGAGAAACAGTGGCCAAGATCAAATGTCAAGGATGATTCTTCCTGAGAAAGAAGAAACAGTGTAAAACCCTTTTACAGCAGGTAGCTTAATTATACAGCACATTATTACATATGTGAACACAATATCTTTTTTCACAAATAGTAATTATTAAGATATGTGAATATTAAAATTACAGGCATTATCCTTAATTACAGCCTGCATTTATATTTTAATCTCTGCTGAATTCTATTTTAGCAGCTTATTCCTCTCATAAGAACTGTGTGCCTGTGTGAGGCCAGTCAGTAATCCTGTCTCCAGCTGTGGCCAACAATGGAGGTTTAGAGAAAAAATTGACACAGCAACTACATGCAATATCTCCCTGAAGCACTCTTTATTGCTTACCTCTTTTTTTTCTTGCCATTTGTCTTAATGGATTAAATCAAGTCTTTAATCTTGTCATAAGCAGCATCACCAAAGGCTATGAAAAACTTGAACAAAAATAAATTTTAAATCAATAAAGTTCCTCTGACATTCCATTACACATTGAGATGTATTTACACATAAGATAGAGTTTCTATAGGTCCTGAGTATATTTATTTCCCAGATAATTTTGTGGAGGAATTAAGAAGACCTACAATTTCAGATTAGTTAATTGTGAGATAAGAGAGACTGATAATGTTCTTATTTAAGGGGACAGCAATGCAATATTTGAAAGATTCTATAGATGGCACTATTGGAGAACACTTGTCAGTGGTGAAAATAAACAGAGTTTTCATCACAGTATTTCTGTGAATTTTAAATTATTCAGCAGTTTTCTTTAGCAGGAATAGTTTGTGCCACATACGTTCATAAAATCTATTGTGATAATTTTTCTTGACTTCAAGGCATGATAACAGAATGCTACTGCCTTTTTCACAAAGAAACAAGTTAATAAACAGAATTCTTCAACTGTATATTAGTCTCTGAATTCTGTAGCTACTAATATTGCCTGTCAATGTACAACTCTTGAAGGACTGAAAGAAAACGTAAAGAGTTTTCATTGTTCTGTCCTTGGTTTAAAGAGATACATGTCAAGCAATAAAGCCATTTCCTTGATGAACAAAGAGTGAGCAACTTCCTTGGGCCATGTTTATTCAACTCAAGTCAATTTCCTACATATTATTTTGATGTCAAATTCCATCATTCTGATATAAAAGTATAGCAAATTTTTGAAACTACCTGATAAACTAACAGAACAAAAACTCTTTACTTTTGAAATAATTTTTACTATAAATATTTTTTACTTTCTACACAGTATAGAATGTTACTTGACTTATTTTGGCTACTATTGTAAGATAAATTAATTCACAGTAAGATTTAGCTCAACTTGTACATGACAAGACACCTTATATACACAGTCATGTACACTTATTTTGGCTTTACCTGACAATGCAGTTGGACTTGCACAGTCTGTTTCATAGTTACCATTAGGACACTTTTGTTTCTATGTTTAACCACAAGGGCAATTTGCTATTGAGTCACAGTGACTATTGTCACTATTCTCACTATTGTCTTTTAGTCATGTAAGCAATGCCAATCCCATCAAGCTTTGTTCCCAGTGACATTTTTTGAAAATTTGTGGCAATATGAGAAAATGCTTAAGTAGTAGCCACAGCATTCATGTTGCATAAGGATAAAATGTGTTGTCTAAATTTTACCTGAAAGGTAGTTTTACCCAAAGGCCATGTAAGCCTTCAGGTTTATCATTAACAGCCCAGTAAACTTCATATTCAAGGCAGGCACAAGGGAAAATGCATTTGTAATATTTATCTGTATAATTTAAAATGCCAAGTAGAATAAAATTAGTTACCTACTCAAATACATCATATAGAAACCCAAGGGGAAGTCATGTATGATAAAATGAAGGAGATGATTATGCCCTCCACTGTAAGTCAGCCATGTCATCATGGAATGTGTTGTCCCAATGAAAATTCAATCATCTACTGACCATTGCCTCCACTCACCCAACAGAGCAAGAACAAGATCCAGCCAGCTAACTAGCACTTGGCAGGATGACTCTGAAATAACTTACACTTCCCCTATGAGCATGAACAATATGCTGAAAATGTGCTTGCCATCTTACTTTGTGCAAGTGTTCAGAGGTAGGTAGGTAGGTAATGGTGGGAACTAGTTTTAAAGCAAAGCACCTAGATTAAAGTGTCTAAATGTGAGTTCAATATATAAGTTCCTATTATGAGTTTAAAGCTCTGAGAGCGTTTCTCAGCCCACAGGGATGGGGCTGGTGTTGGGTCTCAAAGACAGCTTTGTTGAGAAGCCCCAGCAGGAGTTTCCTCCTGCATTGCTTCAGGAGCAGCTTTAAATACCCCATGATCCCGTGCTGAATTAGACTGTAGCAGCATCAAGATCCACTTCATCTGGACCCTGACTCACAGACTGATTTGCAGGTTGGACCTTAACACCTGCCTCATCACTGTGGAACTGATGTTTCACTTGCCCTAGCTCAGCTATCAGGTGTGGAGAGGCTTGATCAGGCTTTACCAAGTGAGAAAATGAGCCAGACATGTTTTTTTCTATGTCTTTTATTATTAGGTCCTCACTCCTTTGAGCAGTGACTCACATTTCCTTTCCCCTTCTTGCTGGAAGGTGGAACACATTGCCCAGAGAGGCTGCAGGGTGTCTGTCACTGGAGATATTCAAGAACTGTCTAGACACAAGCCCTGTGCCATGGGCTCTGGGATGACCCAGCTTGGGCAGGGAGGCTGGGCCAGGTGATCCACTGTGGTCCCTTCCAACCATGCTGTGATTCTGTGTAGCATCATCAGATACTCGTGTTCAGCTTAGAAAACAGAGCCATTAATCAGATCCAGAGGTATTTGTGTAAATGCCTGCTGTAGTCACAACGCATCCCACGGTGCTAAGCATTCTAGTGAGTAATGCAGTAGTTACACAGCAAAGTTCCTCCCAATTTAGCTTATGGGATCAGCAAAGCAATCCATTTACTTCATTTGTTTTAGCAGAGAGCTTCTCAGGAGTAAGCATATCTAACACAGGTGTTGTCTTGTGCGAGTTTAGCTGAGCTTCTTATTTTCTTATGTTAGGTGAAAAACAAAGTTTCCTGCCAAGAAAACAGCATTAGAGTGCTTCAGCCTCTGATGTGTTGGTTTTGTATATGCCTGCCATAAAAGAAAATTGAAAAGCTTGAATTGTCATATTCTTCACGTTAAAAGTTTGCCTGTCTATAGAAGAAATTTTGCAAAAATGAAAATGAAATTTCATACTGCTCACCTCTGTGCACTGTGGTAGAGTCAATGCATTCTGTTTTGGTATATATGTGCACGTATGGGTTCCAAGCACCTGTCAAGCCAGATTTTTTCCATGCATATAATCAGTACTTGCAGGATCTACAGGCCATTTACAAGAAAATTATAAGTCATTCTACTACTTCCTATAGTTACTCCTGCTGCATTGTGGCAAAATATGTTACTTTCTGACACTTGTAAGATACATTTATTGGGAATAAGCATACTTTTTATAGATAATGAAAATAAAATATTTGCATCTTAGAAGTTCCAGAATGAAGTATATTAAATAGAGTATTGTATTTGATATCTATAAATCAGGATAATACCTTCCTTACTAAAGAATTGACATCTGTTGCTGAAGCTGTGGGTCGTATTTTTCAATACTCTATCTGAAATATGAAACCATGGACTTAATTCTTTCTCTGAGTGATACTATAAAATCATATTTTATCCTTGTTCTCCTTCTCTGCTTCAAGGCTTTTTATCACAGCAATCTTCCTTTTATATCCCTCCCAATGTCAAGCAATGTAGCATTTCAATCCTGCTGATTTTGCTCTCACACTAGTCATTGTCCAGGCTTCCTCCATAAGCAGCAAAGAATTAACTGCATTGATAAAGTGACACTGAATCTGCCACAGAGACTTTCAGATACCTCATTACACACTTTGCCTAAGGCGACCTTTCAAGCAGCAGCACATTTTCATGTAAGATTGACCACTGTGGCACAGTTCCTCCACATGTAAGTCCCACTGTGCAAACATCTGCTAAGAGAAGACTGACTTACAAATTATGCATGAAAAAAAAGTCTATGTACAAAATGAATTATTATTACTGATTGTTTCTAAAATATGAAGACATCAATATAGGGATTTTAACTACTAATGGAGAGCCTTGTCTCACCTACTGAAAAAAAAAAAATCCATATGGAATAAAAAGTGTTACTCTGTCTTTTGTACCTGATAATGTTAATAAGTTTTAGTGATGTAAAGTACAGCACCAAATCTGTTTAGCAATCTTTATTACTATTTATCATCTAGGGTAATTGCTATTCTAAATGCTTCTGTTTCTGTGAACTCTTAAGTATAGATGCCAGGAACTTCATGCTTTAGACTTTATGAATATATTACTACAGACACTGCCTAGCCTTGATAGCATGCATAACAGCTATTGTGACCCTTAGGATGGGAGTGATTTGAGATTATATATAGATTGAACAACAGCCCATCAAAAGCCTGATTCAGATCATTCAAGCATTAAATAAATCCATTCTAACCGATATTCCAGTGATTACAACTTACTTTTAGACTTACTGAGATTTTGTGCCATCAAATCCACATACCTTCCTCAGAAATATTATCTGTAATCTACCAGGGGGAATCAGTAAAAAGGTCAGCTGTGCAGTTACTGCCATTCAAGAGGCATCCTCAGGTCAGGCTGTGCTGATAACAGGTGAGAGATCTGGATCTTCTGCAGTGCTGCATCTGCCTGCTGGACCCTGTCCACCAGGGACACCTCGAGCCCTGTTCTGAGGGAGGTGGTGTGACAAATAGACAAATGACAAGAGCTTGCAGCGTGCTGGCCGTGTTCCAGCCTGATAACTGAGGCCCATCTGTCATAGGCAGTGCAAGGTGCAGCTGGGTGGTGAGTGGGCTCACCAGCAGATGCTGGGCAGAAAACTTGAGTGTGGAAAGACAGCAAAAGGTACCTTGGAATGCACTTCAAGGACATCCTAAAGGTATATGTGACTGAGAGCAAGTTACCATGAAACAATGAAATTGGGAGCACCAAAATGAGGAAAGACATTGGCCTCTTAGATGGAAAACAGCACAGCCTCAGCTGGGAAATGCAGAAGTGAGAAGGGAACACTTACAACTCAGGCATTTAACACTACTGTTTAACTAAACAGTAAAACCAGTTTTACACACACAGGTCTAAATACACACAGCTAAGTAGCTTGATTATTCCAGTGAACCCACAAATACAGTAAAGTGACAACTACCTTATCTACACGAAACCACCACTAACATGACAATGTATTAGCTAATACCTCACATTATTAGAGAGTTTATTTACAAGAGCATGTAGTTACAGGACAAGGGGGAATGGCTTCAAGCTGAGAGTAGGTTGAGATTAGGTATTAAGAAAAAATCTTTGAGGCTGGTGAGGCATGGGAACAGGCTGCCCAGAAAAGTTGTGGATGCCCCATCTCTGGAAGTGCCCCAGACCAGGCTGGATGGAGTCCTGAGCAAGCTGACCTACTGGAAGATGTCCCTGACCATAGCAGGGGAGTTGGATCAAGATGATCTTTAAGGTCCCTTCCAAACCAACTCATTCTGAGATTCTTTGATTCTATGATCATTATATCTCAAATATGCAATGTTACAGTGGGAAAAACTGGAAATTTTTTCAAGTCACATAAGCATTATAGAAAAGTGTAATAATTTATCAGTTGGCTGAAGGCAACTGAACCAGCCTAATTTTGTAGTGGTATAAGAACAACCAGCGCTGAGGGAAGAGGTAAGACAGAATGATAAGTTGTGTATAGCTCAAAAGTGTACATCGTATCCTAACTGTAATTGTGTGAGTGTTCTCTTTCACTATAAAACAGGATTATTTGAATTATCAAACATCTCAGTATGATTACCCGAATAACAAATTTCAGCAACAATTAATGAATTGTTCCCACTTAAAAGGTACATTCTTATAACACACAAAGCAGCTCATTACAAATCCTCCACTAGGATTTTCATCTGTATGGTGAGAAAAAAAATGTTTATTTTGACTCCTGCAACAGCATTTTGCATTTCATTTTTTAAACAATGTGAAATTTACACTTATACTTATTTGAAAATGAATGCTAACAAGATCATATTTATTTTGCATGAGAACTGCAGCCTTAATTGTTGAGGAAAATAAGGAACCCAGAAGACAATGGCATTGATTTGCTATTATCTAAGTTTTATTTTTTATCTAGGTTATTTTTATTCTGTGAAAAGTGAAGAATGGGAAGTATTATGTACAGCATTTAAAAACCATACAAAATAACTGATTCCATAATAATGCTGTCCTCTCAAAATATCTTTCAGAAGACCTTTCCTCTTGCATTTTTCAGATATTTCCATTAGTGATGCATCCTTCAGAAATAATGAATCATCATGGATGTCATTTGCACCCTTTTATATCCGGCACAAGACCCATATTAAACTGCAGTTCCAGCCTCTCTCTCCAGATGGGATCCTGTTCTACACTGCACAGCACTTGGGTACTCAGTCAGGTAAGGGGATTCCAGCTTGCTGCTATCACACAGCCAGGTACTTTTGTGTAAGAGAAAGGGATTATGTTGGGGTGATTCAGGCATTCAGTCTCTGTCACCCATTGCCCATGGTGGCTGGGTTTTATCACAGAATCACAGATTGTTAGGGGATTGGAAGGGACCCTAAACACCATCTAGTCCCAAGTCTCCTGCCATGGGCAAGGACACTTTCCACTAGACCAGGTTGCTCAAGGCTTTCTCCAACCTGGCCTCGAGCACTGCCAGGCCTGGGGCATTAACAAGGCCCTGGGCAACCTGTTCCAGTGTCCCACCACCCTCACAGTAAAATATGTCTTCCTAATACCTAACCTAAATTGTCTCTCTTTCAAATTTTCACTACTCGTTGTGCTGTAGTTCATGACAAGTCCCTCTCTGGCTTCCTTGATTCCCTGCAGACACTGGCAGGTTGCTGTGAGTTCCCCACACAGCCTTCCCTTCTCCAGACTGATCAGCCCCAGCTTTCTCAGCCTGTCTTTGTAGGGGAGTTTCTCCAGTCCTCTTATCAAAATTTTGGCCTTCCCCTGGACTAGCTCATATAATTCCATATCCTTCTTGTGCTGGGGAGAGAACTGTATGCAGAACTGTATTGTACAGTTGATTTCACAGAATCACAGAAGTTCAAGGCTGGAAGAGACCTATAAGATCATCAAATCCAGCCAATGTTCTAACTGTTCAACTAGATCATGGCAGCAAGTGCCACATCCAGTCTTTTTTTGAATTCTTCAAGGGATGATGACTGCACCACCTCACTGGGTAAATGATTCCAGTATCTGACCACTCTTTCTGTGAAATATTTCCTTCTTAATTCTAACTTACATCTCGCTTGACGCAGCTTGAGACTGTGTCCTCTTGTCCTATCTGTTGTCGCCCAGAGAAAGAGCCCGACCCCCAGCTCACCACAGCCACCCTTCAGGAAGTTGTACTGAATTTGAACTGTAAATAATCAAGTTCATAAGAAAGAAACATGCAAAACCAAAGTTTAAGATAGTCCAAGGCCAGAAAGTACTTAGGGAACTTATTTAATGGTTCAGGAAAGCACTTCCCCCTGAAAGTGACCTCAGCCAGCTTTTTAGATGCTACACTAAGATTCTCACTTTGGGGAGCTGGACTGCTGTTTTAAATGACCAAAACCAAAGCAAGATAAAACCTCATCAAACAAGTTAAGTGCAAGTCAACAGAGCAAATGAGGCTTCTCAGAAGTGTAGCTTGTTATTATATAATGTTGAAAAGTGTGCTGGTGCAGCATGTAAAACATGCAAGTTCTGCATTTCCCAGATATGCAGAGTGACAAATAAATCTAAATAAAATATGTATAGAAGTATTTTAAATTTTACTAAGTTATCATTCCTATGTCATGAAAACATACTTTGATAGTGTAAGTACATTCTAAAATTTAGGCTTTAAGGTGTACATTTTTGTAATTACTTTATTAAAATACTCAATTGCATTTAAATGTCGATTGCTGTTTAAAAACCAGAAGCATTATGTCATCCATAACATCATCTTAGAGCAGATTTTTCTCTTGTATTGAGCAGTAGTTTATGCAAAAATGATTCTTAATATGACAAAACAAGTTAATTATTGATCATATGTTTTTACATTCCTTTGTTCAAAGTCTAAAGCTCTAAGATACTTCAATAAACAGCCACAAATTCATATAAACACACATATGCCCAATGTACCAGCACCTTACTGTGTACACAGATGTTTCAACAGGTTGATAATGCATCATACACTGCTGACACCTCCTGTTTGCCTTATTCTAATTGCAACCACATACAGAGAAGAAGCTTCAAAGAAAAGTATATGGAGCATCTGTAATAAAAATACATGTATTACCAAAGAGCTCTGTATTCTACAATGAATCTTTTATAGTTCTATCACTTACAGGCCAAATTCTGAGATTCCTGGTGAATTGTACTCTCCTGTATAAACTAAAGCACTGAGTAGGCCATGAAAAATAGAAGAAGATCTCTCTCAGAAAGAATAGTCAGAGGTCATGGAAGCAGCTTAGCATCTAATGAAATTAAATACCTTTTTGGAAGCATCAAAAAGAGTGCTAAGTATGTTTAACTTGGGCCAGGAGTGGTGTAGCCTGAGCATGCCCTCATTTTCTTGCCATTCCTGAGTGTTTAGTTTGCACAGGAAAGAATATTTTCTTTCAATCACTTTCTAGAATCATAGCAATTCAATTTCAAAATAAAATTCCTAAAATTCCTCTTATACAGAGGGATTTATTTACAAATTTCTTATTTCTACTGTCGTCTAGTTTTGAAAGACTCAGGAAAAGCTAATCACCAGGTTTTTTAATTTTGCCTTCGTATAATCGTGTCAAATCCAGGCCAGAATTAGAGTGAAAGACCTAGAAGTATTCTTAGCTGTGAGCAGATGAGATACAGCTTTCTGTTGAAGATTAGTTTAGAAAGAACTCAAATAAAGTTTCTTCTTCTAGACAGTTACATAAGAGTTAATAAATTAATCACTGAAACCACAGGATTTTATTTCTAAAATTCCTTTTTAATGGGAAATAATTCAGTATTTTTTCCCTCACTATGCAATGCTGTTGGTTTTTTTTAAGAAATGAGGTAACTATACAGCTAATTTAGCAATGATACTGAGTAGCACAGTTATGTATCAGCTTGGTTTGTCACTCACATAAACAATACCCTGGGACTTTTCCTTCAGAGACATGTACCACCGAATAATCCTCCCATCACTAAAAACAAAATCACATCTTTAGTAGGTAAGAAAAAAACACGAGATGTCTGTTGAAACATTTTCCTCCAGCTTTTTTTCTTTCCAAAGAACATGAGAGAACTTTCTAGAAAGGGCAAGTCTCCTTAATTTGAAGTTGATCTGGTGATCCCAGCTTCTATTCCTCTAAAAATATCACTAAGACAGTACACAGATTTAAATACCTCACAAACTGGCACAAAATGGAAAACATCCTGTGAATCTGTTAGCCTAATTTCCTATAATTGCCAGTCATCCATTTTGTTGCTTTGTCAACTATTTCTGAATGTGCATCCTGACTTCAAGTATGGCACTATGGATTTCTGCAGGCCCTAAGAAAATAATTTCCAAAGTCTGACAAAATTTATGGGGCTGGCAGTGTTAATAACAAGTTAGGGATAAAACCCAACCCAACAAGTGAGTTGACTTCAGAAACTTGAAGACAAGGGAACTTTTTTCCTCCCTTTTGACTACTTGCTTAATGCACTGCATCTGGGCAAGGTCTCTGCAAACACTATGGAACTCACGTGGAGCCCAGCACACTGTTTGTAGAAGGCCAGCTCACTTCACATTTTCTCAAGGGCAGTGTATTATTCTATTTTTACCAATGAAAGCATGAACTCCTAATGATTACACAGCCTTTAATTCAAACAGGGCTTGCTGGATGCCCATCAAGTGCTTGAACAAGGTATATAAGTCAGTCCATTTACACAGCAGCCACTCTGTATGTTTGGAGGCCTTGGCACTCTGGGTGAAAAGCAGCTGTGCTTTTTTGTTGAGTCACAGCATTACTGAAGCTTTACCTTAGTTATCAAAAGTGGAATATGCCATAGACTGCCTGCATTATTCCAGAGTTCAGGCCAGGGTGATGGAAAGGTTTGCTCCCCAAAGGGATGAGAATGAACAGTCATGATAGGTGACTAAGAATGAAGTCAGGTCAATAAACAGAATGGGATGACTCATGCTAAATTTAACACTCAACATTTGCAACAGCAGTTCTCTGTCTCTCTTTAGCCAGATTATGTCACCTACCTGGTCTGAAAAACCTAAAAACTTTAACTCCTGGTATTTAAGGCATTTCAGTTTATAAATCTGTAACATGAAAAGAAGAGAATGCCAGTACAAGTATGTGATGTCTGCATGATGAAAACTGAATAATGGAACTGGACTAAAATCTTTTGGAAATATTCAGAACTTTTAAATATCTAAAAGGCAGGAGTATTATTTTCCTAATCAGAAAGAAACTGATCATCCACTCACTTTTAAAACAAGAATTTGAGTGGTTAAGTCTTTTTTTCTTTGCAGCCATATTTTCTTAGCTGACAGGGACATAATTTCTGCTTTATTACTAGTTTTGGAATCATTTGTATGGATTAAATCAGCAGTGTAGGAAGCAGAACTGGCAGCCAGCTGTGTGACAGAACAGACATCCCCACTGTCCTGAAATCTGTTGCAAATGAAGTGTTATTGTTACCCATTTGACACTGGCAAGCAAACAAAAAACGTTTGGCAAATTGAGGCTGCTCAAGGAAGGTGGCTCCTTCCAGCTGCCAAAATGTGCCAGGGTGACAGTGATGACTAAAGGAAGCACAATACATCTCTTCACAAAGAAGAAACACATTTTGGAAAGATGAGGCTGAACAGTCTAATCTACAAATAGATGGGTGCCCACCTCTTGTAGACACATGGGCATCACTGTCTGCAAGGTTGCTCCGGATCCCAGCTATGCCCTTCCTGCTATGGGATGGTGCTCCAAAATGAAGCTGGACTCTACCTATTATTGACACACTGTTTTTTTTACATGGTTTGAGAAATATACAGGCTTGACTTGACATCAGTTTTCAGTCTTGCATGAGCTAGAACTCAACACATGGAACAGAATAAATTATAATAGTCCATGAAAGCATATCCATGGGTAACTCCCTTAAATGTGTGTTAGGGGCACTGGCTATGGTCACCCCTAGGTAAAATATCAAGTTACAACAGCTGCAACAAGCTCCTTTACCTTGCCAGCCAACTGGTACCTATCTGCATGCACACACTCAGACATGGGAAAAGACAAGGTTAACAAATTTAAAGGAAGACAGCTTCAACCATGTTGACGTATTACCAGCTAGCAATTAACAGCAGAATCTGCAGAGGGTGGGAAAAAGGCTCATCTCTTATCTGTTCTTCGTTCCCTCATTTTACCCCACTATAGCCCTTTCTTTTCTTCCCTTTTCTCTCCTTGGCCTTAGGCCTTACTCTGGCTAGTGGAAATGCTCAGGAGGCATGTGAAGGACAACTGCTGGTCAGCCAGGTTTCCTCTCAGGTGGACACCAGAGTGCATCACCTTCCTTGGCCACAGATTGTAGCCATTCAGCTGGAGGCTGATAGGGCTATTTCAACCCCTTCTAGACAAGAAAAGTTCTGCTCCTGGAAGAAAATGTAAGGGGTGACAGTGTAAGAGATTGTGGTTCAGGTCCGTGAAAAATCATTCAGGAGAGCAGGATGAGAGGAAAACTGTGAAGAACAGAATGATGAAAAACAAGAATGAAAGCAATGTGAACTCAGGTCAGCAAGGCAGGAAGGAGCAGTGAGCAGATAGCTCTTGGAGCTGAGGTGGTTATAGGATGCATCAGGCCAATACGAGGCAGTAATACTGCTCGAGACACAGGCACTTCCTCATGGTGGTTAACAAGGCCAGTTTGGAATGAAGATGAGCACATAGCTGAACCTGGAGTAAGAGGTTTCATGAACTGGGAGTGGTTCCCATGAATGTTACTGCTTATGAGGATAAAAGGCTCAAATGTTCACCCTGCCACCAAGATGGTGTCAGTGACCAATAACAACTTCTGAAAAAAATGGTGCAAGGAGAGTGGAGGAAGTGCTACTCAGTACCACAGAGGTTGAAACTGGCACTCTGGGCTTGAGCTAGAGCACAGAAGGGTGGGGTAAACTCACCCAACAGAGGGCAGAGGCTGCAAACATACACCCAGAGGTGCTGTCTCAGGGCTCCAAAACAACTAAAGGAACCCAGACTGTAGATGTTCAGTAACCAGGAAACCACAGGGTAGGGCTCCTGGGACACCTAACCTGCAAGAAGCTGCTGAAACACTGAGCTCATCAAAGCTTCTGTCTTCAGCTTAGCATAGAGGCTCCTGCTCAGTAACACAGGATGAGACAAAAGACAAGCAACACATGCTTAAAGGAATCTAGATCTTCAGTAGTCCCAGGACTAATCAGTGACTTTGAGCACACAGGGAGCATTCAGAGACACTTGTATCTGTGTATCACTGAGATTTTGGTCATATCAGCAAAACAGTGAATGCCACTGAGTACAAGATTACATCCACTACTACAAAGGTCACTTGAAAGTATGTTCTGGAAGTTCCTTTGGTCATGCAAACTAGTGGGAAATACTTCTTAATTTTCAATGGACCATAGGAAAAACCTCAGGTACTCTTTTAACAGGTTAAGAAAGGCCTTGCTTTACACACACACCCCAGAGCACAAGGATAGACTGAAGGCACTGTGAGGAAGAGACCTTGAAACAGAAATGTTAAAAATACCATCCAGGATGCTGTCCCAGCTCATAGTGTGTCAGCTTAAGACACTGACTCTGTGTTTAGACCTCCTAGGAAATACATCTGTATCGGACATATTCTGTACTGTCAGCAGTAAATGCAGAGATCTTTGCCCAACACAGCTTTGTAAATTGAAAATTACATTTTTTATTTCGGTGCTTCTGGCCTGAATAGGACATCTCCAAAGAGAGTGCAATTTTCCTAGAATGTATTTCCAACTGTACCAAGTTTTGACAAATTATGATATACATGAGTTTCCCATGGTAACATAGAAGCATGGAGAGTTGATACTGCTTGAGCATGATCTTAGTTAGAATGGGGGTATACAGACACATCTGCATCTCCAGATAAAGACTGAACATGAAAAGGCATTGTTACCATTTGGAAGCATTTAAAATTTGACTTTGAGACTGCAACCAATTTGTTGAAGAGACTTACATATATATTCATAGTAGTAGCAAGCTGAAAATATTTGTGATGCACTCAGAATTCATCATAAGAAGTCATATAAGAAGATACTACTACAGATAATCCAGAGCTCACAGTAGCACTTGGATGTACTTTTAGGAGACTTCATTATCTCCCAGTTTGAGGAACTGACTGCTGAAGACACAGGGCTGACTAGCCTTCTGGGAATTCTGACATGCAGTATGGGAGCAGGTGAGACTTGTGAAAGAAGAAAAACGTGAAAATAAAGCTATGAAGAAAAATTCACTCCTGCTTTGGAGTTCTGGTTTCTAATATTAAATACAGACAATCCACTCTGAGGCAGAGCAACTTTGACCTTCAGTCACTTGGTGAAAACCCCAAACTAAGACTTGCAGGTAGAAGTGCTGTTTTATCTCCAGAACAGGCTCTTCCTTTAAGGCAATGCCGCCTACAAATTCCCTTCCCTTGAGAAGAAGGGAATTAGCATTTGGGCTATTAAAAAAAAAAAAAAAAAAATCACTGTTTTACTGAAACAGGGAATATTACAGGGGCAAGAAGGTGCATCAGAACAGAACTAAATGTTGTTAATAATTTTGTTCAATGCCCAGGGTCTTGACATGTTGCAGTTTCAAGGCCCAGCTAACCTACAACAGCCTACTTAGAAAGAAGATTCAACCTTACTGACACAGGTTGCCTTGCATCCAAGAGGCTGGGCAAAGACTTGCATGCAGAATAAAAGAACAACTATGAGTGCCTGTCTCAGGAGTCTGTTTTTTTTTATGACACCACTGATGGAGATTAATAGCCCATATTAAGTGAGCTGCTAATCTAAAAAGCCAGAAGCCAAGTTGTGTGTCCTATGCATAGATTGTATTTTCAAGAAAGCAGGGACCAGCTGTACAGTCTAGTGCTGGAAAAACTAAGGATGTCATCTCCTTCATGCTTAACCAAAGTCAACCTCCTCAGAAAGGTCTCTGGCCACAGGTTAAATGAGGCAGGTCTGAGCTATGATCAAATTGAAATAGTAAAAACTGTAGTACTTCTTGGTCTCCTATACAGAGACTGAGAAGAGAAAATCAGTGGCAAGAATGCCATTTGTTTAAACTGGTGATACAACTCCTTTGAAGACATCGCCTGCGCAGGCTCCAGCTGTGCAACCTGGCCCTCAGAGACAGGGCAGATGTAGATCTCTTGTTGAAAATACTACTGGTTGCTAAATTGAAAAGCATCAAAGACAAGCCCATCATTTCCCTTCACTTTCAGAGGAAGTTTCTTGGACAGTGAACACACAGCACTTTACACGACAGTCCTAAGATGCTTTCAGCCAGTCGCCCCTAGTAGTACCTATGATATGATAAACTTCTTGGAGAAATACTGACTGCATCCTAGGATCAACTTTCAGATTCTAAAATTTATCTCAACACTCAACACTCTGTTGTTCTTGCAAACAACTAAAATAGAAAATAATTTGTGAAAAGATAGGGTCTAATCAGAGGACTAAGAAAGGCCTCAGGGAGAGGTGAAACTGGAAGTGTAATTTTTTTGTTCAAAAGTAGCAGAAGTAGTTACTCTAGTTTGAAGTGAAGCTTCAAATTTGTGCGAGAACATTCAGCAATAACCTCTTTACACTGTAGACAGCAGATTCAGTAACACAGATTTCTTCTTGCAATAAGGCTAAATAAGATTCCAAAACAGATCATTGTCAAATGTGCAAAGCCACCAAAACCCTCCCCTGCAGGTCAGGGAGTCTTGGAGAACTGCCAGTTTCTCCAGGTCTTGATTGCAGCTCAGATGCAACAGTAACCCTGGTCAGATGTTTTCCTCCTTCCTAGACAGCAAAATATGAGTACTTGTGTCCTTAAACAGGTCTGCATGTCCAGGAAGGAGAGGGGATCAAAGGCAGCCAAAGAGGTAGCTCAGAAACTTTTCCTTATCTTCCTTTCTTACCCTAGGATTGAGGGCCTGATAAAAGACACAGACAAGTGGGTTATGTACACTGCTGGAACAAAGCAAGACGAGTGCATTCAAACTATGTACTGAAAAATCAAGCACACAAAGCCACATCACTAAGCAGGAGAAATCTCAAGTGAAGGAAATTATATTAATTTTCTGGAAAAAAAGAAACAACGAAGGTCCTTGAAAAGAACACTAATACAGAGAAGTAAACCAGATTATCACAACTGGAACTAGCAAGCTAGAAGGGAGTGCTCTGCTATCACCAGAGTTGAAAGAAGGAAGAGCTTTTTTCTTGTTCTTCCCATGGGTATCTGGAGCAGGGAAGGTGAGGCATGATGGGCTCTACAGCCACTAATACAAATAAAACATCTCTAGCCTGCCTAAACGGCAACCTGAACATCTCTTGAATAGGGAGGTATCATTTTGGCAATTTTCACAAGCCTTCAGTAAATTAAGCCATTCAATTTCACTACAGGCATTGTAATCCAAGGATTAGAAATACTCAAAAATTAAACACACATGAAAGCAAACTTCATCATTCTGATAGGTCCACCCTTAGGAATGCTTAATCTTTAAGGAAACTGGACTGGTAACTATTAGGAAAGCTTGCATTCAAATTAAACTAACATTTACCAGTTTAATGGATAACAACCTGATGCCTATTGTTTCCAAAAGTAAGATATAAAAGTCAAATTGCACAGGCAAACCTGAAAAAATTTGAGAACAAAACTTTAATTTGCAGACTTTTCTGCTGCTCTCTCCTGCTTCCCTGTCACCTTCCCCTATTAGGCTCTACTGCTGCCCTTACAAACTTCTCCATCTTCTCCATCTCCCATTTCCTAACCCTTCCCAGTTTTCCTTTTTCATGCCTGGAAGTACATTTTCAAGTGGTACTCTCTCTCCTTTTACACTGCCCATAAGGCCAGAAACACTGATAGTACCAGAAGAGAGAACTCCCTTCTAATACTTCCTGTCACAAAGGCCTCTAGAAGAACAATGCAATAAAAAACATATCTGTTCCTACAGCTGTCAGATTATTAAACCTAAACATCCCTGCTGTGAAAAGGAGCCTTCAGGGAAAGCAGAGTATGTCTGATGCAGACAAAACTGTTCATTAAACTGACAAATCCATCAAGCCTTTATTCAACATACTGAAGTTGAGAGTATTTCTGCCTTTGTAACTTGGCCAAAACTTTTCTCTTTTCCATGGGAACACAGATTCACACTTCCTAGATGCCAAAGTGATCCTGTTTGCTCCTGTGTCAGTTATCTAGTCTTTGCACAAAAGCAGAGCATTTCAGAAGGCTGGGCTTTTTACTTTGAGGCAAACATGGGCTCAGTTTCCAATAATGAGGAAGAAAAAAAAAAAAAAAAGGCTAAAAGCAGCTCATCAGGGAACATTTCCCTTTGTGTGATTTAGATATAATGATGATACAAGGAAACGCAGGCATGAAAGCATCAGAATCATTAATATATTGTTCTTCAATACACCCCTCTAAAACTTAAAAATATTTCATACTGTTTTTTTACAGGTGATTTTCTATGTATATCATTAGTAAATGGATTTACACAGTTACGCTACAACCTTGGAGACAGAACAGTCATCCTCCAGACCCTTCAGAAGGTCCACACAAATGGAAACACATGGCACTTACTTAATGCAGGAAGAGTTGGTAATGAAGGCTACCTGGACCTGGATGGTATCAACGTTACTCAAAAAGCCAGTCCTGGAATGAATGCTCTAGACACACACTCAGATTTTTTTGTTGGGGGGGTATCCTCCTTAAACCTTGTTAATCCAATGGCAACAGAAAATGAGCCCACAGGTTTCACTGGTTGTATTCGAGAAATAATTATAAACAACAGGGAACTGAATCTCACCGTGACTGACGCCAAGGGTGGGGCCAACATTGGTGACTGTGATGGCACAGACTGTGGTTACACTGTGTGCAAAAATAATGGAACATGTCAAGTTGGAAACTCAGGCTTTTCTTGTTCTTGCCCAAAAGACTGGACAGGGACCAAGTGTGAACAATCCATTCACTGTTCACAAAACATGTGTGGGTCTCATGCACTTTGTATTCCTCAGCCTTCTTCATTTTCATATACCTGTGCATGTGCACTAGGCTGGACAGGTAAGTACTGCGATAACAAAATGAAATTTTATATAGCAAAGTTTGTTGGCAACTCCTACATTAAATACACAGATCCTTTTTATGGAAAAAGAGACCTCCAGTACAGCCGCCTTTCTTTAAATTTTACTACCAATCAAACTGAAGGCTTAATAGCATGGATGGGAAAAAGTGAAGATGAAGATAATGACTTCCTTGCTATTGGTCTTGCCAATGGAACTTTAAAAGTTGTAATTAATCTTGGAGAAAGAATCTCTGTTCCTCTAATGCACAGAAAGTATTTCACCTGTTCTGATGGAAAATGGCATTTCACTACTGTAGTTCAAAACCAAACTTGTGTTAAGGTTTATCTTGATGAGGAACTAATCCTTTTTGAAGATATTGACCCACAAAGAAAATACACTGCTTTAAACTACGGTGGCATTTGTTACTTTGGTGGGTTTGAAATGGGCAGGAAAGTCAATATAGTCACTACAGGGCTTTTCCAGAAGGAATTCATTGGTAAGATTAAAGATGTTGTGCTCTTCCAAGATTCTAAAAAGATTCAGCTAATGAAAGCAGAAGGATACAACATTCATGATGGAAATTCTGGAAATTAATTGAAAAAAACTGTCCAAGACTCTATTAAAAAGGTAAAATTCCTTTTCCTCCTGTTTATTGTGTTAGCTGGCAGTGTATGACTCAGCAACCAACATAGGAAAGCATTTAAAAAGTAATAAGGGACAAATTTATGTGGAGTATTAATAACACATACATATAAAATATGAGCAATTTTTTTCCTCATAGAATTATTTATATATACCCTTTAGCATTTACTTTAAAATAATGGGAAAGTCTGAAAGGTTTTTTTTCTTTATTGTGCTGGAAATAGTTTTGTAAAGAAAGAGGTAGGGATTAGTTTATAAAGCCAACCATCATTCAAGTGTTGTTTGTTGCTTTATGAAAACAGAAAACTGTTACCTGTTTCTTCAACTCTTGAATATTATTAAAATGTTTATTTTATAATGTTAAGATCCAGTCTAAAAACTGAAATTGGTGGAGGAAGAAACAGTATGTTTGAGGCAAAATCCACATTTATTGTAATGAGAATTTTAAAAAATGCAACAGCTATAATTACTTGTTAAGTTCAAAAAGACCCTAATTAGGTAATAAAGTTGTTCTCACTCCCTTATCTGTGTCCATCTTGTATGTACTATATGTAAGAGGGTAGAATTCAAGCCTCTCTTAAGTCTGCTAAAATATTACTCTTAAAGAATGATTTTAAGAGCAAAAAACATAGATAATTTTAGAGAGAGAAAACAGGCCTCCTGGTTTTCTCCAGCAGAGATCTCCCTTATTCAGTCTCAAAAGTAAATAGAGCTGTTCATACATGAATACAAAAAAATAAATTCCTTCTCATAAAGCTGTCTTATATTCTGCTTTAGGAAGCAAAAAAAAATTTAAAACTCTATCTTAATGTGCTTATACATCTTAATGTGCCAATACATCTTAATGTGCCAATAATATAAAATGGCATCTACATTTCTCATTTGACTGCTGGCTTACTAAATTAGTAAAATTATTAAATAAAAATAAATAGTGATTGATTTGTATCTTTTTCCTTTTCCACTTTACTATTGCTAAAAAGCACATAACAAACCATTACCTCCTTGCATGAAAATTCTCTGAATGCAAGTCTTCAGCATATACCTGTCAGAAACAAGTAACTATTTTGGGGCAGAGAGGGAAGTGAGGATGGGGTGCATGTTATAGGGCAATGGCCATAGGCACCTAAAACTGGGTGACATACACTTGCTTCCACACCACCATCCTTAACCACTTACCAACTTAGCAATGAAAGCACTGTCAAGTCAGTTACAGGTGACTAAACGATAACTGAAGTGCATGGAGCTACCCCAAGATGTTTCATTAAGCATTTGTGAACATCTTTGTGAGGTTCATTCTATTTTCTTCAGCTGCTCTGAGCCCTCAAGTGATCAGTCTGAGGCAACAGAGCTTCTGCAACTCTTCCCAAAAGGCAGCTCATGAAGCCCATCTGACTTTTGAGCTGTCCCAGACTCTTCTCTTTCAGTTTCATCTAGACAGAGGCTTTTATGGCCACGTGATGCTGGAGAAGGGAGCATATTTAAGGTTTATCTTGTTCTCTCTGGGGCTTCTGCTGTACTGCCAGTTCCTCAGCAGTCCACACTGCCTTGTGTGATCTGAGCACTGATTTGGTGTAAAACAAGGAACAAGTAATCAGAGCACTTCCAGCAAACACAAATGTTGGAAGGAGAGTGACTGAAGGCAATGGAAAAGTAAAATCCTTTATTCTTGTAGTAGCAGGATTTATTCCCATTACACTAAGTCACATCCTTGGAATAAATCCTGGAGACTTTTGCTGTTTGTTAACTTAAACACTTAACAAAACTCTCCCTCAAGAGCTGTTTTACTGTGGCTCTCTTCAGGTTTTGCATACACAAGGCAGGTGGCAAAGCACTCAGCAAACTTGAAAAAAGTTTACATATTCTTTTAAACAAATTATTTCTGGTAGTTCTGGCAGAAAGCATTCCCATCCCTTCCATACAGGCAGTTGCAATTTTCACTGCTTCCAGTTTATTTTCAGAGCAGAGATGGATGCACATGTGAGAGGCAGATCACCAGTGACCTTGGAGTAGACTACTTTTGAATGGATCAAAAGAAAATCTTCATATGCAGAGCTGTCAATTTAAAACTTACTCCAAAAATGAGAACAATGCTTTAGTGCATTTCTGTGCCTACAGAACTCAGTGCAAATATTTAAACAACAAAACACATGTATTACTACCAGATATATTCAACAGCACTGCTGCTTTACAGACCATGGAATTAATTTGGAAAAGACTAGTTTTATTTTAAAGATGTTTGAATGTCGCTTTTATCTACTGAGGATTTTTTTTAATTAGTCTTCTCAACGATGAGCTGAAAAAACATGACTTAATAAAAGTCTACCACCTCCTTTATTTAGCACAATATTTTAAATTTTAGCCAATTTGACCATGAAGTTACTTGCAATGTATCCAAGTAAAAATTTACCTTAAAATATATTCATAATTAAAACTAACAATTATGATGTCGTTAAACTGGGAAGACTTTTTTGAAAAGAAGAGGCTTTTCTACAGCAAAGTGCAAAATGCTCTGTCAGCAGTGTAGTAAGGTTGTGTACTCAAAGTGGAAAAACAAAACACTGAAAACCAGAAGAATAAACCTCAGTTTTTCTTTATATGGTGGAATATTTTTGTTGTTTCTGACAGACTCAATAAGATGCCCAGTGTATTTTAAAAAGTATTAGAGTAGGTGATTTTGTTTTCACATTTGCATGTTGTTTGGCACTGCTAGATGATAGTCCACAAAATACCAAGTTACCAGAAGTCCCAAGGGTACAAACACTTTTGCCCTTTTCCCCCCTCTTTGTTCTCCAAAACTCAAAACAAACCGAGCTATAAAGTGCACAACAAATGTGGCATTCTGTGACTCAGCCTTCTGTATTCATTTAGCCTACAGTTTCACAGCTATGAAATCAAACACACACAGTATGTGAGAAAGTTTTATCATTTCAGAATCAAAATATCCCTTAAAATATTTACATTTTACAGTAAAAAGGATAGCAAAACACAAAGTAATGTACAAGCTCAGGTATTCAAGTTTTTGAAGCATGGAAAATGGTGGGAGAAATGAATTTACTACTACAAATAATTTTCAAGAATTTAGGTTAGAAATGCTTTCTCATTAAAACAAGTGCAGTTTAAAGCAGTAACATTCGAGCAGCTCAGCCTTCCAATTTCTGGTCACAAACTGCTTCAGATGCTTAGGAAAAACTTGAAATAGAATATAACAAAATACGCTTGAGTTTTTTTTGTACTACTGAATAATTTAAAAAAAACCCCAAACTTTTCACACCACCGAACATATTACATTTTGTTGTAACATGTGGATTCTGAGGCTTTGCTGCAGTCTTTAAAAACAGTGCAATTTAAAAACAAGGGTATTGTATGAAAACGACCTTTAAAATTATCAGGGCATCTTAAAACAGAAGAGAGCACAAATTACCAAAGGCAGCAACTATATTGCAGACTTGACTAAAGCCAACTTCCTCAGCTAAGAAAATTCCTAAGCTTTTATTGCATATTAATAAAAAGAAATCTTTAAAATTTTGAATATACAGCAATGTAAAATTTTTAAAATATTAAACTCCTACTTCTAGCGATAGTTGGTATAATGAAAAAAAGGATGAGTATTGGTACATTGAGTGGTACCAAAACACAGACTTGTTTCTGCAAAACACCAACACAGAATAAAAAACAATGGCACAATCCTAGCAGGCTCTCTTTTTTTGTCATACAAAGTTTTACGACATTACTCTAACAGTTTATTTAAATAGGATTTTAAAAGACTGCCTGCATCTTTTTACCTTTTGCTTTTAGTTCTGTCACTGTGGTCCCTATGTCTCTCTCTGTTCTTTTCACTTTCTCGTTCTCTATGCTTGTCTTTGCTTTTCTCCCTCTCCTTATCTTTTTCATGAGCCTGTTCATCACTTTTAGGCTTCTCTGTCTTTTTTTCTGGATTTCTAGTCTCTCTGGGGCTTTTTCCATCAGCAGCTCTATCACTGTGTGGGGATCGCGCTCTTTCTTTGTCTCTCTGTCCTTCCTCTCTACTCTTCCGCTCTCTCTCTTTTTCCTGGTTTCTGTCTCTGCGCCTGTTTCTTTCGGAATCTTGCTCCCAGTATTTTTCATTGCTCCATTCTTTTTCATGTCTGTCTTTTTTTTGGTGATGGGTTTCACTGTAAAGTCTTTGTCGATCATTTTTTCCTCTACTGAATCCCCTCTCTAAATGCTGTTCTTCTCTGCCCCAAGGATCGCTGTGGCGTCTTTCTGGTCTCCTACTGTCTTTACTCTGAAAAAAATTTTCTGGTCCCAAAAATCTTGATTGTTTGTGAGCCACTGGTAGCCCTTGTGCAATGGGTCCGGCATACTGTGGTGGCTGACCTGATAAATGAGCTACTGGTGGCCATGGCATCATTGGATTTTGAGGAAAACCAAAGCCAGGAGGAGGAAGAAGCGGAGGTGGTAAATGAGGAGGAAATCCAAACATAGGGTTGTTTTGTGGAGGGAAGTTATGAGGTACAGGAGCCTGAAACTGAAATCCAGGTGGATTAGATTTAGAATGCTGAAAATTCTGCTGAGGAGGTCCAACAGATGAGAAACTGCCACTTGCAACAGGGCTTGGGACTTTGGAAATAAATTCAGAACGAGAAGAGTTTTCAGTTTCAAAATGAGATGAAGTTGTGGCTTGTCCTCTTCTAAATGAGTTCACTGTTTCAATATTTTGCATCAATCCATCTTCCTGTGAGTGTTTGGTATCTTCTGCTTGTGATGCAACTGTGTTATCTGCCTTAGCTGCAGCTGAACTGAACGGTGTCTCATTGGTTTGAGTCTCACTCTGATACAGGTTTAAGCCCCCTTCTCCAGAAAGCTGTTTATTCTCTGGTTCTCCTTGATCATTTCCTGAAGCATTTTGTCGGTCTTCATTTCTGCTAACATCTCCATCCTTGTTTTCTGAAATATTAGTCTGCTGGCTTCGTCCAGCTGCCTGTCGTGGGTCTCTTTTAAGATTAATGAATGGTGGCGATTTAGAGGTATTAGCAGTAGTACCTTCAGCAGAGCCTACATTAACATTGTTCTCACTGGGCTTTTTTCCTGAATTTGATGAGGAAGAAAAGCTGGAATTTGTGCTCCTTCTAACTTCCTGTGCAACACTATCTTTGTCTGGTATCTGTCGCTTTGAGTCATTTTCTTTACTTTCTTCAGTTTCCTTATTCTGTGCTTGAGCAGACAAATTTGCTAAAAATGCTTCTGTGGAGACATCTGGAGGTTTTCCCTTAAGAGTCAGCCCTATCAAAGAACCAGTACTTCTTGCAGAACTTGAGGTCCCTACAGCTGCTGCATCCACAGTTGCAGCAGCATTAGTGGATTCTTGAGGATCATCCAAACCAGTCTTTGCTTCACCAGCTTCAGCAGTTACCTCAGCAACATCCATGGTTTCTTCTTTCAAGGCTGCCTGTTCATTTAATAATGGTATGTCTTCACTAGGACCTGCTTCTGACTTGCTGTGCTCATACACCTGCCCTGTTGTGCCCAACAGGCTTTGAAGAATATCATCCACTGGCAACGGTTTATTTGCTAGCTCCAGAGTAGAAGGCTGATTTTCCCATCCAACCAGGACTCCAGGAAGAAACCTGAGAGGCTTTGGTGGTTCATGTTTGGTACTTTCCACCAACGGTTCAATAACTGCTGGAGCATCATCTGTATTAGACTGCTGTGGTTTATTTCTCTGCTTGTGCAGCACAGTTGTGAAGGAATTAAAAAAATTATTTTCCTCTTCTTCTTCTAGTGCTAAATCATGATGTGAGACTTCAGGTTTGCTTGGCTTGCTTTTCTTCTCTGGTGGCAAGCTACTCAAGGTATTTTCAGCAGCTTCATCTGCAAAACTACTGGTTACACTTGAAACAGCAGTAATCTGCCTCTTCATCTTCTGGCGAATTATCAATCCCAGTAATAAATTTGGTCGATGTATTTCAATCCCTGTACAAAATTGCAACAGCAATTTATCATCTCTTTGTATTTTGGTTAAGGTAATAATTTTAACAAAAATAACCCCCATATACTTACAATATACTATCAAAAGTATTAATCTTATGGCATTTGAATTTGTTCTGCTTGTCATAACAATACTTAAAATAATAAAAAAATATATTTCCAGTATTAAAATTATGACTTCAAGCACTGCAACTTAAGATTGGTTCAAGTACACTATAACTTCCAAACAGAGAATATGAGACAGATAGGACATCTAATCTCATCAGAATCAGCACGGAAGTTAAACATCAGTCTAACCCAGCTACAACATGGTAACAGTGGTAGCAAAGTATAATAGGGGAAAAAAAAGTAAACAGAACACTTGCAAACAAAAAGTCTCCTCATCAATTTGTATTACACATACTCCTTCAAAGATTTACCAGGAAAAATTTCAGAAATGTTTCCCTCATTCCAAGAAAGGTGCTGTGTTTCAAAGCATACTATTACCCATCTCCTCACCATCTATTTTGTTCCATATAATGGCAAAAGAAAATAGTTCTAGCTCATTCTCTCTTCATTTTGGCCCTGCCTATCTCAAAAAGAAATATTATCCACAAATTTTTATAACCAAGATAAACTGATGTAAAGTAATTCAAGCATACACAGATCAACTCAAGTGTACACAGATCATTTCAAGAGCTTCTTTTCCTTGCCCATCTATGTTTTAAACTGTCAATGTATTTTTTGGTAAGGAACTTTGGAATACTTGAATAAAAAGATAAAAACAATTAAAATAATGAAAAATACTATTTTAAATTGAGAGTACCAATTTGGAACTTATGCCTTCTACCATAGTCCACTTGTGTAACTCAGTTTACTGCAATTGAAACCTACAAAGCCTCCTGTGTTAGAGAAAGAAGGTAGCAGACATAAAACAAGGTTGTAAACACTAATCTTTTCATCTTTGAAGTATCACAATAATCTAGCGAGGAGAAATTAATATCTTTTCAAGGAAACTAATATAATAATACTAAGGAAAACTCATTCCATATTTGAATAAAATAGCGTTTTTAAATTTCATTTCCTCTTATTGCCAACTTCTTTAAGTAGCGTCATGATCATAAAATTCCAAATTCCAAGCTGTACTTACCAGGCCCATCAAAAGGCACAAGGTGATGAGGGACTTTGTCTGAGGAACCTAAAGGGATGAGGTACAAATCTTTCACTTGCTTCATATTATTGGCCGCTACACCGTAACGTTTTCTACTGCTGAAATAGGCGAACAGCAACGCATAGGAGATCTGATCCTCTTCGGTTACCGGGGTAAAGCGAACCACGCAGATCTCCTGTTTACAGAATGAGAAGGAAAAAGATGGTCAAGAATATTTTTCTGTGAAATGCTATTTTTTCACTGACTGCTCTTTATTTAAAAGAACGGTGCTTAGGAGAAAAAGCTATGCCAAAATGGCAGAGAACAGAAGAGACAGAAGGAACAGAAACAGGGCCAAAAATAATTCAGAACTAGATAAAGCAAGTAGAAAGCACTTAATATGAAAAAATTAATTGAAGTACATGACAAAAGAGCCAATATTTTAACAGATGGCTAAATAAAAAGTTTCAGGGAAGCCTGCCAGCTTCCAATGAATTACTCCAGTCTCTACCCTTAACATTACTAGAAAGCTGTGTTTTGTATTCTGTTGTGTCCAAGACATCCATTAATAATAGTGGAAGATGAGTATTCAGATCCCAGAATTACGCCCAAAGCCCAGCTCAGGAGCTGATGCTGTTCGAACAGCCTGGAAGATTGGACATAAGAGCCTCTGCAAAAAACTAAGATGGCAACTAGGCAGGCTGAAATAACAGGCTGAACTTTCTCACTGTCAGCAAAGGCAAAATGCAAAATCTTGCACTTTGAGCTGAAGTAACCCCACGCACCAGAGCTGGCTGGGGGACTGACTGGCTGGAAAACAGCTTGGCATAAAATGATGTGGGGATCCTGGTGGACAAGCCCAGCATCAACTGGTGATGCATCCCTACCAAGAAGGCCTACTGCAATCCAGCTGTCAGAATCAAAGCAGTCAGCACACCAAGGGAAATGCCTATTTCTTCCTATCCAGCACTTGTGAGACATCACCTGGAAAGGACTTTCAAGTTTTGGGCTCCCCAGCATAAGGACTACTGGCACACAGTGGGACAAGTTTAGCAAAGAGCCGCTGAGATGGTTTTGCACAATGTAACACTACTGAAAAAACTGACATGTGAAGTGGTATCCAAACATTTCTGATGAGTTACTGTGAAAAACAAAGACAGGTATTCTCAAACAGTAGCTGACAGTTTAAGGTTAGGTAGGAAAAAAAATGCCAGCAGCTGCCACTCATCCCATTCAACATAACCATGAGATACTCCTAAAGTTCACATATTTTGCAAATGTTTCAAAGAGAAAAAAATTAAGTATCTTTAGGATGACTAAGATGCATATTAAACAGCAAGTCTTTACTAGGTAAAATTCTTACCTTGGTCCCTGAAGCTTTGATTTTTTCTACATAATCCCAGACAGTGTGGGGAGATATCCTGCCACCTACTTGAATACTATCAGGTAAATCCTATGAGAAAGGACAACAGAAACGTGAATCCAAATAAATCTTGTGCTATGTCCTTCATCCAGTATCTGTTTCATAAAATTCAAAACATACTTAGTTCTTTTATTTCTTAAATTGTAATTCAAAAATATCTGTAGAAGTTACAACAGAGGAACAAAATTAAATTTTGGACATTTTAGATTTTCAGTATGAAGTTACCAATACATAATGAATTAGTTATCATTCAATACTGTTCATCTATACCTTGCAAAATTTATCCTTTCTGGTAACATTAACTGCAAACATTACTGTGCTCTGGGAACACTCAAGCTATCCATCACATCACACCACAATGAGAGCTCCACACCTATGTTCACAATAAACTTTCAAAATCTTCATCATGAGGGGAAAATATAACCTACATGTGCATGCATACAAAGATGTAAATTCTTGGATACTACTGAGTTCACTGTTCCCAAGCAAAATAAACTTTCAGAAAAATAATTTTTTTCTGAAAAGAGAGCTTTGAAAAGTGCATGATACTCATATAACAATCCCTTAGTATTAAGAATTACTGCATGGCCTGCACTTCCCTGAAGATCTACAGCAAAGTAAAAATAATCTTATTAACAGAAGACCTAAGTTCCTTTAATTAGAAGGCTGATGCATCCTGTGCAGCTGTCAAGAAGGAAAATTGTGCCTTATAAGCTCACTGATCTTTATTTTGTGACACGAAGACAACTATTATAAGCAGTTAGATGCTTTTCCAGTCTCTCAGACACAGAAGAGAATGTTACATGAACGTTTTTTTTCAGGGACAACTGAGTCACAATGCAAGGTTAGGACCATAACTGCTACCAGATGGGCAAAAAAATAAAAAAACCAAAAAAACTCCATTACGCAGGTTTCTGTTATAGATAGGAAGATGAACAAGAGGTTCATGTAATGAATAATGCTTGACTTACAAATATAGAACTTAACCAATGTCCTCCCACAAATACTTCATTCAGTAAAATGATCATGCTTCACTGTCTTCCACCATTATACTAGTCTACAAGGTAAGTAAGTTGGTAAAATCAATAAATGAATTGTTCATTCATTCTTTTCAATAAATATAAATACCTCTGTTAAATACTCAAAGGAGCCAGAAACTGGATAAGCCTTAATAACAAATTTTGCTACTGAAGGCATATTGATAAAGCCCTTCCAGATGAAATTCAGGCGTGCCAGAAATAGACTTTCACATTCCACAGTACCAGGCGTTTCTGACCTAAAAAAAAGGACAAACAAAAAACCCACTCAGTTTACAACATGATACAGCATGCAAGACAGGGTAAATCCTAATTTTTCTTTATCACAGAAATGTAGTACTATAAAGAATTTTTTTTTCAGTTAAGCATACTGAAGGGTTAATGAAAAAAGACAGGCAGACAACCATGTTTCTAATCTTCCAGTAGAGTAGATCTATGGTACAGGAATAGTCAGATGAGCAGCACATTAATTCCCTAGTCAGTATTTTTTAAAAACAGAGAAGTTGTTTTGTCTGAGAATTATCTATAATTCTCTATACTGAAGAGGACAGAAACACTGACAGGTGCTGCAGAGCCAGAGAGATGTTCCCCTGCCATAGGTAAAAGATGAAAACACCCTGCCAGCTGGCCTATACTGCTTTCCTAACTCCTACATCTTGTGCCACCGTCTGTCCACCACCTGAATGCCTGTGTCACCCTACTCTCTCTTTGTACCACAAGCTGGCTCCTCATGTCTTCTCATCTCTGCACCACTTCCACATCTTCTGTGAGTGCCTCCTCCTAATTCCACCTGTAAAAAACTGTTTTTCCTGTCTTTGAAAAAAAGCCTCAGTTTTTTCAACAAAGCAGCTGAAAAAATTAATGGCATGACTTCAATATTTTCACAGGAGAGTGTTTCTCAACCTGAGAGTTTCCTTATGAAAAAGACTACATATTTCAACATTTCCCAACACTTTACTATCAAAATATTCTAGGCATGCTATTAACAGTTTTAAGCTGCCCAGCAGTACCAGATGTTGCATTGTTACAGTAACACTGTAACCAATGTTTATTTCTGTCGACACTGGAAATTACCTTGAACTTGCTGTAAGCTATTCAAAAACCAAAGTTCACTATCCTTGGTAAAAGATCACACTGTCCTGATAAAGACAAAATTTCAGCATGAACTCTGGTCAATTCTAAATAATTGGGAGTGGATGTTTTTCTCGAAAAGCCTCCCTCATACCAAAAAGAAAGAGACTCATAAACTGCAATTTCCTTTTTAGTGAGTAACAGAGTGTGGAAGAAAATGAAGAGAGAGCTGACAGTAAATACAGCAAAACATCAAACAAGCTGCTGTTATGCTGTTATCTGCCACTTCTAGAAAAGCACTACTTTGGAATTTCAAACTAGCCTGAATTGTCAGTGTAAATGCTCTGTTTAGAGTAATATCAAATTCCCTGAATTTATATATACACTTATAGAAAGACACACTTATTTAAATGCAGCACAATATGTACACTATGTGCCTTAACAGCAAAAGACAATATGAAATTTATATGCTGATTTTTTGTAATATGAATATGCAATAAGATGATCTTTATAAACCTTGCTGCACCAGAAAATAATGGCTTTTTGGGAAAAGTAAACTATATGGTAATTAGAAGTTTGCAATCACAACAATATGTGTACGACTTCAAGCACCCAAATGGATCAATGAAACACTATTAAAAAAGTAGCTTTACATGTAATAGCTTAACAATACTGTCTTTCATTTTAAAGTATTGTTTCTCCAGCTTATATTACTTTGGGAGAGGTGTGAATGACTTTGATGAGTCTTGCTTATCATCTTCCAGTAATTCTGAAGCTAAAATACTTGATGTGGAGGAGAGTGCATCTGCAATGCTCTCTGCTTCGTTGTCGGACTGCTTGCGTGCAACCCCGACAGACACCTTCACCTTCTTCCCTGACACATCATCAGTAGGTGGTGCCATTCGGCCTGCAGAAAATGAAGCACAAGGGGTTTCATTTTTCATTAAAGAAACAGAAAGAGGACCTTCTCTGAATACAAGGAAGACACATCAAAAATACTACATATTGCCACTGAAGTGGGATAGGATACGTATTTTACACATATTTTACCCTGCATAAATTATTACATTGTATATGTTTATGCAATACTAAACATAATTTTTTGCACTGCGATGGCATAGGATGAAGAAATGAGGAATCAACAGTAGCATGTACATCCACCATAGGGATTGCACTCTCTGAAGCTGTTTTTTTAAAAGAAGACAAGTTTATGCCAATAGACTATCCTTTTAATCCTCTTTTGTAAATGATGAAGTAAAACATTCCTTCCATAACTTTGTCAGCAAACTACGTAAAAACCCACATTTATTTAAATTCTTGAGGTATATTGAGATTTATGATCATCAAATTATAAAAGTGCCATCTATTTATTTTCATGTGCTTTCCCAAATTACCTATGCAGATTTTGCAGTTTAGATCGAAGAGATGATTTTTATGTTGACTTGTGGTGTCCGGAGATGCAGATTCATTTATTTCTTTATCCTTTTCAGCGTCTTCTGACTTCTCAAACAACTTCGTATTAGGTTCCTAAGAAAAGTCAAACACATTTCAGTTAGGCTTTTTTAATTCCTCTGTTAATATTCCTAATATTGTTTAAAAGTTTTATGGCATTTTCCTCCCTTCAGACATATAGCTCTTCCTTCAGCTGCATAGCCTAAAATTCTATCAAAAAATCTTCAAATTCATTACAATAACTAATTGGTATTCTTAAATATATTCAGGTACCATTTAGAATATTTTCTAATTTCTACTACTGCCAGAATTCATCATACAGTCACAGACACAACATAGAAGGAAAGAAACCAACAAAATCACCAGGCCAAGAAGTCAGTAAAGATAAAAGAAAAACTATCAGATAATTATAGACTTGAACAACAGAATCATAAACAAAACACCTCACAACCATATTGCCTATGTACTAAACACACTGTAGGGCCATGCTTTCTTTTCTACCTGAATTTCCATTACTTCCTCTTGTTCTTTCATTGGTGTCTCACTTTCAATTTCTATTTCTCCTTTGTGAGTAATTTTTGTGATAGGTCTTCTTTCAACCTCCCTCTGCTCTTTCTCAATCATTTCAATTGTCTGTGAAAACAAGTAGTTATGTGTAATTACTCCCATACAGTAAAATTTGGAAATTCAAAAATGTAAGAGATAACAGTATTGCAATTAGGAACCCTCTAGGAAGAAAAGTAATACATTCTTATTTTGCAAGTGTCAAGTAGTTTCATAAAGCAAACAGGGAAGCAGCCTAACTTCTCCTACAGCGTAGCAGCAAGTACTTACCAGGCATGCATTTAAATAAGTTATAAAGCAAACCTTCAACACTGAATTAAAATACTGATAATTCTGATTTCCCAAGAGCTAAAGAAAAAAATACATTCATTATTTTCCCATCATAATAGGGACAATGTAGAATATAAATATATGCAAATTTGTATAATTCTTCAACATTTTGTTTTTTAGTACATAAACCTAATGCTTCATCTCAAGAAAAAAATTAAAGGTATTTTTAAAAGTAATGGAGATGCTAATTCCAATACCACTGCTGCTTTGCTTTCTTGCAATAAAATAAAATACAAACCATTATTTCTAATATTGCCTCTTAAAGCACACTTCCATTTCCTACACCAGGATGAGGTTGTAATGGCTGTGCCAAATATTCTCAAGCTTAATTTACTAAGGAAACAAGCATTCTATGATTGCTTTATCTGTTTGAAAAATACCAACAATACTTATGAACATCCTGGGGAAATAAAAAGAAAAAAATATTAAGTAGCAGTCTCAATGCCTTGCTTAAATAGTAACGTGAAAAATATAGTCAAGTGATACATCGCTATTTATTTTACGTGTTCCTAGAAATTCTGAAGCATTTCTCTGGAATAATTAGGACCCTTCAGCAATTTTTGGAGCAGCATACACTTTTTTGGGAAGATATTTCTCATAGCAGTGGAATTTTATTTTGCATGGTCTGTTTTCAGAATTTCACTGACGTTTGTAAAAATAAATGTAAATAAGTTCCACTACAAAAGATGGGCTTTGGATAGATACAGAATACACAAACTTTTCATTCTTTCTAGGCCCTTGAAATAAGATAATCAACAAGTGTTTTTCCACAGATAGTAGCAAAAAGTTATCATGATTCATAAACAAGTCTTGCCACAATGTGCAATCACAAGGAAAAAAACACAGGAATAACTACTATTGCAAAGCACACTGCAGTCTCTAAAACAGCATCCCACTCCACTAAATTAGTTATTACCAAAAATCCTGTCAACATAAATCCAGATTTTGTAAACTAGAAAATTTTTAACGGCCATTTCTAAGCAGATGCGGTTAATGTCAGACTAAATGCCCAATAAATGGAACAATGTCTAATAAAAAGGAATTTTCTATAAAAATACAGATCCTCTTATTCCTGTCTCTCCTTCTAAACTCTCAGCACAGTACACAGAGTGACGCTCTGCTTTGAGAACTCATGCCTAAACTAACCTAGTAAACTTCCTACACTTGGGTTTCTTTTGCTGCCTGTATTCTGTATTTTTTTTTTTTTTGGTTCTTTTTTTTTTTTTTTTTTTTGGTTCTTTTTTTGTTTGTTTGTTTGTTTGTTGTCCCTTTAGGCTGCTTTTCCAACTGGCAGATCAGGTTTTCAGCTCTGGATTTACTTCTTGGGGACTGATTTGTAACACTTCAGCAGTAAGTTAGAAACAATACCAGTTTGCTCTGGTTTGGTTTGTCCAATATCTGTTTCTCCCTGATTAGGAAACTGGTGTTTATAAAGCTCCAGCAACAGCTTTAAAATCTTGCGGAAAATAAGGACAAAGAAGTCTTCTTTGAGATAGAAAGATGAGCCAGCAGCAACAAAGTTGCAAGGCAAAGGAAAGGGCATGGTTGCCTCCCCTCAGAAAGTGACTACACTCCTTTCACTTCTGTCCTGACAACATCTTCGGGTTTTGAGCACTAAATGAATTACAGAGATCCTCCTGCTTGGTTGCAACATCCATTCTGCTCTTTCTGCATACACTTAACCTGCAACCAGAAGTTACACATGCTGTCAAATAAACAATGTAAGTTGACAAATCTCACATGTCTGTTTTCTCTCTGTCTCCAAGCAGCCAGCTCTTTGGAAGCCAGTTCTTCCGGGCTCATTTTTATTAGATGATCTGGAGTAACCTCTCCTTTCAGTACTTTCTTAAATAGTATCTAGAAGAAAGAAAAAAGTAACTGTTGCTATCAAGACAAAAAATAGCTCACAGAAGGAAATAAATCAGAGAAGCAACATACAACATGCTCTGTACAGCTAAATGGAGTGTGTGGGCTTCTAATTATCTCCACTCCAGGAAGCAGTACTAGATTTTATAACATGAAAAACTTAATTCCAGAGCTCCATTTATTCTACATAACAATGTATCTACATGTACCCTTAATGATTACACATATAATTAACTGCTGTTTCAAAAGAGAAAGACTTTATACCCACTCAGCAGTAACTTAGACATTTCACTGTTGTTGTTTTTAAAGGTGCAAATCCTCTGCATTACACAACAAAGAGAAGATGCTATCAAAGAGGATATCTATGCTTCTCGCCTAAATGAAGTCCGAGGGTAAAAAAAAGACAACCAACTACTTTAGCAGTATGAGCAAAGAGAAAACAGAAGTTAATTGTTAGATGAAAGCTAAGATAGAAGTTCTTACAATTGGCTCACTGTAATGGCAAAAAACTATAAACAAAGTGACTTGATCAGAATAACTGATAAAGGACAAAAAACAGAAGCTGAGGAGGAATGATGTTAAGTAATGGGCTCACAGAAAGCAGAATAGAGAGTGAAGACCAAGCTTGAGAAATCTGCGTGTGAAAAAGTACAGTAAGGAGATCTTGAACAGAAAAAGAGTAGGTGTAGTAAACAGCAAAGAATTATGGGGGGAACAGGAATAACATCTAAGTAACATATCAGTGGTAAAGAGAAACACAAACTTGGCCAACTGTATCTACTACAGTTTGAAACCAAACAAAAAACTGTACACTGGGAGCAAGGAGTTGGAGAATTGATGATGGGGAAGAACACAGAGGACACTCAGTGCCCAGGAACAAACAACATCAAAAAACCAAGGAAACCCAAAAAAACGCCCAAATCAGTTAAACTGCAGGAGGATTGATAATGTTTCTAGATCGAAGATTGTTCCTTAAATCTACAGCAAATCAAGGACTTCTGCAAAGGACAACAGACAAATCACACATACATTATTTTTAGGATCTTTCAGATTGAACATTAAACTTCTGTATTTGTTCTTATACTTCGCATCCGTGTCTCGAAAAAAAGAATATAGCTCTCTTTCAATCCTTGTGGCAACTTTTGCTGCTCTCTCCTCAGGAATCTTTAAACTGGAGTCTGTCAATCTATAAGAGGACACAATGGCAAAAATTACAAAATGCATCCAAATATTTAACAGTTTTTCCTTTGCCTTCCAAAGGGAAAGACTTATAAATACAAATAAATAATTTCATTTCTTAATATATCTTTACCTTTTCATAAGAATTTCCTTAAGAGACTGCTTAACACTTTGTCTTATCTGATCAGCAGAAGGCTTGGAAGCTGGCAGGTGTGTTGCACTACTGGATCCTTTCTCATTTTTCTTTTTCTTAATTTCTTGTTTCTCATGCACACCTACCAAAACACAGTTAAAAACTGTAAAATACTCAAGTAGGTTTATTTAGAAATTTTTGCTGCTGATGGAATAATTTTCATGAAATTTTAAATTGCTAAGAACTGATCCTCAAGAAGAAGGACTGGACCCCTAGGATGGATGGTTTGTGTTTGGTTGGGGTTTTTTTCTTCTTTGGTTTGGATTTTATGTTACTTAGATTAATCCAGAACAAAAACTTCCTTAGCAGAAATAGGGAGTTTGCCCTTTGATTTGCAGTGTTTTCATCTACACCAAATTAAGATGACCAGTGCTCATTAGCTTGATCTTAAGTATGATTTTGGACTCTAAATTTTTGTAACAGCATAGATTCATTTTTCAATGAACAAACTAAGAAATAATATACTATGAAGCGCATTTAAGCATAATAAGCTTTACTTTAAAATACCATTTTACATTAAACTTAGCATTTCTGCATCTGTTAGCCATCAAAATTATTTCAACTATAATAATCTCATCGTCTGATTCAGGTAGCATTCAAGGTCATTGTAAATTTTGTGTCATAAATAATTCAAATAATGGGTAAGTCTAATCAAACTAAAATCATTAAAGAAAAATTACTAATTTTCAGAGAGTCAACTGAAAGCTCATTTGTGTCAGCATGTGAACATGTCACTAATTTTGAGCAGCACCCTTCAATTTAGGGAAGAAATGGGAACTAAGTAATATTATTTTTTTCATTTTATACTCAGAAAAAAAAAGAACAAACTGAGCACTGATAAAAATTTCTAGAATACATCAGCACTAGCAAAAGACCAGAGGAGCTAAGTTATGTACTTTTAGACAAAAATTCAAAGCTCGAGTTTCAGAGTAAAAGACACAGTTCTCACACAAAATTTCACTAGCTTTGCTGCTGAGATTTCTGTCCCAAATTACAACAACATTATAATGACCTTAGAAGAAAAATGCTTCCTGGAAGGGAGCTGGGGAGAGGACAAAGGTTGCTGGGAGGGTAAATACGTCCCTTCAACCTTTCAAATGAAGTTTAAATTAAAATCTGATGACTCAGCAAGTAATATAAAGTTCCCCTCTGAGTTGACAAGATTGTCAATTTGTTAATTATTATCAAAAGACATCAGTAAGTCAAAATATAATTTATACAACAATTAAACCAGCTCTATGTATACAAAGCATTTCATACTATTTTATGAAAGAGTATTTTAAAGTCTCATACAATATAAAATAAATTTTAATAGAGATGTCTCTGTACTTTTTCTCACACTTTTGGTCATGTGAGCATCCTCTACTATTGAAACAGAAACACACATTTATCTAGGACACATCTACCTACTAAATAAAACTGAAAAAGAATTGAGAAATAAAGATCATAAATGTTACGGAAACAAACAGCTCTTCCACTATGGAACATGATTTGAAAAAATGATGCTATGAAGAAAGGTATCATCCTTCACAGTACACAGGTGTGAACTGTAGCATGGAGGACATTCCCAAGCCTTGGTACCTGATTTTGTGGACCTTTCCATTGTACTAAGGGATTCTTTACTTATTTTTTCATTTTTATCTTCAGGGGACCGCCGAGGAATTGCAGTAGTTTGTGATCCCTTCCGAGCAGGAACATGCTGCCCTTTTTTAGTATCAGAGTCTCTGGACTCTGGTAAATTCTTCCCATCCCCAGATTCCTGAAAGAAACATTTACACATGTTAGCATGCTACTGAATGCTACAATCAACGTTTACATAATTACCACGTATTTTTCCCATTTTTCCTTTTTACACTGTACAATGTATGCCCTGGATGCATGTATCACCATATAATTTTCTAAAGAATTACCGAACAATATCCCAAATTACTGCCAAGCATTGCTTAACAATCTCTTTTAAATATTGGCTCAAGATACGGAACAGACAATTTGCATTTAAACTCTGTGTTGACAACCACTAAGTTTGCAGTTATTTTGAAAAGTCAGGGATACCGATGAACATCCCTTAACCAGTTTTAGCCACAAAGGTCAGGGATGTTTAGAAAGCATATGTAAATTAAAATTAAAAAGAACAGTTTACATTCCAGAATTTCAATACTACTTCTCAGAAATAAGACAAGCTTACTGACGATTATGTTATCGTGAATATGACATTATATACTAACAAACTGAAGAATTGTCTCAATAATCTTTGTAAATTATCCTTTGGTTAGTACAATTAGACAAAAAGTAGAAAAACTCCAATCAAAGCACTAGGCATTCATTTCTATATACAATCTGAAATAAAACCAACCAAAAACTAAAATACTGTTGCTCTATTGTTTCCTGTTGTTTATTTGCAGCTCATAACACATAGCAAATCGACAGATGTCCTGTAACGCATTTAGCAATCTGGAAGAAAAATGCACTAGGTTCTTCACCATTTCTTTGTACACCTGTATATATAGGTTTATATACACATACAGGAGTAGGACTTCAATGATCTTCATGTGTCACTTCCAACTCAGGATATTCTATATGCATATTACACGAACTTATCCCTGCTCAAAATAAAAAGAGTTCAGCAATACCCTCTTGAAAGAGTCAAGCCACTCAGAAGATGAAGGAACTTTGCAAATAATTTAAATTAGATTCACAAAGATGCCTGAAACATGGTCTAATTGGCAATGGCACAGGCAGAAACCTTCTAACCTCAGAAATTGAGAGAACTTAAAACATTAAATAAGACTCACCCGTCTGAAGATTTTGACTTTGTGCTTCCCAGTGTCCTCCGTCTGCTTCGTTTTTTCAGCCGCTGTATTTAGATTACAAGTAGGTGTTTGCTTTGACACCCCCAGTTTTTCACACTCAATTGCTTTTTCTTCTTTATGCTCAAGTTTCACTTGAGTATCTAGTACATTTTGATCAAAGCACTCCATTTTTTTGTCTTCTTCAGCACAGCACTTCACACACACATACTCTTTATCTTCTTCACCCATCTGCTGCGCTTGAGAAAGGCTCAGTCCAACACAATCACCATGAAACCAATCATCACATCTACCACAACCTACCATAAACCTGAAAACAAAGTAAGATAAAAGTCAGTGAAAACTGTGAAAGAAGACTATGACAGAAGATAGAGCACTTTCAGCAGGATATATCATAATAGCTTTGATCTGTGCATCTCAATTATTTGTTCTTACCTAGTGAGTGATTTTCTTTCGTGCTTTACATCCATCTCCAGCCTTACAACATGGTATGGTCTTCCCAAAAGGTTTTTTTTTTCCTTTTTGCTTTTTACAATACTCCAAGAGACTATCAAATCTCACAGTGCTTGTGTAACTTGCTTCCAAACCCTAACAAGCTTCTTTTCAAATTACTATTAATGTTCTTAAGAATGTTAAAAATCAAAACCAAAAATCCAGCAACTTTCAGTAAATTTGTTTGAAAATACTTGAAAATTTTCTTGCAAGATATTATCCTTGCTTTCCTACAAATATGATTGTCATCATTCATCACAAACTCATCAGCAGCTGCAATCTTCCACAGCACTATGAGGTCTATAAATGTTCTGACAAACACAATGGGTATATCAACCTATTCTAAATTAGTTGGTATCTTACATCTCATTCCTTAGACCATTACTACTAAATTATTTCTAGAAAGCTGCTTTTCATTCTCTTTACTGGTGAATATAGGCCAGGAGTTTGGCTTCCAAAACCACCAGTCTAGCTTGCAGTGACTGTTTTTGTTTAAATGTGGTACACAGTTTTGTGCTACTCTGCCATTTTATTCAGAGCTAAGTTATTTAAAGAATGCTTCAAATACCAAAATGACCATCCTTTAATGGACACCCTTCAACTCACTTAACTGCATTATTTAAAAGCAGAACCAACTTTAACACAGATTGTACTTTCACTGCAAAGATCACCTGGTCTAAAATAAAAACATGATCTCGATTTTGTAGAAGCATTTTGAAAACTTCATCAGGTATAATGAACAGCTAATTGCACGATAGGTACAATTTCCAGTTCAAGTATTTGGGAATGATGTGGAATTTCAAAGTTTCACAGGCTAAAAACCAATTACTTCAGTAGATTAATGTGGTAGGAATTATTTTTTACAAATAATGAACATGGCACCAAGGAACAGCTTTCAAATGATGCAGGAAGATCTCTTGTGATATCCATTTCCATTCTCTTTCCCCTTTCATATTTTTGAAGGGTCAGGGGTGGGGGGAGCAGGGATTGCTTGTTGGCTTTCCGTGTGTGTTTTTGTTTGTTTGGGTTTTATTGTTCAATTTTTATTTCTTATTTTCATTTTGTTTTATACTTACATAAACTATATTCAAGATACGTACTTTAACATAGAGTCCAGATGAAGAAAATCCAGAAAGACTGTAAGTGTATTAAAGAACGCAGAAGTTCTTTGGTAACACTAAAAAATTATTTACTGAATTCCTAGGTTTTGAATTTCACAGAAGACAGACCTGACTTAAAAAGTAATTCATGAAAATCTGATCATTTCAGCAATATATTTAAGAGCTAAATATGCTGACCTACAAACCCTATTTCTTTAACCTAATACCTTATAATCTCTTCCATAAGGTGATTCCAAGCAAAATGATACCTAACTTAGGTATGCCCCCACTCAGGCTATCTGCTGACTTACCTACTTGGTGGAACCATATAAACATTACAGGATGTGCTTACAGCAACTCTCATTGTCCAGAACTGTAAATCAATGTTCCAGGTGGCTTGATGCAGGTATTGTATTCAAAAATTACTGTTACCTCAGAGATGAAAGCTCTTATTAGCAGCAGACATTTGAAACAAAAGAAGAAATAACTGGATGTTCTGTCCCTCCCTACTCAAAATATGTCAGGATTACATTCTGCTGAAGAAAATATTATTTTGATACAAAATGAGTCTGAGAAGTTTTAGAGGTCCATCAGATTGAGAAAAGCCTATGATGATGTTTGCTAGATTTGAAGAAACTGGTTTTTAAAATAGTTTGGGAAGAAAAATACTTTCTCCTTTTGAATTTTCTTTTTCTGAGCTGCAAGTACATTAATAGTATTACTTGTCACTAGCAAACAGCATCTGCCAATCTACTTCCTAATTTTAATTAGAAAGGCAGAGGTTCCTTCATGTTTTGTCAGTATCTCAATCTTTCCAGATTCACGTTCCAGAAAATTGCAAAAACAAGAAAGGTAATGTTAGGGCACAATTACTTTTGATGGCCTCAGCAGAGTAATACTACAGCATTTATAAACACAACAGAAAAACAAGAAAGAAGCAACAGGACTGCTACACAAACCTCACCGCTCCTTTCTGAGAGCTTGGAGCTAAACATGCATGGGCAGGAAATATAAGGTGAGTCCCTATTTCATAACTGCAAAGGTCCACAGTGGGTGCTTTACACAGAACACATCTTGCACCTCTGCAATAAAATACTAATAAAGCTCTGGGAACAATGAAACTGGTTACAAAAATTCCCCATGTGAGATTTTCTGCAAAAGCTGAAATAAATTCAAACCACACAGCCAAAGCATCATGCTTAAAGGGTGTTTTGGTGTCCTAAGGAATTAATGCCTGTGGTTGAAAAATAAAAGGAAACCAAGAATACACCATCATGAAACCACAACTGCTATTAATTGAATTTTTATTAAAATATATGTAATTTTTCCTCAGTTTGTAAATTCATGCATCGGAGACTAATTTGTTATATGAGGAAGACGGACTGCAGCATTTAGTAACCAAAACAAACTTTTGATTTGTGTTTAGAAAATGGATATTTGCTGAAGAGATTAAACTAAAATGCTCAAGATGCTGCACCACCATCAACTTTAAATTGACAGCATATGGAATTTTTCAGCTTAGCTCACACATATTAAGGGAGGCAATAGAGATGGTGTGCAAGTAAGGCACTAGAATAAGTATCCAGTATTAAATCTTTATTTTCAGGTCTATCAAATAAATAATAAAAATCTTAAAAGTCAAAGAACCCTACAATGAATTTCACTCAGAAAAGACCATTCTTCACTAAGACTACACACCAAGAGAGAGGTCATTCAAGCAAACTACTGAAGATGGAAGATTCATTTGGCTTCATTCCAGTCCTCACGACAAGGTTTCAGTTACACTGTATTTTAACACACACAACAAAACTAAAATTCAGGATTCAGAAACCAAGACTACAAAAAGAATCAGGATATATCCATGATGTCTTTTCTATACAACACAATGTATTGTTTACAATTGTTTTGCTTAAACCTAGTTATACAAAATGGTAATAAAAACACTAGTGCTGCCTGCCTAAAAAAATTCACTATTTCTACTAATTGGGGCTTTTTTTCCCACACTAGTCAAATGCAAAACTGCCACTTTTGAGGCTGGGAGAGAACATACTGATTTTGAAACCAGTAATGTAGGTAATCCTTTTTACCATAAGACCACTTTTACATCTCTGCCTGTTTCCCTCGCCTGCACACAAAACTATGATTTGTAGCAATTATAATTAGGTAATGGGCAATATTCAATCTAAAAAAGGGAGTCAAGATAAACTGAAGCCTGGTTTGAGGGCTCAAGGATGTCCTTTTGCACAGTTGTTATTTTTGACTGAAGCAGTTCTGGTATCCTGGACTAGTAAAACATCAACGTTTCTGACTGTAGATTGCTTCAAATCTGAAGTGCAGGACTTTACCCATGTTGTAAGGCTGGATTGGAAGATGTAAAGCTGAAAGAGAAAGAAAAGTATATTTTAAGATATTAAATCATGCCACATTCAATAAAAGACTTGCTTTCATTGGACTTCAATATAAAAAAATTTTTTTGGAAGAAAAAAATTTTTAAAAGCTGACGAGTGACAGCACACAGTACTATAGCTCACTGGGACTTCTGCATAGATTATGCTACAGTTTCATCCCTTTAAAGAATCCTCTTGGTAGTCCACATGTCAGCATGAAAAGAGAAACCTTAAAATCAGAAAGTAACAGATGGAACATAAGAAGAGACAGAATAATTAATGCAAACCTGCCACAACCTCTCTTATGATCCGAATACTTCCTCTGGTGTGTTATTTGCAATAAATTAAATTCATTTCTTAGATGAAATAGTCAGGACAATTTATTTTCTAAATATATGGACCATATTTTAAAATTACCTTTATATTCAAGTTATGTAACAGCAGCAAGTTTCCAGAGAAAATCATTACTGTAAAATGGGCAGAAACCACCTTACCCATAAAGCAGATTTTCATTGTAAAGCTATACTTAAAGCAAAATAAAAATCAGGAGCTGTCAAGGGTTATTCATCAGTGTGGGATAGAATTACAAAATCAGCATTTTAAGATTAACTAATAATGCACTGCCACAGAAAATCATTTAGTTTCAAAACAATTGCTTCTCTTTAATCCTTCATGCTTATGGCACATAGCAATTGGGAAAAATACCACAACCGGACTCAAATCTTAACAAAAAAAGCCCAAACCAAACTATTCAAAAGAACACCCTACCCCAAACTCACTTAGGAGGAGTTCACTTTTTAAGGACTTCAGTATTTAAAGCAAGTCCCTCATCTGCACTTTGCCCCTTAATGGCACTGCTCACCAATCTTCTACAGATCTGTTGTAAACTTGCATTAACATTTCAACTGTTTCTCTGCTGCAGTCCAGCCAATGTTAAAGCAGGGACATGATATTCATGGCATGGCAGCTTCAGCAGAATGTATGTTCCACATCAGTGAAGTAGCATGGTTTGATATAAAGCTCAAATGAAATATGGTCTGTCAAAAAAAAAAAATCTGCACTACCTTTTAAGCGCACAGAGACATGAGCAGTTCCACTTGCTTCCTTTATGACAAAGTCTAACACAAGTGACATGATTTTTCAAGTTCTGATCTTCTAGAAAAAACCCATAAACCTATCTCAATCGTTAGCAGCAGATCTCCTTACATGGAATTTGCAGCATACGAAAAAGACACTGCAAACTTATTGCCTAAGTACTAAATTTCAATTACCCATCTCTTATGCCAGATGTTTCTTCTCTTTCTTAAAGGCATAGTTTTCTTTGCTATTTATATTACAGGAACCCCCTCCAAGTAGGAAGCAGCAGGAAGATAAATAACCCTATGCTTTTTGAATTAAAGATGAATTCATGAAACATGCCAAACAGCAAAGCCAAAACCACTAAATGTCCTCAAAACCCTGAAAATAAAACAGTACATTTCCTAATATTAATTACAAACCTGCACTAAAAATTATGCATATATGAAGAAATATGTACATATTATATATAATCATTAAGGGAACCTCCATTACAAGTGGATTCTACACACATTGCATGTTGCAGGATAAGCATAATATGCTTTATAAAGTGCATGCATAAGCACCTTGTATTTATGCTCATCTTTCATAAAAATATTTTAGACAACTTATGGTATTCATTTGCTTGTTTCCTTAATGCCACTGGTATTAATAATAATCTTGCCAATACTGCAGCATAGTAACATAATCCATACAAAATCTACAAATACAATTATGTAACCGTAAATAAAAATCACAGTGGAGGCCTTCCCTTTGTTAATTATGCATTACAGTGTTGTTCTGTTTATACTGTCATTCAGGTTTTCTACAGCTGTGGGTGGAAAGGCACAATAGCTTTTAATGCTGCAAGGCTTTTCACAGAGGAAGAAAGCAGTAACAGAGGCAGAAAATTTAAAAGCATCATCCATTACTGTAAACTGATGACATCTTGCATAATCTGCTGCTTAACACACTCATACCACCTAATGGACATTTACTAGAACTCAGGCACCATTATTATTCTAATTACTGTTCCTTGGGAAGAATGCTCTCACAACAAATAGTTTGTTTTTTATGATGCACTCACGCCAGGCATCACCACCCTAAAAAAATATGCATTTGTAATTTAAAGTTTGGAGCCTCAAGCTCCTTTCTCAACCACTCTCTTTTGTATTGCCTATGCAAATTGCATGATAACCTGGATCCACTATAATTCACTCACATTTAGCACTATTTTTAAAATAAAAATCTCCTAATAATCCTTAGTAGGGGTAAAAATGGTTTGCAGTTTGCATCCATCAGCCAAAGTACTTTTTTGTACGGCAGTTCTAAAGGAACATTTTAGGAATTATGTGTAAGCAAGAAATCAAGAATACTGTACCTTTGCTAAATCAACTTCAGTACTTTCCAATTAGTTACCTTTTACAACATTACTAACTTTTCCTCCATATTAAAGCATAATTGAAATGTGGGGGGAAGGAATACCCTAAGTAAAATCTATTCCTGTAAAGCTTAAACTGGCCTCAAACCTCACAGAAAAATTATGTCTGACCACTCAAACTGGATTATCAAAGCCCAAGCAACAACAAAACAAAACAAAACAAAAAAACTCACAAAACAACAGCAGAAGAGAACCCTCAAACTCCTACAGGCTATTAGAAAAATCTTACTTGGAATTGTTGAAATCAAGACAAAGTCACCAAATTAAAGTTACAAACTTGCTCTGTAATGTTTTCTAGAACATCTGCTTAGAAACAGAGCATCCCAAGTTGTATTGAATTATTAAACCAAAATTGATCAAATTTCTTGTTAAAGAAGATAAGTTACAAACAAGGGAGACAATCTGAAAAATGCCTGTTAGATTTTGTCTACTTGTACAAGCAAGGAACCAGTTCAGACCTCCAGCTGCAGAGAATTTGAACATCTACAGTGAAAAGCAGAGAAATTTTACATTAGCAGATTTCTCAATGTCTGCAGAGCTACCATCTTCATTTTGCACTATGCTGAGAAATTATGTATTATTTTTAAAATTCAACTACCTTTAAAGACCTTTAATCTGTATTCTGGAAAAGTAACTATTGTTTGTGACAAAGCTTAGTATTTTCAGCATCATTAAGAATTTGAGTAGTAACTTCAAATTTTTCAATGTGATATGCATATCCATAGACACACACTTTTAATCTATAGGCAAATGAAAACTTTTGCATATGATTTATGTTATTAGCTGATTAGAAAACATCTGATAGCAATATGGGAACACACTGGCAACGTCAAACATGTTGAAAATACTAGGAGCAACAACTCAAACCCTGAAAATATGAAAAACTGAAAAAATACCCTTTCAGATGTGCTGAAAATTACAAAAGTCATCTGACTTGTGTAGAAACACAAGACTTAGTTTTCATATGAAAGAGAAATTCTTTTTAGTCATGTAGCAAAGATACACCACAGTACATCAAGCACACAGGCTGAAAGAGTCCTAAAGCCAAACACTGGCAACCCATTCTCTGAGTAATGAAAAAATATATATAAAATAGCTATGATGGGTACAGCTCATAAACTTCAAGACAAACGGAAGAGAGAGCAAGAAGTAAGTCATTGTTCAAAGCTCAGGTGCCAAACAATGATGATCTATTAACAGAAAGCAAGCAAACATTGTCTCTTACAAAGCAAGATGTTATAACTTGTAAACTTTTTTGATCATGCAAACCTCATGTTCATAAAACAGAATTCCTCCTTTCCCAAACCCACTGTATCTGCAGTACAAGGTAAGTATACTCTGACTTTGCATGTGGCCAGCAAATTACTGCATGTGTTCCTAAAGATACAAATTCACTTCATTTGCCATGTGCTGATCTGAAATAAAACAACATTGAAGTACCATCCTTCTACTCCTGTTCTAATAGGCAGAGTAAAATTACTCTGGGTCTGTGTAAGGCCTGTGTAAGCATCGCCCTTTGGGAATTCTGTACACAAAGAAAGCTGATGCCACAATTTCCACACATCACCTTCAACCTGAATCAATTCTCCAAGCTTCGGATTACAATAACAACAAGTGGCTTTACATTTATTAGAGAAAATACACAAAGGTTCTAGTGACTACTACTCTGCATTCCGAATTTTAAATGTTACTTTAATATGACATCCTGCAAAGCTCTTGGCAAATTACTTCCCAATTTGGGGCTGCAACTTCAGTTTAACTTCTTCTCCTATAAGCAATTTCAACCACAGCATTGAATAAAAGTCTCAAAATTGAAATTACCACAGAGCTATAAACAAAAATGTTGTTTTCACATCTTAGCTCTGCCTTTGAGATTTATTGAACATACAGCATTTGTGTCTTACACTTTCTCATCTTCTCTTATACAATGAGAAAAAAGGGTAAGAGTGACCAGCTAGGTGGTTTCAAAAGGGAAACAAAAATTCCTTGAAAAGTAGTCCAAACAACAAACTAAAATCCCCTTTTCATTACAGTAAATGTTGATAGTTTTGATGGGTTTCCAAGAGACAGAATTCAAGTTTATCATCATACACTTCTCTTTTGCACTGTACTAGAAGTATTTTCTTTTTCTCGCTCTAATAATTAAATTAGGACAAAATGCCAAGGCACAGGAGACAAAAATTTTGCTTTCTCTGATATCTTAATAATAGCAAATGAATCTGCAAGTTTAAGTTATTTGTAGCACAAAACTACGAAGTAATCTGAAAAAATTAAAATTTTATTACTTAGACTAGTAATAAGCAAAAGTCATGCACTGACAGTCTTAAATTTTCTGTTATTAGGCATGAAGCTCAATAGTGCAAGTTTCCTTATTCCACTACTGTGTCTCACTCTCTTGTTGTTTTGCATACAAAAATTTTGTGTTTATGTGCTAAAAATCTTTCTATGTTTAGCAAATCTGATTATCTTCTGCCAAAAGTGCTGGTTGTGTCCACAGTTTTGCTATGCAGACATAGAAAGTAACACAACTCCAACAAAAAACCCCAAAACGCTGAAGACTGACATTACAAAACTGATGATACCCATAATTAGCATCTGTGGCAACTCATGGGCTGTCTCAATTCAACCTCAGCTGGTGATTCATACAATATATTATTATTCTGGCAGCACTAAGAACTGGCAATGCAAAATTGGGTTTGTTGAACTCAATCCTATATTGATGTGTATTCCTGTATCTTCTGTAATGCTACTTTGACTTTATAAACTAAAATAAGTAGAATTAACTGAGTCACTGCCACATCTCACACTGGTTAGATCCATTTAGCAAGAAAAATTAAGACTTTCTGAACTCTAACAAGAGTTGAAAAAAAACCAAACCACAGTGTTTTTTAAGCAAAAATAGAAAGAATATAGCACAAGTCAAACCTGCATTCTTAACAGCTATCAAGTATTTTAAATTCCAAATACTATATTTTGCTTTAAAAATACCTACAGAACCATTTTTTTAATCCAGAAAGCAACCTTTTGGGATGTAAACAATTCACTGAAATACAGGCTACTCATACAGTTTTACTGTCATGGTAATGCCTAAGATGACAAAAACTAAGGAAATGCAACCTGCTTAAAATTAAACACTCTTACAAAGACACAGATGATATGAGTCTTAAAAGGAAATAAAGAAAATAAAACCACATGGAACTAAATTTGAGCACCCCTTTAACCAGGTAATCCTCAGCAACCAGGCAGAGCAAACCTCTTATTAATTCTTTTAGAAGGCCACAATGATGCAGTTACTGTAACTGTGCAGTAAATGAATTTTCCTGCATTTGTTTTTCAGATAGGATACAATGAGTCAATAAAGCTCAGAAGGGCCTCTTAGATACAAACAAATGGCAAAAAAACCTCTCAGGTGCCAAAGGTAGTTGTTCCATATTTCACTCTGATGTATGGAGTTCTAAAGCACAATGACTAAAAATTACTATTAAAACTTTTCTCTCATAAGCTAGTCACAAATATCTTCAATTTGACATTAAAAAACCAAAAACTAGGCTAGCAGGTAGAACAGCAACAAAAAATACTTCAATATTAAAACACAGGATGTGTAATAAAGGAATTCTCATTCTTGGACTAATAGATCATTAATGAAACTTAATGGTCTTTTTCAGCTCACTTACTGTGTAGAACAAGTTTTGCCACAGAGGGATATTATCAACTTCAGATGCAACCTCATTATTAAGCTTAAAGGCAATTTCAGATATGCCCATGTGGAAGTTTTGTGGGGTTTTTTCATATTCTTCTTTCTCTCCTCCCTAGCAATTACTTAATTACAGTTACATGAAACCTCAGGGCACTGATTACAAAAAGTGAAAAAAAAAATATCTCTGCATCTCTGCTATTAGGATTGGACCTATACCAGATAAAAGTCACATGCAAACAATTATTTGATTTTTTTGGTTTATGATCCTTCCACTTCAGAGGTTTCTGGAAAGAAGGAAATGACAACCTGGAACACAGATATCTAATTTTTTTTTCTGTGAAAAAAGTCAAGCTTAAAGTGCATAATTAAACAGCATAGAAGAATTATACAGTCATCAAAATATGTACTCATATAATAAAACATTTGTATTCAAACTTTTGGGCCAAACTACTTTCTAATGCTCAGTTTAAACAATCAAAAAAAAGTGTATGAGTGCAAAGGAAATTAACTGACTGTATGACATACAGACTTGTATTGCTGGACTAGGACTTTGTTTTGGCATGAGCAGCGTAAAACATTTGGTGGAAGGAAAAAAATTACCTTCCAAGACCAGTAATAAATTCCTAAAACACACTGCCACACACACCTGTTGCCATGTGGCTTTTTGCAAAAGCCACACTGTTTGCTGGGCACCCAAATATGTTTGCTTTCACTAGCAGAGTTATGTTCCAAGCCTTCCTTTTTAACAGTGGAAATGTTATCTGGAATGAACAACGGAGGTTCATCAAGTGAAAGACTTTTGCTACTTCTTCTCTGGCGAGGTTGGAGATTCCTATCGTTTCTTTTTGACTTGTTTTTTTCCTTATCATCCTCCTTCAGATGGTCTACAACAGAGGGATCTTTAGTCTCTGCTTCTTCCTTTGTAGAGTTATTTGCTTTTAGCCCAGTTGCAAGTTGGTGTTTGCTGGCTTGCTTCTGACCAGGATGTGAAACATGACCTGACACTGAATGCACAGAGTGGTGGGTATCTTTAGAACAGCTTTGAGGAGTAGGAGATTTCTCACTTGCTTTTTGAACTGATAACTTCTGGGCTTGCCCAGAAGTCTGGACTCGGGGTATTTTCTTTAGCTTTGTGTTGGTGTGTGTTTTTACAGTCACCCCTGAAATGCTACTCTTTGCTTTCAAACCCAGATCAGCTTGTTTCTTTCTAATTTTAACTGGGTTACTTGGATGCTGCTGACTCTCTTGCTCATCTGCATTTCGCTTCAGACTTGCTGCAGAGGGACTGTGAAGGCCCGAAACAGCAACACCAGCTCTCGTTCTCGACCGAGTCGTTTCTTGTTGCACTGACCCTGATTTCTGCCGAGTACCTGCACTCAGATTTTGTTTATTCTGTACTATGGATTTACTATGGCGGGGCCTAATGTTCTTTTCACATTTTGTTGAAATACCAATTTGTTTCTCGTCATCCTGCAATTTTGATGCCTCTGGGCCTTCTACTTTAGTACTGTCAATCAGCTGCTGTACATTTTGGCTTGACTGGTCAACAGCAGTGCTTTCCAAAATGCTATTTCCTGGGTCAGCTGAAGTAAACTCTTTGCTTTTCAAGTCTTTATTATCACAGTCTGTACTGTCCAATAGTTTCTCAGATGGAGTTTCAGTTTTCTCCATTCCTTTGTCATCACCTCCAGCTTCTGTTACACATTCTTTTACTGACAATGCATTTTCATCAAGAACTTCCACACTGTGGGAACCTGAACTGCAATCAACCCCCTCTTTGACAGAGCTGGACGCATTTGAAAAGGTCTCACAAATACCATCTGTATTCAAGCCAGCACTGGATGAATCAGTATCTTTTCCAGTGATTTCAATTTGATCATGTTCTTCTGCTTTCTTCTCTGATTCCTCTGCTTTATTATCAGTCTTTTCTTCTGAAGAATTTTCCAAGCCCATTGAATCAATCACATCACTTGTTTCATTTTTAATGGGAATCATTTCAGTATCTGCAGATACTGAACAAACTGACTCAGCACCCCCAGAGTCAGTGTTCATTGCAACCTCTACTATTTCCTTTGTTTCCCCAGGAGAAGGAGAACATGGTTCTGTTAAATTAGCACAACTTAACTCTTGGGATGTTTCTTCAACTTTTGCCTGCTCAGGTGTTTCAGACTTTATTTCTTTCACATCTTCAGGACCAGGCAGACATTTTGTATTACTTTGGGATGCTGTTACTGCTGCTGCTGCTCCTTCCAACTGTCCTGATCGTCTTGTACTACGCCTAACCTCCCTAGGCTGCTCTGCTTTCAGGCGTGCTGCAACATCTGTCTCTTTAACTGGACTTCTCTCTTGTTTCTGTCCATTTTTTGGAGCAGATCCACTTTTTACAGATGATTTCTTGGTATTAAGAGGAGGAGCAACATTCGAGCGCTTGGCTAGCGTGCTCTGCCGCAAACTCCGTACAGGTTCTAGGAAGGGAAGAAGAAAATCTCTTAGCTATTCTGCTTCCTTCTTTTTGCAAATACAAGATTTGCCTAGAACAAAAGTGACTTACCCCAATTTAGCTTTCTGGATACAAAGAGGACTTAAAACTTAGTTATTTACTAAACTTAAAAACCTCCCCAAAGCTAAATGATTTGCATTTCAATTTCACACAGACATAGTTTGGATGTAAAATCCCATAATTCTAAAAGCTATGGAATTTCTACTTAGTATATACAAAACACAAGTGATGATAGAAAGACAATCCAAACTGACTCTACTTTTTTACCACTCATCCTTTTCTACCTCAAACAAAAATTGCACAAGCCATATTGTGATTAGAAATATAACTGAAGTTTAAAAATCTTTTAGAGAACAGTCTACAAATCTGAGATCCAGTCACATTCTTAGCTGACAACTACTTTTATATTTTCTAAACAAGTAACTATTCCAGTGGCTTTCTAAACAGCATAATCACCTGCTTTGTACCACAGGCTCTTATTTAAATTTTAATTGCCATAATAAATAATTTTATCTTTTTAACTCAACCTGCTCTAGAGGGAATAAGCAGAGCAGTAAATAACTCCAGTTCAACAAGTTAGAAATCCCATAACTACAATAAATTAGCTAACAGAAAGAATTAAAATATTTTAATAAAATATTAAGTATCTTGAGATATTTGGATTAAAGACTTTCTGACTGCAATTACTATAACCTAATTCAAAGTAAAAAGAGAATATGCTAATAAAAATAGAATCAAAACTTTACCTGGAAATAAGAGACATGCTAACCTTATAGTCCAATGCTGTTTTGCAACTCCATCATGCTTTTGTTAGTGAAGAACGACATTATTAATCTTATGTAGGTGAAAGGATCAAAATCTCAAAAACTAGTTTAATGACCATAAGGAAGACACTAAATATTTATTAAATAGGAATTCTAATTGACTCATATCCTATGGATGCCAGCTTCTAGCTGCAGTGTATGAAAAAGGAAGTTTCTATATTGGAATTCACACAACCAAGTTAAATTTATAAATGTTGGGATTTTAAAGATTTGATTTACTTCACATGTGCAAACACAATCAGTAATGACCTTGTGCCATTAAACGTGGTGATTTCCTCGGCGATGTGACTGACGCTTCTTCAGCACGGCTTCTCAAATTCCTATTAGGTAAAGCAAGCTCATCGTCATCAATGGTGTCATTACCACTCTCTTTAACTCCTTCTTCATCCATAGTATCATCAAGACCAGTAACTGGAAAAAGAAACAAACAAAAAAGAGCCTAAAACTTAAAATGATCAAAAAGTATTGCAGCTATAATGCTGAGCAAGACAGGGCAAGAGACATTAAAAAAATAAACTGGCCATGTAAAATCAAACAAAAGAGAAAAAAAAAGAAGAAATAAAGGACAGAAAATTCCCATGTGAGGCAGTTTCAGTGCAGAAGAAGCTATCACCCACAGTTTAAAAATCCTGTAGATAGTCCTCACAGCTTTTTTGTGGACTCACATTTTTATTGCTTTTTTTTGCCACAGGAATGTCCCCAGTCTTAGAGGATCAGCTGCCCCTCACTGTCCCTTCCCACCTAAGAGAAAGTGAAGAAAGGTAAACAGCAGAAAGAGCTGATCCAGAAGTGCAGAGTGTAAAAATCACAGTTTTCTGACAGGATACCATTTTAAAACTCTCAGCCCCACCCACACCACATATCTGTGCCTGTAATGTGTTTTTGGAAGAGCTTTAAGTGTAGCAAGCACTCAACCTCCCAGGAGAGACCGGGAACATTGCCACTGGTGAACTCCTATCCTCCACTAACCTGAGAAAGGTCCCAGAGGCTGCTCCTGAAAACAGGTTTCCTAAGAGGCAGTCAGGTCACTACACCAGCCATTCTCCTCACTTGCTCTAAATTTGGTTCTTGCAGTGGTAGCCTCTCCTAGTTAAAGATCCTACGTGTGATTAATGAATCCTGGTCCCCATGAGATGCAAAATTTGTGAGATCAAGCCAAACACCCAAGTGACTTTACAAAACACACAGGAAGGTCTAACAAATACAACAGACTCCCAACAATCAAGCATGACTGTTTTTCACTACTAAGACACAAACCTTGAAGCATTTTTAAGATAAACTCACATGACACATATAAGATATCTAAAAATTTCTAAAAATTGCTCACTTAAAATTATATAAATTAACACATCAATCAGAAAAGTAAAAAAGCAAGAAGTTAAATTAAAAATTGTTAGAATTTTTAGACCATCTCAGAAAATCTGTCAACTCCTGGTCCTTCTCAAGTTTGGTATTACTGAAATTTAAAAAAAAAAAATGAAAAAACAAAGTAACCAAGCAACATGTTAGAATTTCTAATATTAGAAAGTTTTTTATCAGTCTCTTAAGGAAGGCTGATCATGGCACCAGGCAATCAGCATTCTGAACTTCTGTAATCAGATGGGTGCCAGGAGCTGAAAACTAGGGAGTTTAAACTAACAATTTATGGTCATTTATTTTATTTTAAGCAATATTTTTAGTTAGTACATTGTACACATCAGTTACAAGGAAAATGTTTGTGGAAATTACTGTCCACTTCCACTCTCCAATCCACAGTGCCACCTTTTAATCTGTGTGTGTTTACAAACATACAGATACCACATGCAAGGTGCATGAGGCTGATAAATTTGGTCTTACTCCACTCAAGAGTGTTCCTTAATCCCTTATTTGCTATAAGCTACATACTGGACACACTAGCAAAAAAATTACATTGTAACTGCCCTATTAGACATTTTCCCAGTAAATATCTAATACTAGCTATTGTCTAAGATGGAAACCTGAATGAGAAGGACGCTCACTCTAACTCCAGCTGCCCGTTCTCATGTTCTCAAAGATTATATCCTCCCAGCAGCTCTGCACTTTGGTATTTGTGTTTTCACAGTGTTCCTGCAACACACAAAACTGGCTTTTGGGAACAGACTGTGACAAAAGAGACTCCTTTCACATCCACTTGTTCTTTCTGTGAGAACTAAATTACAAACTGTTGAAGACAGCATGAAAAATAAAAACTATTAGAATAGCTTCTGAAACAACTTTGGAGCATATTAAAAGGCTGACATTTGTCTTGGGCTTTACAACATTCTTGCTCAAGTTACGGAATTTCTACACCCTCCCTTCTTAATAACAAGAGACACATTCAGTCCATTATTGACAGACAGTGTGAAATATTAGAATTAAAGTATTTTCATACTTACAAGACTCTGTGCTGTAGCTTTAATTTTACAGAGGAATTGAAGCACAGAATCTTGCTAATTTCAAACCACCTGAGCTACAACTCAGCTAGTAAAGATAGTCTCATGAGGCTCCTGATGAGGAGCATTCCACACAGACCCTGCTGGGAAGAGAAAAATGACAGAGAACAGCAATAGATACAAAGAAGACTAGAAAAGTAAATTATGAAGGAGAAGTGGAGGTAAAGAAACAACCCTAAGAAAGGTAAACCAACAAAAGCAAAATCAGAAAGAACAAAAAAAAGCAGAGATGATCTTAGTAACAAATATCTAAATATTATCTCAGCATTAAGTATAGAAATTTAAAAAAAGGAAAAAATAAAAAAGGAATAAAGACAGAACTTATCTGAACAGAAGAGTTGTACACCAGTGTACAACTGAACAGATTGCAAATAAGAAAAGTACAAGTCACATTCAACATATTTAGTCACATTCAGCATATTTATACTGGAAAAGGCACCACTGACCTTCACCTTACTATTTTGAGTTTCTCCATTACTTGCAAAGTATCTGAACTTCTAAACTGCTGGTCTGTACTGCTGACTCACTTTTCTATATGTTATACCATAATAGAACAGTATTCAGTAAAAACAGTCTACTTACAAAATTAAAGCAGTGAGTGCTTTCCCTATGCTAAAACAAAAGCATGACCATTTTTTAATTTTTTAGCAATGTAAAACGTAAGAAAACAAGCCTTACTTTATGGTAAAAGAGGAGGTAAGGAGAAGGAAAAACCCCTAAACACAGCATCAAAAACTATGATGTTTATAAATCTTTATGTTTATTAACATAAGACTTTCTTCCATTATTTTCAGCCAAAACTAAGACAGAAATACTTAGTTTTTTGACACACTGACCAAGGTAAATATAAAGTGTAGAAATAAATTTTTTCTCTGTAGATGTTAGTACTGGATTTCTTTTGCTTAGGTAAGCACACCAAACAGAACATCACTGTTGCTCCTGCTTGCACTGTGTCCAGCTGAATCACACTAATGGCCGGAATGTGCAAATCCACAGCAGACTCCATATAAACATCACAGATTATATGGAAATGGTTGAACATTGTAAAATTTCTGCATTACATGGGAATACCAACACAGAGATGTAACATAATTCTTCAATGAAAAGAACAGTTACAGTCTAAAGCAGTAACTAACACATCCAGGTAAGCCTTCAGAAGAGCCAATAAACTCCAGTGAAACAATAAAATATATAAAGATAGTGATATTTTGTCAGTAAGTCTCAAGATCATAAATGAGGATGGTATACTTTCTATGAGAAACCTTCTTCCTATTGATATTTGTGATGCACATATTCAAGAAACAAGATTAAAAATACTTTCTGCTAAAAGAAGACATATTTTCAAGAGAAATTATGTGACTGATGATGTAACTTACATAAGGAAACATCAAATTCCAACTGTTTTACAAAAGTTTGCCTGTAATTTATTGAAATGAGAATTTGCCTGCGAGTACTTTGAGCTGACTGTCCAGTGCAAGAAAAGAATCACAGTAAGTAACATGAAATATTAACTAAACACTTGCTCCCATTCTCCATTAATGTCTGTGTTGTTAAGAGGTAATTTTACAGTCTTTAGAATAAAGATGTATGAAAATCAACTAGGATAAATAAACTTAATACAGCATGTATCTTGACAGAGGACTGCATGCCCATTTTATTAAAAAGATGGAGCTACATCACAAACTTACTGAATAGTGGTTCTTTAGAGCACAAGCCTGTTACATTGGAAATAAGGAGCAGAAAAACAAATTTCAACAAAGTAAAATCACCACATCAAACCAAGCACTTTAATGTAAATTAATTAATTTTATTAAGAAGGGAGTCTTCATGTATTTACAAATCAGAGAGCTAATCTAAATTGCTTTGCAAATCTTAGTACAGATCCAACCTCTCTCCACCCATGAAACTGATCCAAAGGCATACTAAATACTTCAGAAGGACCTACACTGGGGAATATAAACAGAAAAAGGCACAAACTATGCTCCAGATTCTCAAGACCAATACAATACATTTAAATTTTATACAGAAAAGTTACTACCTTGGTCATAAAACACTGTGTAGCTGCTCTATGGACAGCTTGGAAGAAGGAAGGCATAAAGAGGTAAGAAAACTGAGAGAAACAACTGTAAACCAAATTTTGGAATCTCAAAGTCACATTCAAAATTACTTCAAATGTAGGAGGAAAAATACATGTACATTTGGCTTTAGTGAAAAGAGCCCAAAATGCCTAACACAGCCAGACATCACGCAGCTAAAGAAAAGAGTATTTGTAGTCAGAAAAACTGGTTTGGCTTCAAAGATTCAGTAGCTAATAATGATTTTAGCAGAGGTAATGCTGCTTTTAACAATACTCATGAAAACACAGGATAAAACTAGAAAAAGCAGACTGCACTTCAGGGAAACACTTTCCCAGCAGCAATCCAGAGGGACAGGAAAAAAAAGGCAATTAAAAAGATGTCCCTAACACATTTTGTGATTCTTACAGCAGCAGTCTTTATCATTTCTGGTAAGTACCTGATTTGATAAACATACCCATAAACTAAATGAGTTAAAAGCTTGATTTTAATATGAAATCTAGAAATGTCTCCAGATGATATGCAATTAAAATTCCATTCCCTGTATTATAAATATAACAAATCAAACTACCCCAGTAAATGACATCCTGAAAAGCTACACAGTTTGTGATTACCAATTCAATTTACCTAGAATTACCAATTTATTATGAATGCTAAGTTATTTAGCTCACTGGCATGCAACCAGTATGACCTGCTATGTTCACAGGTGGATAAGTTTCTAGCATGTCTTCCAGCAAGAACAAAACAAAACAGAAAACCTATCACTAGGGTACCATTCAAAGTTGCAATTAGTGTGTTGCTCTTAAAAGAATTCTGTCATATTCTAGACTTCAGCATTTCATCTTATCAATGAACTGCTCAATAAGGCAAAGAAATCAACACAACACCAAAAGCATGCTTCCACACCCACTCACACCACTCAAACATTTAAGATGGCCAAGAGTTGTTCTATGCAATATAATTTTCTACATTGGTCATGCACAGCTTGTATGAACAACAACCCAAGCAAATGAACAAAAAGAAGCAAAGAGGCACCTAAAACATGATTTGGGACACTTCTGATTGCTTCAAGAATTTGTATTTCATTTATTTCTCAAAAGTTTCATTCTGTCCAATTCTGTCCTTTAACAGGCAAGGAGAGTAGTTATATCAATTTCTACTATCAACACAATGTCTTTCTGCTGATACCTACTTCAGGACAGGAAGAGCCCTCCATAATTGCTAAGCTCCTTGGAGCTGCAGTGAATAAGATGTGGATAGTTTGTACCTTGATTCACAGAGGCAGCAGAACTTCTTAACTGTGTTGTAAGACCAATACTCTTCTCAGTCTAGCTCCATAAACCAGCAACCTAACTACATCTTTATAGTTTAGCAGTCACCCATCACTAACACATTCTAAAAGGATTGCAGCACAATTTGACCTCTACCCTATTCAGCTGGGGAGAGTCACAGAGTTATGTCTACCTCTGCTCAAAGCTATAACCAGGATCACCCACAAAGAATCTTGTTCTCTTCTTTAAATATGTAATTATTCAATCAAAGCTGAAAAGATAACCTTATATTATTACTCTAACCCCATTCTGTTACTCAGTGGCAATTATAGAGCAAGCTCAGCAAGTTTGGTCTGTTCTGTCTTTGGTTTCTGCTGGTCTTTGTCTGACCAACTTTGTTTGTCATCTAACTAAAGAAACTATCTAAATCCAGCACAATCTGGATTCAGGCCAAGAGATAAACAGGAGACTGCTTTATTGGTACTGATATAGTTCTGCCTATCAATAGATGGGCAAAAAACACCCATTGTCACAGTTCTTCTATTTGTCATATACCAGTACTGCTGACTGAGACCCCCAGTACAAAAAAGGCATGGACCTGGTGAAGTGTGTCCAGAGGAGGCCACAGAAATGAGTGGAGGCTGGAGCACCTGTCCTTTGAAGAAAGGCTGGCAGAGTTGGGGTTGTTTGCCTGGAGAATACGTGGACACCTCATTGCAGCCTTTTAATACTTAGAAGAGGCTTAAAGGAACAAACTGTTTAGCATGGCCTGTAGGACAAGGGTAATGAATGGTTTTAAACTAAAAGAGAGTAGCTTCAGATTGGATGTAAGGGAGAACTTTTTTATTATGAGGGTGGTGAAACACTGAAAGAGGTTGCCCAGAAAAACAGTGGATGCCCCGTGCCTGGGAACCCCCAAAGTCAGGTTGAACTGGGCTACGAGCAACCTGATCTAGTTGAACACAGACATTGCAGAGGGGCTGAACCTTTGGAGGTCCCTTGCAAACCACATCATTCTATGATCCTATGCTACTATTCTCCCCAAGTTAGTTATAATAAGTATATATTAATTATATATTAAGTATATATTAACTATATATAGTTATAATAAGTATATAAGTAGTTATAATTCAACATAAAAAACCTGTGTTTTCTGGATACATGTCTCTGCATTTCTTATAGGCATGCACTTGAACTGTCTAAAGGACATGCAATCAATTGCTACCAGTATCCATCACATACAGTCAGCTAAGAGGAAACTCACCAAAACCAGAGCTTAGTATTAACAAAAAGCTTAATTCTTGATGAATGATGCACAATATAAACCCTAAAGCTGAGCAAAACATATTGATGAGTAACAACTTTGGATCAGGCCAGTAAAAATTACCAACAAAAACTGATGCCCATGCAGCAATAAAAAAAAGAGCAGGAAGCAAAACCCACACGCAAAACCAACTTAAGAGCAAGAGAGAAGAGTTTTTGCTTTTGAAAAAAAAAAACACATGACCTCCAAAATAAAGCAGAGAAAATGTCACAATCTTGAGAAAGTAGGCATGTGGGTAAGAAGTAGGCCTGAATCAAGCCCTGCTCATATACTCATATGTCCACATGAGAAATTTCACACTTACACAGCTGGGTTAATACAAAGACAGTATTTTGCCTGTGCCTAGGTTTTCTACTCCTGAACTCAGCTCAAATCTGCTTTCAAAGAAGAATTAGGGAGCCATGCCTTCTGCTCCTCCATTTTATCTAGAAGACCTGATTCCTATTTTAGCTACAACACATGTCCTCAGTTTAACTATTGCTACCTTTATCTCTCCTGATTGCTCACAGCAGTCAAGTAAGCTGTAGCATGAAATATGAGCCACTTGAAAACTTCTACAAAACAGAATTCTACAATACAAGAAGCATCAAATATGATAAATCTGTCTTTTGCTGGTCCTGTGAATTAATTTCCATGAGCAGTTTGTTCCTTTTCTTAAACTGTTTAATAGTCTAGGCATGGGTTATGCAAAATATAGAATATATTAAAGCAAGTTTTGTCAGGAGAGTTATGCTTTTTTACTTTCTAGACAAATTGAACTTGGCGTACAGATGAGCTTCCACCTCAACTGGGAAAAATAGTTTTTGCATGGCTTAATTCCTACAGAAGGTACTACCACCTTGAATAACCACATTCTTACCAGCAGACTACATCAGCAGTGTTAGATCACCAACAGCGTCAGAAAAATCAAATAAATCACAACCATATGAACTTTCAAGGAAAAAAGACAAGCAAAGAAACCATACTTCTGATATGGTTAACTGACACTTGTTATTCTTAACTAAAAAAAATTAAGCACATACTGCAGTGCTACCATGTCAGAGTAAGGACAGTTCTTATCAAGACCTACAAAGAACAAGCAACAACAAGAACATTTCATGTTCTCTTGGATACCTACATTAATGCCAAATTACACAGTTTAATTTCTTTACTGAAATGTGGCTCTACTGGTGCTTTCAGATTTAAAAATAAAACATTAAATTCATAAATCAAATCAGCTTTGAATCCCTTAGTCTTCTGACAGCCTGAAGAAGCAGCCCCCAAATAAATGTATTCATTCAACTATTTTTAAGGACCTTAAAGATTAATTTTGATTATTTAAGTAGCAATAGTACTAATTATTGCACTACTGATCACTTTCAGGACAAATACATGCCAGGAAGCACCTGAAAGTTTGTCCATACTTTCCAGCTGTACCCTATGAGTTAATTCAAGAATTTCAAATGCAGTACAGGTTTGCTGGAGGATGCACAGGATGCAATATAACAAATGAATTTGCAAGTGAGAGGGAATTTGGTTTAGCTGTCTACATTATATGGCCTTATGCATTCTAAAAGGGATACAATTTTTGTTCATTACCTTAAACAGTATAATCTTTGATTTACAGTTTTCCATTATGTAATACCACCTAATTTAGTGAAGGTGAAAATTTAGTCAGTAACAATAAAATATACATAAGGAAATTATGAAGATTTTCAGAAGCAGTTATAAAACTTACTCAAAAAAATTAAATATTGAGATAATAATGTAACTGCAATAATCTACAACACTTCTAGTAATGAAGCTAAAAAATTATGTTTTTTAAACTTCCAGTCAAATAAAGAAAACTACTAAGAACAGAGTATATTTTTGTCTGTAGCATCAAATTCAGTACAATTATTCCAATTCTTCACAGAAATGAATAATTTTAGGGATTGGATCATCCCTTTTTTTTCAATCTTCAAAAATTACTCAATAAATTCTAAGATTATTTTTATTTAAAACTTTGATCTAAATTATTCCCAAATCAGGTATTCCAAACAGTAAAAAATAATTTTATGATCATTCCAGGGTCTTGAAGCCAACCAGAAGCACCCAGAATCCAGAAACAGCTCAGTACCAGAAGGCCTAGCATTAACAGAGCAACCCTGATGTCAGTAATTTGTGTAACTCTCCTGCTCCAGCTGCTGCTCCAGAAATATGGTATTTTTTGAGCCAACCAGTGACTTCAGTGATCAGGTTCACTACTACACTAAACAAACCTTGACTCTCATTGGAAGTAACTGACAGACAAGGCCTAGGCTATTTCTGATCCACACAAGGAGCCTCCCTCGATTGTTACACTCCAAAATTAACAATTCTTGCACGTAGTTTACATGCCAGGCATGTATGAAGTGCATTGATAAAGGGCAGCAAGGTGACAGAAATCCCAACTTCTTATTTCTAAATTATGAAAAAGGGTTGGTACTAGAGCGAAACTGTATTTTAAATTGTAATCTTAAAAAATTGTAAGATTTACCTGTAGAACAAGGCATCTGGAAATTGGGGTCATTGCTATCCAAAACAGGCAAACAGAACTGGGCACTTGCAGATCCTAGCATAGGATCCTTATCGCTGAGCATGTTCTTCAGCGAATCCTCTAAGACATTCTGACTTGTACTAAAATCCTCACAGACTTCATTCTCCAGGTTGGATTCTAGAAATAGGGCATCATCTAATTGTTCAGTAGGAATTAAATGGTTAAATGTATCAACTATATCCATGAAGACTCCTGTGTGTCTTTCAGTCCTATAGAAAGACAAGAAAAATACCATAAGAAAATAAGCTACAAACTGTAAAACACCTAAGACACCAGCAAATTTCTTGGCTCTTGTGTTTTGTAAAGAATGCTTAAGGTATTTAAGAATTACAAAAACAAATAAAAAACTGCTTATGGCTTAGTATGGCCCACTAAAAATCATAACTAAAAATCAATTCCCTAATTATTTTAAAAGAAATTCCATGCTAATCTCCTCTATCAACATCTGAATGCTGACACTTCTACAGAGTGTGAATAACAAAGGTAACTAAACAGCTTCTAAAATTTGTTTAAATCTTAACCAGCCCAAGCAGATAGGACACCAGAGGAGGAGGATAGCAAGAACAAGTGAACCTGAAGACAGCAGCACTGTGAGCATGATTTTCTTCTTTTTAAATGCACAAATGTGAGGTCAGCTTCCACTAACATCAATGGAGCTGAGAAGGTTCCAGAGCATGCCATACTATTAATATGGTGTACTACTGAGAAGAACTATATTTCTGTTCAAAGAGCAACTACCAGATACTTCATAGCAAGTTAGTATTTTCAAACAGCAAGGTTTTATTTCTATTATTTTTCATCGATCAACACAGTCAATAAAATTACATCAGCTTTATACAAAAAATCTGATTTCAATCAAGTACATGAGAATTCTGATCTGGCATCAAAAGGAGGAGCCTTTTGAAACTTCAATTTTGAAGAAATTTCGATGAATGTCTAGAAGTCTACATAAGGAATTGTATACAGAGATGGCAACTGCATTTTACAAGAAATTCTTTATTTTCTAGATCTTCTTTGCAATGCAGCAGAAGTGCAAATACTGAAGCAAAGACTTAACTATTAAGTATGTATAACTAAACATGGAAACTAAGAATGGAAAAAAAGTCAGCAAAATACTTTGGAAGTTTTGCTTTAGCATATCCTCGAAAGGGAGAAAGATAACCATAATAAATATGATCAGACAGGTAAGGAAAATGGAGCAGTGCAGTACTGCCTGGCTTAATTTGGCAAACAGGATAGTCTGAAAGGCCAGTTTTTGGCACACAAGGTTATTAAAGCTTTTGGAAACAGCAAAAGGGCACAAATAAGTATCCTGCTCCTTCTTTCATCATCCTCCTCCCACATGAGATAATTATTTTTTTAGAATGAACACCCTAATTAAAGGAAAATGACAAGTGAGAATTGGAGTTTGCAGTGCTTGAATTACTTTCTAGATGGTTATTCCAGCAACCTGCCACTAAATAAATCCAGTACTTACTCATGCTTAATAGAACATTAAGTATGCTTCCTTAGACACATTAATGGGGCATTTCTGTTTTAGCAATCCACTGGGAATATCCTAGCCAGAGACATGTAAGGGCTCTGCTACAACTTCAACCATATTTGCGCATTTTATTTCACAAAATTTCAAAAACTACAGGTTTAACACAAATGGTGTTTCCTTTTGTTTGGGTGGGGTTTATTAGGGTTTGGTTTTTTTTGGGGTTTTTTTGTGGGGTTTTGTTGGGTTTTGGGTTGTTGGGGTTTTATTTTCAAACATGCCAGTCTTTCTTCCTTCTCCCATAGGGCAGCTCAGAAGAAAGTGATGGTCAGGTATAGAACGGTGTCTCTGCAGAGCATGTTATCTTTCCAATTTCTACACACAATTTCTACACAACAAAGCAGTCTAATACACGAGGTCCTACTGACCAAGCAGCCAGAGTGAAGTTTAGCTGAATCACGTGCATTTAGTAATGAGACAACAGACTTCAGCAGCAAGTTGTAATTTGAAAGCACTCTCACAAAAAAAATGGACTTCTTTTATCAAGCAATGCAGTGCATCTGCATATACACCACACAAACCAGCATCTGTAGCAGCAAACATGGTTTCTGAAGTTCCAAATCTGGCAACAAATGAAGAAGCAAACTAACAGAGTAAGTACTACGCTGCACTGTATAATCTGGTTTTATTATTATACCAAGTAGTTACAACAATCTGATACAATAGGATAACCTACAAGAGATGCAATGGCCCCAAGTAAGAAAATAATTACAAATGCCCCAATACAGTACTTTAAAGCACCTTCCTGTAATGACAGATTTTTTCATATTAGCATTACATGAGCACAAGAGTAACAGCCAAAGGATAAAATAATGGTGAACCCTGACATTAACAAGTGTCAGTTATTGACACTGCAATTATACTGCAATAGAATACCTACATATTGTGAAATTGCAAGGAACCTTTTGCATCCAACATTAAAAAGTGGCATTGGCTTTGAAGACCCAATAACATATCCCAAGCTTTTTTCTGGAAAGGAGAACATTTATATATTTCTTACTCAAATATTGTGGTTCCCAAAGCAGTGATGACCACTTCATAAAAAGCAAAGCTCTTGCTACAAAAATCCCTGACAGAAATTAACCTGTCTTCAGTGATGTGAGGAAGAAAAAGATAACTTCAGTTTTCTAAGACTACCATGCAGCCATTCAGAACACTAAAAGCACTGAGAAGTAACTGTCAAAGCAACTACACATGCAGTGGCCACAAACACCTTCAATGAGACCTAAGTAGCTAGCAGAGAAAATTCAAGAGGAATTTTACTGAAAGTTTTATTCCTGGAGCATGAGCCTATGATCAAGTATTAAGTTCTACCCAAATTTTGCATCAAAAAGTCAGGGGGCTTGCATAAAAATACTACTAGCACAAAGTGTAATCTTACAGAACTTGTTCTACCATTAAAAAAAAAAAAAGTTTATGCCAGCAAAATATAGAAAATCAAATTTTTGCTTTACCTAGTTCAAAAATCCACTCTGTGATTATTTACATAATTGGTACACTACCAAGTCATTTTAAAAAGTTATTTCTAACATTACTAGATCACCTATCATAACAAGTGTAAAATCTGTGGGATTGAGGATGAAAGATAAACTTCTTTAGCTAGACAGCCATTAAAAACAGTTGCTGCGAGAGAAAAAAAATCTTCCCCTGCTCAATGCCTTCAGTGTATGAATTTTGAACGGCTTATTTTGCATTTGAAACACTCTGAACATCAGGGAAAATAGCCAGAGGTAGAGGTAAAATTACAGTTAAGATTTTCACGCTCGCTTATTTGCAAAGCCAATCGGAACCCCTCAGAGGCGGAACGCAGCCGTGCCCTCCCCGTGAAGCGGCGGCCGGGCCTCGCACACCGAGCGGCTCCCGTCGCACGGCAGCGCACCGGGGCTCTCCCGCGGGGCAGCCACGCACAAGCACCACAACACGGAAAGCATTATAACCAGCGAGGAGTGTTCATAAAGGAGGCAAAGGAGCAAGTCCCAGAGAGGCTCAGTGAAACTCCCGCCCGCTGGCTCCCGGAGCATCAGAGCACAGCAACATACAGAAGGAGTCTGGGTAAGAGAAGAGCGCGCCATCAAGGAAAGCTTGAAGTACGGCGAGCATTCTCCTCAGTTCACTAAATACACTTCTCTTACACCTTCCAAAATTATTTGCTTCTATCAGCCCCCCTCCACTGCAAAACCAGAAGCAACAATTACAGAACTAACACAGCAACAATTACAAAGTAACTCACCAACCAACACCTGTCATTAAGGGACCCAACGCTATAAACAACACTACAGTCAAACACGACTTCTAGAATTTTCCCCACATTATGTTTACCATAAAATTTCTTCATGCTCTCAACATTGTTTCCTTTTACAGTCTAAGTCTTTCAGTTTAAAAGAAATAATTTCTTCCACTGCTGAATTGGTTTATTAAGCCAGGAGTGCCACAATATTGCCTCAAATCCCAACAAATCTGCTATGAAATAGACACGCTGTAGAATCTGCCATAGCAGATTTTTATCTTCTTCCCCTTTACCATATTTTCATTACATCTTTAACAGTTCTACATGAACTTTTAAAATTAAAAGTTAAACAGTCAGAATGATCACTTCTAAGAAAAGAAATTGAGATCTCAAACAAGTATATCCTTCCAAACTAATCTTAGAAGGGAAGGAAGACTAGAAACTGGACAAGACATATTGCACATCTTTAAGCTTTTTCATTGTATATGAAAGAGGCAAAAAAAATAATATAACAGGAATTTCAGTTCCTATTATTTTCTTAATCACAACAGAGAAAAATATTTTAGATCTCCAACTGCATCCACATGTTTCTATCATCTTATCTAACACCCACCTCAGGCAGGAGTGATCACACTTTGTATTTACCACTAAGCATTCCATTTTTCAGCTGATGGCCAGGCCAAGCATACTCGACTGCATTTTCAACTAAGTCTGCCTTAAAAAGTAGCATGTTAAATTTAATTTTCCAACTACATATTTGGATATATGTTAGATACATTTGTCTTGATATTTTATTTTTTCTTTATTTTCATTTACATTCATTTTGTTCATTTTTTTACAGTACTCACACATCATTTATTTTACAAAGCAAATGTTAGGCTTCACTGTAATTACTCTCTTTCCTTCCCTCTCTGGCCAGGGGGTGAATTTAATATATCTGTTTACCTTTTAAACTTGACTTTCATATTTTAGTTTATATTTTAAAGTTAGCAATATAAAAGAGAAGCTTCTGTATGTTTAATAATTGTCAAATTAAAAATAAATCTGGTTTATTAAAGTTCTCTGGACTTAAAAAAAACCCCATTTCTACAAAGAAATATTGCCAAAAAAAGAATTGCCTGAATTGGGGACAAGGATAGGCAAAAACCTGAGGGAACCTAACGAAGGGGGAAAAAAAAAAACAACCTCACACTGCTTATTTAGGATATTCAGAATCCTAGATGTTGAATAGCCTATCTACTTTATTGACCTGCCTGAATAAGTGAGTCTGAAACTGCTGAAGATAGCACAGCAATACTACAATTCCTTCCATTTCACCAAAGTACCTTTCTGAATAGTGTCTGTACTTCCAATTTGCTGAATCTGTCTAGTGCTTTTAAAAGTTTTGTGCATCTAGTTATTGACTGTGGGAGACATTGCAACGTTCAAGATACAACACTTGGTCTCTGGACCTTGTGCTAATGCACACCCAATGACCAGCAGCAAGCACTAGTCATAACAACTCCAACAGACTCCATTAAAAAGATTCATATTATATTTATTTCTTCAATTAGTAAACTCTGGAAGGAGACTAAACGAAAGGAACAAGCTATTTGGACAACTATCACCTTAGATGGCAAAACAAAAGAGAAAAGCTGGCTCAGCACTGTTACAGAAGAATTAGACAGTAACAATAACTGACAAAAATTTTTTATCAAAAGAGGAGAACTGCATCTTAATTGGCATGCAACGAGGTAAGAACACAAGCAGCTTGAAAAAAAACCCAAACAACTCCTTGTTCATGCTGTGTGGCAACTACTGAACCCAAAAGGGACACTCAAGGTATGAAATGTCTACCTTTGTTCACTGGAGCTGTGGTGTCAGACCACTCCATGGGCTCACTGATACCCTGACACTTAAAAACCCACCTACCAAACAATGTTACTTCAAAGCCCTGATGCACCTTTTACTGCCATTCTCCTCCTTCCTCCTACACAAACTTCAAAGTTTAAGCTCCCAAGTATCTAATGGAAAATTAAGGCTAAGTTGCCATGTGTCCACGTTGCCATGCTTTAAGCACCAGAAGCTGCATGCATTATGTTCATGGATATTACAGCATCAAAAGCCAGAACAGAGACCCACATCTTCTGTAGCAAGAGATTTTACCCAATGGTGCTCACAGTCCAAACACACCCTGGGATTAAAGAGAAAAATTATCAGGCAGTGCACCAGAGGCAGCATCAGTAAGAAGCTATCAACTTGACATCTTTTTGGTGAGTTTACCAATCTCACACCAATGTGCATTCCACTCTGGTTCATTCTGGCTCAAATCCCATCACCTAAGGCAGTCTTCAAGAATTAAATTAACTCACAAAATATTTTTGACAGAACAAGCAATGTGATCTACGAGCATATGAATGACCACCTAGCCACAAAAACATGTTTGGAAAGGGTTAAAAGAAGCTTTCAGCATCCTTTGTCAAAAAAACAAAAGGCAGACATAACACTTGTATAGAATATGGTTTACTGAGCTTTAATCGTTAAGCATCATCAAATTTGACCTTCCTCATTCACTTATCTCCCAAAAAACAGGACACTGGCCAAAACCTGCCTAACAGGAACATGTATGCAAATAGGTTGATTTGGATCATCCATACTGCTGTAAAGGAGGGCCAGGAACACTTTGCTGACCAACTTATACACTGAAACATCAACCATTAGGTATCCACACGCCACCTGTTCCCTCATGTAAACCCCCTACTTATTATTTATTAATTTAATCCCTCATTTAAAATTTAAGATCTAGCTTTTAGTGCCATCAAAACAAAGCCCTGCTAAAGACTAAAAAACAAGAAATGTAAATCTGAACATTTCGTTAAATGTTAAGAAGCTCTTCTATACGATCTTTGTGTTTACCTCACTCTGAAGCCTCCAGACACCAACTGACACAAACCCCTTGCTACTAAAATCTCAACAGACATAATAATAGTAATAATCACCTCCCAAAATCTATCTAAAATCTAAAGTTATGTGCTGCTCCTCTCAATGACAGAGCAGGTATCTTACTACTTGCTGTCATAGTATTTAAGAGAGCAGACAGCTCAAGATACTTGCTTTGTTAAACCTTCTCTATTCATAACTCATTCACCAGCCATAACTGTACATCACTGTGTACCTCAGTGAACAGAAAGGAAAAGTAAATTTTAAAAAAAATTATTTATTTAGAAGACAAAGAAATACAGAATGAATAGAGAAACCTTTTCTTAATCACAAAACATGAAATTGTATCATTGAAAATCATCTTAGCAGTTATGTTAAAAAAATACCGCTCTCACTCTTACTTTATAGCTCAAAGAGGCACACAGTGCTGCATTAAAATTTCTGTTATGTCAAAAAACACCTTCACAGTGTGAAATGTGGAGTACGTAAATGAAAAATGCAAATTTTTTACATTGTGAAACATTAAGTACTCTGTTTTCCCTTGCTGGACTGTCCCACCAATGAATACACCTGAATACCACAAAAATTAGGCATAATCAAAGACCATTTGAGTCTCTCCATTGCTGTATATACCTTTGGAATTTGTAAGTTCACTACCCAGAGGCATTTCACTGAAAGTAAAGATGAGGAGAGATTGTATTTCCACCATTACTGCTATTCTTTTGAACTCTTCCACCCTCAGGTTTCTCAATACTTGTTTCAAATATTTTCAGCTGGAACACAGTAAAAAACGCTAAACTGTGTAGCAGGTTACACTGATTATTCATCAGTCACTGGATAGAATATTTTCATTTGTAATACCTTTTGCATTTGTCAGTGTCTCTCTCAATAAAGATTCATTTGGAAACACCTATTAGAATTACGGTTTGTTTGTTGGGATTTTTATTAGCAATAGTTAAAAGCCTAATAGCTAACCCTTGTGAAGTTTTTCATAGAAATATGCCATCCATCATGCAGCTATACTGACACCACCCAGGAGAATGTGACAAGCTGTCTGAATCTTCCACTTTCTGCTTCTATAAAATGAACTCTCATACCCCAGTTCAGTGAACTTTATCATCGCTACTTCATAGCATTACCTTTCAAAAATATGCCCTTACCATAAAAAAAGCTTCTAATATAATATGGCTCTCTCCTTAAAGCTTGTATATAACAATATTCAGGCTGACTAGGAAAAATTAATGGAAAAAATTAAAATAACTAAAGAAATTCATCAGCTCAACTCTGAGCACAACACAAGTGGTAGAGGTAAGCCTCTTTTTAAGACAGAGGTCGCAGAAATACAGTAGATTAGTATTTTCACAGTTTCTGTTTTCCATAAAGCACCTTACCACTGTGTTGAATTAAATCTAGCCAACATGGTTTGTAGTTAGGTGCCCTTTCATTCTGCAAATATAAAAGGCACATAAAAACTGAATGATTGAGTAACAGGCAACAATAGGTGAAAAAAAAATAGGTGCTCAGAACTCCATATTTATATGCATAATCTTTAAAGCCAACTACAGAAATTAAAAGTAGAAGCTGTTTGTTGCAGAAAAAGAAGAGTTTTATTGCAGGACATGCACTAACTGTAAACAGAAGTGGAATTACTCCAAGAAATGTAAAAACCCACGTTTTCAAGGCTCCCTTACATTGTGCCCCAAACCACAACAGATTAATTTATTAAGCAAAACAAACCATGAATTAGTGGTTATAAAGAGATGCCATATGTTTACCATCCTTACATTCAATCCTAAAATATTTCCACTGTTTAGTGATGCTAATATTCATTTTGATAAAAGCAAATGCATAAGAATTGCATAATGAATTAACAACTACATAAAAGACACCACAACTACAATTTGCATGGCGTAGCTCCTGTCACCCCCCATTCCTGTCTTTCCTTACTGGTTTTTACGCTTCACTCCATAGGTTATTTTTACTAATTTAAACTACGCCTCAGAGTGCTCTTTATCCAAACGCTCCCCGCACGGCTCTAACAGGTCTCCCTTGCTCTCACCACACAGAATGAACACTCGCAATCACACGAACGATTCCTCTTCTAAAGCCTGAGAGTTATTACGTGCATCCCAGTAGCAAGCAATAAACGCACTGTCCCAGAAACAGCACCTCACCCCAGATAAGGATCTGGAAATACCACCAGGCCACTGAATCCCACAGCACTGCTGATAAACACATTTTCTCCCGCACTTCCTACAGTGGGTACTATACACAGGAGCTGAACAGAGAAATTGTTGGCGATGCTAAGTTTAAAAGACGGGAGGAGGCGCCCGGAACAGGTCAGACCAAGAGCAAGAAGAGCAGGGTATGAATTGGCGATTGTTTCTCTCTTTGGTATGGGACAACAAGGCATCGGCAGCTCAAGGGGTGAGAAGAAACAAACGTAGAAGGACCGAAAGGCAGCAGCTGCAGGGCAGGGAAGGCGCTGCGGGAGAGCTCTCGGCAGCAGCACGACTCCGGGCAAGGAGCCTGCGGCAGGGTCCCGCACGGACACGGGGCGGCAGCGGCCGCCGCGGGCAGCGAGGCCGGGGCCAGAGCGCCATGTCAGGCGGCCGGACCCGGCCGGCCCGGGGCCCGCGGGTGGCAGCCTCAGCCTCCGCAACAACCGCGCCGGGGGCGCGGGGCCGCACCCGGGCAGAGCGAGGCGGCCGGGGAGCGCCCCCGGGGCCCGCGGCCGGACCGCAGGTCACCCGCGCACAGGAGCCAGCGGCGGCGCCGCCTCCGCGCACAGCCCGTGCCGCGGCCCCGCGGTGGAAGCGCCCGCGTCCCGCCGGGCCGCCCCTCGCCACCCGGGGCGGGCCTGGCCAGCATAGGCCGCGGCTCTGCCGCCGCAGGCCCGGCCCAGCCCTGCCCGGCCCGGGGAAGGCTGGGGGCGCCGCGCAGCGCAGCGGGGTCGTCCACGCCCGCTCCTGCCCTCCCCGCCTGCCCCGTCGCTGCCGCAGCCCGCAATAACTCACCCGCTCCGCCGCCCAGCGCTGCCCCGCGGCCGCGGGGAAAGGGACGCGGCGGCCGCGCCAAAGGGAGGGAGGGCGGCGCGCGCAGCTCCGCGGGGGCGCGCGCGCGGGCTGCCCCCGCCCAGGTGGTCGCGCCCGGCTCGGCCCGGCCCGGTGGCGGCCGCGTGCCCGCTGCCCCGCCGGTGCGCGCCCCCGCGGCGTCCGGCGCGCCGGGCCCGGCCGCTCACGTGACGGCGCCGCTGGAGGGAAGGGATGGGGGCGGGCGGGGGCGCGCGCGCTGCGCAGGCGCCGGGCGGGAGGCGCCGGGGGCGGGGCAGGGCCGCGGGACCCCGGGCCGGGCCGGGGCTGAGGAGCGCTGGGGGCCCGGCCCGGACCGGCTCCGGGACCGGCTCCGGGACGGGCTCCTCAGCCGAACCGGCCCTCGCGGCGGAGCCGGGCGTGACACGGGTACCCTCGCTGGAGTCGGGAGCCGCAGTACCCAAGGCTCCCGGTGGCAGCCGCGGGCCTGGCCGTGCGCCTGACGGGCCTGCCCGGGCCCACGGGAGGGCGGATGGGGGCGGCCGGCCGGCTCCGCGGGTTTTCCCCTAGGACCCTGGCTGAGGACACGCATGGTGTGACTAGTGCGTGTGTAATGATGTGGCCTTTTGTCTTTGGAGAGCAGCTGCCACCCCCCTGCTCGGTGCAGCCCGCGTTATACAACCTGTTTGTTAATCTGTCCTGTGCGCCGCCGGCCCCGGGCGGATTCCTGCAGCTCCCGATGTGCCCGGCGCTTGGGTTCCTACACGTCGGACAGAGAAATCTCTGCAGTCGGTCGGTCCTGGGCAGACATGTCTCATGCTGCCTGTTGGTTGGTGCAGGCGCGTTTTCGCCTTCTCTTTTCCTGGTAACAGTTTGTGTACGCGCCTTGCAGGGCCTGTGGCGCACATCCGCACGAATCGACACCTGAGGGAGCTGTCGCGGTGTGCGTTTGTCGGGACATCAGGACCTGGAGCAATTTGGTCTCCACGTGATGTCAAAGAGCAGGACTGCCTTTCCTAATTTGTGTTACAGCGTTGGCTGAATGCAGCATTCGTTACGCTGCTTTCAGTTGTGATGGCTGACATGAAGTGCAGTGCTGGCTGGTTCTAGCGTATACCAAGTTTCAGCACCTCCAAAAGAGAAATTTGATTTTTAATATTTCTAAAAATCGAATTTGGAATTACCTTATATATTACTATATTAACGCTGTATTTACATATTCCTAGTATTTTGTAATGAAATACAAACATGATGTAAGGACAAAAAAGTTGTGTTTCCTTTAGTTTCCTTTTTTTCAGTTCTGTTTTGAGTTTTTGAGATTGTATTCTCTAGGGCTTTCTTTGGTGCCATGAAGGCTGAAATACATTGAATGCTTCTCTTGCTGCCATCACACTAAGAAAGGAAGCATTAAACTGAAGGCATGGTAACACAGCAATATTTACAGGCAATACACAAGATATTTGCAACAGAACAGTTTTGAAGTGGAGCAGTTTTTAACCTATTCAGCATTTTTTTTCTCCTTGCCCTTCCAAAGCTACTTATGCACTTTACCACAAGTTGGTTTTCTCCAGTTTTCTTCCTGTACTTCCTCTGTTTCAGAAGGACTCTTATCTTTCCAAAACAAGCATCTTTTAAAAAAACCCTGAATTCTTATGATGGTGCAGGACTGAGCTACTGGGTTGGTTGCACTCATTTTTCAAAGGCTTTTTAGGCATGGAACTTTTAGAGGTGCTAACCCTCTAAAATACTGTTGATATTATACAAAGAAATGAAATTACTTTCTGAAGCAAAATTCAGTTAAATAGAATTTGCATTGCACAAATTTTCCAGCATTCAGCCCTTTTGGTTTCATTTCTTTTGACACAAGCAGCAGGCAAAGCATTGCTGGTAATCTGATCATTGTTCATTGCTCTATTCAGTTTTCTCTTTACACTGTCAAAAGTCACATAACTCCAGTGACCCATCTCAGTTTAACAGAGTATGTGCACTTTTCTTTTGCCATGGCCACACTGTACCACTGCATTTATGTCATGAACTTGCCCATCTGAAGCACCTGTGTTGCAGTTCAGCATAAAAAAAAAGAGCACCCCAGCAGGAAATTTTGTAGGTGTTACAGAGGCCTTTGTGTACAGTGACACACCAGGTGCACACAATTACAGCTGTGCCATTCTTCCCTAGCAATATTTTATCATGCAATCCCTTTATACATGAGATACTTGGTAGAAGGCCAGATCTTCCAAGTTGTTTCCCTTGAAAAGTAACCTGTTTATTTTAAGTCTTCTAGTGCCCTGAACACAAGAAAAAGCAGCAGAAGGCAGTTTCTTTGCTTGCAGTTCCAGGCCTCTATGTAGCCACAACTCTTCCCAAGAGGTTTGTGAATTAGATTCCTTATAGTCTTTCCATGTTTTTTGGTCTAAATGGAATTTTTGGAAATATGCTCTGTGCAGTCAGATTATGATCACACTGGTCATAAACACGGCTTGCTTTTTACTGTTAATTATGCTTTGGTTGCCAAAATGTGGAAAGGAGTTAGATTGCTCCATGTGCTTATCTGGATAAGGAATGTGTTGGGTCCGGTGGTGCCCTGCTGTAGGGCAGCATTTGCTGCTGTCAAATAGCTGAGATATGTTACAGCAGTAGGCCATTAAACATTCAAACAATGTCTCACAGGAACAGCTTTCTTTTGTCTGCAAGATACTTGATTTAAATGATTTTAAAACCCAAGTGCTGCATCTATTTTGTGAATTGCATAACTTAAAATGTTATACAAAGCAGAGTTAGACTTCTGAAATAAATTGATGTGTACTACACCACTAGATACATTTATCTGCTGAATTTACAATATTGAACAAGCTCTTTTTTTTTTTTTTTCTGGTTACTGTTTTCTGAAAGAGTCAGAAATACTACTTGGCACCCCTTAATAATTAGATAGCTGCTTTTCATAGCTTACTGCCATGATTTTTTCCAGGATGAGCAGCAGACACTCTGCTCACAATACCTGGGATTTGCCAATATCACTTGTTCAGGAGGCTCCATAGTTAGCTCATTAGAAGTCAATTTTAAGTTATCGTGAATTATATCTTTAGCAAAATTTAAAACTGTTAGTTCCTCTGATCTTTTCTATTTCTTGTGTAATAAGAATTTACTTTTTCAAATGCAAAACAGTAACAACCAATAATCTAAAATTTTCTAATCACATAAAGGAAACCCACATATTTGGTTAAGAATATCTGATTTGACACTATTTTCCCTTTAATTTCCTACCTCATCCTTCCTTCAGTTAGTACAGGAACAGTAACATGTGCCCCCTTACCCACTTTTCACCAAATTTATAACATGATCATTCTCTTTCCCCACAAAAAGACTCATTAGCAGCTGCCAGTTGTTGGATCAAACAGAAGTTATGTGTCCTACTCCAGAAAGCAGCAGAAAAACATTCAATTCCACAGGTGAAAGGGACAGAGGCTTTTAAAATTACCCATACAACTAGGTGGACAAAGGCAAGGTTCTGAAGACAAAGGATGTTTAGCCATTGATTTTATGACTAAGGGTAGATTTTTGTAGAGAGGTAAAAGGTGTAGAAGCTACAAGCTGTTAAGAATTACCCCATGCAATACACAGATTCAAGACTGGAAAAAGACATTTGATCCCAGAAAAGAAGACAGAATTGCAGTTATATGCAGAGATTGGTGTAAAACAGAAAAAAAAATGCTTTAATGAACTTTTTTAGTGCTAGAGGAAAACAAACTTTGAGAGCCAGCACAAAATATGCCTTTGAGACTTACGTGCCAAACAAATTTGGGAGGTTGTCTATGAAACTGCTGCTAGTTAGGAATTCTGAATACTTGAGATTTCACTCCAGTACTATTTACCTTAATTTTTAGCTTCTGTGAAGGCAATCATATGGTAGCCTGTGTCCAGTTCCCCAGTACATGAAAATATTGACAAACTGGACGGAACCACGGTAGAAGGTCACGAGATTATTAGAGGCTTGGAGCATAGAGCATTGTGCTTCTTCACCCTCATGATGAGACTGAGGGGGCAAATTTCCTCTGTCAGTTACCTGGCAGATGAATGTAGAGACGAAGAGACAGAGTATCTTGGAGGTCACAGTGAAAAAATGTGAGCAACAGGGAAATTGCATCTGGGAAGATTCTGAATAGTTCCCAAGGGAAGAGTTTTCAGCTGAGGGACGGATATTGGGAAGGAGCTGTTATCTCTATCCTTGAACATATTAAAAACTTGATTCAATAGGCTCCTAAATAACCTGATCTAATTGTGAAGTTATCTCTGCTTTGAGCATGGGGTTGGACTAGATCACCTTCTAATGTTTTGTCCAATCTAAATTACTCTATATTCTTAATAGCACAATTAGAGGATTTCCTTCAAAAATATCCTAATGCTTCAACCCAATAATATATGATAATTCTCTCAAATTCCCTTCCTGGACTTGGCTCAGAACCACTTCCAAGGCAAAGGGCTTAGAATAGAACTTATTGAGACCCAACTTCCAAGTAGTATAAATACTCTGGTAGTGCTGAAAGACAATTGAGACAGGCATATAAACATCAAGTGCTGTTGAACAGTACCTAATTTTTTTCCAGTGAAGAAAACCAGGCAGCAATTAAGGAAGTCCAGGAGTTTCGATGAGAAGTAGACAAGCAAAATAGAAATAACCAAGAATTTCTAGACAGGGAAAACAGGAGCAAAATAAGGTCAAGAACTTGGGAGGTGAAGACTCTCAGTGTTTGAAATAAACCTTATGCAGCAAAAGGCTAACTCAAGATCAGGCAACTGAACGAAGTATGAGAATAGGAGAGGTAAAAAGGGGTGTGATTTAACACAAATATGGGAAAGTTTGCATGCTCTCCATCAGAAGGATAACCTTAACAACACAAAGTGATTGGATATTATAAAATTGTCTCACTGATTAGATTAATATAGGAAACAGCCCGCAAGTGTCTGCCTAGAAAAAAGTCTGCCCATTAGCAGAATTCTGTCTATTGAATAAAGACATAGTGCAGAAACACTCCATGTAGGGTGGTCTGAGATAGCATCTGAGAGCATCAGGGGTATATAGTTCCTGCCAGATACCCATCCTCCACAGCATCCTACAAGGAACTCCCACTTTGAAGGCAGGGAGAAGTAAGAATCCTGCTGTACAAAACCAAGGAGAAGAGTAGAGTAGCCCATCCCTGGGACAGACAGGAGACGTGTTACTCTGGAAAACCTCGTACATCAAGTGTAAAGAGATGAATGTATTTGCAGTATGAGGGAACTCCATGGTTTTGCACATCTGCTATGGCCCTCTTGTCGTCATGTGCTTTTACTATGATGAACTGAAACTTGTCAGAGTTGAATTGAAATTTTAAATGCAAGTTCAGGGTTTGCATGCCCTACCTAAAGACGCACAGATTTACTGTGGAATTGAAGAAGGCAAACTAAGATGTGTGTAGCTTCCTACTAGCACTGTGGATGTGCATAACAATGCTGAGAGGCACTGTCCTGTTCAGATTGTATCATAACTATGCTCCTATGAATGGGGAAAAAGAGTTTCATCACCTGCAACTCTTGCTCCTCCAGAGTCCAAAGGTAATTCAAGCTCTGTCCTATTCAGAACAAGCATCAGTGGAACTTGATGATAAAGCATGTGCAAATTTATAAAAAGGATAAAATCAGCTACTGCTGTTACTCCACCAATAAAGTGAGATTAAGACTCCAGCCCAGTAGAAAATACCCATTCTATACATCTAGGTTTTCTTACAGATGCAGGTTACATGTAGTATTGAGACTGAATATCTTCTCCTTTGTGAGTATTTCTGTCTTGAGCATTCCTATGTATCTAAACACTGGTATCTGATTTTCTTCAGAGTTTTCATTTGAATCAGAAACTGAAACAGGCAACTTGATCTTCTGGCACTGTCCCTATCATTTCTTGTCAGATCACTATTTAAACACTATTACCTCACAAGGAGGCTTTCAACTGATAGGGAACTTGTGTTGTTATTGAGATAATTATCACTGCATTAGGACAATATGTATCAAAATTAACAGCAGTCATGCAGGTGACAATCAAGACAAAAATAATGCCACTTGCTGTGGTTACACGTAGCATAAACTCCTATCAGTAAGACTGAGTTATAATTGTCAATGGTTATTACACATTAAGAGCAGAGTATGTGGAAAGAAATACTTTACCTTGACACTTTGAACTACTGCACTTAAAGAAGTTAGGTGAAATTTATTTAATCTGCCTGTACATACCAATACTAAAAACTGAATTTGCCATCCCATGTTCCCTTTACAGAATATGCTCTCATCTTTAGAGAGCTCTTCATCTAACCTATTTTAGGTATCTCTTAGCATAGGAGAGCTGAGACATACCTAAGAGCAAAATTCCTTTCACCAAAAAAATCTCTATTTCTTCAGTTAAGTCCCTCCTAGCTATTAATAAACCCATCAAATTTCAGCCTGATTTTAAGAGCTGAATTCAACTTGTGAAGTATAACTGATTTATTTTTTTTTTACAGTGGGATTACACAAATACATACAAAAGGTAATAGTAATCTTCTTGGGACAACGCTATCTCTGGTTTGATAACTTTCCCAATACTGACAGAAAATACTTGCTTATTAAAGACACAGCAAAATCCCAGCAAATCTAAGATACTGTTTTGAGTGCTCTCAGTAATTATTTAAATAATGTTGCACATATTAAAAAAAAAAAAAAAAAGGAAAACCACTGTTATTAATGCTGCAGTCAAGCACTCAAAAGCTTAAAAACAATTAAGGTAAAATCATATATGAACCCCTAGTCTGGCCCTCTCAAATACATTTATTTAATTACAGAAAACTTCTTCCCCCATCCCATTTTTAAGGATAAACAATGCTCACATAAATGAGCAGAGCCTTACTACTTTTCTTACTGCCAAAGACCTTAAGTCTAACCTTGGATTCAGCCTCAATACCGAATTACACATTTTCTTATTGTTTCTTCTGCAATAAAGCAGAATGGTCTGATTACTTCAGAAATTACTGCTTATCTCCAGAACTGCCCCACTAATTTAAGGACTGGAATGGATTTTTATACACTGAGAACTGAAGACAGAGAAATTAGAAGTATTAATTAGTTTTGAGTACAGTCTGAAGTGGCTCAGGACTGTTGAGAAACAGAGTTCCACATAATTTCATGTATATTTAAGTACAAGTGTTTACAGACTTAAATTGAAACTGACTGCTCAGCACTTGTAAGATCAGATTCAAGAAAATCACATTCAATTTTATACCTAATTTTGAATCATCAGTAACAAAGTACCTTGTTTGACTACCTTCAAATTTTTAAGGGATCATATGACAGAACAATATAGGGAATTAATCAGTTTTCTACTGCACTAATTGCAAACTCTCACCCCATTTCCCATGAACATTTCTGCTCCATGCTAAGGAATGATGTAAACACTGCCACCATTTACGTGTCACGTTACATAAGCCACTAAGTGCACAACACAAACCAGTCTAGCATATGACAGGAATGTACAACACACCTCTTGAGGGAGCAAAGCAGTTACACATTGAAAGCATCCAAAATTAAATGTTACATTAAAGCCTGTTTTCCATGCCATGCTTTAGCCTTAAGCTACAGTAATTCTGCTCAAGCATTTCTTCACTTGAATTTGTAAATATTTGTATATATATATATATAATATATATACACCCTTTACATGCAATTTCATTCAACTTCTTTTATGTTGTTCCATCTGCTATCCTATCTTTACAACTTAAGTACTGTTGAAAACTACCAGCATTGTTACAAAAGAGGAAAAGATTTTCTGTTCCCAAGAGTCATGTCTAAACAGAGAAAGAGTTCAGAAGTTGACTTTCAACAGACATGCACTCATGCAAATTTTTCCTCATTTACTGAAATCAACTGAAGTCAAGCCCAGCTTCAAGTTTAGAGTTCAGTGAACCAAGCTTCCATCACTAACGTGTTAGAGCTCTTAACTGAAACACAACCCTCCTTACCCACGATGAATTCTGTAAAGAAAGCAAAATCTGATCTATGTACAGCAATTGCATTAATAATTTTAAGTAAAAAAAAATCCAGGCATTTTACTTGTAGCTGCTTTACAGACTTCTCCTATTTTCATGGGTGACCAAATCAGAATTTTTAACTTGGATAATAATCTGTGTTAAACCAGTATTTACATTAATCAGCATAATGATGAGTTACAGAATATATGAAGATTTTGTCTTTGCCATTGTTCCTATAATCTAGCCCATCTTGGCAACAGAAACATTGATGACTTTGGATGTCATTCCAAAACATCTCATTTCTTCAGTCAAATGAAGCTGTATTCTATTAAACAAAATACCTTTTAACCCAGTTCAGCTTCCACAGGAAAGATGATCCAAAGTTTTATTTTACTGCTTTAAAGACTGTATTATATTACTTTAGGCATTTTAAAATCATACAGTGTTCTTTACAATGAAGCCATAACTTCTCCAAAAGCAATCCTTCAAATCTCACTGACTGATACTATGATCCCACCTCACTGTTTAGAAAGGAAGAGATCTATTAACCAAAGTTTAACTCTAAGCAGATATGAGCATCGATCACCTCAGCTGCCTACTAAGAGCATCTTCTAGTACTTGTCAGGAAGTTTAGTCACCACTTTGGAAACTCAAATAACAGATCTTTGCTCACACATTTTTTGGAACGTCTTGTTTGTACACAGCTTCAGTTTTGACAATGAAGAATTCTATCACATTATTTTTACCTGAATTCTAATGGTATTGATTCAAGTGTTCTCTAAGCTTTACTGGTGCATATCCTCTTCTGTTTTACTGCAAAAACAGCTTCAAGAATACTAAGTAAGCAAGCTGCTTTAGTTCTGGGGACAGCAAGTCACAAGTAAGCTACATGAAAAAATACTGTACTTTCTACCATTAATTTTTATCCACATTTATTATGAGTAAAACAAACAGCAAACATTACAGCAAAGGGGACATTCAGGCCCAGATTTAAAAAAAAGGAAGAAAACAGATGCCTGACTAGATTCTGAGCTTAGGCACCTCCAGATTGCTGACAGTACACAAAAGTAAGTGAAAGTGATGAGCATTTCAGCAAACTTTGTAAGTGCATTTCAGTCTTTATTTAGATGTTTTAAGCTCTCGCACTAGATTTTACAAGCTGGTGAACACTGGCAAAAGTATTTCTCCCACAGAACTATAACCACACATTCCCAAGACAGTATAAATATATGGTTGAACTAACATTAATACACATCACCATTTTATCAATTACATAATAAAACAAATTATCAAGTATCCAAATATTAAGTTACGCAGCTTGAAAGGCATACAAAATATTACAGAGGTCTGCCCAAGTCATAGCAGAAACTCAAGAAGGAAAAATGAAAAGAAAAGAAAAAGATCACACTTTCAACAAAACAATAGTTGGTAAACAACTCTCAATAGGTACAGTAAAAGAAAACTACAAGATTTTTCAGAAATTTTCTGATTAAGAATTTTTAGCTACAATAACAAAGCATTTCTACGTTTTAAAAAAATATTTACTAAAGTAAAGGGCATATTCTATACTTCCTGCACAAGACAAAGGCAACATTTTACTAGAAATATTAAATAGCCCCTCCCAACCTTTTCAGGCCCTCTGTTAAGTTGCACATGAAGTGCCAACATTAATTTTACTGTAAGGCTTTTTGTCTGGAGACATTAAAGACTTGTGTGCTTCTGTACAATTTAAAAGATCTTCTACATGAATAACCAGAGTAATGACTTGTAATATGGAGAGGTTCAGGTAACAGAAAAGTACAGATGCAGGGGTAAAAAGTTGCTGTAATTCATAGTATTAAAAAGACAGACTGTGCAAATCTTGATAATTCTAGTGCGATTGTGGGAGACAAAACATACCGTGAGCAGGCAAGACTACTTTAGAGGCCATATTCTTCAATATTGAAATGACTGTAGAAAAAAAGATAGTAAGGTCCAGATAAGCTGGTAGTTCTCACATCATCAGAACTATGCCCATTTTAAGGAAAAATGTAGCTGATATGCTGGGTATTTTGGCACCTAATCTCTCTACAGATTGATTTATTTTAGTACCCCAATTTATAGTAGTTGAAACTAGGTCAGTAAGACTCAATGGCATGATTAAAGGATATTTGATCTGATAATTAATGAACAAGGAGACAGCTCAGAAACAGGGTACAGCAAAAACATTTACTGGGTCTCCATAGACAGATATTTATCTAAACATAGAAGTTGCATTTCTACTGAGCCTTTAGCCTAATAAATACTCCTAAGGAAGCTTCCTTTACTACTAAAAAATACCAGACTGATGTGTTTGGCATGCAGTCTGCTTAATTCTAGTTTCCATCCTTTATTTCCAAAGAAGTACTATAGGCTGTTGAGCTTTACTGAATACAACAATTATTTCGGTGACCGTTGGAGTCCTTAAAGCGCAGGCGCATCTTGGGGCGGTATTTCTCCAAGTACAGAAGTTGCTTGCTGTTGAAAGCTCCACGCCGCTTCCTAAATGGAAAAAACCAGATTTGAAACAGAACATTAATCTACTGCCCAGTGCAATAATATCACCAACCAGAGATAAATATTTTTAGGTCACTTAAAAAAAGCCACTTTTAAGTCAAGGCTGGAACCAAAGTAGGGATAATTGGAAGTTAAGTGCCAGGAAAGAGGGTGGTAGCTTCCTTTCACAAATACCTCACTGGACCACATGCACAAAGGAGTACATAACATTTCAGACAGTGTTCTAGCCTATGATAAGCAAAAGCCAGAGATTTTACATTAGGATCATCTTTAGAAGAAACTTTAAAAGGAAGCTATAGAGAAGATGCGAGATGGTCTTCTTGAGAGCTGAAGTTATTCATTCTCTTAAAACAATTATGAAGAATATGACAATAGCAAGAAGGTACATAAACATTTAAAGTCCCCATAATAAAGATGCTGAACAAAAATAAAGCTTCCTTTGTTTTCCCAAACTGTATATATGTGAAAAAAAGGTACATGTTGGCTGACTGGAGTATGTACCTGGCTACCTATTCCTCATTTCATATACAACCAGTACAAGCTAAATTTAATTCTTAGAAGCATGGCAATTATGCAAGTGTTTTGTTATTGTTTATAATGGATGCAGCTTTTTTCAAATTTAGCTGAAACCTGAGAAATTAAAATACTGAGACTAAAACTCTCTCCTCCGACTTACATACATTGATTAAAAAAATCCAAGGACATATTTGCCTTCAGAAGACTACAAGAAAAGACAAAGGTATTCTGCTTTTCATATGTAAAATAAAGAGAACTCTGCAAATCTAACAAATCTAACTGAAGGTTAGGGGATTTGTTAATGGTTGTTCTGGTTTTTTTAAACCTCCTCAAGTAATTATGTATGGATTCTGGTTTCAGCAGAAAAATATCCATTCCACAGATCCAAATCCTACAACATTGACTGTATGCACTCCAATTTCAGATGTACTAAATTAAACACCTTACCAAAAAAAAAAAAAAAAAACAAAGATAATTCAGAATTTCCTTCAGGGCCAAGGATGTACCAACATACTGAATCTTGGGAACAGCTACACGTTAGTATCACACTTACTGTCTTATGAACTGCACTGCATCTTCATACTTCATTCCACATTCTATCAGTGCAAGAGCAACTAAGACTGGAGCTCTGGTTAAAAAAAAAAATCAGTTTAGCTTTTGTCAAAGCGTACTCAGAAAAAAAAATTACTGTTTTTTGCATATCTGATGTTTCTTCACTGGGAAGGCAGAAAGGGCAGAAGGCATTCCTACGTTCACTGAGACATAATATCACCTGGTTTTGAGTTAGCCATTCTCATTAAATAGGGGTTTAAATTAACTCTGATCAACCTGAGCTTCATTCATCTGATTTTAGGTACACGAGAGGATAACAGAAGTAAAATGCAAGTACTCTTTAAGCATTTGTTTCAAATCAATTGATTCTGAGGAAGAGTTGCATTTGGGTTTTTATTCTCCAAAATGAATCACCATTAGAAGCAGTCAGGATGCCAAAACAAAAGTCAGAAGAGAGGTCGAGTTCAGTAAGAAGTGACAAATCCCACACTAGTGTCACAAGTTTTGGGAACAGATGCAATCCACAGGCTACTACACTCCCCTGAGGATTTGCTTGTTTGCCATGGTGTTCCTCCTTTGACAGAATCAATTTTCAGTTACAAAAGCTTGACTTAAATCAAACTCAAATACATTAGGAATTTATAACTCAAAAAAACCCACCAAAAACCACAAGACAAAACTTCACGCCACACACTAGCAACAGACTAGTGCATATTGTAGTAACTTTAAGAGGTTTTGTATGTTCAGGGATTTAAAAGGAAACTTACATGATAGAAAGCTAGGACTGACTTCAACTAATTAACTACCCCATTTAAGGAAAAAACAACCTGTATCATTCTAAGCAGCAGAAAAGGACTTGTTTTGGTAACATTCATCTACAAAGTTCACTACAGTGAATTTTGTTATGTGAAGTCATAATGCAGTGGATAAGCCAGGCTTAGGGACAACAAGACCAGAAACCTCCATTTTATATTGGACATCCATGGCTAGAATATAGCAACTTCTTTTGGAACAGATCTAGTTCCCAAGTAGTTTAGAACAGCAGTAGAACTATTATTTTCTCACAACTGTTGGAAGTCTATTCAAGATAGTGGCAGCAGACAGAAGGAACAGGACTAAGAGGAGAATATTTAGCAATATCCCTAAAATTTTTCATATCACTTAGAAATGTGACAAACAGCTTTGGGACTTTAGAAAACACTTTTCATCCCCCAGATAGGATGTGGACGAAAGCTGGTCTTGATATGCCAGAACCACCCACTTGTTTGTGGTTAACAGTTACAATGCCCTTGGTTCAAGGAGACTGGCAATACTGCTGAAATGGAGATGGAGAGAAAGCAGACAAGTCACAAAACCCCAAATCTATTAGGGAAAAACAGACAAAAAAATCTCCATGGGGCACTCATCAACATACTGGGTACAAGAAAACACTTGTTAACTTAATTCTGTAGACTTCATGAGAGCTTTGAAGCATCATCTCTTGACCTAAAGATCTTGAATAAATACAACAGTTTCCTGCCATCTTAACTCCATTTAAGCATGAGGTCATTCCAATACTGGATCCATGCCTATTTTACATTTGCCTCAAGTAAACTTTTGCACTAGATCTTAACAAGTCTGGCAAGGGATGACAAATTCAACAAATCTTTAAAACTTCACCCACCTTCCAAGACCAGCAACACAGTGTACAGCAATACAACAACCAGGTTCTTCACGAAATTTAACTTTGAGGAGGTTTAGCCAATCATCAACAATCTGGTTGGATGGTGGAGCACCGTCATCAAAGGGCCAGTCCTAGAAGACAGGGTGACAAACACATAAAGAAAGAATTCTTGTAAGCTGTACATACAGGCAAAAAAAAAGGAGGGGACACAATGGACAAAGAGCTGACAGCTGAGGAAACCACTTAAACTTACAATTTTCTAATAGTCTAACTACAGCAATACTACAAATAGATTCTTCTCAGTTTTCATTGATCACATGATTTAGCTCCAAACTGAACTTTTTTTCCTGACAGGAAAAGACGTCTCCACATCTTTTTCCTCCATCAGTTGCTGAGTGAATACACTCATAAAGTGGTGTCAAATAATCTTTTTTTTGGGGAAGGGGGTAGAGTGAACAGCAAAATGTGTTGGTTCCAAACTCTGCTTCCACACTACTTACCAAAACCTGAATGCCTTCTTTTTCCACCGGAGCAGTGTCATAAGTAGCTTCACACACTCTCACCACTGTGGTAACACCGTATTTCTTAAGTTCCTAAGGAGTGGAAAAAAATGTTGTAACAGTAAACCAGCTTCACTTTACCATTTAATTTTCTTAATAAACTAACTTAGTAACTCATTCCAAAATTCTCAGTAGCAAAATTCATGCAAATGCTTGCCATCCTGCAAAGACACAGAAAGGTGAAATTACTAAAAACTTGTGTGCTAACACCAGATACTTAAGGCTTTTCTGCAAACATAGTCTTATGTGCAGACTAAGTTTGGTTATGCTGAATCAGACTTTTTTCTTTTAAAATCAGATCCTGATAAACACTGATTAGTCCAAGTAGTCCATCTCCAAATGATCATTCATCTTAAAGGAACATGAAGCTTCTGGTTTGCAAAACTACATACTTCACTAAAAGCATTCTGAGCAAAGTTCAAATCTTCCCCCTCTCTCTCTGCTTAAAACAACAGGTTTGTTAGACCACTTACTCCTAAGAGTTAAAAGCACAGGACAATAAATTATTCCAGTTCCTGAGCTGTCATGACAAAATTTAGCTTTCCATTTTGCTATTGTCCTACATTAAAATTAATAATAAAAAAAAAAAAAAAAAATAGCAATCCTGCTTCATTCTCCCTGCAACAAATATCATTCAGACTGCCACTGCCAGGGTAATGACTGAAGCATAGCCTAAGCAGACCTGATCTATTTGTGAGAATACAAAGGCAAGCAAATGTTATCTCACTCTGCTTCCTGTAAATAATCTTGCACCAAATACAGAATTGAGGTGTAGTACACCTAAAATCTTGCTAAGGAGGGCTTGGACCTTCCCATGAAGTAGCTCTGCAAGGGACTTATTAGCATATACAGACACACTTTATACAACCACACACTTTATAGTTCCAACATGCTAAATACGTGGTTTAGTTGATAAATTCAACACTAGCAATATATGCCAAGCCACTGGCTTCAGTCAGTAGCATGCACCAAAGCACTTGAAGAAGCTTCAGCAGCTCTGAGTGCAGACTAAGCCTATTGCCACAAATGTCATTCTGGAAGACGCTATGACACAGAGGATCCTCTTAAGCTACACTAAAACCACGATGTGCTAATAGGGAAGGAAGCTAGGCAGTGAAAGCATCTTGCAATCCTGTTACTAGCTCCTAAGGTTCTGACCCACACTATGTATCACTATGCAGGAAGTGCAATGAAATGTTACACCACTTCAGCCCAATCTCAATGTGAGCTTCTACCACTAGGAGATGTTTGTATGACTCTGTACATAACTCGGCTAGATAATTCCCGTTTTCAGACCTAAACAATGTACTTCATGTACTATGCACTAGACAGTATAATTATTACTTCACTCTCAGAATCACATTTTTGAAAGCCAAAGTATATGTGATTTGTCTGCAGATTTGCAGATATCTACAGATCTTCAAAGCAAAGCACCAGTATTTGAAAGGAAAAATCAATATACAGTCTCAGTACCTCCTCATATGGCTTTTACAGTAGTTATTAGCTAGTAAATATATATTTATTTATATATAAATATAGCACGCTGTTCAGGGATTAAAAAATACATCAGTAAGAATTCTGTACCGGCCTTACCTCTATAAATTTGTTTAAGGTTGCATTGGTTGGATTATGTGTGATCAGGAATCTCATGTTCTTGTAGGTGATTTCCACAGGAGCTGGGCGGTTCATTCGGGCCATATTGATTTAGTTACACATGCAACAAGATTATGAAAGGATTAAAAAAAAAATTCTAATACAGAAGTGATGTAGAGAAACTGAAGTCTACTTCACTATACTCCACGTGAAATTCTCAGTGCTTGGAAGTATGATGTTGGGAGCAATGGGGAATGAAATGAACCTCCTAACAAGAAGCAGCAATTCTTCAATCCAGTAATACTGAGGCAAAAGAAAGGCAGTGCACTGAGGTTTACCCCATCCAGGTCTGAATTCCGTTGGTAAATGCTCTGCCGGTTTCAATTCAACACTTCTTATCCTGGTCAACCACTCTTAGGGGGGCTTCTTGGTGGAGTAGTAATGGATTTCTACAGTTCACTTGTCTGCATAGAGGTCGTGCTGTGCCTGGCAGTAGTCTCCACTGCCCTTCAGAAACTCCATAAATGTGTGACCAAGAACACCACAGAACTGCTGTAAAGAGAGGGGGGAGAAAACCATAATGAATACAGGTGAAATGAGGTCTTAAGACATCAAGCTTTAACAAATGAAAAAATAAAACCACAACAACTAAGCTTTATTAATACACCTTATTTCACAAAGTTTATTTTTTATTCCAAGAATTAATTTGGTTTGTGCAAGAATCCTGTTAACTTTTTAGCATGGATTAGAAAACAAAAAATTAGAATTAAAAAATTAGAAATCTAGAAAACTAGAAATTAAATACATTTACTTATTACAAACTTCCATGTAGGGTTTTTGCAACACCAAATCCTGCAATGTATTAAAATACCAATTTCAGATGTGCTAAACACAGCAGCAAGTTTAAAGAACCCTAGTATTTATAAAAATAAGGTCTTCCAGGATACCCATACAACCGCTTTCTCCACTTTGAATTGAGAGACATCACAACATCTACTAAAGTTACAGTACCTAAAGTTAGAGAAAAAGATGTGTATAAATCCACCTGACTCAAACACTAGGCCTTGAAAGCAAATGCAGTCTTAGTGGCCTAACAACACGATGTGGGCTTTTGAGGCACATACATTTCTAACTAAGGAACATTTCACATACTAAAGGCTGAAGGCCAATGGCAATTTCATATCTTCAACAGTTTTTTTACACCATGACTTCACTAATATATACAGAAAGCAGTGATGCTCTAGCTAAAAACATACACAGGCAAGTTTCTTGAACAGGTCATTCCTGTCCACTGGTATGCTGCTTAGCTATGGTTGAATTTATATATATAATTACTGGAAGAAGCAACCAGGAATTAAGATAGCACATGAACTGTTCCAAATTGTGTATTTATTTGCAGATGTTGCAAATGAACCACCCATACGTGCTTTTTACACCTGTAAAACCTTTACAGCAGATAAATGCATTAGGTTTTGTGCCCAGTTACTCTACCAGTGCTACTGCTCATACCTGCCTAGGGCACAGAAGGGGAGTTCTGTTTTCCAAAATAGACGTACAAGTTGAACCACATGTCCACTAAATATACTTAGGTATTAGAGAGAAACACAATCAATCCTACAAATATTTAGCAGAAGTTGGTTATGTTGATCAGTCAACCTATTTTCATGTTTTCAGACAGCTTCCTGGTAAGAGTTTTAAAGTGCGTGTTAAGTCACAGGCATGGCTTGTAAAACACAAAACTAAGAAACACACAATAAAACCCCAAGCTGCTGCTAACAAACACGAGAATGAAGTTAATAGAAAGAAACTAAGATGACAATTTCACATGCATTTTGATGCCACTTCAGAGATACTACCATCACCTGGTAGTGACCCAGACTACAGGATTAAGTTTGCCAGCTTCTTGTAAAAAAAGCTACTTCAGTATTTACCTTTAACAACTTGACAGAGAGCAAGAACTCTAAACATAATAGGTGTGGAAAAGGAGTAAGAAGGATCCTCTTAAGTCAAAGGTCAACAGAGTAACAGGAACCAGAAGAATTCAGACTCGGAGGAACTCCAAGAATCATCATCTGACTCACCAGCCATGCCCTAGCAAGGTGGCAGGAGTGCATTTAAAAGCCTCCTAGGACCAGATCTAGGGAACAGCTAAAATAGCAACTGAAAAAAAGAACTGAAGGTAACTTATTTAAAGTCACTTTCAATTAGTTTAAGAAGCAGAATGACAGAAACGGACAGGACAGCTTTAAGCAGATATAGCTGCACAAGGTCTTGTGCTGCTTTTTGCACTGCACTGGCAGATCTCCTGTCGATCTCTTCTTAAGACTGCTAAGAAGAATCATAGACAGCCCCTTGCTCGGCTAAAGGATGAGGGAGTGAAGGCTGTCAGAAACAAAAATGCATGCAAGTGAGCTTGAGGACACAATGGAGTCATTGGGGTAAAAATCTTTCAATTGGCAAAACGGAGCTTTTAGGGAGAAAAGAACATTTAACGTGAAAGAAGTAACCAGGTTTCATCCAGTCTTCTAGGCAGGCTGCCCTTAGTCTGCAACTAGGAGTATCAAGATACCAGACAAACCAGTAAACACAGATAAGGGCAGGCAGTAAATGATTAGTTAAGTAAAACAATCCTTCCTTTTAATGCAGATTGCTAATGACATTTTAGAAACTAAGTGTACAGTTCAAATTCTTATACAAAGCAGAAGCAAGCAGATTATGCAACGTTACATTTGAGTTCCCTGTGTTGTTAACCCTTACAAAGGAATTAATTCTGTTAATTAGTGACTTAACAGTCAGTATTAGACACATCACAACCTTAGTAATTCACACATCTAAGGACCTAACCAAGCATGTACTTAAACCTCACTGTTTGCCTTGGCAACTACTGCTGCCACACTGCAGAGGACCAAAGCTCACAGTTTCCTTTGATGTGACTGCCATCACTTCTCACCAATTTAGCAGGAAAGTTTCACAGACCAACCTTTAGGCAGAAACACATTGTACTATCCCAAGACAGCTTTGCCAACCTAGTTTATTCTGTTCTGGGAGTCAAATGAAAATTAAAGATGAGTAGTACACGGGCATGCTGTTTCTGTTATGCAGTTAAGAGTACGAGGCTGCACCCAGCTTCAGCAAAAAGAGCTGGAAGATAAGAAATCAGCTACGAAAAGAGTATTGCAGTAATTACGATGACCTCAGGCTTTGAGGGAACTCAAATGATGTAATGAGCTTTCAAAAGGCCTGGAAATACAACTTTAAAATCACTATATTGTCTCATATAGTTTTGGTAGTAAGCTATCAAAACAGTCAAGACAGTGCATGAAAGCAAAAAGTTGCAAAAGTGAAATTCAGACACGTAGTGTTGAAGGCAGAAGGCTCTTTAACAGAGTAACACCAACTCATGTGTTTGTACCATCAAGTTGTGTATGTTGAACCAGCATGTTCTTTTCAATTTACATATAAATTTTCCTTGAGGAAATTTAACACTGAAGGATTTTGGAAAAAGTAGCAGTTTCCATCCCAACAGAAAGCCCAACATTTAGACTGTTAGAGCCACCAAAATAAACTTGGAAAACAAAACTAGGGCTAATATGCCAGGACCCCCTCTTGATGGAAGGTAACCTATCAATTATATTTGCATTAATTATGACTGTATGATCCACTACAACTCAAGTTACAAGTTAGAGAATAAACTGTTCAAGCAGAAGGAAGGCATCTGGAAAAGAAAGGCTTTAATTCATGCCCTTCTCGGTGACAGATCTGTCATCACTGACAAGCAGATTCTCATGGCTGTTTATTTGGGGCTTGAAACAAATCACTCATGTCTGACAAAAATGGTTTACAAAAGTAATCTATTTGTGCACTACTGATATGGGGAAAGCAGAGAGATGCAAGGTTATCCCACACTGTTGACACTGGTTCACAACTCGGTAGCGTCTTGAAAAGCATGCAAACAAAAGCACTTCTTAACACAGTTAAATGACACTTTACCTTCAGAAGATGTGCAAGATTGTTCATGGTTACTCAATCCACCTGCTCAGAGTCTGAAAACATTTATACCCAGAACCAACTTGTGGTCTCACAATCTCTTAAGTCAAGACCTTACACACACTCACCTACTGAAACCACAGGACTAACACTATAAAACTAAAATAAACTAAGTTTCACAACAATTTGAGAACACCTGTGAAGAAGTCCAGTGTTCTAAATTACTACCCAATAAAAAAATACTAAATGACAAACACCCCCAACTTCTTCCTATTCAGGGCCTCAGTAGCAACTGCCAGAGCAGACAGGGAAGAGGGGCAGGGTAAGGGGTACAAACTACACAAGGTAGAGGCACACCTTCATAAGGTACTCCTGACAAGATGCTCCTCCTGTCTACTGATCACATAAATGCCTGTCCTTATGATATCCAGTGATAACCCTGTCCATTTTAGACCATGGAAAGTGACCCACTACCTGTGAAAATACATTCATATCTCACCAATGGGAAGGGAGAATCCAAAGGTTTATCATAAATTTGCTGTGACATGCTCTGTGCCGGAAGGATATTCTTGTGGTTCAAGAAGGGGGAAGAAAAAATTATCTCAAAACTTCCTGTATAACAAGTCATTGCAACTTTTAGAGATGATGAAACCAAGGCCATGTGATTTGGTTCAAAGTTCTTCTGCTTGGACCACAAAAACAACATGCAAAGAAGCCTTAACAGATATTGGAAAAAATTAGACATCACAGAAACTAATCCATCCCGTTGTCTAGCACTTCCTCCTGCATTTCTAAAAGTAAGGAATCTCTAAGTGACTTAACACTATCACTTCAATAGCAAACTATATAAATCCTGTCAAAAACCAATTTCATTACGTTTTAAGCAATAACATGAGATATATAGTACATACAGCAATATATGTCTGCATGTATTTCATCAAGTTTAATTAAGTAATAAGTGCAACTGTGAAGAAAGTAATAAGGACTTCCATTTAACACAGAATATTTTCTTGTATTGATCCAATAGAGTGAGTTTTAATTTTTTTGAAGAAGGTGACAATCTGGTGTTTATGGTTCAGTAATATCCTTATCAGGGTCTTCTGGTTAATGTTTAACACAAGTGATTGCCTACAGTCAGTCTACACGCTGGGACACATCCGGCATTCTTATGTGGCATGGATTTTGTCAGAACAGGAAAGTTTCACTTAATAGAAGCTCTTAGATAAGACTTACTTCTATTTATTTACTGTCTTACTGACACATTTAGTTTCAGTAAAACAATGACATCCTGTTGCCTTGGCTCTTGTTATATCCATCACACATTTTTATTTCGCATTCTCTTATTTCCTTTCATGGTTGTGCAATTAATAAACAGCACCTCTGTATTACCTCTTCCCCCTGAAACGACTCTGCTCTGTTGAGACAATTTCAAAACTCTTTGCTGTTTCCATCAATGGAATAATACGAGCTGACATTTAGGTGTAATCTTCAGGTTTCCTGATTTGGCAGTTTTATGAGATTACAAAGAGACAGGGTTCATACTTCTGAGTCACTGCTTTCGAAAGACTCAGCAGATGCAGGTAGACATATTGGAAAGCTGTCTCCAGGAGAAATAAGAAACACCAGATTACAGGACCTTCATGCTACCCAAACTGTACAATTGTCAGCTCATAATACCTGCAATGAGCATGGCTGGCTAACAGTGAGCAAACAATCCTGCTTCTATTGTCGTACACGACTTGATTTTGTTCTTTGTCTTTCTTGCTTCCCTGCTTTTGGAGGGCACAGTATCACCAGCAAGCCGTGCCTTGTTTGATTTTTTTCCTGCCTAAATACACACTGTGCCCTATAGTTACAGATGTTACTCGGCAGAGGCACCGAGATTACTAGGTGAGTCTAAAAAGGAAAAACAAACCGAAGAGAAGCAAGCGAAATCTTCCAGAGCCTAACTGCGATCCACCTCCAGAAGGAAATGCCTTCCTTGAAAAGACAGATGGCAAGGTCTTGAAAGCAGTTTCGGTCAAAATTAAGGTAGTTGACGGTATTCGTGAGCTTTTGAGGCTTGTTACAGAAACATCCGCTTCAACACGTACCTAATGACTCGTCTGCGGACTTTCCCTGCCGAACAATGTCGGCTGCACACCCGAGTTCGGGCATACCCCACCTCTACTGCATAGAGCTCATTTTGGAAAGGACTCACGTCCTCGCTCGCAGCCGGCACTGACTCCCCGCCCGAGCACGGCTGAGACAAAGCAGCCGCCCTCGCCGCGGCCGCAGCCGCGCACGTGGGGCCGCGGCAGGGGCCGAGAGCCAGCCCAGCCTGCCAACCCGCCTGGCAGCCGGCCGCCACGGGCAAGCCCCGGCTTGTCCGGGCAGCCCCGGGCCACGGCCGCCCCGCAGCCGCGGCGTGCCGGGCTCCCGGCCGGTCCGCCCCAATCTCTCCTCGGTGCGGAGACACTGTCCCGGCCGTGACAGCGCCCCACGGGCCAGGCCGGGCCGTCGCCCCGACTGCGGCGGTCACGGGTTCGCATCACGCCTCGATCAGGCTCCCGACGCGGAGCCATCTTGTCCCCCGGAGCCGCCGCCCGGCTCGGCTTCCCCCCGGCAGGGGGCTCCCGGCGCGGCCCAGGGCGCGGAGGCGCTGCCCTTCCCGGCGGGCGGCCCGGCCTGCACCGACCGGCGGACTCCGCCGCACGGAGCCCGGCGGGGAGAAGGCCGGACCGGCGGGCGGGGCAAGCGGCAGCCGAGCTCACAAAGCGGCTTTGTGCCCGGGCCGGGCCGCCCAGGAGCCGCGGAGAGATCGCCACCTCCTCATTTCTCGGTGGAAGAGGGAAGAGGGGCGCCAGCAGGCGGGGGCAGGAGAGGGGCGCCGGCGGGGAGGGAGGCCCAGCCGTGCCGCAGCCGGGCGGGCTCGGCTCCCCAGCGGCCCGCCCGACGGGAGCCGCAGCCCGGCGTTTCGAGAAGCCGCCCGCAGCCGGCGCGGCCCGGGCGACAGAACAAAGAGACAACATGGAGGAGATGGGGGAGAGGCGCGGCAGCCGGGAGGCCAGAGGGGCGAGGGGCCAGGGCGGGGGGCGCGGACGAGCGGCACTCACAGGAATATGGTTACTCATTGAAGACTGTAGCCTGATCATACAGCCGGGGTGCGGGCGCCACCGCCGGGGGCAGGAGGAGCAGAACCAGGAGGAGGAAGAGGAGGAGGCGCTGGAGGCCGCGGAGCTGCCGGCGGGGGTTCGGCGGCGGCGCGGGGAAGGACCATACAGCGGCTGCGGCGGGCGGGCGGCTCTGCGGGCGGCGCTGGGCGGACGCGGCTGCACCAGGAGCGACACTCGGCGCCGCCTCCCGCACGAGCGCCCCGGCCCCGCCCCTCGCGCGCGTCACTGATGAACGTCGCGCCCGCCCAATCAACGGCGCCATCGGCGCGTCTGGGGCGGGCGCGAGGCCGCGGGGGGCGGGGCGGAGGCGGGGCGGGCGGGCGCGAGAGGCGGAGGCGGCCGGCGGGAACCGGTTGGTGAATGGGGCCGGCGCGGGGAGCGCTCCTCGGGGCCGCGCCGGGACACCCCGCGCGCCCCGCCCCGCCCCGCCCGCTCGCGCCGGTGCCGGCGGCTTCGCCGGGGAGCGCCTGGCGCGAGCTGCGGCTCCCGCGGGACGCAGAGTTCCAGAGCCTTCCCCGCGCCGCCGGTGCGGCCCGGCCGGCTGGCGCCCGCAGCCCCGTGCCCGCCGTGACCGGGCGAGGCGAGGCGAGGCGAGGCGAGGCGGGAGAGCCGCTCCCGCGCGGGTCATAGGACGCGGAGTGGCGTGGCGTGGCGCAGCGCCGGCCCCGCGTGGGGTTAATCCCTCCGCCCCTTCGCCCGCGGGCTTGCAAAACCGCTCCGGCGAGTTTAATACCGGCAGGAAGCTCTTGGAGCGTTCTGCTCGCAGATTTCCCCGAGTCTTTTAAGTCGAGATGGAAACGGCGATTGTGGTGCTGCAGACGGGAGCGCAGCCCAGTAGGCCAGCGGCGCTGTGAGGACAGCAGCGCTCGCTCGGCCTCGTGCTCCCTCTGGCTCCCGGGGCTCCCCAAAGGCAGCCGTGGGCCGGCGGGGTGCAGCCGGCGCTGGGAGGCCCCGCTGCTGTCGCTGCCGCGCCTCGGGGATAGCGGCGTGGCCGGCAGCCGGGGCTGGACACCGGCAGCCCGGGAAACACCTCGATGTGGGTCACTGCCAGCTTTGGGAAGTAACAGCCTATTTTTAGCTTGGGCTCGTCTGAAACTGTTCTAGTTGTGTTTAACTAGTTAAGTCGTTCATCTGCGTGATATTTTATTGCTGCTTTACAGATTGGAAGAGCTTGCAGAAGTTGTTTTTTTATATAAAAAGTAAACCGCCCCAGTCTGAGTCTCCTCAGGTTACCATTGCCCTGGACAAAGGCACGGCTGGTTTGTGATTGTGCCCAAATGCCCTGGGTTTGCAGAACGTGCATAAGCCGTGGCTTGTCCAGCGGAGGTTTCACGGTGTGTGACACGTGAGCGATGTGCTATTCACAGCGTGTTTATGCCATCTTTCACCGCACCTGCCTTCAGGAGGCCGTGAGCTAATCCAACCAGGAGCCCTGTCTCTGCTAGGATAATGCACTTAGCTTCTCCGGGCTATAAATAGACCTGGGCTGTATTTATTTACATTGTGTCAGTATTTACTGACTTAGAGCGCCTGTCTGGTGAACTCGCAGCTGCTTCTAGTTCTCCATATAAAACTTCTTGAAAACGTGCTCAGAAGGGTATAAAATAAGATCCCAAGGTGAATGGGTGCTTGGAATATTGTTTACTTTTCGGTGATTGCAATGATAGGAAGGTTTTGGTAATAAAGAAATAAAGTCAACGTAACTTTTACCATTAGTAAAGTTTCAGGAATTTGCTCTGAATCACAGAGTCTGTGATTAAACAGCTCTACCTGCTTTAATCCGTGCTGTTTGGGTTTTGTGTTTGGGTTTTTTCTCCAACAATGCAAGGTTTTGTTTACTGCTTTATTGCACAATAAACAGATCAGTATTTTAAAATCAAATTACTTTCTGCTGCAACATCCTTTGAGTGCTCCAGCACAGTAGTTTACACTGAAAATAAGTCTGGCAGTTTCTCTGAAATTATATACTCAAAGAAGAAGGATTTAGCTCTGAAAACTTCTGGTCTAAAAGGATTTTTTTCTTCTTGAGTAAAGAATGCCTGGGTCATTTTAACAATATATTAATAATTTTTATTAGATTGACCCTATCTGGTCCCCCTAGTTGTGATTAATTATGTCATACTAGTTGTCACTTACTATGCAGTTCTTGTATTTTATGATCTGAGATGGCAAGAGATACTTGGAGACTGCAATAGTCTCCTATTTCATATAATACAGGGCAGAATCAGAGGTATGTGTAGGAGAGAGAGAGAGAGACAAGTGGATACTTGCAAGGTGCCAGTTAATGAACTGATGAGACAAAACGGGTTGAGGAAACAGAAGAGATAACACTCCAAAGGAACTTTCAATATAAGAAGGAAATAAATGCTTGAAAAGAGAAATCTGAAAGAGAAATCTGTGGGGTATAATTAGAAGACGCTAATAATAATACCAGTACGAGAAGCAAAGATGTGATCATGACCCTCTTGTGGTATTAGGAAGATGAATACAAGTTTTATGATAAGAGGCTATAATAGGAAAAAGCTTGAATACATTTTTGAAGTAGTGAGAATGAAAAACAAAATGTGGGTATGGACTGAATGTCCTTACCTTGTTGACTATTCTCGAGAGGTTTTGAAAGTTTTAATAGGCAGTTGTACAGTAAAACAGTCAATTTAAAGAATACCAAAGTTTCAGAAGTCCAAATATACCTTATGATTACTTTATTTTCTCCTAAGAATAGTGAAAATAGTGAAAAAAAAATCCCTATTCACACTCTTTATGCAAAAGTGTAAATGTTTTATATGCTTTGGTAGCCATTTTTGTAAAGAAGGGAAATCTTAATATAATTAGGGAAAAGTTTTTTACTTCTGGTCATCTTCGTCAACCTTTCTGTACTTATAAAAGTTCCATTATATTATTTTTTTAGTCAGAGGGACCAGAACAGGAAGTAGTTTTTAACATCCAGTCACACCAAGACCATGTATTGCTTTGAAGTGGTTTTAATTCATTGCTACTATGTATGTTGTTTTTTGAGAATGCTACTTCTATGGGATCCATGGAAGTTAAACTTTAAAACATTACTCTTATATTTTAAATATATATCTTTAAATAACAACTTATAAATATATTACTCAAAGACTAAATAAAATTACTGGTTATTAATACCCTTATCTTTTGGAGACACTTAGCTTCTTCAGTCCCTCTAAAAATCAGTCAGTTGTTCCTAATGTTTGTCTGGGTCTTCTGTAACATAACATTGGGGCAAAAACCAAGAGACAATTTTTTACTGGAAAGAAATGTGAGAATCTGAATTTATTCAGTTGGACATAGTTTCATTGTGCCTATATGGACTAATTCTATTTTAAATTTTAGTATAATTGGGGATTTTATATAGTTCCTGATGTCATGTCTATTACTTGTCAGTATGTATAGAATTAATGTAGACACTTAAGGTTCTACTGGTTAGATCTTTGATCTGCTGATATTTACTGTAGCCTTTTGTGTAGAGGTTTCTGAAGGAAGTGCTAATGGCTATGTCATGCCAATCTGTAAAAAATGTGAAGTGAGTTGACTATCACTGGGTTAGACTGTCATCTAATAGAAAACTCATACATGACTAAGCAGATTAAAACAAAAAATAATTAAGGAAAAAGAATGTAAGTAATGCAAATCAATGTAGTTCTAGGAAAACAGCTAGTGCCAAGAAAGCTGACTTAATGCTTTGATAAGATTACAAGATTGGCATAAAAAGTAACTGCATAGCTATAGCACTAAATGTTCATGTTTTCAAACAGTTTTACCAAAGGAGTGTAATCAAAGATCAGTCTAAAAAACAAGTGTGACTGATGAAAAGACTGATGAATAGCAAGTAGCAACGATGCCAGCATAGTTCTTCAGAGTAATCTAAGCTGTTTAGTGACTTTTATTCACTCAAAAATGCAGTTTAGTACTGGCATTTGCAAAGCCATACACCTAGAACAAGGAAGACAAGCAAGATTGATATATTTTCAAGAATACTTTTGTTACTTTTAAAGGAGTATAGGGATGATAATGGACAAGTCAATATAAACTTCCAAGGCAGTGTTTGGTGATGATAAGAATGATTATTCTGTTATCCTTAGATATCTAATGTGAAATAATGAGGAATAGAGGGATTTATTTCTTTTTAATAGCATCAATACTAATGAATTACCATGTGCAAATCTTACAGACCTTACTTGATTTTCTGATACACATGGAATCCCAACCAATTCATCTGGAGCCTGTGTGTGGCATTTTTCATGTGCCCTGTTACCTACTTCTTTGTTCATATTTACTGCTCCACCTCTTAGCCCTTTTTTGCCTCCCTCTTCAGGTTAGCTTCAGTGCTGTGGGGTCTCTTGGATTTGTGACCTTCTGGTGAACAGGATAATGCAGTGGAAGGGACTGCAGGGCAGTGTCAATTTGTGTTTGAGTGGTAGGTCCACAGCCATGTCACAGAAGAGAAAGTGATATGTTTTTGAGAATGCAAATTTGCAGAAAATGTTCCAAGACTGGAAACAGTGAGGCATATAGAGAACTCTTCCTGTTTAACTCAAAAAGTAGATGGAGTGATATCTCACAAGGTGAAACTATCGGCCTCTAAGGGTTTCTTAATTTGAAGAGTAAGGTGGATTGGTTTGTAAACGTATGACAAATTCACTTGGTCTGAAGTTACTGAAGATACAAGTTACTGGCTTCAGTACAGGAATTACTGGGTGAAATTTCATGTGCTGTGATGCACAGGAGATCATAAACTGTAAAATACAGATTTTTACATCTTGAAGTGCAAATTTAGCAGCAAAACAAGATTTGTAGTAAAAAATGCTTTAGTTCATGTTTTTTTAGTTAGTTCAAACTCTTTATGGTATTTTTATCTCAGTGGAGCTGCAGAATTTTTTATATTGTGTCTTAACTGGAAATTCTGCTTTTAATATTTCTAAAGTTTAATAACATGAATAATTTAACTGAGTGCTTCTTTTTAATTTCCCACTGATTATAATTCTGTTGTGTGTATAAAAACCTCCACAATCCTGAGTTTCTTGCTGTTGTCTGTTCTTACTATGTCAGCTTCATTTCTGCATCTTGGTCTCATTTATTCTCCCCTCTGGCCCGTTTTCCTCTTTATTTTTTGATGGATGTCTGTGTGGGGCGGCCGGTCGGGGGTCTGATGGCTTGGCCTGGACGCAGCAACCTTCCCAGAGAGATTCCACAAGAGACAACTTGCTAGGAGTCTTAGACATTGCTTCAGCCACAGGGTGTCTCAGCAAGGGGCAGGCAGCTCAGCTCTGAGCAGTGGTTTCAGCTCTGCCTTGCGAGCTGTGTCCAGGCCAACACAGGGACAAGGAGACAGGAGCACGGTGTGGCTGTTCTGCAGGGGCAGCCTTTATTCCAGCACCCTGCAAAGGATGCCAGTGACAGCAGCTCCCTCCTGAACAGGGCACAAACTGGGGGCTTTATGGGCAAAAGTGGGGGTGGTACAAAGGGGGAAAAACCAATGGGTCCCAACAAATCTACATGGGGTTCCAAAGCATGCCGGGAACTCACCATGACCCAGGAGGGTTTCTCAGTCCATGAGAGTTTGAGAAGAACCTGTCGGGAGTTTAGTTCAAGCATGGCTTAAAGAAAAAGGCCATGAAGCCATGCAATTGAGAGAAAAGTAGCAGGTAGCTGTGAAGAAGTTCCCCAGCCTGACTTCTATAAACAATTAGACTCTTTCAGGCATCATTGTATAAACAATAAAGTTCTCAGGCAGTCTTCCCATAACAAGTGTAACACCCTCTCTGGGAAAAGATGGCACCCTGGGAACAGATGTGGAAGTTTTGGGAACCGTTCGTATCACAGTGGGAACACTGGTTTTATTTTGTGTAAACAATCAACGGTATAGTAAAACAAAAGGAGTGGTTAGAGTTTTCTCTGTTAGCCTATCATAAACCTGGATTTTGGAATATGCATGAAGTTCGTTAACACTATTATTTAAACTGGCTGATCGATCAATAAATCGAGTCCGAGGCATCACAGGATGGTCGTTCTCCCCTCACTTCAACAAGAACCCATTCAAGGGATACCTCTCTCCAAGGGAGAGGGCTGGCACGCCCGTCTGTCTCCACAGGTGTCTTCAGTCAAAATCCTTTTTCAAGCTTCTTTCTTGTCTTCGCTTCTTTGAAAAGTCTCATGATTGTTAAACATTAGTTAATGTCTCTCCTGTGTCCCCAGTTTCGGTCCATAGCACCGGCAGGACGCGGTTCTGTTGCCACGTCTCGAGCACACATGGAGCCCTCTGCTGCTGGCAGGTAGCACCAAAGGAGCACTGTGAGACTGGGGGCACTGGCCTGTGCTGGAGGGGAACCTTTCTGCTGTGGAGATTTCTGTGCTGATGTGCTAGAAGATGGATACAGGATTTTTACCAGGAAATCTATGTGTGATGCTCTAGCTCACTATCAAAGCTGGAAGACTTTGCAGTGGATTCTTCATATTTGTTCAGCATCCTTGGCTTTTTATCTTTATTAAAAATACTCTGAATTCACTATGAGGACTTAACACAGAGCTTTTCACTGTTCATGCAAATGAGCACTTCATATACAAAGCTGGGTATGCTAAAGGTTTCTCGTTTCATGATCTTGGGTGAGATCTTGACTATATGCTTTTGTGATAATGACAATTATTTTCCATTTTCAGCTCCAGAACTGGTTTCTGTATTTTGAAGAGAAGTTCATTTTAGTTTCTTTCTGGAACCCTGGTTAAATGCATTGGCCCTGGACTGGTCAGAGGAATTAGAACACTACTACTGAGACGTCAGAAATGCAACCAATGTGAAGCCCTGTTTCAGTTGTTTTTTGGAAACATTTGTTGAATTTCTCATATTGCTTCTGTCTGTTCAGTAAAAGAATTGTCTCTGTAATACCCAGTTTGTGTTAAAGCTGTGAAGATGTGGTAAAGAAGGATTTTTCATGACTGAAGAAATGATGATCTTTTTTATAGGCATGTGCTGTAATAGTCACTTGGCAAGTTTAACATTCCTTATTGGCCCTTAGGCAGCATGTAATCTGAGTAGATGGTACTTAAGTATTACAGGAGTAATTATAAAGATGAATAATTTCAGAAAATATTTGCAGAATATTGCTTACAGGTAAGTTTTCTGTTGTTAGGCTCTTTTACAACATATCTGCTAGTTTATTCCTATTGAAGTAAAAGCCTCTACACTAGGAAAACTGGACATTTTTGGTTTAATTAGGTTTTCTCCTTTTTGGAACAGTCCAATGGCTTGGCATTCTGGATATATCACAGCATTTATCTCAGGAAGCTGTTTGAGCTGACAGCCAGGGAATATTTTCTCAAGTATGTTAGTGGCAAATCGTAGCCCTGCCACAGGGATGACAAACAGGGCCTTAGGTGCTAACAGTGCTTTCCATATTTACTATTACTTTTTAGGAAATTTTGGTGTAAGGATCCTATACAGCTGCTGTTAAAATACTTCATTTTTGTGTGTTACAGTTTTTCAACAATGCTACCCATGAAAACTGCTAAACTGATACTCTTAATAGTAATATAAAATATGTTCATGGCAATTACAAGAGCATACAACAATTATAAAGACTGGTAATTTTTCATTTTTAAAAAGTTTCTTTGGATAAGTGTGAAAATTCATTTATGTTATTGTTTCTAAAATGTGAACCACATATTTTATTGCCTTGCATTATTAGTGCTGCAACCAGTAATAAACTGCAATCTCTTTGCTCAGTCTGTTCAGATTACTTCAGCTATCAGTCACTTAACTGCCTGTTCAGCATCCTCTTCACGCTGCTCCTGATTTTTTCCCCTCTGTTGCTAGGGAGGAATGCTCATTGATTTTTCTGTGGGTTTTGTTGTTGTTGTCGTTTTGTGCAGCAAAATAACAATTTATTGAGACAGGAAAATTTTGGACATCCACTTGTATAACTCACTATATTCTTTTGTTAGCTGATATGCTCTCACTAGACCGTCATTAGACTCAAAGTTTATCTTATTGTTTACTGTTGGAATCCCATTATTGTTAAAAATCATTGCCTTTCATTTTATTTATGAGAATTGAATTAAAAATTGAAAAATAGAAGCTAAAGTTGGTAATGGAAGCTCTATTGCAATTCTATTCCATGCTCAAATATGATCTTATACTATTAAATGACAAAATTATTATACAAGAAGGAAATTTAGAACATGTCATAGAAAATACATTTTTCTTGATATCTATACATCCTTTTGTTGTTTCTTTGATTAGTAGTAGCCTCTGCAGCTATTCCCTATCTGTGTTTAAATGTTCCCATTGCAGAACATTTCTCTTTTGTATATAATTATAATTGTCAGTGTATTAGAAGAGAGATATACCTGTGTTCAATGTAACAGAACAAGCAAATCACTTGGAAAGCAAAATATGTGTAGTCTTATGATTTAAAGATCACAAACAAGGGAGATTAACTAGTATTAACCTAAACAAAGAAAATTACCTGTGTATAAAAATCAAGATGGAAGCTGTAAGCCTTAAGGAAAAGATAAGTAATTCTCTACATGTCCTAAAAAAATGTAGTGGCTTTTGTAATTGGATTTAAACAAGAAAGCATCTGGGAACTGTCAGCCTCCATGATCTAGTGCTGGAATTCTTTTGGATCCCTAATTTCTTTTACCTTTTGCTTGAGTAAACTAGTTCAGCAGATCAAAAATATGCTAAGCCTTTGTCATAAAAAAAAAAGACTTTTGTTTTGTCTTAGAGCAGGTACACTGTGTCAGGCTGTCAATAAACATGTACTTTTTGTGACATAGATGACATTCCAATGGTGCTCCTGGTCTCAGGCTATTTTGCTTCCAATCTGCCAGATGAACTCTGCACCAGCCTTTCTATGTGTGTGATTATGTTGGTTTTTTTCTCAGGGCTTGCACAGTCAGAATATTACTTTGGTCAGCAGACTGTTGGTCAAAATAATACATACCAAACCAATGGTAGGGAGCTGTACCCCACTGAAAATGTAACTGAATACACTGTCGTTTGCTTGTGCAAATTTCTTTAGGCAGAGCTGCCTCTTTTGTGCCCCCTTTAAATTTTTCAAAGTAGTATTCTTGAACCTGCCATCAAGCCAAAAACTGTACATTTCTGTCTAATATTCCTGCAGTTCATATACTCATATGTGCTCTCAGAACTACCAGCTGTAGGCATATGCATTTCAGCAATAATCCTCTTCTCTGAAACTATTACTTCAACATGTTTCTAATGCCACATGGATAATTTCTTTTTAATAATGAGAGTTAGCATCTCCACACCAAGAAAAGTGGGTCACATTTGTTTCTACATCTGCTTAGATACAAAATTCTGGAGCCTCTGCAGCTTTTCCCTATCTGTGTTTAAATGTTCTCATTGTAGAATTGCACAATTCCTGTTTGAAACACCATTGTATACTTGGGGATAAAGTAACAATTCCAGCAGTTTCCATGACTGCCCATTTTGTAATGAAAATATTATGGTGGTAATTTCACATTTTCATTCTGTCCAAAAGACATGGAACTCCACATGGATGTCTGCATCATAATACAAAGAGAATGGGAAGCATGTTTAATGTGTCTGTGATGCAAGTGGGGAATAGTCAGAGCTCTAGGAGCCAGAAGTACCTCAGGTGTGTGTGGTGGCAAGCTAAAATAACTACTGTCCTTAGAGCCATAAAGGAGAAATAATCTGATTGCTTTGTTCCTAGAGACACACACCTCTCAGAAGGGCACTTTGTAAACTGGGAAATATCATCATAACCATTGGAGTAAGCAAATGCACCATTGTGTATTCAGGAGGTGCTTGGTTTATGGAAGTGAAGATAATCGGTGATAGTTTGGTTTAAGGTTGCCTGAGTCTGTCCTGTGACACACCCCACTGTGGATAATTGTGTGTAGTGAAACTCGTGTCCTTGAGGCTGGCCTTTGGAAGGGAGGAAAAAAGAGTAGACAGATATGGAGCCAAGTGCTTAGTCTCACTAAACAGGCCTTAACAAGTATTTCAGATTAACAATATTCACAATGATAGAAAAAAGTGAAGAGGCTTCAAGCTGCCAGTAGAGCAAATATTTTCTGCACATTCTTTGTCACATATGGAAACATTTCAAATATCAAAAGAAACTTGATGCAGAGGCCTTCTAGTTACTAGAAGAAAATTCTTAGGATGCAAACAAGTTTTAATATAAAACTGATATTTTTTTTCTGCAGTACTTTAGGATAACTAAGGATGCTTAGAAGCAGACTCTCATATTTTCACTACCTATATTTTAAAAGAAACAAGACCCCAAAATTTACTGACATCTTTCTTGTACCTTGTAATTTTATTACAAATGCCAGTATTTAAATAAACTCCATTGCTGAAAACATAATAAAACTTCAATATACAATTCAAGAGCTAATTTTAATTAGTCATTTTCAAGCAAGCAACAAGCAGTCTGGAGACATTTTCAAATGTCTAAGCAATGAGCTTTACAGACACTATTGCTAAAGATTAACGCTACAAACTTTGGAGAGAACTCTGGAAACAGATTTTTTTTTCTTAAGGTACTATTAGGACTAAAACTGATCATAAATACTTTTCCACTGTTCATATTTTGGGGCTTTTTTCCAATACTATTTTCCAATTTCTGTGAAATGTCACCATCCTCATTTAGGGAAGAACAATATCCTCTTTAGTCTTCTTTCAGTAAATAGCCTGAGGTATTTAGTCAGATTTTACTCTGCTTTATTCAGGCACAATCTAACCTATTACATTAATTTTGGAAAAAAATACCTGACATCTCTGATCAAACAAAAAGTATATTTTGCCTTTGGAAGTTGCCCTTTAGTTTAAAAGATTATTTTTCAAAAGTATCTATATTATTTTAGAGCAAAAGTCATGCTTTCTGAGGGAATAGTTGCTTGGGGATGCTCAGCTTAAACAGTTCCAGCATATGGGAATTCACACCCTTAATTACACATCACAGATTCCTGTTCAAAACATGAGAAGGACTAGGAAACTAAAAATGGAATCAGTAGGAGTCAGCATGGCTCACTGAAAAATACAGCAGACAAAAACCATAGTGGAGAGAAATAAAACTTGAATTAGCTTGGCCAACTCTTAGAGGATGAAGCTGACTTTCTTTAGCCAGGCTGCAGTCCAAAGGAGGGGAAAAAATTAGACAAACATGGGGACAAAATTTTTGAATATAAACACAAAATTAATTTTTTTTTAAAAGGACATTTTTAAAAGATGCTGTAGTTTCTAAGAAAACATTTTTAAAAATACTGAATAGTTACACAAAAAGGGAAGAGATGCCAATACAGTCTGCAGGTAAAAAAATTCTCAGCAAAGTAAATGACTGCTCCTGTCAATTGATAAACACTTTTCAGCCTAACACTAGGAGGATAACTGTGCTTTAACAAAATTCATTTTTAAAGTTATCTATTTATCCATCATAGTAATGGAAAAAAGGGTCCTAAATGTTCCTGCTTACAATTTTCTTGTTCACATGCTGCTTCACTCGAATTCATTCATTCTCTAGAAACTAAAGCAGCATGCATTCTTCACTGATACAATTATGAATTATCTTAACTGTTTTTGTGTACTGCTTTCTCTACTTGCAGTACAAGTTCTGTTTTTTTAAGGATTTTCACTTTCTTTGTGTTTGGTAACCCTTCCTTCTGCTTTATGTCTGCTGGCATTATAGGTACCAGCAATATTGTTTTATTTATCTTGTTTGCCCCAAGACTGCATATTTATTTTATATTTATTGCTGTCATCTTAAGCCTGTCTCTTGTGCACCCAGATGTCTCAGTCTTCTTTGGAACATTCTTCAAGGATTACAGACTTCAGCCTCAGAAAATGTATTACTCTATTTCCCCCTGCTGAATTACCAGGACTACAGTTTTACATTTAGTCTTAGGGATCAGTTGGTCTTCTCCCTCATGCTCTATATTTCTCCTATACTGCTTTTACAAAACTCCCCTGACCTGACCTTTCCAGTTTACATATTTGTATCCTTATTGTCCCTCTTCTGTCATATAATTATTAGGAAAAAATGATGTAAAATGTCGTCAAAGTAACTGTCATTGCCTTAAGAGACTGACTAACAGGGAAACTCATTAATCTCCATAATATAAGTTACAATGCAAATCAGGAAACCAAATTATAAAATATCCTAATCAGAAGTAAATGTATTAATTGGTATTTACACAGATTCAGTCATTTAACTAAAGCTACATAAAAGTAATTTCACTTCCAGTGGAAAAACAGCCTAACAAGTGTTGGGCTGCACCTCATGTAGAAACCTCCCATAGTAGGAGACATCCAGCTTCCTTTTGCTACCATGAGTTAGGTGTCAAATCTGAGAGAGTGGTCTAGGCTTTTCCTGTAATTCAGAGAGCAAGAGAAGTCCTTTTAGAGGCTGATAAATCCTCTTCTGGCATAAGTATTAAAGATGGGATAAATTGCTTTTCAGCAGTATTTATCGTGACTGTAGAAAAAGAATGAGCAATTGAAGTAAGCACCTATATTTCAAACTGGTCACATGAGGTAAACCTGAATCTTACCAATCTAGAGGTGCATGAATTCTCCTTACCAATGGCTCTAATATATCACCTATCCAGAAAAAGTGCCCCATCAGTGCCTAAAACCATGCCGTGTCCAGCTCAGTTCTGAGCAGCATCTGTTCTTACACTGACGGATGTTTTGAATTGTCCTATGTAATAGGTTAATTTTTTTGTTATCCTTTCCTTGAGAAGATTTAGAAAGCACAAAGAACAGAATCCACTAAAAATTAATTTAATTTTTTGCAACACTAAAAGGTTTTTTTTGACCTAAAATGATTTATGTACTGCTAATGAACAGAAAAAAAACAAAAAAAAACAAACAAAAAACAAACAAACTAACAAAAAACCCACAAAAAAAACCCCAAACAAACCCCCAAAACAAAGGGCCTCATATGGTTTCCAAATACAACTATGTCCCTCTATTGGCCTAAAACTGCAGGGTCAGCACACTTGATAGGAGTGCAAGACCTTAAGTTTAATCCTCTCATGCTTCTTCTGGGGTTTGAGTCTGCATCTCTCAGAAGACTCCCTGAATTCTCAGACTGCACCATGTCTTCAGTACATAATGAGTGACTAGAGCTTCTCCAACAAGATGTAAAAACCTTTGTTGAAATACACACGCCAACCTGTTAGTGAATTGTCTACCTTTCTACTCTTTTGGTCTTTGGCTTACTGATTATGTTTTATAATCATAATAGGGCAGTATCATCAGTGGTCCGGTTCACCAACTGCCCCATCACAAATTCTGCTCTGAATTCTAGTAGCCAGTCTTCTTATCTGAGTAGGAAGTTGCACCAGTTTGCTTATAGATAATGATTTAAACAGAAGTCTCAAACATTGCAGGAAAAGTGCATTAATAACTAGCAATTTATTTCTAATATCTGGACTTAAAAAGGCAAGGAGGTCTGATATATTTCAAACATATTTTAAACAATCTGGCATAATATAAGACTGAACACTAAAAGGCTAGCAATCAAATGACTATCAATTTAGAAGGGACAAAACCCTCAACTGTAGGGTTAATGAAGTTCTGTGCTGTGAATTTACTTGAACTATAGACCTAATGTTAGTTACTGTGAAACAAAAAGGAATTTGTATTCTGTTTACTGCCTTCTGTTGGGGGCGTTCAGCCAGATTGAATCTTTTTTTTTTCCTCTGCTTATCTAAAAGGTTCAATAGCACAGTCCTTAAACATGCTTTTAAAAATATGATTTCAATCATACACAGTGTTGAAATGAAAGAATTCAGGTATGATTTTGGACAAAGAGTGTACATTTGTCAGGCCTTTTAACGTGAAATACAGACCTTAGGAAGCACCATTTTCCACACATTTTTATGCCTGTAATAAATTACGTTTGTTGATTATCAAAGTCTGACATCTCCCTGTAATTTGGGAGGGAAGTCCTGTAATCCAAAATTAAGTTTACTTTATGTAAGTAAACAGATTTTCTGCTCACTGGACTAAGTATGTGATAATTTCAGATCTTTGTATTAAGGCCTTTGTAAATTGGAAGTACAATTTTTTAAAAGTTTAAATTGACTATTAATAGTTAAATAATTGTTTTTATTTTCCTTTTGTCAAAGTTTTCTTCTGAACTAAAGAGTGTAAAGGAAGACTTTGCTAATGCCCAGCTTCCTGTTGGTAGCAGTTAGTCATCTGGTTAAAAAACAGAGGCATGTATTATAAATGCCTTGGTTTTCAGTAAATATTTCCCTAAGTTATAAAGGTTAAAACAGATCTTTTAATATGCATTTACTAATTTAGTTAAACATTACTAATATAGTATCTGCAATACTATTTATGCATGTCAGTATGGTTTATTTTTTCAAATGGTAAGACAGTGTTGATTCACTTTGGTTGATGAACCCAGCAAATTGTGGGTTCTTTTTTGGAGGAAATTTTGCCAAGTCATCTTGCAGTTACACTTTTAGTAAACTCTAAACAGAGTAATACTTTGCATTTGTCTGCTTCTTTTTTTTTTCTCTTGACCTATCCTCCAATTTATTCAAGCATCCAAGTTCTGATTTTGCCTTTCAATCTGCTTGTATACTCTCCAAAGCCTAATATAAAGTCTAACTTTAATAAATTAATTTTTTATTTGATAATTTACTTATTCACATTACTGAGTAGAATCTGGTACAAAGAAAATATCTGTGGTTCTATAGTCAGTCATCTCTCCCTTTGGACAATGAACTATTAATTTTAATTAAAAAATAAATAGTTGAAATTATTTCCCAAATGTTTTTGTGCCCATTTTCCTTTAATTTCATCAAGATATTTTTACATGATTGCTTTTAATAAAGTCATATGGAAGTAACAAAAAACTTTTTGTAATTTAATATGTATGATCTTTGCTTGGTTTAGAAGGAGATTAAATTGGATTAAAGCCAGAGATTCCCTAAAAAACTTTTAGGCTATCTCTTAAAGGCATTCATATTGTTTGCTTGTTTATTGCAGTATTTTTCTGAGAATTGCAGTAGGCTGACTGGTTTGAAAATTCCTAATTACCTCTAATCCTCCCTTTTAATATTTAGATATTCTTCTGGAACCTTATTAGAATTCTTAGAATTCTTTCTGGAACCTTATTTACCACCTACAACTAGCATGTCAATTAGGAAATTCTCCAGAAAATAGGAAATATATAGATGAGTCTGAAGGCAGATAGTGAATCTAAGACATTCCCTCCTTTAGCAGAATGTTAACATCAAGGCAGTTATGGAGGGGCCATGTCATTGCAGTGTAGAAGGAAAGGAATAAATACAGCTCTAGCCTACTCTCAAGCACGGACTGGTGGATCATGAGGGGGCAGGAGTGCCTGTCTGGCATGTTGTCTGGCATGGCACACAACATTTCTGGACAGGATGGATTTCAGACATGTCACTATCCCAGGATGTTTTATGGTCTGGGCAGCAGGGTATCACAGTGTGTTGTCATTCCTGGTCACTTACATACTGCTATGTGCTATATATGTCATGTGGTTGCCAAACCCTCAGTTTGAAAACTGCTCCTGGGACCAGCTGTTTGAATATTTTTATTGAGTCTCTTTTCAGATCTTCTTTAAATAGAGGATGCAGTGTGGTTTTAGGCTAAGGGTGTCCACTTGAAAATACCAGGGACAGGGAGGACACAGGAGCAAACTATTGGAAAAACAGGTGCTGGTCAGTCTTAAGAGCAGACCTGGTTGAACTTCTGGGGGAAGAACTGTCTGACTAGAGGATTACTGGATTTTTGCAAGGTCAGTAGCATCTCTGTGAAAAAATAAAAGCAAAGGAGTACATGTGTAGGGCAGTACATGGTTCCCCCCTTGCAAGGGGAAATTTACCACTTTAAAAGTTCCCAATGCTCTGAATACACTGACTGGCAGCAGTCCAGCATTTCTCTATTGGGATTTTTAATATCATTGCTTCCTATACAAATTGCTCTTTGTCCCACAAGTCTTGGCCAGACAAAGTCCAATTTGACAACACCCTTCCTCAGGCAGCCCAGACGACGTGGGCTGTGTGCCAGTGCCTGGTAGGTCCTCTTTGTACTCCTGCTGCCACTGGGGCCATTGGGTGCCTCCTAATTGCTAGAGTGACAATATGTACTCCTTTGCCTTCATCCCACCAAATGTTCACTTCCTGTCTCTGTGCCAGTCAGAAATGTTGCCCAAAGAATCATGAAGGAGTGGTAGTATGGGGAACAAATAAGGAAAATTATTTTTAATTTCAACTGCTCTATCATAAGCTTGTATTAATGGCCACCAATTTAATGACACAAAATCCTGCAGGAGAGGGAAAGGACATAGTTCATTTATAAAGCACACAGGACACTGAAGTGCTTTGACTCTGGTCACTGCAGCAGTACAAACAGCAATTAGACCCCAGGAAAAAAGTAGGTTGTTTCCAACTGCTGGCTCCTTTCATGTTGTTTGCAACCTGTTTTTGCACAACGCACCACAGCTATTTATAAACTGCAAGTGGGAGCTGAGAATAGGAAGAGCTTTGTGTTTATGGGATGACAGTGTCAGGAGAGCAATACTTCAGCTAAATTGGGATGGCCTCTACAGACTCCTGTTTCTATGATTGTAATGCTGCTGGTATTTTTGGGAATGAAGTCTCACAGACACAGGCTCAGCTTCATGTAATTTATGTCTTCTTAAATATAAAAATAAACAAAGTTATGTTGAAAAGCTGTGAAGCTATGCTTTTTTTTTTTTTTTTTTTTGCCAAAATGAGTAAAGCTTTTCAGCCTCTAATTTTACCTCTATGAAATTAGTTGATAGGCCATTTACCAGAGAGAGCCAGAAGGTGGTTGTTACAATACTGAGTTATTTTAAGAAGAGGGGAGAGACATGGGTGAGATGGTTAGATTAATTAAAGGAAAAAAACAGTTCTTCCAAAAACTTGCACCGGTAGAAAATTCTGTGCAGTTCTAGCAGGTCTGCATGTGCTTGTAAATGACCATTTCAGATATTTTTCTGTTTCTCCTTTCTTTTGTGGTAGGTTAAAAAAGACACTGCATGAAGGAGTGGAGAACCTAAATTTTCCAGTCTTATTTACTCTTTGCAAAGGGAGATACCATTCCAAAACTTCATAGAAGAAAATTCTTAGAAAAATCTTCTCTAGCCTATTTGCCACTGAGAGCTATGGTGTTTGGCTTGGAGCAATTTGGCCTGGAATTATTTCCTAGCAAATACTGACTTGAAGAAAAAAGCTTTTTTCATGTGTTTTGGATGAACTGGGATAAAATGCTGTAGAAAAAGTTGACAGAAGCAGATTGACATAGCATCAGTTTGAGCTTCTACCAAACTATTAGATTCTATTACTAGAATAGACAACTGCAACCCACTTCTGATAAAAAGACATTTCAGAACAGTATTTAAAAGATAAGTTTATGTTTTTTACAGAAAAAGTTTTTTGATTCAGTGAAAACTCTTCACATTTGGCAAGATACCGTCTCTCATTTGAACATAGCAACAAAATAACATTACAAGCTGTTTTATTCTCTTCTTAAAATTGTGGAAAAAGGTGTTTGCAGTTTTGATTTGCAAACTTTTTGAACTGGAATTAAAATCAATGCGTTACTGCTCAGTTCATGATTAAAATACCTTTTAAACCTATGTTTATACTGATTTAACACAAGTGTCTTCAGAAGCAATGAAGAGCGAATCAGCGCCAGACTAGTTACTGTTTTTAACTCTTCCATGGCTATGACTGAGAAAACGTAATTAAGAAAATGATAGCTTCTCAATTTCTGCAAAATGCCATTTAACATTAATGCAACTTATGTGTTGTCATTATAGCGCAAGAGTTCTACTGTCATTACATTGCAAGGGTTCCATATTGCTAGAGTTCCATAACTCCTTGGTGTTTCTCGTAGGCAGCTCCTCTACACACTGACACACAGCAGCCAATCCACTCTTTTATAACACTCTTCTGGTTGGCTGCAGGTGTGGCCTGTTAACATCAGGCCTGTTCCTAATCTTTAGTAATTGGTTCAGCTGCAACTCTTTAGGGGATAAGATTACATTCTATACCACCTTCATTTACTTATGTTCTATCTCCCTACACTGATGCAGTACTTGTAAAATCTAAAACAAGTACTGACAACTCTCTATTAATAATTGATGATCACCTTTGGTCACTGTCTAGTGATTTTGAGACCTGAGATGAGAAAGGCAAAGAGAGATTCAATTCAGCTGTGCAGATTGCCAAGAGAAATAATGGAAAAGTAGCATAAAAACATGAAGTTAAAAAAAAAAGTGGGTAAACTTCCTTTTTGATATTCATGAGGATTAAGTAAACTTGTACTCTCATATAACTACAAAACAAGCCAATGATGTTGCTATCTGCTAATTGCAAGTAAATTATACCAATTAATAAATATTGATATTCACAAAGAGCTGGTTTTGTTATAATATATATTTAAATATTTTTTTTATATTGCTAATATTGCATTAATAGAGGAATAGGCTAGATTAACTAGTAATTTAGCAAACTTCTTTATTGAGAATTTTTAATCCATGAGATTTTGCTAGAAGAAACAACTGTTTATGAGTGTAAAAATGCCGTGTTGAAACTAACCTTTCTTCTTTGGTAAAAGGAAATCGAGTCACTTATTTAACATTCTAAAGCTACAAAAGCAGAGAGTATTCTAAAAGCTCAGCAATTTTTTGCATGTATTTATATTCTTTACCTGCTTAAATGCTAATGCAGGTGAGCAATCTGTAGTAAAGACCTCCTAAACCTTTGTTAGTGGCTGGAAAAGCCTAGAATCTAACTATAACTGCTCTTTCAACCCAATGTCCATAATCAAAGGAAAGTCTTAGTACTGGCCTTTGGGACAGCAAAGTGCGGACAGCTTGTGAACTTGCCCAAGATAGCTTGAAGTTGTCTTTCACATACCAGTGCTTGTATATGTGTTGTGTTCCTCTTCCTTACTCCTACTTCATGCCCCTGGATAAAGCTGAATCATTCGTATGCTGAGGGAGAAGAAAATACTGGTCTATTTTAAGACCAGCATAATTTTAATAAATCATTGAGTAACTGAAAGAGTAGACTATCCATGCTACGTACCTGAATTAATTTTGAAGACTCAAGGGAAACTTTGTGCAGTGGATGTTTTCTCCTGAGGTCAGGGCTTAGTGAGACAGGGACTTGGAATTTCAGTTTGTAGGATGTAAACAGAAAACTATTATTAAAATAAAAGAAGAAGAATGGGACAGAAACCTCTTAGGGAATCTGTTTCTGAAGTTCATCTTAGAGGTACATCCTACAAGTATTTGTTATGCCATTAGCTGGGTAGGTCCAGTGCTGTTTATATTTGTTATCACTTACATGCCTTCTGTTAATCCTGTACCATATTAAGGGACCTTCTCATTAACTGAAGTCATAAGATGGCAGCTATTTAGAGTTGCAAACATTTTTATGCTTACTTGATGGAATCATGATCACTATCTCATTTAGATATCAAGTAGAAAAATTTAAAGGAGGAAGTTTTGGATATTATTCTGACAAAATGAAACCGTTTGTATCTCTGGAAGAAGGTTGGAAGAGTACAGGCACATCATACATGTGATCAAGTCAGATCTGCAACAGCACATTTGGCTGGTTGGTATTTACAGGGAATTTATGGAGAACAATGCTGATGGCATGGTCCTGTTACCTTTCAATGTATTTTTAAAGCTCCTTTTGTCTTTTGGAAATTCTGATGAAGCATTTAGGAGACAAAATAGAACATTATTGTTTTGATGTTTGAAACGTGTGATGCACACTCCCTTCTAACTGCAATGCAATTGGTTTCTATGTGTTTTGTAGGAAAGTTTAAAACATTGGCATTATTGATGTAACATGGAAACCACAATGCAGTGCACAGTCAAATGAACTTTAGCCTCTTGCAAGTTTAGGAATTCATGTTTAAAAGCTGGTCTTTTTTTGTGGTGTTTTATTTGCTCCCTAGAAACTTACTACCTCTAATTAATGCACATACACATGTATTTGTATGCCATCATAACACCCATAATTTGTGTGACCATCATTATGGATAAATTTGTATCAGCAAAGTAAATCTATTGAAAAAGCCCATCACTTTTGTTGTGAAAAAGTTCCAGTGAATAAAACAAGTTAGGTCTGTATCTTGCTCATAATGCATTGCTTAGAATAGTTTCTTTGTACACAGGACTCTGTTTCTGTCTGGGATTTTGGGGTATTTCTAATGTACAGGACTCATCAAAAGTTTTATTTTCTCTTAATGTGTTTGATCTTTACATTTGCTAAAATATGGATAGTATTCCAGGCTTAACTTTCATGTATTACACCAAAGGTTGCAGTTATTCTTTTATATGATTTTCTCTGCATGCTTTTAGTTTGTCTCTAATTTAACACTGAGATAAAGGACTTTTGCTTTGTAAAATTGATTTGCTATGGTGAACTTCTCCTGTTTCTATTTTAATCTTTCTTGATCTGGATTTATACTGACCTCTCTTAGAGAAATTATTTTGTCTAACCTGTTTTTTTCATTAGGATTTAAATGATTGTTTCAGCTAGATCCCTGAGTGGTTTTTTTTTATTTTGTTTGTTTGTTTGTTGGGGGTTTTTTTGTGTGTACATTTCCTCCTCAGGATTATTTCTGTTTTATTTTTGTTGTGTTGCTGTTTTCTTTGTGACCTACTTGCTGCCATTATGTTGAGACTCAGTCTTTTTGGCTATGCACTTTTTAAAAGGCTGTTTCTAGAAATCTGCCTGCTTGAACAGCATACAAATAAAACAACAGTTCTTCTTCTGACAATGTGCAGAATTTGCCAGACCATCGATTACTTTTGGTGTTTTTCTGTGTTGGCTTTAGCTCTGGTATTGAAATGAATCTATAGTTTTCTATCAACTCTAAGATATTCAATACTGCAGTTTCTTGTGTATTCCAATTCTAGTTGAAGCATCAAGCTATGACTTTCCCTGAACGCTGTTTTTGTAAATCTGACACTTTCTTATGAGGTTAAGCTATTCCTTTATTAATTGAAAGCCCTTATGTAAGTAAGCCATTGACGAAACAAAGTTGAAAATACATTCCTGCTACTTCATTCACATTCCTGCTAACTCCATTCACATCTCTGGATTTAACATCAAGGACATACTTATATGGCTGATTTTAGCTGGCAACAGTTAAAAATGCTACGAAGTCTGAGACCATGTAGCACAGACAAAAATTTCTAACCTTCAAAGTCAAGTGATGCTAAAACAAATTGGGCAGTAAAAATGTCCTTTAGAGGTGAAATGGCAAGAAATGATAAATTGTTATGTGTTCTGCTGTCCATTTATGTGATTTCATAGCCTGTAGTGAGAGTGAATCCTTTCTCCATTGGTGTATTGATAATTTATTTTCCCTGATGGTCAGCAACTGAAAGATTAGGTTGCAGAACAGTAAGGGACATTTTCTCTTCAATGTCTCTTTAGCTCGTACAGGAGTTGCAAACATGAAAGGCAGGTCATACAGGCAGAAAAACTGTAAATGCAAAATACTCTCAGTAATGATTAATAACAATTACAAGGAAAAACAATTTTGGCACTGAGAAATAAGTCCTTTTCTATCCAGGGCCTGTAGAACTTGACATTAACTACAGACTTATAGTGCTGTAAAAGCAAAATACACTGTTCTAAAGACTACAGGCATATGCACAAAGATAAAAATGTGAGTAAGGTTGAGAAACCAAGCGCTAAAAAGTTTGTAAGTGCCAAAATGAAAAATGCATCTACAGTCTTTATTTGGCATCACAATGCTTATGTATTATAACACAGAAGCACATATTTAAAATATTACCTAATTCATTACAGCTGACAGTGCATACTATTGAAATTCTTCTATGAATCATTGCCTTTCTCACAGATTTTTCTATGAGATGTATCACTTGCATCTGGAAGCACCACAAAATGCATTGATTTATTACTTTATGCCATGTGAAACGGTGGAATATTTTATCCTTATCTGATGTGAAGGAAGCTGAAGTATGGAGAGGTTAAGGTCAAAGGGATCCATTAATTTCATGTATCTAACCAAGAAGACTGAGGCCTCATTTTTCAAATAAGGCAGTATTTTTAGTAAGCCATATGTCTAGAGCAGCGGTTCCTCTAACAACTGTTACAGTGTGAGTGCTTAATACTTAAAAAAACAGATTATATGGTTGCAGTTTTCACTTCTTGTCCCAGGCAGAACAGCTGAGACAGCCAGGAAAATGAAAAAAAAAAATCTAAATGTGTGTGTGTGTTAAATCATTCACTTTGTGAATATGATGTAGGAACAGGTTACTCATCACTACAAGTCTTGTATAGCTTAAATGTGTTCAGTGAGTATGGAATTTCTGAGGATTTTGACTTCTGTTTCTCAGGTCTTTCTGGGTGTGTGTCAGTGGCACTTTAAAGTTTACAATGCAGCCATTTAAGATGGTGTTTCACAGGGACAATGACAGGTTCAGCCTTTAAATGACCAAATCTTGCTCAAGTTCAAAAACATGTCATAAGGTAAGGAAAAGGGGAAGACAGAAAGAGTGAGATGGGGCTAAAATATTGGCAAGAAAAGACCTCAGATTTTTTTTTATTATGTAGAAAACAATCTGGATTTCCTTATTTCCTTCTTGTAAATAACCAAAGTATTATTGCTAATTTTTTTAAAAAGCTTTCAGGTTTTTAGTATGGAAACTGTCATCCTAAACAACTGGTGTTGTTTAAGCACATTTTAACTGGCAAGCTAAAATGATCTGATCTTCTACTGAAAGTATTGGTATGGTTATCTCAGACACTTGTTCTCCCTGTAATTCTAGGGCTTCATTCTGCCTCAAATTACATCAGTACAAGTCCAAAATGTTTTTATCTTTGCAAAAGAACATCAGTGTAAAAGTGATAGGAAATAATAAAAATAATGCCAAATTAAAAAAAAAATGTATCATTTCTGAAAACAAGAGATCTGAATTAATCCATGAAGAATGAGGATCACAAAATATCTCTGTTCTCCATTGCATTTGTTTCCTATTCCTTTCAACTAATTTCTTAGAGAAGTTGCAAAATAAGATTCGTGTTACTGAAGCGGTTGCACTGTTGCAAGAGAGGAGTGGTAGCATTCACATTATTTTTCTACATTATAACAAAAACTAATTTCATTAAAATGAAAGGATGTTCAAATATCCAGTTTACTATGGCTGAAATACTTTTCAGATGTGTTGATTTTCAGAAATCTTCAGCAGAATTTAATAGCATGATTAATCTCTGGCAGGGCTTTTTAATTATTACTAGTGATCACACTTGAGTTCTTGAAATTTAAAGGGTTGTTTCAACAGAATTTCATAGGGAAAAAAAAATCTATTTTCTTTTCACTCTGCATGAAAATGAAGGTGATCTCAAAAGCTATCAGCAAATGGGATTGTTTTCCATATCATCTCAATAATTACCTTTCCAGGAGAGTTACTAATACAGTAGGAACTGCAGTTCGTCTTTATTAGCTGAGGCATGGCTGGGAAATCCACTTCTGTTACACTCCCTGAAGTGTTGTTTAATAACCAATGTGTTTCACATGTCAGCTCTGCTGCTCCTCTTGGGATTCTTCCATCAAGAGGATGCGTGTTCTGTCTGTGCTATCCTGGCATTTTCTAAAGCCATCCTCCAATTTGCTTGCCCAAGACCCACAGACAACTGAGGAAAGTAACACAGGAAGTTTTTCAAACTATTCCACAAGTAGTTTCAAATAAACTGTTCTTTCTTCATCGTAAGTTAGGGTAAGGTGAAAATGCCAGTTCAACCAACTGTTCCACAGAAGTGTGTTTTACTGCCCAGCAGAAGGAGAACTGCTGCTGTGTAGCAATCATGAATGAGGCAAAGCTTGGCTGGAAAGAGGGGCTTCCTTCTCTGGATTTCCAAACTCAGTGGTATTCTGGTTTCTTTCTGAATTGCACACTGCTAATTTCTCATTCTCCTTTAAATAACTGTCTGACATGTAGTTATTCTAAACGTGCTTTCAAAGGCTTTAAAATAGAAGATACAGCACTTAGAAAAAATTTGTTCTTTCCACAAAAAGATATGATTGTCTGCCTCCAAATTTACTTTGGGAATTCATTTCAAGGATCATGTGTTCATAATGCTTTGGCATAAAAAATTAAATGCCCTTCAAATATGCTATGATTTAAGAGATGTCTTGGGTTTAATTAGATGGCTTTATTTACAAGTCCACTGTCCTCTGTCTGTCATGTCATACTGGAAATACTGGAACTGAATCCATAACTCTGTAGGACAAATTCTGCTGAAAGTACATGGAATTTACCCTCTGCAATAGCAAAACTGTTCCAAATTTGGTAAAATATTGACATCTTCTTGATATTCATACATTTGTCTTCTTCACAAAAAAAAGATAATGCACTGCCATATGACCTGTGCAGAAAAAGAAGACTCAAAGCCATTAATTTACTAGTAGAAATTGATAATCACTCTATTTTATTGGAAAAAATGCAGAAATTAATCATAAACCAGCTGCTTTTTGGAAAGTAAAAGTTCAGTCATTTCGGGCCTTTATGTGTTTTTATGACAGATTTACATTTTGTATTGATAGTCTTGTTTTTGAAATTATAATATATATCCACAGATATGCATACATGACTATCCTTCCACATAGATATATGTCCATTCATTGTGAACATATAACCAGATGCCTTGATACGTATTCTGAAATGCAAAGCATTGTTTTGTGAACTACATAAACTGAGTGAAATACTGTATGATACTTTGTCATCAATTTTTAAAATTCTATGCCACTCTTCAACCTTAAAAAGTCCTTCCTTGCATCATTAGAGTATTTTGTTTCTTAAATATGAATAAAAACCATAGAGAAATAGTATAAATTAAATTTATATTTTTCTTAAAGAGGAAAAAAAAGAAAGCTAAAAGACAAGGTTGTGAAGACATCACAGGGAAAGAAACAGAAGGAAGAAGAGAAATGAGAAATTTTAGTCCTGTAAGGCATTGAGTAAAAATAAAGATCTGGGCTAGGTTAAAAGAAGAAAAAAAAAATGAGAGGAAGTTAATATCCTCTGTCCTGAACTCATTCTGTCAGTCAGAGTTAGGAAATACCACCTTCAGAAATCTGAATGCTCTTTATCCATTCACTTGTCAATCACAGAAGAATTTCAGCACACTGATTCCTAAGCCTTATTTACACCATTGTAGGAGTTACTGAATGAGGATTAGAGAAATAGGAGACTAATTTGGGAATACAATTTCAGGAGGAGGTTAAATGAGATAAAAAATAGAAGGAGAAAAATGGAAAAGATAAACTAAATAAAGTAAAACAAGAAAACTAAAAGAAGGGAAAGAGAATCTTGCAGTAAAGTGTTTTCTATGTCAGCACAGACTGTTGGGTTTGCTGTTTTCCTGGAACAAACTTTTGTCCAAAATGATGAGTTGATGCCCATGAGTAACAAGTGCTGGATGTTCTAATTCTTCTTTAGATAATGAAAGTGATCTTGGTGCCTGGGAGTCAGGCTGATTGACTCAGTCATGGCATGACTTGCTTGGCCTACCTTACTCCTAGCTGGGAGCATTAAAGTGAGCAACAGACAAAGATTTTCAACCTTGAATGCTCACTTAAGGCCTGAAACTAAAATTAAATCTGAAATAAATAACCAGGATCTGTCTACATTGGTGGACTTAACACTTCTGAGCAGCTTCCTGCAAAGAAGGTGCTTCTTTTACTGTGTGCATGGTTTCTGAGAATTTTCACTTGAAAATGTTGGCTTCATTCCTCGGAATATTTCTGTGCCATCTGTAAATTTTCCACCCTCTTGTTTTGCATTGTCCATCTGTTTAGACCAAGCTTCTTCTCATAGGTCCTGAACACAATGTGTCATCCTAGAAAGTGAGGCAAGCAACTACTTCTGTGTTGGACTCAGAGCTCTGCAATTTTTAAGGCATGGATTTTCCCCGCAGTCCCTGCAAGGTGGGCAGGTAATGGTTCTCTCCATCATCTGAGGCTGTGATGTCTGATACCAAAAGGTGTTTAATGTAAAAATCTTTCACTCACTCAGGTAGAGGCAACTTCTTCAGCTTTGCAGAGACATAATCCTGCAATTCATGTACCGTGTGAACTTCTACCACTGACCTGCTTCTGCCACCTTGCAGGGCCTGGATAAATGGATAACACTGCAAAGCTTTCACCTACACTGAAAACAATCTCCTGCAGGATTGCCAAACCAGGCATCTTTTCAGCTATCTTTTCTTAGGGGACCAGTTTAGAGGATGCTTTTATAACATTTCCAATGAATGATACAAAGACTTTTGCAGTATGTGGTAGTGGATGTTTTCACTACCTCATAAAAGCAATGTTGGGGGTTTTTCCCACTTATGTGGGAGGCCAAAAAAAAAAAAAAAAAATTGTGATATATCAGGATCTGCAGCAGTTTTCCCCCTTTCTGTGAGACCACCTTAATCAACAGAATATGAGTTAGGGTTAGAAGAGAAAAAGACACGTTGGAACAGTTTCAGGTTGTCAAATATTATTTATTTGTTGAAAAAGAAGAGACAACAGAGCAGTTTTAAACTGGGTTATAAGGGAGTCAGGCTTAGATTTCAGTTTTAGTTTATTTTGTATTTTATATTTTGCATTTTGAAAAATAAGATTTTGAGCTTGGAAAAATGGAACAAACCAGTAAAATCAGTTTATGGAAGATAAAAGCTACAATTTTAAAAAATCTATTTCAAAAATCACATTAGGCAGATACTAAGCATTAATAGATACTGATGTATCACAACAGAGAAAGAATCCCTTCAAACTTTAGCCTAAGGACAATTCTTCTTGAGGATAATTTACATAGTGACTTTTGACATTTTTGGCAAAATTAAATGGCAACAGGTTAAGCCAAATCTGTTACTGCAATCAAGAAAGAAAAGAGTTTCATGTTCTACCACTCATCTTTCATTTTCCATAGATGTTTTTTTACATCATACCTCTTCTGACAAACATGAAAAAACATTATCAAAATTTGTGTGTGCATTACACCATGGTTGGGGTATATGTGGACTAGGAGAACTCTTTCTGTATCAACTCTAGACTGCATTTCCCTTGTATTTAGACATCTGCTTTGTGGCTGTAAATGAAAAGAAATAAATCTTTACTAAAATTGTGGACAAATACCCAACACTCTAGCACTATAATCAGCAAAGAAGGTGTAGAATCATAGAATGGATGGGGTTAGAGGGGATCTTGAAAAGTCACCTAGTTCCGACCCTTCTTCAGTGAGCAGGGGCATCTTAAACCAGATTAGGCTGCTCAGAGCTGCATCCACGTTCAGCTTTGTCAAAGGTGTGTGGATGCAAGGATGCCAAGCTTTTTGGAAAACTCCACAGGCTCCAGCTCCAGTTAAAGGGGTGAAAGGGGGAGCCACTTCAGGAGGAGGCATTCCCATTCCTCCTGCACTGCCAGTGCAGCATTCTTCCCTTGGCTTCACACCACAGCCACTGTGAGCAGCAAAGCAGATAGCTCTTCCTGAAGCCCCCTGCAGTGACGCAGATCAAGGCAAGCATAAACACAACCAAAATGAAGTTCTGAAGGGTCCTTGTGGGTAACAGCAAGAAGAATAATCAGAACTTGAGAACTGGCTGAATGGCAGGTCCCTGAGGGTTGGAATCAGCGGCACAGGGTCTAGTTGGATGCAATTCATGTGTTCTAGGATGACCCTTCTTGAGCAGGGAGGCTGGACCAGATGATCCACTGTGGTTCTTGCTGACCTGACCCATTCTGTGATTTTGGATTCATTCTAAAATCAACTATTCTTTAAGATGGGTAAATAAGTTTTAAAAAGCAACATTTTGCAAACTACTAGACTTGTTAGAATTTGTCTACATACTGAATTGTATGAGATTTTGGATGGTACAATAAACACCACACACAAAGAAACAAAGAAATGTAAGTTAAGGTGCAGCACAGGTACAGGAAAAACTGGCTAATAAAACCCCAATGCCTTGATTTCTACGTCTACTCTCACAACTGTATAGCCATAGTGAGCTTACAAGCAAGAATGGCATGAAAGAAAGAGGAGATTTAATCACATTCTTTTGAAAATGGGAGTATTTAATTCAGCACTTAAATTATTGGCAGCCAAGTGCAGATGAATTTACTTTATCATTAAATATGAATGTTGCTATGTGCCTAAACAAAAGATTTCAGATATCACTGCTGTCAGGACTTTCAAGAATAGGAGTTTACTCTCACTATAAAAAATAAAATGCAATCTGATCTGTTTCAATGGAAACACCTGAACATTTTTCCATGGCATGTTATCTCTGGAAAATGGAAAATTTATGTGAGCTAAACAGCAAATAATTGCTCCAGATACGCTGAATTTCACCTTACATAATCTGTACATTGTTAATCTTTCAGGAAGCATTAACCCAGCCAACATTAACCCTCTTGTGCTAAGCATAAATAACACCAAAGAACTAGAGCAGTTATGAATATGTCAATTTTTAAATGTGTGAAAAAATTCTACTGTACAAAATGAAACATGAATTCAATAAATACATAATTTTAGCATAAATTAAATATACGTGATGCTGTTACTTGAACAAAGTAATAAAAAATACTAATTGGTCGCATTAAAAATGTTGTTTACATTGTAAAATAGAAGGACATTATTAAAAAAAATTCTAAATTGTGATTTGGAGACACATGCAAAGAAAGATACATCTAGAACAAGACAGTGATACTGGGCCAGATATTAAGATCCTTTAAATTAGATTTTTCATATTTAGATGCATATAGAACATGCTATGGCCCATTATTGTCAATGGAAATCTAATGAACACAGTTGGAGTCAGAAGAGCAATTTAGTTCACCTCAGAGCAGACATTAAGGCTATGACCTTACCAGCAAATAAAACAGATCCACAGCTTAGATACCTGTAGTAGTTAAATTTAGGTGTTTGATGTCATAGTACAGTCACATCCTTTTTCTCCTCAGCTTTGTGGGAAATTTATGGAGAAAACCACTTGTGAGAACTTAGAGAAAATTATTTAAACACCCCTGATTTCAGTCAGCCCTAGATTTTCACTCACTCATACACACATAAAAACACAAATGTTTGTCTAAGTGGTCTGGCAAGGATCAGCTGTGGTTTACAGCAATGGGAAAGGATACAGTTGTTGATTCCTCACTATTTCTCTCGTTTTCTTACTTACTGGTGGTACCAAATGGTTTTTTGGACTGCTGCTCAATATAATTTCTAAATCAAAGATTATTTCAGGGTGATACTTCTGTTTCAGAATTTTATTTCTCTTTTCATAATTCTTAGACAATGGATTGCTCATTGTATATTTCCTCTTTTGAGGCATCTTCAGGCTTACAGTCTGCCTTGCTTGTAGAGTAACAGGAATGATATACACAATAAGATGTTATCTTTATTGCCATTCTTCTGTTATCAGACCACAGACCTTCTGATCTTGGCAAAATCACATTCCTCAGTCGTTCTCAGTTTGGTTGTTGTCAGTTTTGTCCTTTGCCATCAGCACAAGACATTCTTTTAGCTCTTGTTTTATTGTTTCTTGTGGAACCATAGAATAGTTTGAGTTTGAAGGGACCTTTCAAGGCTCTCTAGTCCAACCCCTTGAAAGGACATTTTCAGCTAGGTCAGGTTGCTCAGAGCCTTGTCCAATCTGCCCTTGAACACTTCCAGAGATGGGGAAGTATTCGAGAGCAGATTAAATGGGGCTCTGAACACTCTGTTGCCCACCTCTCTGAGCAGCACGGTTTGTTAGTCAGAGAAAAACTCTCAAGTTGGTGTATTAAAATAGCTATAAAAGCAAAAGCTCTTTCTCAGATTATACTTTTCAGGAAGTGGTAATAAAAATTAATCTTTTGTTCATTAACACAAGGCAGTCTGTGTTTTCTATCAGGTGGAATTTGAATATGAATTTATAAAACAGGTTTGAGAACATAGGGTTTATTTGATTTTAGACATAGATATGAAGTTCAATGATAAGAACAGTTATACTTTATTGTGCAGAGCCAGACTATCTGATAGAGCAGATTAGGACCCATTCAATACGTACTTGCAAGGTCAGGTCATGAATGCTCACTGCTTGCATTGGAAAAATCATGTATTATGGTTTTTTGCTAGTTTATCTTGTGTATTTTGTGTGATCATTCTTGTTTTGTGTCTAACTCTGTCCCAGTCAAAACCAACACACCAATCTTTTATTCACTTTCCACAAATCTGTGATATCCAGCACTTCTCTCATATGCTTTTTGCTTCAGGGCTCAGCTGCTGCCCTGGAAGCTGAGTCAGCCAGATGCAGTGGCTGCTTCTGTCTGACCTCCCAGCTGGGCTGGAGTGAGAGCACAAGCACTGCTCTGGAAGCACTTTTGCAGGCAAGTACTGATGTGTGCCCAGCCCCTGAATCCCTTCTGAGCTCAGTGGGACACTCAGAGCGTGGAAATTGTGCAGGCCAGACCTACTGGCTGGCTGGGGCATGCTGACTTCATCACCACCTGTCTAGGTCCCATCTTCATCCCACTCAATTTCTAAATTTTTAAAGAGAAAAATCGCTGTTATTTATGCTGTAATGACTGTCAGTTGATGCAGAAGTTTTAAATGAGGATAGTGACATTTCCATGTATCACATGCTAAGGAAGAAAGAGTGACTGCTAGTAATTTTTCACCCGAGCCTCTGTTAGGTGTTGGAAAATTGGTTTAATTTCCTGACATGCTCTGCTGTGAACTCAGGATTCTCTTTCTCCTTGGTATCCTGGAGTACCTAAGGCCATGGTGAACCCTTGCACAGCAGGGGAGGAAAGTGGCCTGGTAAGAGTATGAAAACACTCATTTGCTTAATCCAAGAGAAGACTAGATTCATTGTCTAATAGTGTATCAAAACATGATACTGCAAGGACAGGCAAGCATCCAGGCAAGAAATAGTATCATGTGGAATATGGTGTCACTGGAAAAGCAAAGTTTTGCAAAGTGTATTACTATGATTGGTAATACATAGTATTATAGCTGAAAGAAGCTGAAAGAAAAAGTTTCTTTCAGCTAGATGTCCTTCTGCAAGGAGGGGGTTATTATTCCCTGGAGATTAACTGATTCTGCTTGGAGTGAAAAATTTGCAGAGGTGATAGGATAGGTCAAGTGAGGGTTTGTTTGAGCAAGCTTGGTGCCTGCAGATGAAGGAAAAACTGTGTTCAATCTGTGAAATCAGTCATTGAGTGGCTGTAATGTGACAGGGACATCGATATATGTGATAGATGTGGTCTTTGTACAGACAGGCCACAGTTCCAGAGACAAAATGAGACCTGGGGCAGGATTCTGGGCAGGACTTCACAGTGATCACTTCATAATTATATCTCTTGAAGCAGAATGGATTTTAAATCCAACCCATAAGATGTCCCTGTTTGCAGAACACCCAGAGCCCAGTTGTGTGCCTATAAAACGGAAAAAAAGTTAGAAGTTAAAGCACATACAGATTGAAAGCCTTGCATATTCATGGAGGAGAAACAACAGCACCACTCCCACTCACCTGGGCTAGCTGCAGAGCTCCCTATTGACACTGAAGTTAATTTTCCTTGGTTTCAGCTGTAGCAAATAGTCTTACACATTAGAGGATGGTTGTGTGCTCTTCAGTTTAGCCCTTAAAAAACCCCAGAAATAATGCCACCATCCCCAGAAAGGATGAAGGCATTTTCATATAATCTGGAAGATTTGATTGGATTTGCTGCAAACATTTAAAATACCCTTTCTTTCCTGATGTCATGAGATGTCCATGGTGGTCCTGCAAAGAAAGTTTGAGGCAAACAGCTTAAGTCAGTAACAGCTTCAAACACTCAGTTAATCCTCCTCTGCACTCAGGGTGTCACACTTAAGAGCACTGAGTTAGCAGCCTGAATACAGCTTTAATATCTCGCAGGGGATGCAGATAAAAGGCATCAGCAGAAGTGTGTCATTCAGTTAGACTGGCCTGTATCTCCGAGGTTATGCTATTCAGCTCTCAGGCATCTGTTGAGGTTTGCCTGACCAAGTAGTCCCTGGGCAAAAAACTTGTTTAGAGGAAGGTGTTTCAGGTGAGGTATCAGCATCTGAAAGACGCCAATGTGCAGTTGTATCTTGGTGTATTTACTTTCTACTCAGGATGTAAGGTTGCATTTATCACGATGTATTTATTAGCAGTTTATTGAAGTATTTGGTGCAGACCTGTTTTGCCAGTGAAGTATTTAATGATTTCATGTCTAATAAGCTCTGACATTTCCAACAGGCTGTGATTGCAAAAAACTCAGTGTTAAAAACCTAACAGTAAAAAAATGGGAGGCAAGATGGTTGCCTTACTCCTTTGCTTGGGGACTGGTTTCAAAGAGTTTGCATAAGCAATTATTACATGGCAAAGACAATAAAGTGTAGCCAAAGTAGAAGCAGAAACACCTCCATGGTATATACAAGATTGAATGGTTTATTTTTGTGCCTCTCAAGGCATAGAAGGCACAGCAGGATAGAAATATAAAACTGATGAACAACCTTATTTCAGACCAATGGGGAAGGTTCAAGACAGAAGTTTAATGGAAAGTGATGTCTTCATATTCTTTGAGAGAATAAGAAATAGAATTGAAATATATTATTGGCTGTTTTATAGATGTATCAGCCTACTAAAAATTTGCATAGCAAAATTAACACCTTTTGCAGATGCACTTCAATTCTAAGTAACAAGTAATAGCAAAACTAGAAAAAACAACTGAATCAAGAAAATGTGTTCAAAACATTTAGTGGTATGCTGGTCTTGCAACTTCGTGCAAAGTAAGCAGTTATCTCCCAAGAGGGCAGAAATGGATAGCTGGAGTGAAAACCCCTCACAATATTTCAGCTAAAAAAATCCATTATTTCGAGTACAGCAGTGTTAAGTGGCATTTGAGTCAATCAAAACCTCAGTAATCTATCAACGTGCAAACACTACAAATGAAAACATTATTTTCTCTCATTTATTTGTTTGCTTTGTTGTGAGAAAGCTGTAATTTTAAAAGATTTAATTTGTAGTCTGTCTGATTGTGTAGCAGGCTATTGAATTTAAGTATCATTAGCTTAGAATTTGCCCTGTGGAATGGGTGAATACAGTCATTTATAGACAATTAGCTGCTTGCTGCTGTCTTTCAAATGCTGATCACCATGAAATCTAACCCCCACACCATGTCTGTGCAAGCAGTTCCTGCCATCCTCCCACTGCTGCCTATTCTTCTGGACATCAGATTTCATAGCCCCATTTCAGCAGTAAGTAAAAAATTTGACATTGATGCCAAACTTAGAGTGATCTGGTGCCTGAATTACAACAATGCTGTGCAGTAAGCACAAAGTGGCAGAAAGAATCCCAGTCACGTCTCAGACGATCTGGAATTTAACAAGTATCAAGAGATTGTCTCTTCCCAATATATTTAGCAACAAAATCTTGCTAAACTATTATTAAACAGCCTTATTTGTCCTATTCTCATGGAATCTTGTAGGTATGGATTTGTCAGTGTTGAAACCATCTAAATTTGATCTATCTAAAATCCCTTGTGTGTCTGTATCTGGTTTATCATCTGTGATATCTGAACAGCTAGTAATGGTTTCTGCAGAGCAAAATACACCTCAGAATCCACATGTCCTGCAATCTGCCTTGCCTTCCAAGCAAGGCTATTTAACAACATTGAAGACAAACAGTTATATTCCACAAAATGATTATTACCATACTTTCTCACAATAGTCAAGGAGAAAGCACACTCTAATGAAAGCCATGCAGACAAAAAAAAAAAAAAAGGAGTTACACAGCATGAAAAAAATAAATTGTTGATTATTAGCAAGAAGTCTCAGTAGTACTGTCTTTTCTGAACTAGTTATGTGGTCTCACCTTGAGTACTGTGTGCAGTTTTGATTGCTGCAAAAGTTGTTAAATTATTAGAGAGTCACCATACAAAGGCGGTGACCACTGACAGGACCCAAGGGAATGGCCTGAGGTTGTGTCAGGAAAGATTTAGGTCAGAAAAGGTTCTTCACCAGGGGTGGTTGGGCACTGGGACAGCTCCCCATGGTCACAGCAGCAAGCCTGAGAGAGCTCAAGTGTTTGGACAGTGCTCTGAGGCACAAGGGGATGGAGCTCTGCAGGGCCAGGAGCTGGACTCAATGATCCTTGTGGGTCTCTTCTATCTCATATTCTGTGATTCTGTGATTGGTTTTCAATAGTTTCTAAGCCCTTCACTATGTTTAGGAGGCATCCTATAAACTAAGCATTAGTAATAAAGCTGTGAAAGAATCTCTGCTTCTTTTCCCTTTTCTTGCCTACCCTATCACCTTCCCTTTAACAGCTATTCAACAGCACAATGCCTTCCTATCTATTAGGAAATCACATACTAAAAGAATAGGCAAAACTCCAGTTCAGCCTCATCACTCAAAGGAATGAAGTCTACTAACATGGGCTCCATTCATATTCCCTCCACTAATACCTAACTTGTCCCTTGCTATGCTCTAGATTGGAGCTCTTTTGGAAAGGAGAAATGGCCTGAAATTTTCATTCCCTACACTACATAAAATTAGACAAGGGCCTCAGTCCTGAAAGCCAGTTAGGTGCAGGGAATAATCCTGAATAATATGAATAATCTTTGGAAAATTACTCTTCTGTTACGTTACTGAGGGTTTACAGAAGCTCATCCTAAGATCTTGCATACAAGATTTCCAGTGCCAGCCTTACACACAAGGCTGTCAGTGTAGGCCTGTTGATGTACCCCAATCCATGTGTTCCTGCTAATGAAGAGGGCTGAAGTATACTGAATTAATGGGCTTTTCACTCAGAGTCTTATTTGTGAGCATGGTTTTTTGGGTGGAATCATCTAATTTCTGGGAATCAGGCTGACCCCATCATACAAATCAGCCATCAAATGACAAAAGCTTCTACTCAGTGCCAGAATTGAGACATCAAACCAGTATTTTCACCACTAGCTTGCAACCACTATCCAATCACTATCTAGCCACTAATATAAAGTCTAACCATGACTTTAAAAAAAAATTTCTCATTTTAGAATATGAGTGAAGTTCGTGCTTCCAACAAAAAAAAGAGTTGAATTCTTGTGTTGAAGAACAACTTTGTTAGATCTGCCTAGCTCACTGATGTGTCTCTGACAGTGGCTACTAGTAGATATTTTGAGAAATACAAGGGCATAATTAATTTTTCCCATGGTTATAAGTTTTACCAGTCTGAAGCTTTGGGACTTCCAGAACGGAGATCTTGCATTAATTCATCCATTAATTTTGTCTAATTTCTTTTTAAGCCTATATATTTCAGGCATTCACAACATCCTGTAGCAATGAGTTTTATTATGTGTTGCATGAAAAGATACTTCCTTTTGCTCTGAACCAGTTGCCTGGTAATTTCATTGTGTTCCACCTTGTCTTTATGTTATAAATAGGGAAACAATAAATAGCTATTTCCTATTCACCCTCTCAATGCCTTTAACAGTTTCTGTATGGTTCTCTCTAATTTCATAATTTTTTTCTTTCATAATTATCTGAAATTTCCCCATTTTTCCCCATAAATCTTAGTTTATTTAATTCCAAAACAATTCCAATTATATTTATTTTCTGATTTTACTGTGTCTCTTAGTAGTACAATCACAGAATCTTTTTTCCATTTGATTCTTCACTGGTTTCATAATAGTTCTTGATATTCTATTTTTTGCTTTAACATTTTTTAACAGAAAACTTTAGACAAGATCTACATCCAGGATCACTTTCCTCATGGTCATTTGAATTCTAGTATTTATAAATTTAAGTTTGTGGCCTTATGGTTTGTTCTCCTTCACAACGATAGATATGGATTTGCTTTCATGAATGATGAATTTTATTTGTCCCTCTATCATGTGTATATGGGAGCATATAAGACCATTCTGAAACTTTTCCTTGTTATTTCCAGTGCTGATTCTTGTAATTTTGCTCCATTTGGAGATTTTTTCCTCTCTTTTTACTCTTTAACCAGATCATTTAAGAATATATTTAATATCATATGTCTAAACACAGATACCTGAGGGGCTCTTATGGCACATTCCTTCTCTATGAAAAATCTGCCATTTCTTTCTAGTAGTAATTGATTGTTCTTTGACTAGTTACCATGAGAGGAATTTCCTTCTTCCTCTCTTGACACTGAACATTTTTTAAAAGAGCTCTTGTGACAGAATCTTTTGAAAAGCTTCTTGAAAAATCTAAATTTGTTGAGAAGATTAAATACTGATTCATTGAGATAATTCTTGTTCATGATAATAGAAATAATTTGTAGCTCTAGATTGGGGGTAGAATTCATCCATGCTTGGACTTTTCAAAAGTCCTGATTTGAAACCAGCCAGACTCTAATCTGTCATGGAGAAAAGCTTAAAGAAGTAGCAGAAAGTTGGTTTTTGAGTATCTCTAAGCAATGCATTCAGCTGATTGCCTGTCTGTGCTTCAGTGGGCTAAGCAACCCTGTAGGTGATTAACATGGGAGGATGAAAGATGGGAAATGTTTTTTTTTAAATCATTACTCAGATAGGAAATGTCTAGAGATTTACAGCAGCTACCAATTTTGAGGACTTGGATACCACTGTAACCAGAGATAAATGTCAATATGTGCATCACTGCAACCGTCTTGATTATTAACAGAAGTTTCCTGAGATTGGTCAGCTTCATAGAAAGCAACCCTAAAAAAGGGCTCTTCAAACTTATGGGAAGCTAGGCTGATTGAGATTCTGATTAACCTCTTCCATTTTCTTGGGCACCAGAACTACAGTTTCTGTATTTTATATTCTTGGCTCCACAAGATACTGTGTTTACCCAACAGAGATACTCTTTATTCCTGTAGTCCTCTCTTGATTTCCTTTATTGCTCTTTACCTTATGGGGTAGACATACTGGTGCACATTGATAAAAGCAGCCCATTTGGGATCATGGGATAACAGACAAGGAGAGATGACACAAAATGTGAATGTATGTTTTCTGCACATTAACTTCAGGAAATAGGTACAAAGTGTGTCTTGGCTTCACTGTGCAAAAACAGCATGCTTGATTCACACCAGGAAAAAATTTTGGAGACCTGTAAGTATTCAAATATACTGTTCTCTCAGCATCCAGAATTCCAGAAGTTTTTACAGTGGAATATTTTCTAACCCAGTTACATGCACAAGCATCTCAGCAGTCAGTCTGCAATAGTTTGAATCTAAAACTGAGTAACTTTTGCCCTTGCACTTGTTACTGATATTTTTGGAATATACAAGCTGACTTTAGGGATACCTGGTTTCTAAAATATCATCTGACATCCATGACTGTGCTGGACTCTGTAGAGCTATGCATTTGACCTCCTTATGTTTATTTCTGGGACCAGTAAATCCCAAGATTTTTACTACACTTTACCCTCCTCCTGCCAAAAGTAACTATAATGGAGTCTAAGGTATCAAAGAGTCCAAAAGCCTTAATTTGCCTGGAATTTTCCTCCTGCTGTGAGAAGCAGTGCTGTTAGCTCCCTGCCCTTCAGTCAGGTACAGATATTATGAGCAGATGAGACCCACTTAGTCTGAGGATGATTTGTGGGAATAAGGCCAGCACATATAGGAGCACAAGAACAGAAAGTCAGTAAAGATCCCAACAAAAATATTCAGAATTTTTCCATTTCAGATTTCAGGGAATGTATCATTATTAAGTATTTTATTCATATTCTTTATAATAATTGTTATATTTTCAGTTATTGTAGGAGTGATGCTACAGTATGTCTAAAGGTTGTGCAAATACCAGGAAAGGATAATTCCTATCTGCTCTGATGCAGTCTGCTTTCAGCCCACTGTGGACAGTGATATGAGCAACAAATTATTCTGCTCATTTCTTTTCTGGAAATAAAGCATTTGGAGAATGAAGACCATTTCACTGGGCTGTGAAGACTGAACACAATAGAGATCTTGACCCCACGAGTAATAATTAGATTGTGCACTGGCAGAAGAGTGGCCTGAATTTTGAAGTGCTTCTGTGATGAATGTTGATCCTGGAGCATCATAGGTAATATATGTAAAACATGTATTATGTTTTAATAATGTTTTAATATATTATGTTTTCCTCTGGAAAAGTATCAGTGCTCAGAGCTCTGGTTGCTCTCTTGTTTGCCCAGAAGAGTGTCTATGCCTACTTTGTCATATTCCCTCATGCATTTGTGTTTTGTGGCCAGATCACTATGTTCTTCTGTGTACAATGACAACTAGAGCAAGAATGATGGCAAGTACTCTTTTTATCAAGTTAGTCCATTGTTGGGTGCTCAGGGTGCAATCCAAAATTATTTGGGCTTGAATTTCCTCAAGGGATGGATGATGCTGAGGTTGCACCTCCACCTTGCTAAAAGAAACGTGGCATCAAATTGATGTTCATGCATAAAATGTAAAGGATAGATTTATGACCTCAATTTTCATTTGTTTTGAATATAAGCCTCACTGCCTAGTTTTTTTTTTTTAATGTGGTTTTTAAAACAAGCCATCCACGGGTAAGTCTTAGCTTTTGATCTCTGGGGATAGATGAACTCAACTACTGGTTTAAGAAAGGAATCAAATCTCCAAAAAAGAGACCAGACTGCCTTTTATTTTTTAAAAAAGTGGTTCCTTTTGGCTGACTTTAGAACATTTCTTTTTAGCATACATTGGGGTTGGGAGTGATTTCATTTTCTCTAGTTCTACCTTTTTCTAGAGGTTATTTACAAATTAAGGGTATCTAGCAGACCAGATATTTACTATGGTGATCAGATTATTTAGGCAGGGCACTTATTATGTTTATCTTCTGTAAATGCTAAAGGTTTGTAACTAATATAAATTTCCTCCCCCAGATTTGCAGATGTGTAGAATTTGAGAGTATCTCAGAGATATTTGTGTTCCCATTTCATCTCAGAGGAGCAGAGTATCTCCTGTAAAATTCACATTCCTTGGCTGCTTCTCTTCAAAAGCAGCAGACCTGTACACATTTTCCATCACTGCAAAACACTTTATTAGCCAGTCAGCAGTGGGGACATTGAGTAATGCCAGGTCAAATCCTAGGGCAATTAAGAACATTTTTTGGTTTTAAACACAGTGCCAGGAATCCTTATTACTAGAAAATTTTTGATGGAAAAGAAATAAAACAAAGAATTAAAAAAAAAAAGAAAAAGAAAAAGAAAAAAGAAAAAAAAAAAGAAATAATTGTGCAAGTTGAATTTTATACTGAACAGAAACAGTGTTCCAGAAATATCACTGGAAATAAATATCCAGAGGAGGTTTCTGACAACTAGGTATGATTCTCAACTGAAGAATCAAACCAAAATGATGCAAGTTCACTTTGCTGCCTTTTGTTGATGTACAATTTTACTTCCTTTGTCTTTTCTTTTCCATTTCCCCTCACAACTTACTGTATTTAATATGCTTTTTTTATTAGAGTGCCTTGTGCTATGTTTAAAGAACTTCTGCTGAGGCAAAAAGTTGCTTTCTATTTTATACTTGCACAACCCCAGCAGCATAGACCTTAACTGAAACATCTATATGGGATAGATAATAATAGTTTAATACATGGCACGATAAGAAATTATGTCCTGTGTTGATAGATCTAGTACAAAGATATAGAATAGTCATTTAGAAGGTTTTCAAGATAGATGAAATGTAATATCAAATAAAACTTTCTACTGTCAAACTTGTAAGATGTTTTTGATAACACTGATACTGGTGTAGCCCCGGGACTGATTTTTTTTTTTTTTTTTTACTTGTAGGAAAACTGCAGTAGAAAAGACTTGTAATAAGTGTTGCTGCCGTTTCATGGTGAGCCATGTCAGGGCCTGAATTGACTTTAATGGCCCTGATGAGCCTTCCCTGGGACCCTCACCCTTCTCCCAGGGACCCCTGCCCTTTGTTTCTCCTGGGCCTGAGGTGTGGAGCAGGTGTGCCTGTCTCCTGGATGGACCTTGGGCCTGTCCTGCAGGGGCCTGGTGGCCTGGATGGGCCCTGCTGCTCCTGGCTGAGCACTGGGCGGCCCCTGGGCCTGGTCCATCTCATGCTGTGGCTGCTCAGGTCCCTGCTCCCTGGGGCTGTGTCTGTTCATGGAGTGCTCCCTGTGCTGGGGCCATCCTGGGCTGTTGAGGCCCTGCTCCCGTGGGGCTGTGTCCTACTCTTGGGGCCGTGTCTGTTCATGGAGTGCTCCCTGTGCTGGGGCCATCCCGGGCTGTTGAGGCCCTGCTCCCGTGGGGCTGTGTCCTACTCTTGGGGCCGTGTCTGTTCATGGAGTGCTCCCTGTGCTGGGGCCATCCCGGGCTGTTGAGGCCCTGCTCCCGTGGGGCTGTGTCCTACTCTTGGGGCTGTGTCTGTTCATGGAGTGCTCCCTGTGCTGGGGCCATCCCGGGCTCCCAACTGACCTCTCTGCATTGGCGGTGTCCCAGTGCATCTGAACACAGGTTTCAGGTCTCTTTGTAGCTGGAACTGGTAATTTCAAGGGCAAATTTTTGCCAGAATTGAAAAAAAAAAAAAAAAAAAACCAAAATATAAAGTAGCCCTGCAGAGATTATAGCCTTTTCATAGCTAAAAAAACCAAAAACCCAAGAGTGGGCATGTTTTATTCACAGAATGTTTAAATGCCACTTTTTGTTGACTAATTCCTTGCTTTGCATAATCTAATACTGTCATGTTGAAACATTGGATAAAAAAAAAGCTATGTCCACCTGAAAGGAAAAAAAGCAGTAAAAAAGTGTAACAAAATGAGTCAAGCAGTGTTCTGCAGAGCTCAGTGTACGCTGTCCAGGGATGTGCTATGGCAGAAGCATTTATGAAAGCAGTTTAATATCCAGGTCTGGATGATGAGGAAAGCTGCTCTAAAGTAATTTCTTTGACCACCAGCAACAGTGGTGTTTCTTCAGCACTGTTTTGCTTTTCTCTAATCCGTTTCTGCGTCAGTAACTCTGGTGCTTTGTTCTGCCATAAACCCTGGAGTGCACTGTGCCTGATGGGGTCATGTGTGTGCAGGTGATTTAGAAAATGATACCCCAACTTTGCACCACCATTTAAATCCTGGAAGGAAAGTTCCTTGTACCATATACTGTCACAGCCCATTAATATGACCACATGTGGTCCCATTTGCTTTAATAAACCAAGAAAAAAAATATTTAGAAAACTTTCAGGTATGGGAGACCCTTGTTTAGCAAAAAAAAAAAAAGTTTTCTTTCCTGACCTCAGGAAAGAAAATCACATTCCAGTACAAATCAAATCACATTCCAGTACAAATCTTTTGCCTGCAGAAAGCTCAGACTCTTTGGATGAGGAACTTAAATTACGTGAAAGGCATCAATCAGGCTGTGGGAAAATGTCTCTTCTGAACCTGTCTCAGCTGAAGCCATTAATGGCCCCAAATGTGCTATTTAATTCTCTATGACTTGGCTGCCAAAACACTTGTGGATTCAATTTCTAATCTAATTTCAAACAAGACTGACAAAATAGTCCATGACAGAGGTGATACCAGCCCTAACACCTTTGCCTGAAGTCAACTGGGGATTGCTCACAGGTTTCACCAACAGCCTCCTACAGACTGACAGACGACCAGCCTGGGACTGGCAATGTTTTCAACCATCTAACAAAAGAGCAGTACTGTCTAATTTGTTAAATTTGTAATGCTACCTTTTCACTGTCATATACTTTGTGACCTAAACTTCAATAGCTATGTTTGAGATGTGGTATAACATAGTGGAATACAAATGTACTTTCCTGTGATCCCTAGCAAATTAGGTGGTGATGAGTATTCAGATTCTCACTGAGAGCACTTCTGAATTTACAGCTTAACAGATGTGTCAAGCAGGAAAAATAAGCTACATCAAAGAAGAACATTATACAACAGTTATCTTGCAATTTGATTTAAGTAAATTTTAACTGCCAATTGCTCATCCTCCAGATTTCTCAGTATCCTTTTCTTCTGGTGAAATGTATGAACTTGACTCCTAATTTAAGATGGCTAGTTGAGGAACGATTATTTTTACCTCCTTTTACCTTATGTGTATATAAATACTTTATACATACAAATACATATCAGATGCTTTTACATACAAAACTAGAATATTTGCTTGTCTTTATTGTGTTCCACTTCTGTTTATAAAGAATAAAATATCAGGACAGATTCAAAATCGCCCATACCAATAAAGAATTGTTTCACCGATGAAAATTTAATCTGATTTATCACCTGCAGAAGGATTTGGAGAGACTGGGTTGATGTACCAAGAAGAACAGCATGAGGTGCAATACAAGTACTGGGTCCTGCACTTGTGTCAAAACAACCCCAGGCACCACTACAGGCTGGGGGCAGAGTGGCTGGAAAGGGGCCCAGCAGAAAAGCCCTGGGATGCTGATCAACAGCAGCAGAACATGAGCCAGTGTGTGCCCAGGTGGCCAAAAAGGCCAATGGCATCCTGGCCTGTGTCAGTAACAGAGTGGCCAGCAGGGCCAGAGAAGGGACTGTCCCTCTGTTCTTGGCACCAGCACTGGTGAGGTCGCACCTCAAGTGCTGTGTCCAGTTCTGGGCCTCTCACTGGAAGAAAGACAGAGGGGTTGGAGCGAGCCCAGAGAAAAGCAAAGGAGCACAGGTGCTGTGTGAAGCAGCTGAGGGAGCTGGGGTTGTTTAGCCTGGAGGAGAGGAGGCTCAGGGAAGACCTTTCTGTTCTCTACAACTGCCTGAAAGGAGGTTTTATTCCAGGTAGGAGTCAGCCTCCTCTTCCAGGCAGCCAGCAATAGGACAAGAGAAAATGGACACAAGCTCTGCCAGGGGAATTCAGGCTGGCCATCAGGAAGAATTTCTTCATTGAGGTTGTCTTACGTTACAATGTAAGATGTACCCAAAGGTAAGTATTCTATCACCATCTTCATAAGCTGTTAAAACCAAATGGGACATTATTCCCTATCTCCTTCTTAAGTCATCTTTGATAACTCTGGGGGATATCTTCTATCAATGGGCCAGCTGTTAAGACCAGGTGGAGCAGTGTTTTTTATCTCTTCCATGACCCATCCTCCCTCCAGGAAGACAACTTCTGTTAACGGGCCATTGATTGTCACTGCATGGCTGATGAAAATTACATCATCCCATTGTGAGATGTTCTGCCTAGGGGGAGGAGCCAAGCATTTCTATCTGGATATATTCTGAGATTTAGAACACCACAACAGCCTTATCCAGTGAATTCCCAGAGTACAAGAGCCTCATAACCACCACTGGACCTTTAGAGGAAGATCAAACTCTTCTACAGGATCACTGCTTCAACAGAACCACATCTGTGAACCACAGTCACTCCAGGAGGACTGCAGCACCATGGAGTGGCTGGATAGTGCCCAGGTGGAAAGGGACCTGGGGGTGCTGGTTGACAGTCGATTGAATATGAGCCAGCAGTGTGCCCAGGTAGCCAAGAGGGCCAATGCCATCCTGGCCAGTATCAGAAATGGAGTGGCCAGCAGGAGCAGGGAGGTCATTCTTCCCCTGTACTCGGCACTGGTGAGGCCTCACTTGGAGTATTGCATCCAGTTCTGGTCCCCTCACTTTAGGAGGGACGTCGAGTTACTTGAGCGTGTCCAGAGGAGAGCAACGAAACTAATAAAGGGCTTGGAACACAAGCCATATGAAGAGCGACTGAGGGAGCTGGGGTTGTTCAGCCTGGAGAAAAGGAGACTAAGGGGTGACCTCATTACTCTCTACAACTTCCTAAAGGGTAGCTGTAGTGAGCTGGGGGTCGGCCTCTCCTGAAGGGTGGCTGTGGTGAGCTGGGGGTCGGTCTCTCCTGAAGGGTGGCTGTGGTGAGCTGGGGTCGGCCTCTTTCTCCGGGCAACAACGGATAGAACAAGAGGACACAGTCTCAAGTTGCGTCAAGGTAGATGTAAGTTAGAAGTAAGAAGGAAATACTTCACAGAAAGAGTGGTCAGAAACTGGAATCATTTACCCAGTGAGGTGGTGGAGGCATCATCCCTTGAAGAATTCAAAAAAAGACTGGATGTGGCACTTGCTGCCATGATCTAGTTGAATAGTTAGAACATCGGCTGGACTAGATGATCTTATAGGTCTCTTCCAGTCTTGAAAATTCTGTGATTCTGTGATTCTGTGATTAATCAGACTGCTACCAACACCCTGACCAACAGGGTGCCAGGTTTTACTCTGCAAGTGATTCTGTATTTTTGCATTTATTTTAATTTTCCTATTAAATTGTATTTCTGGCTTGTGATCTCCCACTGGTTTGCTTTCAAACTACTACAAGGGTGACCACAAATGTTGGAACAGGCTGCCCAGGGAGGTTGACACCATCCCATGGGGTGTTCAAGAAATACCTGGGCAAGGCACTTAGTGCTATCGTTGAGTTGAAAAGGTGGTGTTTGCTCAAATGTCTGACTTGATGATCTTGGTGGTCTTTTCCTACTTTAATGATTCTATAGCTTTAAGATTCTATAAGATTCTATTCTTCCTTTAAGTCAGATGGCACTCCTACAAGATGCCAGACACCTTCCTGCCAAAGTCAGCAACCTACACAAAGAAAGCCTCAAAAGATAAGCTACAAAATTCTAATCAATCAACAGATCAGAAAATTTTTTCCTAAGTTTCTTTTCCTTGTAGTCTAATTGAGAATTGATAGGTGTTTTAGACTTTTTTACAGTGGACAGAAAAGACCACTTTTGATTTGTTGCCACATCATACTGTTGCTAAATATTTTAGATGGGAGGTTGTTACTTTGCCACTATAGTGGACCCATCACTGAGGAGTCAAGCTCTGGCAATTTTACATTGTGCTTGTCATATGAGCCAGAGTTGCTTTTTACCTCTGAAGAAAAGTTAGAGTTTTCCTAAGATCTAAAAACTATTTTCAGCAGGATGGACACAAGGCACATCTTGGTCATCTACACTACACTTTGTTTAGAGGCTGAAACTTTGTCATGGACTCATTGCAGACAGGAACATCACCTTGGAATTTCCCAGCCCTGAGTTGCATTTGAAGAAATACTTGCCATTGCTCAGCAGCTAGGGAATTAGAACACTTGCCCAAGAAATGCAAGAACTTGGCCATCACCTTTGTTCTAGGAGATGATGAACCCACATCTTCCGTGTCTCAGAGTTTTGGGAAGCACCAGGCTGGCAGATAATCAACAGTGCAGATGAAGTTGGATCTATGCCAAAAAGACTGCAAAAAATCCATAGACCTAGGAAGACAAAAAGTCATGTGAAATGAGGAAATGTGTATTCCCAATACTGTTTGTGCTTTTTATTCCATGTCCCTGAAGTGGGTATTGTAGAACTCAGATCAGGGACTGGGAAAGCACTGCTGCAGACGTGTGGGCCCTTGTGTTTGCCCTCCCAGGCTACTGCACTCTGTAAGGCAACAAATGTGGAAAAACTTGGTATACACAAGGCCTGAGGGTCCTGCTTGTGTCCAGCAGCTGTAATATTGCTTGCAGGTGAGGGAATCTAAGTAGCATGAGAAGTCACTTCTGGTCCAGGCACATTCAGCCCCAAAATCCAGATTTTAGATGGGTGGGATCAATTTTGGCCACCCTGACTCTAGTGTGCTTGAATTTGTCCATGAACTGTTGTATTTCACAAAATATGCATCATAGTGCTGGGCTTCATTGAACCCCATGGGGAAAATGTGAAAACAGATGTTAATAATGCAGTTTATTGCAGATACTGGTCTATTAAATCGAAGGACATTAAGTAGTGAAATAAATTACTAAGAAAAACAGACAATTCCAGGCATTTTCTTGGGGAGAAATCTAATTTGTTCTCAGCCACAAGCTCAGTAGGAGTGAAATAGGATCCATTTAACGCAGTTTAAAATGTAAAAGCACTCACTTGATCGCATTGTATGAACTGTGTGTTCCAACACTGTGTTCAAAAATAAATATTGCAGAGATGTACGAGAAACACACGAACTAGCTTTTCCCCTGTGGGAATATTCAGCACCTTTTTGTGTAAAGAACCAGTTTTATCACCTCAGAAAATTCTTCTAAAGCTAGTCACAGCGGTACTGATGTTGTGTTTGTCCTCATTAGCAAGCGGAGATGATCCTCCTTAGCATTCAGAACCAACTCCAACACTTCTGTGAATAGGTAATAACGAAGAGATGATGTGAGAAAGAAGCTTTCCATCCTTTAAGAGACAGTTCAGATAAGAAGAGATTAATAGCTGTCACTGGGGAATCTGAACCAAGAATCAGTCTTCAAAGCTTTCCCAGGTGATAATGGCGCAAAGAAGTCAAAGCCAGATCATAATAAAAATAAAACAATCTTGGAATCCAAAACTGTAATTTTTTTTTTTTTAGATTTGGGTTTTTTGTTTGTCAAAAATAAATGAGCTTTGTGCAACTGCGTCTGCTGAGGTAATTCTGCCTATATGGTGACTTTTTTGAATCCTCCCTAATAACTGGAAAGTTCTGTCTGATTTCTACTACTCTGACAAAGTGGTAAACATCTCTAAAATAATTAAGCCCCAAGATTTATGCAAATAAATTAACAGTTAGAGGAGGGGAAGTCTGTTAATTAAAGTCTGCAACAGGAATGTATACTCTATTAGAATGTGCATGAAAAGGGAGCCTGAAACCTGGAATGAAAAACTTCATTTGGGCAGCATTTGGGCAGTTTGTGAAGAGCAGTGTTTCCTGTGTCTTGTCTGGCCAAAGTCAAACAAGTTCAAGGCACAGATTTATAAGGAAAACAGGCATTTCAGCTTCAATGTTCAGGAATATAATTTTTTTACTTAGTAAATTATTTATTCCTGATGTGACTCTGCTTTTGACTGGGTTGGGGAGAAGAAATTCGGTACCATTATGAGAAAGACCAAGGCATTTCTGAGCCAGTCTAAAGCAGAAAGTCTGGGCAGTCATGTGAAAATTAATTTGTCATGTGATTTATAGTCCATCAACTAAATCAAATAGGTTTTGATAATATGCATCCATAAAAGTGTGTCTTGTTCCAGTCTCTCTTTGTGTTGTTTTTAGATGGCTGTAATCTTAACATAAAATATATTAATCCTAATTATCTAATCTAAAACTTTTCACTCTCCATGATGCATCATTTACAATGAAAGACTCCATTGCTCAGGCTTCAACTTCTTAACAACTCTGATTGAGAGAAAGCCTTTTCCTGATTGCTAAATCAGAATCTCTGCTAACTGTGTAAGTATGTGTGAGAGTGCAAGGACACTGCATAGATGTGCATATAAATTTAGGCTTCATGAAGAAAAATCTATTAAACTATGCAGCTACTTACAAGTGCTTTTGTCCAAGGACGTCGACGTCAGTGAAGCTGAACCACAAAATTGATCAAAGAGTGGTATATGACTGTGTCAGTATTGCAAATGTACAACTGAATCCAGAAATTTTTTTCTACTTTCTCTGTTTTTCTGCGATGCACAGTGAATCAAATTTTCTAAATGTTTCCAGCAAGCAAATGGTATCCTCAGTAGCTACCATTTAAGCTTGAGAATTTTTGCAGTGAGATTTCCTAAAAGGCTTCACAGAAAAAAAAGGTTCATTGTTTGAAGCCAAATTCAACTTTTTGTTAAGACTGATCAAAATAGTTTATACAGATTTTCATAAGCTTTTTGCTCACAGTGTGTATTATTTGGCTTAGTGATCACAGCTGAAAAGCATGATTTTAATAAAGAAGTTGAATAAGCAGATTAAAGCAAGTCACAGGGTCTGCCTCATTCCAATAGTAAACAAAGTAAACTACTTTAATTAAGGCAAGACAGGTTATATATATAGCATGTGTGTTATCATTGTTTGGTTTGCTTCTTCCATTGCAGTAATATTTTAATTAGCCAGCATATCACAGATAAGAAAAATTAATTTTTATTAAGCAACTGATCTCCTTGATACATTTTTTGCAATTTCTTCTGATGAAGTAAGACGAGCAGTTGCTTTAAACTCTAATTCTAATCAACATCCCTCAACCACCCAGGAATCAATAATTTGTTTACAAGACCCCATCAGGAATGACTGAGCTAATCACTTTGGGTGCACCACTTGTGCAAGGACAAATCCATGCTCCTGTGAATGCCTTTGCTAACTACAGATTGATTTTATTGACTCAAGTGTTCAGCATCAGGGGAAAGAAGTGGTCGGAGGGAGACTGGCAATACCAGTATGGCAGGTGATGTGTGCAATGAGGCACATAAGCACAGGGTTGAACGGGTTCCCAGGCTTGGAGCTAGGAGGGAATTTAGCTCAGGGTGTAGTGATCACAGACTTCAAAGGATTTTGGAGGTTTTCTGGCTTTGTTAAAATCGTGCGCATGTGTTTACACAACCACATTCCTGCAAGAGCTGAAAGGAAGGCGCTTGGTGACCTCGGCTGCTCTTTGTCCTGCTGCTGTGGCCTCCAAGATGCTGCTCTTTCTGAGCCACCTTTGCTAATTGGAAACCTCCAACACGGGAAAGATGGGAGAGCATTAGTTGTGGGCACATGATTACTGGCAACTTTGATATTAATCAGCCAGTAATCATACCTTCCAACCAAACACCAATGCCAGACTGCTGGGGAAGGCACAGTCAATCTCACTGGGCAATTTCTATGTAAAGGAACTCTACTACTTTTCTTGTAGCATTTTAAGCTTCAGGGTATTTCTCTAATGAAGGATTTAAAAAACATGTGACCCTTGGCCAGAGATTTGGTTCTGTCACTAATGCTGCAGCTCACAATGTTTGAGAAACCATGCCCCATCACTGGAAGAGTTCAAAGCCAGGCTGGATCGAGCTTTGAGTAACCTGGTCCAGTGGAAGCTGTCCATGCCCGTGGCAGGGGACATGGAACTACATGACCCTTAGGGTCTCTTCTTATCCAAACTATTCTGTGATTCCATTATTTTGTGACCTGGAGTTCTCAGAGTCTTCAGGTGGAGCAAAAACCAGGTGCCAGTAAAGTGTAAGTTCTGTTAAATTGGATCTCGTCATTACAACAACATTTATGCAGAGACAGTGTTGCACTGTAACACACTAATTATTATTTATTTATTTTTTAAAGTGTTTTTGCAGATGAATGAGTAATCTGAGAAGCCGGGGCCGGCGGGGATGCAGGTATCCATGGTTACCTGCCTAGCGACAGCCGCTGGCGCTGCTGAGCCAGCCCTGCCCCGCTCCCTGCAGCCCCATCCAGCCCAGGGCAGCTCCCCTGGCGTCGGGGAAGCTGCTCTGCAGTCCAGCTTAGAATCACAGTTGGTGCTTTTATATGAAAAAAAAAAAAAGAAAGAGGGAGGGGACCGATGAAAGACTCCGGTCTCTCTAACAGCAATAAAAATCCAGTTGTGGCTCCAGGCAGGATCTGAGTCAGTGTGTTGATGTAAATCCTCAGCTGTGCTGTAAGACACAACTTTGCACAAAAGTTCATTTAGGGCAGGATTTAAGGGTATTGATTCATTTCTCAGCCAGACATAGACCAAGTACTAATAAACTAGGGTTTGACTCCTTGACTGGGTGAAATGAAGCATAGCTTCATTAAAAAAAATATTTATGTCATTTCAGAAACAGAAGATGCATTTATCTTATAAATGAGATTTAAAAATACATTTATAAAAAGGCTATGAGTCAGATTCTCCTAATTATGTCAATTTAAACTGAGTTAATTGCAAATTTAGAGCAATAAATTTTACTGGACCTGGTTATGAAGGTCTTCTCAAATGTTGCTGGTTTATGCATGCCATGACTCACCAGCATCAAGTCATGGCATACAGAGGTCTGCAGTTGATGTCACAGCCTTGGGCTCTGCTTTTCAGAACATTTTCTCAGAAGAATGACTTGCAAGTACTTTTCACCTGAGTACTCAGGATGGTATTTGTGGTCTAGCTGAATTGCTTACACAAACAAGAGAACAAATTGCTTATGTAAGTCAGGCACTTCTGGTGCAGTCTTGTCTGTAAATAGGGATGCCCTTGTCTTCCTCCTCAGCCTCCCCTGCTGCAGCACTCAACTGCCTTGCTGTAGAAACTTACCAAAAATCTTTTCTGAGCTTACAGTCCTGAGTTTGCCCTTCCAAGCAGTGTTCTGCTGAGCAAGAGCTCCTTTAGGAGGTTTCTTTCTGGACTATTGATCTGTTTTTGGCCTCTGGTACATTCAGGGGTGCAGTCTAATGAATGTGCTTTTGCAGTAAATCCTTGAAAGCACTATTGTTTTCTGATTAATTCTTGCTCATGACTTCCTTGAGGTTAGTGCCATGGGAGGTGTCTCTTACTCTAAATCTTCCAGAGTAATAAACTCAGTCATCTGTAGTGCTAGATCATTAACCTTGTCCCTGGTTTGGGCTGGATCAGCTCAGACTCCTCCCAGCAGTTCTTGGGCACTCGCTGGGAGTTAGTACAGAGCAGACGCTGTTCCCCCAAGGCAGTTTGAAAGCAATCTACAGTGCTTTGGAGACAATGAGTGGTCACTAGTGCTGGCATTCTGGATATTTTGGTCTAGCCAGTTTCAGTATAAAAGTGTTCTGGGCATGTTTAATCTTCTGTAAAGTAGTGCAGTGCTTTAACTGGTTATTACACTGTTTACTTGCCACCTCTTGAGCAGGCTGAGCCTGATCACATTTGCAGAGATATAAACAAGTACAGGGTTCTCATTGTTTTACATTTACTGAGATCCACTCAGAAAAACAGAAACCTGCAAGAAATGCATTTGGAGTGCAGATGGTAGTGGTTAGGATGCAGGTGTTTTTCAACCAATGTCTGTCATGGGGAATAAGAAAGTTTCAGCATGTTGTCCCATTTTTATGGAGATTCTAGGCTAGAAGGTACCACACGGATTCACTGAATGATGTTCATCTGTGTTTATCTGTCAATTCTTGTGTTGTAACTGGATAGTTAGCAGTGGGGGTTTGTGAAGCACATAGCAATTAGGGTTATAATTCAAGACTCCTAATAAGATCTATGGTTTATTGGGTAAGGAGAGAAATGGCCTTAGCAAAACAAGGGACTGATGTTACCGAGTATGATGCTGGTGTCCTTGCACAGTTAGAAAAGAAGGGACTTTTTGCTCACTTGGAATGTTCTCCAGAATCTTTGTAGTAAGTGCATTTCTCCTTTATTTCTATGCCTTTTTAAGCGTGTATTGAAATTTTCATTGGTATTCTTTTTATTTCACATTGTAATTACAACTCAGGACTAAGATCAAATTACACCCATCCTTTCTTTTAATCTGTGTATCCTATCTCTTTTGCTTATAATTAAAGTTGTATCTTTCCTTGTATAGAAAGCTACAACTTTCTTTCATCTTCTTCCTTGTAAAACACTTCTTGGCTGAATATAATTTGTTCTTCTGTGTTAATTTAGGCTAATAATTCCCCTTGCCTAATTTGCAGCCCACATAGTGATGCAACTTCCCCTTGTTTTTTTCCCAGATAAGTATTGCCACGGTTCTTTAATAAAATGATGTAGGACTCTGTTTACAAAAGAGTGCTTCTGTGGTATCTTACTGCTTTCACAGGAAGCTTAACAGCTTGCAGAACAGTAAGTGGCAAATGTTTAAAGCAACATTATGCCAACTTGAGGACAAACTGTTCCTCTCATGAATGTTTTCAGGCTTAAATGAGAGGAAAATCCCCCTTACAGAATGTGAATTCTTGGAGGCGGCGGGGAGTGACTGCCACTTCTTTGCCTTGCCAGCAGCTCTGATTCTCAAGCACCTCCCAAGGCTTTTTTAGATCAGCTGTAGTGTACTCCCAGCAGCAAGTAGGGAAAAAGCTGTGACTGGCTTTGCTGAGGAGCAAAGCTTCCTCTTCCATGGAGGAGGCAATAAGTCTTCCAGTCTGTCTCAGACAGAAAATATTGGGTTTTGCCCACAGATGCTGGAAAGGTACTGAGGGAGGAGACGTGAAGCCATGGCAAAACTATTAATATGAGTAAGCAAAGACTGACAGTGTATTTGCAAAAACAGTGAGACAGAACAATTCCAACTTAAACAGTGATGAGTCAGGCCGAAATATGTGGAAATTTGGGCTTGGATGCGAGTCATCCATTCAGAAGATTAGTGGATATTACTGAACTAACAGTAGTTTAACTAAAGAGAGAAAGGAGCCCTCTATAATCTCCTGAAAGGTGGTTGTAGTCAGGTGGGTGTTGGTGTCTGTCTGTCCATTAAAAAGAACTATTTTTCTGCACTAATTTTATCTTCCATCTTCAAAGTTGACAGGCAAAATTGCTAAGCAGGTGAATTTCAGAGGCCAAATAAGAAGTTGTAGATTTTTTCAAAAATTATTTTAGTTATTTCAGTTTTTCAAGCACATAGAAGCAAAGTGCTTCTATGAATCCCTTTGGGGAAGAAAGAACTAACTAGAAAATCCTCTTTGATATCCATGAAGCTTGGCTTGGGGGCATGGAGTTAGGCAAGGTTTTGAGGAATTTTTTGAAAAGTCTAAAATATACTTTTAATCATGTGGACATTCTTTACATGGAAATCCTGTTTTAGTAGAGAAAAGGGAAAGAGCATGAATGATGAAATATTTGCTTTGTAGGTAAGAGGATGTGCTGATCAATGTAAAGAAAATGCTATTTTGTGATGTATGGTCCATTTTTCATGGGGATTTCAAGCAGAAATAATTGGGACTTTTTTAAGGTGATTAAGTTATGCCTGTATTGAGGAAAAGGAAACATCATAAGGAGGATACATGGTGTGGTCTGTACTTCCCCTTACATCATTGACAGCAGTCAGTCTGTATTTATAAAAAGTAGACTGTACCAGTAAGTTAAAAAACTGGATTCAAGGCCTTGATTATGAGAAAATGAAGATTAAAGGGATAGTGGTTTTGATTCAAGTGCTAGACCTCTGTAAATTAATAACTGTCTGAAGCTTCATTAGGCACAAAAATGATGGAAGCATTTTTGTTTAGTTGTTTTGTTCATTAAAAGCCAACAGTATGATTTATTCTGATAGATCATTATTGTCTAAAAATTCTTCTTTCTTTATGGCAATTTTGCAATGGCTGCAACAACTTGTGCAACAAAATGAGGACAAATATGTTAGTAAAATAATTTTTTTCCTTTGGTACCTTCTGTAAGCAGGATCCCATTCCTGAATGCTAGATTCGCTTACACATGACATTAAAACTGCAAAGCAGGACTGCAGGAAACAGCAATTGTCTGAAGGCAGCAAAGGTCAGTAAGTTTTTGTGCTCTGCTGGTTTTTCCTCAGTTTATTAGAAAGAGTTGAAATTCATCTCCTGGCACAGTATTTCCCATGTAAAATTATCACAAGCAAGTGTGCTACAATAATATTCTTCATGATAGTCTGCTGCAACATATCACATATACCTTTATGATGTTCATGGAAAAAGAACTAATTTGTGGTATAGTATTATGATAGATAGTTAACAGATGTTTTATTGCTTTTCAAACATAAAAATAATTACATTAATGCAAAAAAACTGGTGGCATTTTGACTAATTTTCAAATAATAAAAAACCTGCTTCCATGCATATGTTTACTTTCATAATAATAAAAATGAGAACCATAATAAAAAGAAAATAACCCTGTACCTACACCATAAAAAGAGAATGTTTTTCTTAAGAAATGTTTCCACAAAGCAACAGAGATTGTCTGAAGGAGTCATAGTGAGCTCACAGTAGTGGATTTGATAAAGATGAGCAAAAGCAATTATTAATTGCCATTTCTTGAACAGATTAGTTAGAGGTGCCTCTTGTGAGCAGTAAGTTCCCTGTCCTATAAACTAATACAGCAATTAGATAGCATAGACAATCAATATCAAACCACTTCTGATAAAATATCTGATTTTAGTGGAGAAAAAGGTATTTCAGTAGCTTTTGGAAAGGAAGGCTGCCGTAAGAATCTGCAGTACAGACCACACACAGACAGAAGTACAGACCACATCATGTATTTCAAATTTTGCTATCGCAGCTATTTGTTAGCTCCAGGCACAGGGTATCTGGTGTGAGCCATAACAAAGTCCCAGGGCCGTACATTGAAAAATTGTATTTCCTAAATATTTGTAAAAGAATTTCATACAAAAGCCTATCAGCCAAAAGTTTGTAACAGAATAATACTTCATATGTCTCAAATATTTCCCATGTTCCACATGGTAGCATTGAATCTCCTTGATTGTTTAAATATCTTCACAGGTTAATGACATCTAAGAAAGTCTTACTTTTCATCACAACCCTGGAGTATTTGGTTCTATTATGTTCTCACTTTAGGTTTAGTTGGAGGCTAAAATGAAGAATGCAGCCAAACACACACTGCAGCAAACCCAGAAGCAGAGGCTGAAGGTTTGGACACACAAAAATAGAAGTAGCTGTGGCTGCTGAATCACACAGTTCTATGAAGTGCAAACCTGAGGTCTGCATTGTATCATCCATAGACTAGAGCAGAATGATTAACTTCCTCAGGACAATGCAAAAAAGATTACAGGTTTTTTTGATCAGTGATGTGTTGGAAAAGATGCTTTTAAGCAGGCATTAAACGTAAATATCAGCAAATATCAGATTTTCTTCCTTTGCCAAGGAAAGAGAAAAAATCTTGTATTTCCAATACTTGGAGACATGGGCTGTCAGGGACAGAAACATAGTATTCTTCAGGGAGGTCATTCCAGCTCTAAATGCTCATTTTAACTGTAAAGAATGGAACTGATACAGGCTAAGTAAGCAAAACTGGAGTTTCTTCTCTGAAAATTCATGTGGAAGTTAAAGTACACTGAGAAGAGATTTTTGTTTCATTTGTTCTCTGCTGTCATGCCATTGCCTGGTAACATTTTCACATAATGCAGGCTGACACTTGGAAGCAGAATTAGTAGGAGGATTGATTTTGTTCCCTTGAAGAGTTTATTTGCTTTACAGCAAAATACTGAATGCTTCAGGTGTGAGCTCAACCTCATCAATTTCCAACCTCAAACTTTTATGTTTAAAATTATGGGGATTTTATGTTGAATGTTCCTTTTATGTCTTGTGAGAACTGCAGCTCAGCTGCTTGTATCACTTTTTTTTGCAATTTTCAGTGCAAATGCAACATCCCACATGAAAAATTATCATATTTAATAGTTTAGTAGAAACAGCTTTTGTCTGGAAACAGACCAACCAACATATTGAAACTTTTCTCATGTTATTGTGTATTGTTCAAGCCTGGGATGCACAAGAAGTGCTTCTGCTAGCCACCTGCAAAGCTGTGGGAAAAGGCACTCAAAATTCACCTAATTTTGATGTTATCTGTTCATAAAAACTCATATGTAATAAAAAAAACCTGCAAAAAATATAGTTAAGGATGAAAGATCAAGCTGCACAGAAGCTAGGGAGCACCACAACCAAGAGTTGCCCCTGAAACCTTCATCTCACTACCATGGGAATTAATTTTCTGCATTAAATCTTAAAGGCAAAAAATAAGGGGGAAGAATAGTATATGATTACTTAATTAAAGAATGTATTGAAATACAAGTGCACAAGGAACAGAATAAAGGTTGACAGGAAATAATTTATCTGATGTTTCCTATCTTCCAGTGTCAAGCCTCAGCTCTTCAGCCTGCATTCCCCCATGGGTGGTCACACACCAGCTGCAGTGCCATAGTTGTATGGCTGAAATGGTAAATGATAGCAAAAGAACTTCCAACCTAAGTGATATTATATTCACATTTTAGTTTTGTAGTTGGTTACTTTATTGATTTCAAAAGGTGACTGAAAGCTTTAGTTTGACTGAAATCTGCTTTTACATGACAATTTAAGAACCTCGGTCATATTAGAACCCTCTTGTTTATCAGATTGCTGATATCAAAGCTTCATGTAGGTCACCTTTGGACAATAAGGGTCTCTTATTTTTTGTGGGAATATCAGTCCAGGTGCTAATGCTTAAATGCCCTGATGAAGGAGAAAGAGTAACAAAGAGTGGTTCCTCTACGGAATAAATTTGTGCTCTGTGCTGTGTGGCGCTTCTTGATTGAAGGTGGATAGCTGTGGCCACCTTCCAAAGCATGGGTGGAGAGATTTGCTTACTTTAGCACATGTTTTTAATTTCAGCTCCTCATGGAGATGGGAGGTCCCTGAGCCTGCGGCGTGTTGTGCACGGAAGGTTGGTGCTGCTGTGGTGCTGAAAGCAGGCTGTTCTTCGGGGTGCAGTGGGGTGCTTCTCATCCCTAGGCATGTAAAATGTCATGGCCTGTAGGATATGGCTCAGCTCCTTTTCTCCACGATTCGGTGATGACCTACATTAACATATATGTGTGTTAGTTGTTTTAGTATTGCCGAATATCAAAGATTTGGTGGGAAGTTGCTGCCGTAAGAACTTCTAAGAGGATATGCAATACTGTTTTGTAAGAGCTGTGGAGCCACAATCAGCAGCTGTATCTCACTGATGAAACAATCACAGAGGGGTAACTGAAATAGCTAAGAAAATTTATCAGAAAAAGAACACCTTGGAACTACAGCTATTTCTCTAAGTTCTCTCAAGATGCTCTGGTGCGTTCATATGAAAATGACTCCTCAGCTCTCCATATGGACAATGAGTCATTCTAATGTCAAATGCCCAAAGCCTGAGGAAATTGCAGGTTTGTTGTTGCTGAGTCATAGTGGCATGTACATCTTGCAAGCTTCAGCTGGCATACAGGAAAGAGTGAAATATACCACTTGCTTCTCAAATCTTTTCTTGTCTCAGCCTATTGGGAGGATTGTCTGCTTCGGAGAGGTCATAGAGAATAATGTTAGGAGTGCCCTCAGATGATGCTTATTTCCTGTTTGCTACTTGAGCTACTAATTAAAATGGAATGCTGAGTGGAGTGTAAATGAGTATTATATAGAATGGGTCATTAATGACCTTTTACACTAGTCTGGCATTTCTACTGAAAGATCATTTCCCCTGCTGCAACAGTGGAAGGAGATGCAGCAGGGTGAGAGCTCTGTCTGTCTGTTGCACATGTGTGAGCACCACCACTCACTATGCACCACTGAAAACAGCTTCCATTCCCATTATACAATACCAATTTTAATTGTTTATACCTTTCTGAAGCACTAAGTCAAAATGTTTCATATCTTTCCTGTGCTTCTGGCTGAATTCCAGAATATTTCAGTCAAATAATTCAGCTCCTTCAATAAATGAGCCTAAGAAAAAGGTGCCACTTTACTCATGTTAATACTTTGAGATCTGTTCTGTAAAGTTCTCCAGCACTATTCTGCAGGTATTTTAAATTTGGCAAAGAGATAGCTCTCATGTCAAAAATAAGCCTTCCTGGAGTTGACTACATGATAGGTTAGCAAAAGCCCAGTATGTCCTCAATTTCCTGAATTGGGATGAACCTGGCCAAACAGCATGAGAAAGGCAATTTTCTTTTGATACAAAGGCTCATCCCAGGCCTGTTAACTTTGATGTCTCTCCTAAAGGTATTTTCAGCAATACTTCCTTGTGTGTAATCAAACCTTGGAAAGTCCCATGGCATCACTGCTATTGCTCTCCCCTTGGACTTGTTCTTAATGTGTAGGGAGTGTATCTGGAAAGGCATACCAGGCAAAGCTGCTGCTCTATTGGCCAACTGACCTTGTTTCATCCAAATCAGACAGCTCTAACAGCTGCAGCTCAGCACTGGGCCAGGTGCAGCACATGGGTTCTCAGGGAGAAGTGGGATCCGACAGTGACTTTCTGGAACACTGCAGAGTGCATCTTAGGCAGCTTGATACCAGCAACTGGTACTGCTCACACTTTGTCTTCATTAAACAAGCTCAGCTGTGGCTTGCAGAGGAAGCTAACACCACTAGTGCCACTCTTTCAGCAATGCCAATTGATGTTAAATCGGTGCAACACGCAACACTGCAAACAAGGCAGCCATTGATTTCTTACTGCTGGCTCATGGCCATGGGTGCGAAGATTTTGATGGCATGTGCTGCGTGAACTTAAGTGACCATCCAAAGTCCATTCATAAGAGTTTCAGCAATCTTAAGCAGCTCACTAAACTGCCACTGCAACGCAATGAAGGTGATTGGTGGGGGTGTCTTCACGGCTCGACAGCCTCAGCTTCAAGGCATGGCTTAAACACCTAGTAATGTATAGCATAGTTTTCCTCTGTGTGTTCTTAATGATTGTGATATACACCCCATGTATTGTATCTTGTGTGCAGCAAATGATCAATAGCAGTCTAGATAAGATAATGGCTTTACTGGTGCAGACAGTTTTGGCTGTGCAACACATAAACAAAGAAGAGGGAATTGTTACCCATAGGTAAGGCTTTATAAAAGGAAGGCCTTGTAGCATGGCTCCATGTTACTTCTGCTCTGGGAGAGTGACTGAGCTGGGACAGCGGTAGAGAGACATGAGAGATGTGAGAGACCTGCTGTGTGACAGCCACGTGCCCACACCCTGGTGCATGGTGATTGACTGACTTGGGCCTGTTGTGCTGTGTTAGCTGGTGATAACCAGCTAACTGCTGAAAAAAGGCCAGGTTTTTGGCAAAAAAGAGCACAGCTTTGTACCTGCCTGGGGTCCCTATGTTGCCCATTACTGCAACACCTTCCTTCCTGCCGGTGAAAATCCTCCCAATTTTTTTTGAGGTGATAATGATTATGTCAATTAGAATTCATACAGGTTCAGGAAAGTTGTGAGCAAGCTGTAGCTTTAAGCTTTTTAGAAATGTTCTGCAAAACAAATTTGCAAGCTTCATTGTTATTTTAAGCCATTGCTTTACCCTTGGCTGATCAGGTGTAACACATGTACTTTTCTCACAGAATAAACATGCTTCTGTCACTGACTTTGGGTGAACTCAGAAAATCTTTCCATGTCTTGGAACACTTTTAACCCTATCCTGGCTTTCTGTGCCTAGAAGGGGAACCAACCTAGAGTAGTGCTTATTTGAGAAAAACAAAGAATTGCAGAGCACTTCTGTCCATGCAGTTTGCCTTGGAGTCTTCACTGCAATGCAGGTCAGGCTCTTCTTTGCTGTTTTTGTAATGACTTTTGCCTCAGGCTCCTACATCTAGAGTTCTTATGCTCAACCTGCTATATGGATCACTAGGAAAAAAAAAGTCTTCTAAATTACACCAAAACAGTAGCGAAGAAGTGGAGATTTGGCACCTTCTCATTTAAGCAGACAGGGAATCTTTCCTCATTACTTCTCTGGATTATATTTGTAAGGTCAGGAACTTGTTGAAGATGAAAGTATCTAGGAAAAGCATTCATCATTAGAAATAGCTACAGGGTAAAGGGAGTTATTTATGAGTGGAAATTTGAACCATTGGGCTGAATATGGGAAAGAAAACTTGCCTATGGCACTGCAAGTAATTTGCTTAGAGAAGACATGTTAGGTCTGGCCTGATAAGGCAGCGAGGAAAATCAGTCAGAAATTACATCTACACTATGTCTTTATTTAACAATCTATGCCAATTTTGTTTAGCTTATTACAAAAAGCTTACAGAGATTCAAAATGCTCTAAGTGATGACCTCTGGACTATGACACAGAGGGGGAAGTCCCCCGCTGCTCTTATCAGAGTATCAGGAAATGATCTGGCGACCAAATTCTTTCAAAGAGCCATGGCAGAGCTCATAGGAGCCACACATTTGATAGCCTTTTATGTGCTACACCATCTCCTCCTCACCCACACTGGACTGTTGGATTAAATGCAAATGAGTGCATAAATACTGCCAAGAACAGCTCTTGAATCCTCAGGCTGATTGGAACTGCCTCATTCATGCTCTTATGTCTAATAGCTTGTGCCTTCCAAAATCGGTTTGACATATTTAAACCACTTATTATAAGTGATCCCTGTCCTGTTCTGAGCCCTGAATGCCACCTGGCACATGAGCATGTAGAAAACACAGTCCTTTATGGGCCAGGAAGGATGATGGAGCACGAGTGCACTACTAGAGGGCCCAAACTGATTTGGGTGTGCCTTCAATCCATTCGTCTGTCGTGCACATGGAAGTTTCCATACCATTGTTGGAATACTTGTTATAGTTTAAATCATCCTTATTTAAAAGATTAAAAGAACAGTAAGGACAATATATAAATCTATTTTCATAGCCTTGACCTAGTGGTCTTTCAGTGGTTAGGGTAGAAACACTAAATGTGTGTATTAGGAGGCATCAGAGGCAGTACATTCAGCTTTACTTTGTCCAGTTCCTACCTCCACTAGGTAATGAGTATTTCATTCAGTGGCTCAG